>NC_092877.1:58874437-60074437 GCF_028372415.1 Notamacropus eugenii
AACTTAATTTTTAAAAAAAATAACCCTTGAGAAAAATAATATAGTCAGATTTGCTGAAGGTCACATGCCCAAAATATCAACTTATTAAAGTGGGTGTGTGCTTAGTAATTCAATTCAATAAACATTTATTAAATGCCTACTCTGTACAAAGCACAGGTCTAGGGCCTGGGGACAGAAAGACACAAATGAAACAATTTGTGAACTCAGGGAGCTTACAGTCTAGGGAGAATAGGGGAAATAAACAACATGTACATAATAAAAAGTATATAAAAGGTAATTTGAGAAGAGAGAAAATACTAATAAGGAAGCAAGAGGGAAAAGTCTGCCAGAGGCAATAAGGCATAAATTGAAGCTTAAATGAAGATGAGGATTCTGAGAGGCAGACAGGAGGAAAATATACATTCCAGCTGAAGGAATCAGCAAAGTTGACAATGAAACTTTTCCTAATTTCATCTAATCAGAAATTATCTCCCTGCTTTTGGAAGTAGCTAGGTGCATCAGTGGAAAGAGCATTGGGCCCGAAGTCAGGAAGATTGGACTTGAAGTTCAGTCTCAGACACTGAGAATCAAGTCAGTAATACCTGTAAAGTGCTTAGCACAGTACCCATCAGATAACAGGCTCTTAATAAATGCTTGTTCCCTTTATCCTCTCCCCTTCTTTCTCAATATTCTCACAGTACCTTGTTTCTAACCTCTCCTACGCCCTTAAGTTCCCTTTATCGTTAGCTACTATAATGACTTGAGTAGCATCTCTTCTACCCTACATTATACTCTTTAGGATATAAGGACTGATTTATCTTTATCTCTCCCCAAGCACTTAGGACAGTAGTCTACATATGTTAGGTGCTTCATAAAGGTATACTATTGAATTGAATGCTTATTTCGCTATTTTGCTAGACTAGTGAGATGTTAGCTTTTATCTGTATTGCTGGATTAATTAATCAAGCACTAAAATATTAGCTTATAATTTGAAAAAGTATGAATACAAAACTAAGTAGTAATTAGCTAACAATTTCATAGAAATAGTACTTAAGCTTCACAGACATAAAGGACTTTGTTGCCTGGTAGGTACTATTTATTTATCCTTTAGGTAAATAATTGGTATCAAGATTACTTTATAAAATTAAAGAGAGAGCACATGCCTGAATATGGTCAGCACATAGGAAGAAGAGCTATATCAGCTTGGCTGCTAAGAGTAAATGTTCTGATTTCCTGAGGCAAGTTTTCTCATAGTTTGGCAAGGCCTGTCAGGAGATTTCCTTTACTTTCCCTAATTAATACCTTTCCGATAAAAACTGAGGCCAAGCTAAAATATGGTCCCTATCAATGTTAATGTTTATGATAAAGCCTAGTAGAAGATGGATAATTATAATAGTAATTTGTATCCTAAATAGAAAGAGCATAAGCTGTAAGCTTCATATCACACTGCCTTAGCAGTACATGCTGGATGACAGGAGAATTATCACAAAGTGATTGTTTTTTAAAGCAGCATTAGTAACTGTTAGTGAAAGCATCAGGTGAGAAAGGTGAGTATTCTACAGACGTTTAAAGCTAAAATTCTCTGTGAGAGGCAAATGCACAGAATTCTAAAAGTCTTTTGCAATAGTATACTAAATCTGAAGTTTTTTCTAAAGAAGAAAACTTTACTAAATGATTCAAAGATCAACTGCAAAAAAGAAATCAATTTTTGTCACTAATGTCATATATGCTGTTTTATTTCATTTAAAAACAATTTTCAGCTACTATCCTCTCTCTTGCTGAATTTAAAATGAATCTAGACACCTTCAAGAAGTTTATACAAGTCCCATGTATATTTCCAGTTGGATGTCAGAGTAAAGTCTTTTTCATAAATTACTAATACAAGTAATCAAACATTATAAAACAATGTTTCAAACATTATAAACAATGTTCCCCCAAAAGCTTTTAAAACCAAGTAAGAAGTAACATTTAATATCACTTATTTAAATAAATATTTCACACTGTAAACTATAAAGTGGAAAAGGGAGGTCTACTTTCAGATAAAGGTAATCAGAATAGAATAATCTCTTTGGTCCAACTGCTAAAGACGTGAGAAGAATAAATCTAATGTTAAAACACCACGTAAGCATTCTTCCATACATTTTCATCAGCCCTTCATATCTTCTTTATTGCTTTAGTCAAGTTTTTAGGAGTCTCTACTCCTACTGTCGTAGACAAGTAAGCAAATCATTAAGGGGTAAAATTATGTGGAGAAAAAAACACAATAATTTCCTTTTCATATCTTGGGGTAATGGAATGAGTAATATCCAAACTGGAAGTAAAGAAGCATTCATTGTTTATTAAATGCAAAGCATTAAATAATTATTAAATTATCTTTATTTTTTATTATCTACATTATATGCATAATGGTGATTTATTTAAAATTATTAAAAATAATAAACAATGAATGCTTCCTTACTTCCAAATTCTGATGACACAGTTCAAAAAAAACACTGACAGAAGGAAAAAATCCTTGAGTAAACTTTTAAAGTCTTTTCCCTCTAATATTAGATACATTTTGCAGATTTGGGGTATAAAAATTTAAACCTCCAAAAAATCATAGTCATTGTGGCTGAAAACTTAAAAACATTATTATTTAACAATATCACCCAAATCTTAAGATTTTATTTCTCCCATCATCAAGGGGAAAAAGATTTAGACTTTTCCTCAGTTAAGTGATCTAAAGGAGGAAAAAAAGCAAAACATGCATATAAAACAAAGTATAGAGCAGAAAACTTGTTCCTAGAATTTACTTCTGAAAATATTACTAGCCCCCCAATAGCATGCTCTTTCCCTACATTTCATTCCAGATGTTCATAATTCTTGGCTCCCATACTGACCAGGCAAGTAACTTTTCTACACCTCAGTTTTTTCATCTGCGTAGTAGGTATAATAATAGCTGCCCTATTTACTTCACAGGATTTCTGAAGATTAGATATGTCAAAACTCCGACTATAAATGTAAACTCTTACTATTACAAATCACTTTCCTCAATTTAATTTGAAACTGGATAAGATGACATACCAAACTAATGTACTCTCTAACTCAAAAGGTTTTTGAATAATTTTGGGGCACATTATATTTGTCTAAAATATTCAAAAATGTTTCCATAATCTGACCAGCTGAAGCTATGCTGGGTAATTTTTCATATGTGACAAAAAATCTTAGGACATCAGAAAAATTCAATTTACTTGGAGGAGAGGTTAGTTAAAAAATAAAAAGATATGAAACCAAGAGATTGGAAACTTTCCCCTAGTCTGAGATGTGAATTTTCTCTTTTAACATTGAAATATAGAGAACTGTAGTGAATCCAAAGCAGTTTTGTCTAAGTGACTTTAATTCTGGGGGTAAATTCGGATTGTAACATACAAATGGACTTTGATATCAAGCTTCCTTAATTCTGTGATTGAATGTAGACATCCGTGCTGTAAGCACAGGATTTCCTATACATACACAGCACTATAGGCCAGTCTGAACTTTTAAAAAATAGCCTGGAGACTGAGAAACTCAGCACAGACTCTATTCCACCCTACTGCCTATGAGTTCAGTTCTAAGACCAGCTCCTCAGCAGGAACTCTGGAGTAAAAATACCTCTGGATGTGATAGAGGAGGGGCTGATGACTTAAGTAATTTTAGGGAACTCTGTCCCAGTCCCCAATCCCCATCAAGCAATATTCCTAGTCAATATTCAGACCAAAGTAACAGACTAATCTCACTACTAATTTTATGTTGGCTTACAAGTGATAGAGTATGGTTCTTTCAATTAATGTCCACCACAGTCCCCAAGAAATTAAAAATATTCCAGAGGCTAGAGAAGAAACCATGCTAGGTCTCTAAGAGATAGTGCCCCAAGGGTTATATATTACAATTAGAATATTACTTTCTAGTTTTATCAGAGAATATTAAATATTAAAACAAATTCAAATTATGACAGTCTGTACCCATAATCTAGTCCTATTTTTTCAATTTAAGTTTCAACTGATATAATTACCCCTAAATTGATTAACTCTTCATTAGTGAGAGGATATATGGCATCTACTAGACTTAGAGTCAGAAGAGACCTGTCAAATCCCTCTTGAATTCACTGGTTTTATTGATCATGAGTAAGTCACAACTTCTATGAACATCAATTTCCTCATTATTAAGTTGAGATAATAATACCTGTGGAACTAACTAATAATAATAATACTGTAAATAACAATAACAATTATTGATGATCATAATGATAAAAATAAACATAATGGTTGACATTTATATAGCACTGATTATGTGGCAAGTACTGTGCTAAGTGCTTATAATTATCTCATTTGATCTTATTATTATCCCTATTTTACAGATAAGGAAGCTGAAGTAAACTTGTTCAGGATCACATAGTCAATACATGAGGCCAAATTTGAACTCAGATCTTCCTGATTCCAGGCTAGTGCTCTATACACTTGACTAGTTAGTTGCCACCTAGATGCCCCTAGTAATATAATTAAGGGATATAATGTATATAATGTTTGCTTTACAAACCTTAAACTGCTATTTAAAGGTCAGTTATTGTAAAACACCTAGCAAACAGTTCATTTTCCTACTTAGGCAAGACATTTTCTGCCCCATCTTATTTATACTTTCAATTTGTTTGTAAAATCTTTGCTTCACAAATATTTCAAAAGATAAGTTAGGGCCCAGCCTGGATTAATTAATGTTAATTTCTTTTTTGGGGGGATCCAGAAGAATAATTTCATTAATATACAGAAGTCCCAGTGAAGAAATTCTCTTTAAACCAACGCAAGTTAGCGATTTTCCTATAATTAAAGTCTAAGATTTAAAGCTAGTAGGTCCAAATTAATAAGACTTTTCTTGGGCATTCTTTAATCTTTACCCAAATCTAATCTCCATCAAAATGTGGTGATAATTTCTACTTCACACTGTAAGTCTGAAACAATTCATAAATTAAAACTTTAATGTGGGTTAGAAATTTTGTCCAAGTGTTGATTGGTTGCCTTCTCATATCTGTATAGAAATCATCTCCTATGAGTATAATTTTCCCCAAATGACAGGGAGTATCACTATAGTCAACCTCTCTAAAGTAGAAAAACAATTTTATCAATTTATGTATTTAGATGTTTCCAGGTATTTGTGTAGGGAATTATAGGAATTTTTATTATGTCTTTACGTCAGCTAATATCTGTCCTTGTCTGAAGGAACACAGCTCTAACACTACGATGCAACTCTGGGAAAACATTTGTTGCTCAGTCATGTCCAACTTTTCATGACTCTATTTGGGGTTTTCTTGGCAAAGACTAGAGTGGTTTGCCATTTCCTTCTCCAGCTCATTTTACAGATGAGGAAGCTGAGGCAAACAGGGTTAAGTGACTCACCCAAGGTCATAGAGCTAGTTAAATGTCTGAGGCCACACTTGAACTCAGGAAAATGAGGCTTCCTGACTTCAGGCCCAGCACTATATCCACTGCACCATCTAGCTGCCCTTGACAAAATATATTTCAGCATAAATTCCTACAAAGTTCAAGTATATGCAAATACTATATAGATTCTTTGTGGCAGTGATTATAATAATTAGGTAGTCTATTATTGTTTATTTTGACTCACTTTTGAACTTTGTAGGAAGGAACTTGTGGTACTTTTTAATCTAAATGTTACAATGACAAAGAAACAAGGTATTCTAAAGTAACAAGAATATTAGGAAATAGAGAAAAAGATTGTTTTAACAATCTTCTTTTACCTTTAAAGGCAGCTAGGTGGTAAAGGGGCAGTTGATAGTAGTATAGAGTCTAATGGATAGAATGTGAGATCTGGAGTCAGAAAGATATGAGTTCAGATCCAACCTCAGCAATAAGACTCTGGACAAGTCATTTAACTTCTGCCCCTAAACTGTAAAATGAGGATAATAATAGCACCTACCTCCTTAGAGTTGTTATGAAGATCAAATGGGATATTTATAAAGCACTCAGCAGAGTGTATGACATATGACAGGCATTTAATAAATACTTAATTCCTCCCTATCTAAAGCTCCAAAATGTGTTAAATTCTAAATATTCATAATACCATAGCTTTAATGGTAGAAGAGACCTTATCTAGACCAATTTCTTCTTGCAGCTGAGGAAACTGAAATAGAGAGATAAGAGAGGTTGAATGACTTTTGCTCAAGGTCACAAAGGAAGAAAATGGATCTGGTTTTGGACTCAGATCCTCTGACTCTAAAGTCAGAGTTTTTCCCTATGTACCACATTATCTTTCTTAATCTAGCCTCTTAATTTTACCATCTTAACCCAAAGGTATCCTAAGATCTGTTCTCTATACCAGTTTTAAAAGAAGAAGCTATAGAAAAGAATCTCAGACTTTCCTTTCTTTTCTCATAATCAAGTACGCATCAGCAATGCCCAGTTCTTGCTCTAACGAAAATAAGCAAGGGACTGAAATACTTATGAGAGGCATATGATTTCCCCCACCCCATCCTCAAAAGGCACTGGGAGCTCCTCAAAGCTACTTTCCCACCACTGTTGCTGGACAGTGTGGGACAGGAATTGATATCTTGATATATATATATATATATATATGTATATACACACACACATATATCAGATATCATATATGGTATATATGATTCTTAATGCAGCCTGACCACACTCAAATTCCCAATAGTGAGAAAATGCTTTGAAATTTTTTATTGAAATTTAAATTCTACATTAGGGTAATTTCTACTATTGCAGTTAAAGTAAGCCTTTAACTATATGTGCCTGGGAACTAACAGCTGATTTCCCAAATACCCCATCTTCTGAGACCTTTCCTAACAGAGAGATCCAGTTGTGTATATAAGACAAGATCAAGTTATCTAATTCATTGTTAATTCCCAAAATAAGATCAGCAAAACTGGTTATTTAATAATATTTGCACAATCACATAAAGATATAAAAGTGAATTTTAAAAGCAAAATCACTTGAGAAATTTTATATAAAATAATTTAACCTACTTGAATTATCAACTAGTCATTAAAGGAACTAGATAGCTAAATAGTTTTCAGAATGTGCCCTGTAGGGCAAAATATGAAAATGAGACCTTACAAAGAAAACTATAGGCTTACTTTTTTCAGTTTATCTTTGCAAATGTAAACTGCTATACTCAAAGCAATATTAAAAAAAATAACTTTAAAATCACCAGCAAGTGAGTACAATCAAATACAATATCAGATCTTCTTTTTCAAGGTACATATATAGTACCCCTTTCCTGCACACTGACCTACCTTTTCCTACATCCACTTTGAGTACATAAGTATGGCATTGTGTCAGTCACTGCCATTATAATCCTTTTGGGATTATGAAAGTATCCATGATCAAGGATAAAGATCTAGGAAATATTTTCAAGGAGGAAGAAAGAATATATTATTCAGTCTTGATTTTCCTTGTAAATTTCAGTTATAGGTCAAATTTCATCACAAAGGATCAAATACCATTATAACCAAAATTTTACCATAATCAAACTATTTCTGATTTCCAGATGATATCACCTAAACAACCATGCTTTGCTAATCTCAGTACATTTTATATTACAAGTAAATCTTTGTTCATATAATAATCACTAGCAAAATAACAAAATATAAATTTAACATTTAATTATAGAACAATATAAATATATGGATTAATCAGGCATAACCAGTTTATATTTGTCAGCTATTTTATGATGGCTGTGTTGCACACACACACACACACACACACACACACACACACACATATGTATTATCTAGTGGACAAATGAAAGGATAAAGAGAGGAAAAGGATAGTCCAACTGAAACAAGTAATTGTCCCCCAACTTCACAGCTACTTGATGCTGCATTAATGCTTTGGGAATATTTTAGAGTAAGAGTCAGTGTCTGACCTGTACAACTACAAATATTGGTTTTCTAGTATAAAATAAAACTTCTTATTAAGGTAGAAGTGGGAGTGTCATCACAAACCAATTTTTCTGCATTGATTCTTTGAGACTATGTTTAGATTTGAACATAAATAAACAATTGATAAAATACTTAATTAACTAGCAACTGAGAAGTGTTGTGAAGTATTTTTCTGACACTCGGACTCCAAATGAAGGTAATTTTTTTTCCCCATTTTACTTAAAACAATCCTTAAAAAAGTCTTCATCTGTATTCCTACAGCTTATACAAAATTAAGCTGTGCCAAATTAAGTGAATCCTTAAAAAAATTATATATGCTTTCCAACAAGTTTCTGTTCTGCTTGGTTTTCACATGCCTTAGTTTATAGTAATCAATTAATCTGATGATGCTCACCGACATAGTAAGAAAAGGCAAGAAGCATAAGAGCAGGTAGGAAGCAACAATTAGATTTATAGTGGGACCAAGAAACATTTGAAGGGGATGGTAAAGATATTTTCCCTAAAACTACTTGAATTTCTGCAAAAGTGATAGTCCTAGTTTATAGGCAACTACAAACCTGACCCTACTACCCAATGAATGGAATTTGGAGAAGCACAAGGTGTCAACGAGCTGTACAGAATCTTACCAATACTCCCTAAATTATTAGTCAATGAAACTAGAACTTCAGCCAAATTGTGACATTTAGCGTATTAGTAGTGCAAAAGAATTTAAACACTAAAGGACACAAGTGACAAAGTTAGACTATCAAGATACAAAAACAACAATTAGGTAGCAAGTAGCAGTCCCAAGGAGTTGAAGAAACTGCTTTTGAAGATGGTTAACTGCTTCAGAGCCTGGAAAAAGACTATGAAAACACTACCACCTAAATGGCCCAGATAGAGACCTGAACTTCTCTATGAAGCTTTCCCTTGAATATTTCAGCTTACTTTGATCTTTACCTGCTCGGACCTTTTCAAACATTTATTGCTCATTCCATCCCCTTAGGCCCTTAATTATATACTTGTACTCAATTTCATGTGCAGACATCTCTGCAATGAGATAAAGTCTTTTGGGTAATACTTATTTTATAATTTTAAAGCCTCTTTCACTAGCTAATAACTGTTTAATTGAAAAACTTCCTAGATTTAAATTTGAAAGGAAAAAGAAATCCAGAATTAGAGGTTTGCTAATTACTGCTGAATACTCAAAGAATTGGAGAAAACTAAAGAGTTAATCTAGTCTAGTTTTGTGCCTTCAGGAAAGTGAATATCTAATTCAGGAGTGAAGAATGGACAAACTACAAAATATAGCTGGTTGCTGGCTTAATAGTTGACAGAGAACTACTTTTAGTTACTCAACAAGTATTTACTATGCCTGACCTACTATCATATGCCAGACATTCATTATTTTAGACACCAGAGATACAAAGACAACAAATGAAGTTAGTCACCACCTTCAAGAATCTTAGATACTCTTATTTGTTTTATATGTGTACATATCTCTGAAGTGAGATAAAGCCCATTGTGCAATACTTTTTAAAATGAATATCAGCCCCATCCACACATATTGCCCAACTACTAAAATAGTTGACTGGCTAGTAGATTTGGTGGAGGGGGAAGAAGGCAAAAGAAGGAATAATATGCATACATATAAGTAAATTCAGTTAATTAGAAGCCTTGGGGAAACACTAGGAGTTATGGCTATGGCTAACCAGTTTGGAAGAAAAAAAAAAACAAACTAAAGCGCTGTGTACAGTGCTTTAAAAGTGGCAAATTAGTCACAACAATCTAATAGAATGCAGATTAAAGTAGTAGAATTACTTAAATCCTTGCATGTCACAGTTTTTTAAAGTACATTCCAGTATCAGTGTGTTGATTTTCTCCCATAATGATGTATATTTCCCACTCACTCTCAGTGCTTTATACGGTAAGCCCTCAATAATTATCTGTTGAATTGAATTTGAAATAATTCCTAAGCTATTCTCTTCTGTATTCATATCTAGTCCCATCCTACCCTAATTTGTATTGCTTTATCTATGTACCATTTTGCACTTTTTCCTTTGGAAGTTCAATTTGATTTAACTGTGCCATTCCCCTCTAATTCCAGGATCTTTCCTCACTTTATTCCTCTTCTGTTTTTAACTGCTCCCCCACCTTTATACTGAAAACAAACTTTACAATAGGTTGTTTAAAGGGCTCAATTTTTAAGGATTTGCAAGTTCTGCAAATGATTGCACAAATATTCACCTTTTGGTGCCCAAAGAAATTTTGCATAAAGAAAAAGACCAGCAATGGTAGAAATAAGTAAAGGATATAATAAAGTGTAGAAGAAATAAGAGTAAAGAAGAGAGGATAAAGAAAACAGATGCCTAAAAAGGTGGACTAGGCTAATAATAAATTAGAATCTTTCTCTCACTCCTAAATGACATTGAATTGCTAGATCTGAGAATGCAAATACCAGGACAGATGGTTAGGCTTTCATAAATAAGAATTCTTACCTGTTCAGTTTCTGCATCTCAGTGAATGAAATTGGAACAGAAGGTGTTGTTCATCCTCCTTAGCAGATGGACTGGTAGCAGAACCAATCTATGTCCAGAAGAGACACTCCATAGCCTACTCTGGAATTCTATCACTTAATAAAGTGTTCTATGGCTAAGTCTAATGATTTAAATTTGCAAAAAGACACAGCCAGGCCACTAAATCACGAGGAATTATCAGCCTACAACTGTTTCCAATGACATTCTAGAAGTATGTAAAATCTTACTGTAGGATAACCTCCCTTACAAGATATATCTAAATTAGTAATATCAGGGTGGAATTAGAAGGTTGTCTTTCCTCTCTGGGTCACTAAAATATAGAAAAGCACACTAAATACAAATGTCTTGTCTCTACTTAACCATTACAAATTTTCCAAGTTATACACGAGAAAGCATGAGAACTGAAACTATGTTTTCAAGGTCTAATTCACACCTATACATAATGTAAGACTTCATGGAATTCAATTTTTAAAAGCAAGTTATCAAGAATATATAAAGAAAATGAATGCTAGATGGAAAACTGAATGTTGGTTATGCTTGGAATCTGTCCTTAATGGCTGTAGAACCATAACCACTAAAGTTATGCACTCAAAAAGTGTATGCTTAGCTAGTTTCTCATGCCATAAATTTTTTTTTAATTTCTACCATGTAAGTAACCTCATAAAAGGATATTTTTAGAAGCAGCCCTAATTCTTAGGAAGACCTCTCAAATGGCTCTACAGAATGAAACAATTCCAAAATGTAGGATTATTATTATGGCTGAGATTATTCTCCCCAAACAATCAACCAAGAACTATTAAATATCTAAATATCTGAATTGTTACCAGCACATAATATACCTTATGTTTAAGAGATAAGAAAGAAAAAGAAAACACAAAGATTCTTTATATTAAAAACTTAGCTGAAAGTTGTCAAGTTATGGATAGAAATAAGAATTTCCTACAGAAGCAAAACAAATGAGATCTAGCTCTGTTATGTTCAAGTATAAATGCAAATTCAAGTATAAGAGGCACAGCTCTCATTACATCTGTATACATTCTTCTCAGTTAACAATATAATGGTCAGATGCCTACAAGTTTAACAGTCTAAAAAGTCTATGAATGGTCTCTACGTTCTTTAATATTTTTAACTGGTACTAGAAAAACTAGTTCAAGCACAGACTAACTACTGTTTTATTCCTAAACTTTGCTTATAGCTTAAGAAAAGTTTGCTTAAGATAGTTCTGATCGTAAAATCTATGTAAAATTTCTAGATCAGATCACTTTCCACAGTTTGGAATTTTGAGACTAACTTTTGTTAAATGTATGGATGATCTAATTCTATTGTGGGCCAAAATTCTTAAATAGAGGAATTTATAGTTCAATAAGATGTTCTAAGTATAAAAACTATGCCTTCTATTACTAGAAACAGAGAGGCAAGTTTTTTGTGATGGATAAGGAATGTCTCTTTATAAAAGAGTGGGTTGGGAAAGTAGACAAATCACACAGATCACTAAATCAGAGACCAAGTTGTTTTCTGATTAAGACAAAAGTATACTTAAATTATTTTTTTCAAAGTTTAACATATTTGTACTCCAAAAGAAGGGAAGATATTCTTCTTCACTACAATAATAAAACTAAAACTGCCTTATTGTCTGGACTTCAGAGGTAACAAACTAATGATGCACAGCTATTAAATTTCACTAGAAACTTAAAACCTTTATAAAGGCATTATTTTTGCACAAATGATCAAGTTACATAATCTGGACATTAAAAAGTATAAAACATTATAAAATAATTTTTAAAAATTAAAACTGGAGCTTTAATTGTGTAGAAGAATCCTAAGGCTATACAGGCTTCTCTGTAAAACCAAAGGGGTAACAAGGATAATCACTGAGCACAATGAGACTATATACTTAAAACATACATTTTAAATCCACAAGCTCTGAGCTCAATTTCATGGGGAGTATACATTTTACAACAATATAACCATGTTTATTTTTATAGTGAATAATTATAACAATTAAACTTATGTAAAACCTTATGAATGTATAAAAATGGACAAAGATCACAGTTTGTTAAAGCTGACTACATAAAGATACCAGGTATCATGATAACTCAGATACTATGTTCTTGCTTGTCAAAATGATGAAAGGAAATGTCCAGTAAAATTTCTACTCCTTCCAAATACATTAGAACAGATATTATCAAAAATATTTTAAAATTTTATTTCCAACGTTTAATGAGTACAATTTAGGAATTTTTTTAAGCTAGTAAATTTGGCAGCTCACTGGCAGGACTGTCTTTCAAAGAGTAAACTAACACCTAATATAATTCTTCAAGATAGGCTTTGGTAATAAATAAAGATGTATTTGCCTAGTTGTCAATGATGCCTACCTTCAGTGAAGAACTTACAATCACAGTTTAACCATCTTGTTGGTTAGAGGGTCAGAAAAAAAACATCATGAATTTTAAAAATTCTAGTTTCAGTTGAACAACTAATCCATACGTGTAAAAATTCAGGGAAAGGATTAACTAACTTGTTGAAATCAACTCAACTTAAAATACTCAGAGTGAAAGTTACTGCCAAAATATTAAAGTATATAATTTTTTAAATGTATAGTCTTATTTTCATTCATGGACTTCATATCTGAGATATTCTATCAATAAATGTTCTATTTCATTAAATTAACTCTTTAGGACAAATACTAAGCATAAGCAAGTTATTCCTGTGCTCTAAGTTAGACAAGAAAGGTATGTTAACTTTTTCAAACCATTAGGGAATTTTTAAAAATAACTGGAGTCATAATTTGAAGGACAATCTAATAAAAATTAGATTAAGGCTTAATTTACTAAGGTCTAATTTATAACCAAGGAATAACCCCTTAAATTCTATGATTCTTACAGTAGTTATAAATACCAACAAGAGACTATAACTTAGGCCTAAAATCAGGGATTCTAACCATTTCTCTGGGTTGAACACTAGACAAACTTAAGTGATAGTTTAGAAATGTAATTATTTGTTTTAAATAGACTTACTAATCTTTTACACATCCTGATTTGCTTTCTCCTAATACTTCCCTATTCCATTTTAAACTTTTCTTGATTCACTTTTTCAGGTTTCAGGTACTTGGGAGCCTCAGAAGAGCAGCTTACTTGAGATGGATTTTTGAGCCTGAGTAGCATTTCTGTGAGAATCCCTTTTATAATTCATAAATTGAGCTTCGCGCTGGCTTGAAAGTTGTCTTTTCCCAAGTAAATGAAAACATAGATATTTCTTTTAAAAAAATAAAGACTGCAAATGTTTTTTTAAAAAAAGACATTTTAATAATGCTACATTTCAAAATACACATTTAACATTTTATTGATTAGATTGCAAAAAAACAGGATACACTTTGGATTGGCATGCTGTATTATGAGGAAAATAAATCAAAACAATTGAAGCAGCATTGTAAATCAGAAAGCATTTTAAATTTGAAATGTCACTACAAATGAAAATAAAATTAAAATATACTTCGATGGATGCAGACAAAAAGAAAAAAAGTATCACATGAATAGATACTATATGATCCAGCAAGTTAAAAAAAATGAAGAAAAAAAGAGAGAAGGTAGGTATAAGGATTACAGAATGGGTAGAGATTGTTAACTATTCAAATGCTAAGAACAAAATAAATTCTATTCCAAAATGCTGCCAAGCAAAATAATGCATTATCTTTCTCTTATAAAGGATTCCCAGTCAGACTCCTTGTCATTCTAAATTTTAAATTTTGAGTTTAGAAATGTTAATTGAATAAAACATCAATTTCATATACTTTACCTTAAGCTTAAGGTGAATGTAAATGTAAAAAAACCTAAGTTATTCACCTCAAAATATCAAAGAAATTGGGGCAAAATGTTTCATTTTCTGCTAAGGTGATGTAGCAAAGTGGAAAGAGCCCTGGACTTGCAACCATTAGGCCAAAATTTAGGTCCTGGTACTGACTCTGTGTAACCTTAGGGAAGTTATGTAACCTCTCAGCCTCCATTTTTTCATGTACAATTAAGATAATAATAAACTGACGACCTCAGAGAGCTGTTAAGAATCTTAACCCATGTATAAAGGCTTTGTAACCTTGAAACAGTATATAAAATATAAGCTACTGTTACTCTGCAGTTACTGAAGACTGGAATGATGCAAAATGCTTGCTGGAATAAACGTCTGCAGCTGGGCCACAGACAAGTTTACACCTGGACACATTCAATCCATTCAACAACTTCCTTCATTGTCTTGTTTCTTTGTTTTTGGAGGGAGGAAGGCAAGGCAATTGGGATTAAGTGACTTGCCCAAGGTCACACAGCTAGTAAATGTCAAGTGTCTGAGGCCACATCTGAACTCAGATCCTCCCGACTCCAGGGTCGGCGCTCTATTCACTGCGCTGCCTAGCGGCCCCAGATTGGTTTTTTTTTTTATTAGTTTAAAACAAACTGATACCAACACTGAGTTTGCAAATTGGTTACTTTGTTAGCTATTCTTCCTATCAGCTCATGCTACACTGATTTCATTAAATCTATATTAGAACGTAGGACAAATAACAAAACTTGAAAGCAAAATGGAAAATATTTCTTTTATATGAATAATAATGATAATAAAATTGAACTTTGTAAAAAATATTATAGTAATTTGAAGGTGGTCTAGTTGGTTCAAATCTAGTGTTTTTGATACTAAAATGAAAAAAGAGCTTGTTTGGAAGTTAGAAATTTCTTTCATTGTCATGTGATGCCACAACCATCATAGCATAATGAAGAAAACACAACCACTATTTTGAAGACCTGGATTCTAGTCCCAGCTCTTCTATAAACTAGCTGTGTGATCTTCGCATTGGGCCTCAGTTGTTCATTCATAAAACAGCAGGTCTGAATGAGAATCTCTCAAGATTATTCTAAGTATAATATTTCTTGATGATAACTGTAATCTAGAGAGGTCATTCACCAACATTCAGATTACCAACAATTTCTTCATAAGAAAAATGGGAATAATACTGCCCTTATTACAGGTAAATTATGAAGATGAGTATACACATAAAAGTATGTTGACCTACAAGTTTTATTTCATGTTAATATGGTAACTTACTCTTTTACTCATAAGACCATAGAGCTAGAAAAGATCTCAGAAGCCATCTAAATCCAATCCCTTAATTTTATAGGTGAGAAAAATGAGGCCCAGGGAAGTTGTGACTTAACCAAAGTCCCATAAGTAGTGTCAGTGGTATGATCTTACTCTTCAGCTATCACTACTTTGACATCTTCAATCAAAACCTTTCATTAGGACAGCTTCCCCAGGATATTCTGCTCAAAATAATTTAGTTTACTTAGACCCAAGTCCTTAGCTCCCCCCGTATATCCCTCTCCCACGTCTATTAATTCATTTAGCAAACATATATCAAGTACCTAACAGATATCAGGCATTGTGCTGAGTGTAAAGGACACAGAAAAAAATACAAGTCTCTGGGCTCAAGGAGCTCACATTCTGTTGCCTATCAGTAGTACAGCCATTTTTCCAGTTTCTGAGGCTAAAATCTTAGAGTTACTCCTTCATACCCTAGATCCAATATCTTACCAAGCTTTGTCACTTTCCTTCCCTAACTCTGATTTGCAATATCTCTGATTTGCCCTATTCTCCACTGTCACCTGCCTCTCATTTTCTCAAATCTGCATTATAAGAGCCTTTCAACTTATCTCCTTACTTTTGGTCTTTCCAAGTTCCAATGGGTCCTGTCAGACTCATCTTCCATTCTTTTTATGAGGTTGCTCTTCCTATCAAATGCTTACAGTAATTACCTACTATATGAAGTCAAAACCCCTTGGCCAGGGTAAGGCTCCCCATGGTCTAAACTAACTTTCTAAATACCTTCACCTTCTCATTTCTCAGTCCTAGTAACATGCTTTAGTAAAACCCAATTCTGTGACTGTTTTATTTTTGTCTTTGTATCTCCAGAACTGAACAAACTGCCAGGAACAGAATAGGAGCTAAAGAAATGTTTGTTGATTGATTTCTCCTTTCTAAGAATATTCTTTCTGCTCTCTTCTTTCTTCTAAATCCCACATGCTCTTCCTAGGCCAGATCTTCCAAGAATCTTCTTTGACTACTCTGGCTCACACCCATCTTCTCCATACTCCTATTACACTTTACTACCACAGGGTGGTATACTCATTCTCCTTTTCATGTATGTCCGAGTGCTTAACACAGTTCCTGGTACAGAATAAGTGCTTAATAAATAAATGTTTCCTGAACTGAATTGTTAGTTTTGTGTTTGAGAATCAGATTTTAAGTTTCCTGAAAGAGAGAAACACATGTAATACTTCTATAGCTTCCATAGCACCTAAAACAATGCTGTTAACACAGTAGTTGCTCAATGTTATGATTAATTGAAAAAGGAAAAATGTTTTATATACTGCAATGTGATCATTGTCAAGTGTTATTCTTATCCCTTTCAAAGGTGGAAGAGCTAATTAGCAGTGCAGGGTCTAAATGGCAAAAAAGGTCACTGAAGCAGAATAGTAGCTGGTATAGCAGTGAAATGGCTAAATCTTGCTTTAGCACTTTTAAAAATACAGGGGAAAACATCATTCAGGATTAAGAAATGAAAGACTTGTAAATTATTCAAAAATCTCAAGCATGTACAACATAAATTTCTTTAAGAAGAAAGTTGGAAGGTGCTACACATGATAATCACTGAACATCATGCAAAAAAAAGTCACTATATCTTAATGCAGAGAATGATTGCTTATTGTCAGGGGAATACAGCAAAATCACCAATAAGTTAGAGCAAAGGTAAACAATAACACCAAATTAGAAGAAAAAAATATTGATGGGAAGACTAAACTTTGTACAATTACAACAACTTTAGCATGATGTGTTTAAATAAACTATTAGCTATGAGAAATGGGAAACATATAAAAATCACCGATTCTATGTATCACCAATTTTAAAGATGTTTAAATTTCACAATTAGGAGGTGAAAAGAGTCAGGAAACTACCTCAGCCAGATAAAGCTGATGTCTTTGGCAAAAGAAAGGAGGTCAAGGGCAACTCCAATTTAGAGTAAAAGGTCATCTTCAAAACACCTTTTAAGCAGTAAAGGAGAAAACAAGCCTGCAACTTGGCATGAGATCCAACTAAACTTAATCACATTAATACACATTGAGAACATTAATACATAAAACTGGAATGATGACACAAATGGACACAAAATAGAAAAACATTTGCTAGCATTTCTATAGACATCTGTCCTCATTAATAGCAGTAAAACAGACACATTTGGAATCTTAACATCTAGGTACTTGGTGTATAAGTTTTTTAAGAGGAAGGACTGTTTCAATTTTGTCTTTGTAACTCAAGACTTAGCACAGTGTTTAGAACATAGGTCTTAATGTTTAATTAAATTGCTACATAAGAAAGAAGAAACAGCACTTAAGAAACTGAAGTCAAGAAGAGTAAGCTGAAATTGACCAAATATACACAGAAGAAATCTGAGCTAGATTAAATACATCCAGGGATTCAAGAAGGTAATGCCAAAAGAGTGTAAAAGATCACATATGACAGTTATTAAAAAGACATCTATAATCACTGACCCATATGCTTACCTTCTCAACTCTATAAAATCTTTACAAAAATAGTCTACCATGTGTAACAAGATTACCCTTGGAAAATATGAGGAAGGAATAGAAACTATTTCACAAACTCTCTATAAGAGATCACATTTTTTCATTCACCTGAGAGAGGTAAACAAAAGACCCCATTGTGATAATTACTTGTCTAGTACCAAAAAGACAAAACTAAACAAAAAAATCAAATGATTGAGTAGAACAAAGGTTCTATCTCCAATGCTAAGATAAAAAATTCCTTGATAGAGGTAACCACAGGGATAACTTTATTTAATAGATGACCCTTTAACTATCAATATTAACCAAGGCATAAAACAGGGAAGCACAAGCTCACCAAATGTGTTCAATGATGTTATAGAGGATGATGTCCTGCTCAGATTCCAAATGGAAGATGTTAAGGTTCTTCAGATGCTCCAGTTTGCAGATGAGATTGTACTGAATGCATCAAGCCCCAGAACTCTAGAGACCTCCTCAATGACACCCACAGCCATTCAAAAAACTGTCACAATGGTTCCTTCAAAGAAAAATAAAAATAAAACCACGGTCCCAATATTACTAAAGTTCCTAAATCCAGAGCTGGTAACCTAAAGATTCTAAAGTTTCTGTTACATTTTTATTATCCAGCATACACAAAATGATTTTTTAAACTTCCTTTATAAAATCAATAGTTTTATTTCAGCATATTAATTGTTAAACCCTCTCCACAAATAAAAATGCTACAATCACACTCAAACTTAGTTGTGAAACAGTAGGGAAATACATTGGTTTCTTAGAACCATGACAAATTCTATTACTTCTACCCTAATTTGATGTAATTATGAATGGAAACACAATTATAAGGAAAGATGGATCTTATGCTATACTTCAGTATACAATCACCTTCTTTTCTTGATGTCCATTAAAAAAAACTTCCTATATGGTAAAATTTATATATGTGTATGTATACCTACACACACACACATAGACACACACACATATATACAGAGAGAGAGAAAGGGAGGAAGGGAGGGAGGGAGGGAAAGGATCAAAAGGAGCAACAATAATTGTGTCAGTACCACTAACCAATACAAAGAAAGGCATGACCTCAGAAACCAATGGCCAGAAAAGAACCAAAATGTACTTCTACTCTAAATCCAACAAAATATCAGATTAGTTCTTAAGTGGAATGTCTCTCTCTTATAACAGGAATAACCTGGAGTATTTTGTGACCAAGATATTTTATATCTCTAGACTGAAAGCTGAGCAAATGTGACGCTTCAGCCACAAAGGATTCCATATTACATTAATTTAAATGCTATTCTCTGAATTTAATTCAATGAAAATATTATTTATTTAATATTACTACCTTCTGAATACCTCAGATTAACACAAAAATAATAGCAGCAGTATTCTCTAATAATAAACTTTCATTTTTAGTGATTCTAATGATTCACCACTGGTGTCTCTTCAAAATACAAATACAAAAATACCTCCATCACTTTGTAAACCAAATTTAAACGAGCTTATTGCTTATTGTAGACAGAAATCTTCTCAATTACAATCGTGTTCCAAAATTTCAATTCAGAGAGCAAAAACAGTGACTGGACAAGATATTATTTGAGGAAATAGGGCACTCATTAGATAGTAAGTACAATAAGAATTATAAGATGCAAATTCAGGCTACATGGTATCAATATGGCAAACAGAAACAGATTAACAAAAAACAAGGTACAAAAGCTTTTAGTTTTAACTGAATGGAATGATATCCCAAACATCATTTTCAGATCTCTGTTCAGCTTTTGTGATGATATGGGAGTTGTGAATATCCTGCAAACCTTAGTACTGGTAAAAGGTCAACAGCTGATAAACACAATTTATCTAAGTATGGACTAAACACTGTTAATAAATTAAACATTATTGTTCTCACACTGAAATTATGACTCTTTGTTCCTCACATGTGACACTCCATTTCCCATTTCTGTGACTGAAAGGGTCATCCTTCAATTCTTGGAATGTAATCCCTCTTCACCATGACCTCAAAGAATCCTCTTTCCTTCTAGAAGCATCTCAACCACCACCTTCTCCAAGAAGAATCAGCTAGTGCAAATCTGCTAGATCTCCCTCTTAGATTACTTTGTATTTAACTGCTTTGTTTTTATTTTACTTTTGCTTTATATATATTTGTCTTCCCCTTTAGGGTATAAATTCCTTTTAAGTAGATCTGCCAGTTAACAATTCTTTATTATGCTCCTACTACATGCTGGGCACTATGCTAAATGCTGGAGGTACAAAGAAAGGTAAAAGAAAATCCTGGCTCTCAAGTCTAATGGGGGAGACAGTATGTCAATGACTTTCTACAAAAAAGATAAGCTGGAGATAATCATTAGAGGGAAAGGACTGGATTTAAGGGAGATGAGGAAAGTCTTCTTGTAGAAGGCAGGATTTTATCTGGGACTTGAGGGAAGCCAGGAGAGAGAGGAGGAAGAGGATTCCCAGCATGCAGGCAGCCAGTGAAAATGTTTGGAGTCAGAAGATGGAGATTTTCCTAATTTGAGGAACACCAAGGAGGGAGTGTCACTGGATCAGGGAGTTCTGGAGGTAGGATGGGAATTGTGTAATAAGACTGGAAAGGTAGGAAGGGGGCAAATATGAAGGGCTTTCAATGCAAAATAGTGGATTTTATCTTCTGGAGGTGATTGGTAAATATAGGAGTTTATTGGATAGGGGAGTGACATGGTCAGACCTGAACTTTAGGAAATTCATTTGATAGCTGAGTAAAAGATGGACTGGATTGGAGAGAGACTTTAGACAGGGAGACCAAATAAAAGGCTACTGAAAAAGTACAGTCATGAGGTGCCTAGAGCCTGCACCAGAATGGTGGCAGTCTCAGAATAGAGAAGAGGTATCTGGAAGAGATGTTACAACAGAACTTGGTAACACTGAATGGGGGAGGGCGAAAGAGAGTGAAAAGTTCAGGATGACAACTACTTTGGAAGCTTGAGTAACTGGAAAGATGGTGGTACCCTCAACAGTAATACATAAGTTAGGAAGAGGGGAGGGTTTGAAGGAAAAGATAATGAATATAGTTTTGAACATGCTGAATTTAAAATGACTCTGGGGTATATTCAGGTGAAAATGTCTAACAGGCAGGTGGAGATGTAAGACTGGAGTTGAGTAGAGAGGTTAGGACTAGATAAGGAAATTTGAGAAGCATTAGCATAGAAATGCTAATGAATCCATGGAAATTAATGAGATCACTAAATAAAATAGTGATAACATAGGAAGAGAGGCTTGGACAGTCAAGCTTAGTGGACATGATCTGGATGAAGGTCTAGCAAAGGAGATTGAGAGAAGGTGGCCAGACAAGAGGAAGAAACCAAGAGGAGAGTATTATCACGAAAACCTAAAGAGAAGAGAATGTGAAGGAAAAAAGGGTGATTGGCATCTTCAAAGGTGGAAAAGAGGTCAAGAAAGATAGCACTGAGAAAAGGTCATTAGACTTGTCAATTAAGAGATCATTAGTAATTTTGGAAAGAGCAGTTTTAGTTGAATGATGAGACTGGAAGCCAGATTGTAAAGAATTAAGAGTGAGATGACAGGAAGTAGAGGCATCAATTATAGATGGTCTTCTCAAAGAATTTAGCCACAAAAGGCATGGGAATTATGGGACAACAGTTACCAGCGATGGATGGACCAAATGAGATTTTTTTTTTTTGAGGATAGGGAGAAAAGGACATGTTTGTAAGCAGTAGGGAAACAGCCAGTAGCCTGGGAGAGATTGAAGATAAGGTGAAAGTAGGGATGATAGGGTAATCTACTGGGAAGACAGGACAGAATGGGATCGCTTGTGCATGTAAGGGATTTGCCTTAGCAAGAAGAAGGGCTAGCTTTTCATGTGAGAAATGAGTAAAGGTGAAGATAGTAGAAGAAGGCATCTGGGAGATATGAGATTTGGAGGAAAAAATAGGAAGTTCTCAGTGAATGGCATCAATTTCTCAGTAAAATCAGAGGGGAGGGAGAGTTTTGAGGACAGATGAAAAAGGTTGGAAAACCTGCTCTGGTGAATGAAATACTGAGTTCATTAGGAAGGTGTAAAAGGATTGCCTTGCTGACATGAAAGCCCAGTTAGATTATGTAACATGAATTTAAAGTAACATTACATGAGTAACAAATTTATCATATTATTTCATTCACTATTTTTTTTGTATCTCTATCATCTAGCATAGTACCTAGCATATATAAGAAATGTAAAGCTAACATTTCTATAGCTCTTTCCATATATCATCTCATTTTATCCTAACAACCCTGGGAAGCAGGGATAGGGAAGTGAATGAGCATTTAGGTGCTTTACAAATATTATTTCATTTGATCCTCATACAATTCTCCAAGGTAGGTGCTACTATTATTCCCTATTTTACAGTTGAAGAAACTGAAGCAGAGAAGTGACTTTGGGTCTCACAGCTTTAAGTGTCTAGGGCTACATTTGCACTCTGGTCTTCCTGATTTCACTTTACCACTTAGCAGTCTCTAGGAGATGCTATTATCATCCCTTTTTTACAGATGAGAAGAAAGCTCAAAGAGGTTCAGTGACTTGTGCAGGGTCACCTGGCTGGCAAATATCTTTCTAGGCAGGACTCAAACTCAGGCCTTCAGGACCCCAACCCAGCATTCCAGTGGCCTAGTTGAACAAATGCTTATAAAATTTTTTTTAAAGTTACTTCCCCAACTAAAAGATGATCTTTGAAGGTAGGAACAGGGTTTCCCATTTTTTTATATGACTTCAGTATCATGGTCTATACAAAATGGATATTCAACAATGTTAGCAGATTTTGTAACTTCTGGTAGCCATGTCAGTTGGGGTTCTTAGTAATTTGTTCTCCAATGAAACCTGTTATTTGAAGGTAACTGTTATTTTTTTGGATTATTTAATATTCCAACAGGATCATTGCTAAGAGCAGCAGAAAAATAAAACAATCTTTATTGTTTGGTCCTCTACTTAGTTTGCCTACCAAGAGCTTCATGGTAAGATCTATAAGTTGAGGACTTTCAATCAGAGATAAATTCCCTTTCATTTCTAATATTATGACTTTTTTGAAAACCAGTTTCAGGTGTCAAGAGGTAGGGGAGAGGAGTGCTCACATGTTTTATTTGAAATATTTGGACACCATTCCTCCAACTCAGAAGAAAGAGGGTTAACAGAAGTGATATTTTCTCTTCCTCAAACTCTGAAAAATCACATTGCCTCCACCTCTTCTTCTCTGTTAAATAAACTCCTTGGAGTCTGGCCCCTAATCTTATCATTCAGTTAAAATTCCTCTTTCCAAAGTTACAAATGATCTCTAAATTATCGATCTATATGCCTTTTTCTCAATCCTCCTCCTTCTTGACCTTTTGATAGCCAATTGACACTTTTTAATCACCTCTGTTCCTAAATACTCTTCCATCTAGGTTTTCAAGAAATTGCTGTTTCCATACTGGAACTGACTGCTCTTTTCTCAGTCTCCTTTGCTGGATTATCATCCATGCATACCCACAGCTGTGAATGTAAACACTCCCCCCACCATGGTTTTGCCCTAAACTCTCTCTATACTCACTTCATGATCACATTAGCGTGGTTCAATCATCATATCTCTATGTAGATGACTCCTAGATCTACATACACATGCAAGCTCTATCTCTGTTCTCTTATCCTGAGCTCTGTTCCTACACTAACAACTGCCTAATGGATATCACAAACCGAATATCATTCAGTCACCTCAAACTCAACATATCCAAAACAGGACACATTATCTTTCCCCTTCCCGCACCTACCCTTCTTCTGAACTTCCCTATGTCTTCACAGAAGTAGAGCAATACCAATATCCTTCCTATTACCCAGGATCACAACCTTGATATCCTCAACTCCTCACTCTCCCTCACCCCACACAATCCAATCACTTGCCTTTTCAACCTTCACTAAATCTCTTGCACCTGCACCCTTTTCTACACCTTGCCTGAACAGGCTCATCTCTTGCTTGGAATACTAAAATAGCCTCCTAATTGGTCCCCTTACTTCAGGTCTTTCCCCATTTCAATTCACCCTTCGTATAGTTGCCCAAATGACTTGTCTAAGGCTCAGGTCTAACTATGTCACTCCCTCTCCACCTACTCAAAATCCAGTAGCTCCCTATTACTATCTCTTAAAATAAAAAATAAATTCCTCTGTTTAATATTTAAAGATCTTTAAAACCTGGCCATATGTTACTTTAAAAATTTTTCAATCTTTAAAAGTTGAAAAATATTTCACACTGATTCTTGAACTGATGGCTAATATTCAACAACTCTTTCTTTCAGTTTCAGAAGGTTTTTCAAGAGCCACTACCTTTACCATGTAGTTCGATTAGTTTTCCTCATTTGAATTTGTGCTCCTTGAGCATCTTGACTTTTTGAGCAAATATATCATGGAGAGCGTAAGCTGACTGGCAAATATTTTCTGTGTCTTTTCTAATGCTTTCTGAAAAAGTGATATTTTTTTTTACTTCTTTCAAATCATTTGTCTGCACCTCAGGGTAGGTCATGATTTCCATCATCTTCTGGTGAATCTGAAAGACCTACTGTTGCTGGCTACAAGAGGTTTCATGGATCTTTCTATACTTGGTAAAAATATACACAAAAGAAGCAGTGTAAGTAGCCTGTGGTGGTTTAGATATCAACATGAGCTCAAATCATGGTTTATCATTTTTTTAAAAAATCACTTCTTGTCCAACATAGGGTCCATTCCATAGAAATTAGTCAAATAAGTTTTACCCTGAACATCTTTAGCAAATCAATTTGAACTTAATAAAAGCAGCCTCATAAGTCTGCAGATTAGCATGGCTAACTTCACAAGTAATTCCCACTCCTTGAGTCCTTGTGACCAGGACCTTGCCAATATTTTTACACTGGTGTCTTGAAACCATACTCATCTTTCTTTAAACTAACTACTTTCTTCTAGGCTCCTTTTTTACCCCCTTTGGTGAGGTACTTATTCTTGCAACTTCCATGATCTCCAAAAGCCTTTTCAATGCATTTAGCACAGTGACTGGGACACAGTGGGTGCTTAATAAGTGCTTTTTTGGGGGACATGATTTGACTGTCCTGAATGACTGGAATGCATGCACCTCTTCCTCTTATAATTCCTGGTTTCCTTCAAGACAGCTCAAGTACCACCTTCTGCGTGAGACCTGGCCTGGCCCCCTCAGCTGCTAATACCATTCCCTCAAGGTTACTTTTTGTTTTCCTGTACCTATCCATGTACATGTTGTTTCCCCTCCACCACCACCGCCACTATTCTTTAGAATGTAAGCTCCTTAAAGGCAAGAACTGTTTTTCTCTTTTGTTTTTATATCCCCAGCACTTATCACAGTGCCTGGCAGAATGAGTGTTTAATAAATGCTAGATGAGTAAGAACAAACTATCAGAGTATACACACCAAGTATTTATTCATTTATACTTAAATTCAATATTTCAAGCATCTATGATTTCATGTATGGCTCTACCAAAATAGGCAGAGCTAATTGTTCTTCCTATTTTGATAAAAGCATATCAAAATTCTTCTAACCAATGGTCTTGAGAGTCACTGCAGCTAGAAAATTCATTCTCCTCTTACTACCTTGTCATCTTCAAACATGGTGAGATGAGTTCTTGGACAAAAGACATACAGGCCACCACTAGGCCGAGACACCTTTACAGGGTAGTAAATTGTCAAAGTTTGAGCCACACATCTGGTATAGCCACTGAGAACTCAAATGAGCACATACTTTATGTGTAGAATTGTATCAGGCACCAAACCTTCCATGAAGGCATTTTAGAACTAAAAGGGGCCTTAAAGAACATCGAATCCAAACTTTTTTTTTTTTTACAAAGGGCCAAAGAAATCATCGGGCTCAAAAAAAGAAAAGATAATAAACTTTATTCTTAAGGGACATTTCTCACTCCAAATATTTTAGATCGTGTTCCTGGAAAGTACTCAACCACTGCCCTATGTCATTCTCCTTGTCACCTGGTCACCTCCTTATACCAATGTCATAGCTTTGCATAGTTCCAAGGCCCTTAAACAGAGAAAGAACCCACAACTGCCCCACAGGACTCTTTATGGATTGACTCTGGGGCTTGCCTTGCCCTTCCATCAAGGGATTCTCATCTTATTAAAAGATGTCCCAATTCATCCAGTAAACCTCAGTAACTAAGTCATTCCTCCAGAATAGAGGCATGCTATTAGAGTAAACCAAATGAAGTCTATTGGGAAATTATAGGTTGAAGCAAGTTGCCTAGAATAAAAACACTTGTGGTTTCCAGGATTATCTCAAGGATATCAGTTCCAGATGCCCAAAGAGCTTGATGCCATTGATTAGTCTTTAAAAGCATAAAGTTAGCTATATAAAAACCAAGAAGCATAAAACTAGCCATAAAAAAGAGTGAGAACTTCCCACAATGCCTAACAAATAAGCTGGTACATGGTGGTAAGAAGTATGCGAAACCATTAAAGGAACTAGTTATGTTGAGTCCAGAAGAGAACACAAAAAAGGGGACCTGATAGGTACCTCAAGTATCTGAAAGGCTGCCATAGAGAAGAAGGAAGAGAGTTGTCCAATGTTGTTCCAAAGAGCTTTGTTTTTTAACATTAAAAAAACAAGAGGTAAAATTAAAAGAAACATATTTTGGCTCAGCGTAAGAAAAGTTTACAATGAGAATACTTGCCAAATGGTGAAAGAAGTTGCCCTGTAAGCACCTGAACTCCCCTTTCCTGGAAATGTTTGTACATTGGCTAGAAAGTCATCTGTCATAGATATTAGAGAAGGGATCTCAATAAGGAAGTTTTGCTGAATCATCTCAAAAATCCATTTTAACTTTAAAATCTATGCTTCTTTGTAACTGCAGTGAGCTGCTTCCTTTTCCATAAAATTTTCAAATAAATAGCAGAATAATGAACATTATACAAGACCTAAACTAAGGAATCTGTCCTCTTTGAAACTTACACTTTGTAAAATGTAACAAATTTAATCTTTATTTGATATTCAGAAGGTATTTCAATACCACCATTATGAATAGTATTTTACAAACTGAAAAAATATAATTAAATTTTCTACATTTTTATATTAAACAAAAAAATAGCCTACAAAGTAATTACCATCCTAAACACTGCATCTACGCTCAGTTAATTACTTCCTTTTCACTCTGTAGCAATCTTCACACAGAGTCACACTAGAATTTACTTCAGCAAACACTTATTAGGCATCTACTATGTGCAAGGCATTAATGATAGATAGAAATAATAAAAAAAATACAGTCCCTAACCTCAAAGAACTTACAACATATGCAGAAAACAACACATCATAAATGAATGAATGAATGTAGATTGAGTTGAAAAGGGAGACTACCAACAAAGGGGTAAGGGTACAAAGTGGGAATCTGGGAAAGTTTCACATGTTGAAATGTGGCACCAGAACTAAACTGGAGAGAAGGTAAAGAATCTGAGGGGCAGGGATGAGAAGCAAGTACATTCCAGTCATGGTGGACAGCTTGTAAAAATGCCAAGGAACAAGAAATGGAACGTCAAGTTCATAGAACAACTAATAACATAGTTTGCATGGAATGTAAAGTGGGCAAAGAGGAGTAATGTAAAGTAAAGTTGAAAAAGTTGAACTAGGCTACAGAGTTTGTATTCCCGCCCTGGAGGCCATGAGGAACCACTGAAGGTTTTTGAGCAAAAGAATGATGTGATTAGACTGATACCTTGGAATGATTATTTTAGCAGCTGTGTGAAAGGGAGAATGTAGAAGGAGGAGACTGGAAGCAAGAAGACCAGTTAGGAAGTGATAAAATAATCCAGAAGAGAGATGATGAGGGCCTGAGAATAGAATAAAGGGGCCAAAATCAAGATGTCATGGAGATAAAATAATAAGAGTTGGCAACTAATAATTATGGTGGGAAGCTGGGGTGGGGAGAGAGAGGGACAAAAGGGAGAGGGAAAAAATCATGTATATCCCCAAGATTGAAAAATTGTTCAGTGCCAGGGCTGTTGTTGTGTTTGTCCTTCATTATTTGTCCTTCGTTTTCACAGAGTACCATGACATCAGGGAAATGATGACATGACCTGCAGCTGACTTTGATCTGAGTGAGATAGGACTGTGCAAGGTCATCAGCCTCACTTTCTCCTCCAGAGCCATCTGGATCCAATGACCAGATATTTATCAGGATGCCTGGAGATGGCCCAGGATGCAATAGGAGACCCTTGCCATTTTAGACTAAGGCCTTTTTCAGGTTCTCACTTAGAGTGAGACAACCCCCCATTCAGTGAACAGGCCTCTTTAAGAAGTGAGTAAAGAGGAAAAAAGTGAATAAAGGGATGGCCCCTTTAACTAGGAAAAAAATCATGCTGTGAGGAGAAGACCTTCAGGGTTGCCTTTCTAAAGATAAACAGTTACCATTGACATTCACTCTAAGCCAGGAAGGCCCAAAATACAGCCATTAAGTGAAGCTTGGCCAGGGACCTACTGTAGTCCAATCTATGTATGTCAGAGTGAACTGGGTTTAAATCAAGTTTTTCAATGAGTAGGGGATTGGCGAGGGACGGGGGGTTGACAATATACCAATAACATGACAAGGACTCAACAGCCAGATGCTATTATTAATCTTTCCACAACCTCAAAAAAGTATAGGTGGCTTTACAATGCCAAGGGGACTTTGTCCAGTTTTCAGTTTCTGACAGAACTATTCTGACACTGCTACCACGTGTAAACATATACATATAGACACACATATATATAAAATATTCTTTGGATTTTTCTTATTCTACATGGTCATATCATTAAAAGAGGATAAGATTACAATACTGTCTCATATCTCTTAGAGATGCTCCAGTAGAAGGAGAATTGGGTTAAGAGTCAGAGGACCTGGGTTGGAATTTTAATAAGCAGTATCAGTTTGACCTTACAAGTCACTTAACCTTAACCTAGGTTTCATTTTTCTTATTTATAAAATGAA
Organism: Notamacropus eugenii; assembly: GCF_028372415.1. Taxonomy (NCBI): domain Eukaryota; kingdom Metazoa; phylum Chordata; class Mammalia; order Diprotodontia; family Macropodidae; genus Notamacropus; species Notamacropus eugenii. The sequence goes on from NC_092877.1 coordinate 58,903,471, forward strand.
AGGATTGTACTTGATTCCCCTTAAAACTTTTCTAGTTCTAGATCCATGATTTTATGATCTTAAATATTCAGAAACTTCCTCCTAATGCTTCTTTGTCTCACTCCCATCCTCATCCTCTCATCCTCAAGAATGCAGATCCACATATTATAAACTAAGTAAACAGAATAGATGAACTCTCTGTCCTGTAGAAATTTCAAATAAAAAATATGTGATGATGGAAAAGTATACATAAGGCCATATGAAGAGACAGAGCTCTAGAGCAACAAACTAACTCAGCAGCAAAAGGTAGGCTTCTCCAAGTCTGCTCACACCATGAGAGACAGGGTTCCCCTAAAACCCATCTCCACCTATATTCTTCCCCTCTCTTGAAGAACAGCTCAGTTATTACCTCTCCTCCATGAATCCTTTATGGACTTGAATCACACCCACTCCCAGCTAGAAATGAGTTCCATCCTCCTAAAGCTTAGGCCACTCACTCTATTGACCTCTAATATTTATAGATTAAACATAATTATTATAATACAATATAATTTAATAATATCTATAGATTTAATAATTTTCTAACTTTTACTCTATTCATGTAAAATGTTCAACATTCCTCTCCCCTGACTGGACTGTAAACTTCTTGATGGCAGAGAGGCACATATATTCCCATCTTTGTGGCCCCCCTGATTTCCAGAGAATTAGTATGTGATATTTTTGAAACGCTTATTACCTATGTTTTTCATAATTTACCAAAATATTACAGTCAAGTTTGTACCCTCTCAACTGAGAAGTCCTTGACAGAACTTGTACTCATGGTGCTTGCGGTATAATGGGGAGATAAGGACAAATGCAAATAACTCAAAAAAACCACAATACAGTCCAAGTGAGAAGCTGGCAATCCTATAACCTCAGTCAGAAGATGTGGTGCTAGGAGAGTGACTGGTGACTAGCTCTATCCTTTCCATCATTCCAGTTAGTGCCAATATGCTGGGTATTATTATACACAGCAGTTTTACTTTATCTCCTTCAATAAATGCCTTTCCAAGCAAAACAAGTTTCATCTAGTTAGACTTTTGTTGACATCAAAATTACTACTTTATTACAGAAAAAAGTTATATTCAGAAATTCTTTGTGAGAGGAAAAGAGGGGAAGGAGAGGAAAAGATCACATATGATGGGTTAAATAACAAAGATAGAATACTAACTTGGAAGCTATTTCTTAGAATTCTTCACTCTTCTACTTCAGCAGTCCTTCTAACCACATCATAACTAAAGAGCATGCCATTATTAAATAATACTAAGCACCTACTTGGACATTAAAACCCAAATCTCCATTCAATTGGGTTATTTTAGTTTAAGAGTCACAATGCATTAGTCATCTTTATTTGCACTGCTGACTTACCTATGGATGATCTGGCTTATTTAATTCAGTTTTATTAGGTGGATTCTTTGATCAGAAATATAATCCTGTGAAGATTTGGCTGTTTTTCTGGAGTTGTAAACTCAATTATCTATAATAGTAGGAGATAGGAGTATTGCTGTAATCAAAGTCTCCTTTTCTCCATCCATTTCAACTTCATCTTCAACTAAACTCTTTAAAACAGTTGCTATTAACAAATTACTAAAAAGATACTTACTGCTAATGAGCAACATAATAAAAGCTTAGCAAATGAAGAAAAATTAAGAGCCTTCATAATCTTGAAAATGAATAAGCAGTCCCTAATATTCGTGAGTGGGTTGTAGGAATTTTAAAACTGCTTTGGAAAATGTGAAATTTCTCATCACATATAAACTTCCCAGTTAAAACAAATTCTTAGAGCTTTTACAAATACTATTAATTTGCTAACTTCTGGCAGCTAGATGGCTAATTGCTTCAGTCTTTGGTGCAGAAGACAGCAGGACTAGACACATTTGCCAAAGATGGGGAGGGAGCGAGGTAAAAACAACAAACTTATAATACAAGAATTAACACATATATTACTATATATCCCAGTATGTATTATTACACACATAATATAGCTTCCTTTAGTGTAGGGATCCCAAATTTTGTTCTTTTTAAAAGGCAAATTGATTGTTTTTCTTTTTAAAAAAGTTACTAAAGAGAACAAATGACCTCAGGACCAGGAATACTTTAAGGCTTGCCTATCTATCTGTGTGACCCTAGGTAAGTCACTTAATCCCTTTATACACTAGACCAGTGGTATCAAACTCAAGTAGAAATGGGAACCACTCATTTGTACATAAGGATCCTGTGGACAACAAAATAATTTAAGTTTTAAAATGTAATGTTATCAGTGTTTTATTGTATTTTGTTTATTCTGTTAAATATTTCCCAATTACATTTTAATCTGATTTAGCTGGACTCTGGAGTGTGGTGTATCTGGCTGAATTCGGCCTTGTGTTTGACCCCCCTGCTATAGATAATTCTTCAAGACTATAAATTGCAGAGAATGAGCTGACAAGCACTGGCAGAGGGACCTTCTTTATAAGGGTTCCCCAAATAGTTAACACAAAGTAATCAATTCTCTCTCCACCCACCTCCCTCCATTTCACTACCATATATAAAAGTTTAAGGAATTTACTACCCTTCTGATTTTCATATTCCATATGGGTTTACAGTGGCATTCGATGGAAGGCCACATCGTGCAGTGGTTCTAACACATTAGCAAAAGAGCAAAGGCCAAAAGAAAGAAAAAAAAGTCTGGAGCAGAAAGGTGTCTTTGATACTATTCCATCTACCAATCTGCAGAGGAGATTCAGGGAAGTATGCCACCAAAGTGTGGGGCGGAATAACCCTATTTCAATTACCTGGTGAATAAGCAATTAAAAGAAAAGCATATAGGCTTAAAGATGGAAAAGCTTTCAAGTAACTAAAAATTCACACTTGATTGAAATTTTGTCAGCAGAGTCAAGTAAAATCTTATCAAATCCATTTTTTTTCCATAGATATGGCCATCTTTGAATGACTAGATGAACAATACACAAATTTAGACAATTTAGGGTCAGGCAAAAGACCCAACAAACCAAACAAACAACAACAAAAAACCCACCCACCTGTTCCTGCTTTTCGCACAGGTAAAGAAAAAACTTTACCAGAAATGAAAAAAATGGAAGTTAAAAAATAATCAACAGACACAAAAAACCCCACCCAAATGTCAGAAACAAAAGCACTGACACAGTCATCATTTAACTTGTCCTTTATGAGAGATAAACTTAAAAGGTGATCAGTGAAAAATGGACCACACTTTCAGAGGTACTAATTTAAAGCCTTAAAACATTTTTACTGTTAGCCAAATATTGTGGGAATATAAATTTATTTCCTTCTAATTATAAGTGAAACTACTGAAAAAATTTATACAATATATTCCACACTCAAAGAATTTTTTAATAATCCATTCTATAAGTACTCTCCAACAGTACAAACAATTAAGTTGTATGAAGTAGTAAAGGATGCTGATTTCATTATCACTTGCATATTCTTGATGTATTTTCATGCCAATAAATTTTAGGTCCATATTTACAAAATTCCCCAGCATGGAAACAATCAATAACTAAAACTCTGAAAGGTTGAATTTAATTACAACCCCTCCCCCCCAAAAAAAATTTGGTCATGTTACTTTCTTAAAGCTTTTCTTGTAAAAACCCATTTTAATAGTATTTAGCGCCTCAGTTTAGATCCAAACCCAATAAATCAATGTATGTAAATTATGTAATACTTCATAATAGTTTTCAAAGTACATTCATTTTGATTATCTGATTTGATCCTTAAAACAACTTCATGAAGGAGGTTGGGCAGATAGATGTTAGTTCTCAGGTTACCCATGAGGAAACCAAGTTTAGAGAGGTTAAGAGACTTCTCCCAGGTCAAAGGGTTAGGAGTAATTTAAATCCAAGGAAATTAGAGTAAAGATAGAAACTGGGCCTGTGACTTCATTGATAAAGAGAATTTTCAAATGAGGCAATTTGGGCTACCTTAGCACCTTCTCTAGAATTTAGAGTCTGAGAGAGATGCCCTGGTCACACAGCCAGTATGTGTCAGAGGTGGTACTTGAACTCAGGTCTTCCTGACTCTGAGAACAGCTCTCTCTTCACTATTCCCAGATGCTTTTCTTGAAATTAGAGTACCAAACTATATAAAAACCATCATTTGTGAAAAATACTTTTGTAAAATAAGGCACAAATTATCATAATTACAGAAGACATAAAAAATGAATTTTCTGGATATTAGTTCTAGCTTCCTAGAACTTCTACATAAAAAGTATAAGCAAACCATACAGTATAGTGTAAATTCTTTGAAGGTAAAGACAATTTTCTTTTTGTCCTTCCCTAGTACCTAGCACAGAGTCTTGGACTTTGTAGGCATTTATGGAAAACTTATTGAATTGAATGAAAATATTTTCAAATGCACCACATTAGTAAATCTTAGGTAAAATGTTTGCTTTGTAACATGTATTCAAATATGATATTTCCTGCTTCTCCAGAGTGTCAGCAGCCAAATTAGGATTTTCTGAAAGAGAAATGCTACATTTCCAACTGTCACAATTCATAATCTTATTGTGAAATAAGAACCATAACACCACATTGTCCATAACACCACATTTTTAAGGGTATATTGCTTAAAAAATAAACAATTATTCAGCAAAAGAACAATTCAGTAGCTGATTCTAGAATTTCAGGAGTATTATCAAAAATGAGGTGAGGTAAATGATATTAAAATCCTCAAAATGGCATCACCCAATGAGGGAAAAGAGATCCTTAACAAGACTCATTTTGAACTTTGTTCAAGTAACTAGTCTTGGAACATTTGACCTTCAAAATGCAGTAAGGCAAGAGATCAACAGTCTGTTCCTTTAAATCCGTTAAAGGGTTTTTTAAAGGTGTTTTGGAATGGCTTCTGTAACTCAGAAATTTGGCATGTAAATTTATTACTTGGGAAACAGTTTTATCTACAAATCTTATTCTTCAGTAGTCTCGACTCCCTATTTCTCTCCACTGATATCCGAACATCTGACACCATGCTTTTTTAATATCACTGCAAACAGGTAAAGTCAATAAAATATGAAAGTAGATGAAAAGAAACTTCGGTCATTAAAGTATGTAATCCAGGAAGTAATTTACAAAAGCTAAGTATGGTTAAATATGTCCCAATAATCTTATTCTCCTCCCTTACTTCTAAAAAAGTGCACAGCTTGACCCAATGAGAAAAGGCTGTCGGCAGAAAGGGATCCTACTCCGAACTGGGGGAAGAGAGTTTACCAACACAACTTAGTAGGCACCTTTACTCGGTAACACCACAAACTGCAAGCTATATGACTGTTGAGTAATGTGCAGTTATTTCAATGACGGCACATTTTGCTCTCTCCAAACAGAGACGCTAAGAGGTCTTTAAAAGTCGATTAGGAAGGAGTACTCTTAGGGAGCATCGGCAGGAGGATCAAATCCCTCCGAGAGACTTTTTGGAATACTCTTCCATTAAAACAGCGCAAGGAGTTTGACTTTGTTGGTCTGTCACTTCTGCATTCAGCTGTAACCTTCGCCAAACCTTGTGCCGCACCCCTTCTCCCCCGCCCACTCAAGGCCCGCCCAAATAGAGAGCAATTCCAAGTCACCATAGGACACCGTCTCCTGTCAGTCAGCCCCCCCCCCTCCCCTAGCAGTTCCTCCAGCAGCTCGCTCTCCGCGGTTTCCCTTCAATAGGCCCCTAAAGGACAATGCTGCACGGGAGGGGGGAAGGAGGGAGCGGAGAGGAGCCGGGGGGGAGTCCGTCTATGCGGCCCAACAGCGCGACGGACAATCTCTCCGGCTCCTTGACAGCGCAGCCCATTAATTGCAAAGTCATCTCGGAGCTCAAGGCTCCCTGCCCTGTTTACCCTCTGTCGCCTTAGGATACCCGGGAGCACCAAGGGCTCCGAGGGGAGGGCATTTCAGTCCCCCCCGCAGGCCCCGGGAGGGAGCGACAGCGCCGAGCCTCTCTCGGCGGAGTCCAGAGGGGCCCCTCTCCCTCCCCGACCCCCAGCTCCGACCCCACTTTCCGGGCAAGAAACGGCCTCGAGTCCAAGGTTAGCCCATTGTGCGCGGGCAGAGCTGGACCGGCCTGGGGGACTGAAGGGTCCTCCGGCCGCTGACCGCCCGCAAGCGCAAGCCGAGCCGGGTCCGCGGAGGCTGACCAGCTCCGGGCGCCGAGCTGCTCCCGCGCCCTGCGGGGCCGCTGTCCAGGGCCCCCCGCCCCCCTCGGCCGGCACCGGCTCTCGCCTGACGCACCAGAGGCCCTCGGCCGTGGGCATCATCCCCGACCTTTCCCGGGTCCCCTCTTCCGGCTCCTGAGGCCCCGCTGCCGCCCCCGGGAGGCCGGGATGCCCATCCTCCCTCCGGGCCCCGGCGGCAGGAGGAGGAGGCAGGCCCGCAGGCCCCGAGGATCAACAAGCCCAACCGTCCCCGGCCCGGCCCCGGCGGCTCGCCCGCCCCCCCAGGCTCCCGCCCGCCCCAGACGGTACCTGCCGAGGCTGCGGGGAGGGCGGCGGCGGCGCCGGCGGGAGCGGCCCACAGCGCAGGCTGGCGGGCGGCCTCTCGCTCCGACCGAGACCCCCGTCCCGCTGCCGAGCGCCCGACCGGCCCTGGCCTGCGCCTTACGTAAACCGGCGGCGGCGGCGGCAGCGGCGGCGGCAGCGGCGACTCCGGCGGCGGCTCCCAGCGCCACTAGGCGGAGGGGAGGGGAAGGGAGGGGGCAAGGGAAGAGGGAGGGGGACGGGGAAGCCTCTCCGCTCGGTTACCCGGCAACTGGCCTCAGCGCCCCGCCAACCAGGTGATAGCTCCATATCCTTCCGCTCAGACACCCGGGATTACATCAGAACAGGGTCACATAGTCCCCTCCCCCTTTAGGGCGGAGAGCGAGCAGAGAGGAAGGGAAGGAGCGGAGGAGAGGAGAAGAGGGAGGAAAAGAGGGCGTGAGAGGGAAAAGAAGAAAGAAAAGGGGGACAGGGCGACAGAACGGGGAACGGAGGAAGGAGATAGGATAGCCAGTGTAAAAGGGACGGCTGTGGGAGAGAAGATGGAGCGGGGGGGGGAGGGATTGGGGGGAGGAGTGTAAAGAGCTTTGCAAAATATACGGGGGAAAAGCCAAATTTTCTTACATGGGAAATAAATGTGCAGAAGTGAAGGTAGAAGGCGAGCTGGAGAAGGGGAGGTACTCCTCCTTTCCCCCCTAATTCTGCTGTACATGGAGAATAGCAAAACTCGCAGAGACACTAGCAGGGATCGCTGTCCTTCTGTAGCCCACCCTCGTGTCTGGAGATTAGGAAAGGGAGAGGGAGCTGTCAGCTCGTGCAGCAAACCGCACCTCTGACTTCATTCATTCCCCTCTCCAATGAGACTTTTGTACTGCGCCCCCAGTCCGCCTCCAGCCCCTTCAGGCCGCTCTGCATCCCCTCTCCTCAATCATTACCTACGGGAAGATCAATAAACTGGCAGAAATGACAGCCCTCCCCTCCCATCCGGCTGATCAGGTGTGTGTTACAAAATTTCAACGCCTTCCTCAGAGGCTTCACCTGTCATCTCCCGTCGTCTTTATCCTAGTAGAGAAGATGGAAGCATAGATTTCTTAAACCTGGCTGAAAAGCAGAACTCAAAAGGTTGATGCTATCCATAAAGGAAAATGAAAGTAATACTGAAGGATATGAAAGTGAAAATCCAGTTGGCAGATAAGCACTAACCTTTCCCTGACTCGCAACCTCTGACCCTCCTATTGTTCCCAGAATAGAATTTTCAGAGCCTGAAGAGATCGTGGAGGTCACCGATCCAACCCCCTTGCCTTTACAGAGTAGGAACCTGAGACTCGGGGAAGGAAAATGACCACTGTCACCCCGAAAATACAGGCCTGATTCATAAAAGCAACAAATCAATTCCACAGCCACAGCGGTCATATCTCTCCAGCGCTCTTTTCGTTGATCTTAATTTTTTTTGTTTGTAAACTTACATAAGGAACTACGGAAGTTTATTAAATTTGTTACAAAGATAACACAGAGACCTCGTTTGTATCCCTCTGTTTTTCCCTGAAGATACTTGACCGACCCAAGGCACTTTGCTACTGTAGTTCTGAGGAAGCTTGGAGATTGAGGGAAGAAAACAAAGAAACTTTGAAGCTTGTGAAGGGTAACAAGTTATAACGCTATCAATCTCTTACTCTGGCATTTGGAAGGTATTGTCCTTTCCCAAAGCGCTCCTAAAAGCTCATAGTTAATTACCTTCCCTTTAAGAATAAGGATTATGGGAGCTTTCTTGTTCCTGGTAGTTAAGATTCCCGGGGTACACAGCTGAAGCCAAGCAACTAGAAGAAATTGAGATGTCAGAGTAGTTTCACAAAGTACAATTGGTTTGGGAGAAAAATTCTAATAAAATCAGAATTTAATAGTGCTTATGAGCCCTATCTATAGAGAATAACTCACCTTCTGTGATCAATAAAACAACTGGAGTAAGATCAGACTGTCACAAGGAAAAAGATCACATGGCATATATAGTTTCTTAAGGTGAACAAGTAATAACAGCAGAAACATGGCAGCTTTGATGTCAGTGCAGTGGTTATATACCTGGCTAGCAACTAAAAGCAATTTGAGTAGTTTTAATCATAGAAAGTCCATAAGTTGAGTGAGGAAAATCTGAGTTAAAATTCAACCTCAGACACTTACTAGTTGTGTGACCCTGAGCCAGTCACCTAATTTCTGTCAGCCTCAGTTTCCTCAAATGTAAAATGAGGATAATAACAGCACTTACCCCTCAGGGTTGTTGTGTGGTTAAAATAAGATAATATTTGTAAGTGTGTAACACAATGTCTGGCACATAGTTGCTGCTATAGAAGTGTTTCTCCTCCTCCTCTTTCTTATCTCTGTCCTCAAGTCCTTTATGTAAGGCAGGGTATTCATCACCACCCACAAAGAGAAAGTCCCATACCAATGCACTGTGGAACCTGGGTTACATTATGCTGCTGCTGCTGCTGTTGTTGTACAGTGAAAATAACTCTGGACTGACATCTTTTATGAGTTCTGACTGCGATTTGGAACTCATAAATCCCGGAGACAGAAGAAAATTTAGAGATTATCTAATTTATTTTATTTTATAGATGATGAAACAATGTCAGAGAAATTAAGTGACTTGCCTAAGATCGCAGAGCTAGTAAATGATAAAGACTGGATTTGAACCCAGGGAAAAACAAGTCAGCCTGGTTGAAACATCAAGGTACCCCAAGGGTGAGATAGGACACAGCATGTGCCAAGTCAGTCAAATCACTACCACTACCTTAACTGTCATTCCGTTCTCACCCTGATGGAGACAGTCTGGGACAGTCTTGGGTATGACCTTTTGACTGAATCCAAGTTTTACAAAACAATTCCTTTTATTAAGGGGATTTGGTGAAGTTTGGATTTAGTCAAAAGGCCATACTTGAGGACCTAGAGAGCCACATGTGACCTTCAGGCAGCAGGTCCCCCACCTCTGGCCTGGGACTTTAAGCCCAAACACCTTGGGAATAATAATATCTCTTTCCTCCCTCTCCTTGTCCCCAACACACCCTGACCCATACCTCACAGCCATCACTGAGAGGAGAAAACATTGTGAAGAAGAGGTCTATCTTCCTCATCACCACCAAGTAATAGCTGCTGGCCAAATAACAACCATAACTGGACAAGTGCAGGAACCCTGGGAGCAGCAGCAACACCCAGATCACCAGTCTTCTGTCCCAACCCTTATAACCATTGTCCAGGGAAGCAACTCTTAGGGACAAGGAGACAGCCATCCCCACCAACTGCCATCCAACAGGTAATATAAGCCAGTCTTCCTGAAGCAGCAAGACACCATGAGGGAAAAACAGTAGGCTGCAGGTTCCAGAATAAGTTAAACCACCACTTTGACCACCATATCTTCTCAGACTCTGATGGACACAGCCAAAGAGATAGCCATCCTCCAAATCCAAGAGCCTTTGGAATAGCAATCCTTCCAGCCCAATGTTGAATCAAATGGTTGGACATTAGAAGCTGATATGATTTTATCAGTGGCAATGATATTAAAGGAAAGATATTACTTTTTGCTTTGCCACTGTATCTAATTAGGATGTGAGCACCTTGAGAGCAAAGACTGTCTTAACTTCAGGGCTTAACACAGTGCACTGCACATTGTGAGAGGTTAGTAAATGCTTTATTCATTCATTAAATCTCTGCCTCTAAGACACTAATCCTAGCTTTGCCATTAACTAGCTATGTGATCTTGGGGAAGTTACTTAAATTTTCTTTGCCTTCGTTTACTCACTTGGAAAATGAAAGGATTGGATTAGGTTGCTAAGGTCTCCTCCAGCTCTACAATTTTATATTCTATGGTCTGTGGTATAAAACTATGCTGTGTCCTGTCAAGCTTAACAACTATCCTATCCCGTTGTGAATAAACAGCCTGAATTCATGGCACAGACAAGAGGCAAATGGACAAGTATAGAACTAAACTTTCAACTGCAGTGTTCTAGGCTGTATAAACCTATACTTGCAGAGAAAGGAATATACAAATACCCAGGATGGCCCTTAAAAAAAAACAACACTCTTGTAAAACATTAAGATGCATTGTTTTATATAAGTTGCTACTAACTATTGCTGCCATTTAACTCACAGAAATCCTTCCTTAAAACCTTGTCACGGACTCCATTACGTTATATGTCATGATTTCCAAGGGGCAAACTTCTTTGATTTATTTATTTCATTTATTCCTTGGTGTTACTTGTTATTGTTTTTCTCCATTCATTCTACGCTCTAACCAACTTGGATTGTTCTCAGTCATCTAAAGGAACGCTACTCTCCCTATTCTGTGCCTTTTTCTTCCTTTTGCTTCAGGTACTAGAACATAAACTGGAGTTGGAGCTATCCTGAGTTTGAAACCCAAACCTGCCACTCACCAGTTGCATGGCATCGTTTAAGTTATTCACCCAGTCTGGGCCATAGTTTTTACATCTGTAAAATAGGGTTAAGGATCCTTGCCTCGACTACCACACAAGATGGTCATGGAGATCAAATCCAATAATATAATTTATGAGAAAATGCTTTAAGTGTTATGTAAATGAGTTATTATTCTCCCAGACTTTTCCCTACTGACAAGCATCAAGTTCATCTTTCAATCAATATTGATGTGACATTTGTGTTCAACCTTAGTGCGTAATGTAAATACCTTATATAATTGGTTTGACAGTGTTTGTCCAACTGCTCATTGCGCATGTCACTTTGCATATTGGTTTTATTTTAGGTTGTAAGGCGCCTCATGGAAAAAGTATTATGGTTATATCAGCTTAACTTTTATACCCAGAATCGAATCATAAATAAGCAGCATTTCATAATTGTATAATGATAATCCAAAAAGTTCATGGAAGTTTTACTATACTTAATATTCAGTCCTTAATATGAATGCCCTTGTGTTAGGGTGTCACTAACAGCTGTTTTAGTTATAGGACCTATGTAACAAGAATGCTTTCCCCTTGCCCCACCCCCAAAAATGAGGAAGGGCAAAAAAATGTTTTTAAAGACCCAACTGACATTGACCTTTTCCCCCATTTCTTTTTCTTTTTCATTACACAAAGTCAATACTGCAAGCCCCATGGTATAATCTGTGCCTAGGACTTGAAGTACACATGATGTTCTCCAGAGATTAAACACAACAAAAGGGAGGTAAAATATACAGGGGAAACCTCTTTGTCCACTAATAAGGTCTGTCCAGGATATTTATATAGTGACAGATTAGTTCAATGAGCTGAACTATTTAGTTCACTGCATATCACAGTTCTAGACAATTGGCATTCTTCATCCACTTGTTTTTTCCTATTTGGATAGTTAATTCCAACTCTTTTGAGTGATTATAGATTTCATTTAAGAGGCTCTACAATGTTTTAATACTTGATGCATCTAGAGGAACTCTTTTATTCATACGAAATCCTTCTTCATTTGTATTCTATACGGGACAGTCTCTATGACAACAGTGGCAAACACCTTTGGTGACTCTTTGTTCTATGTTTTATTTGATATTAATAATAAAAATCATTGATTAAAGTTACTGCTATTTGGAAACATAAGAGAAATCTTGTATGAGATAACCTGAGAGGGTTTTTTAGAATATGCATACATACATATACACACATGCATAAATGCACACACATAAGCACATGCACACATAAAATATACTAGATATATATGGTGTTACAAAAGTCATAGTAAAGTTTAATTATTTCAGAAATAAAAATCCTACAAACTTAAGAAATATCATTTGAAAGTTTATCTAAATTTCTTTCATACTTAGTTTTGTGAATTTTGAATAATAAATTTTTAATTCTAGCAAGATGGTCATTTTGCATTGTATGTATAACAATTTCTGAAACACTTTGTCAGATCCATGGATTAGGAGAGGAAGTCGCTTTTCTTGGTTACCTCTATCAGCTGATGTATTACCATTAGATTTTTTCTTGTGGAAAACACACAGGTTGAGAGGTAGACAGTGTGATGTAGCTGATAGCTTGATAACCTCAGAGAAAGGAGAGTCTGGGTTTATCTTACACCTGACAAATACTGGTTTTATGACCCTTGGCAAGTCACTTAGCCTATTAGGACCTCATGCAACTCTCTAAAATCATCAATTGCAGAACAGTTGCCAATCTGCATAAACAAAGGGAATTTCCTATGCCAGTAAAATCACATAAACCAATTTTTTAAAAAGGATATAATCATCACTTTTGTCATTACTATTTGAATCAATCTTAGGGGCATCTACCTTAGAATATGTTCCACTCAGTATCAAATAGTGTTATAGAATAGCATGAAATTAATATTAATTGAAATCCTTTAACAGAACTGTATGATCAAAGACGTTAAAGATTCATGTAGATGTAGTAGATTTCCAAATGAACAGTGGAGGAGGCATTCCAATTGTACTATATCTGGTGGTTTATGTGTGGCCCTGAAATTTCTGGCTGGTTACTTCCCCAACGGCTGTTTTTGTGGGACACTGCTAAGACTGAATGAAGCAAAGCAACTTCTAAGTTGGACTCCAATTGGAAGGACTAACTGGGGGGGAAGGGAGAACCAGGGACAGAGATCACAAGAACCCATGAAAAGTGGCAAGGTTCGGTTAGGAACCAAATGTTGAAGGGAATTTGACTGGAGGTACTAGAAGGTTGTGTGATCAGGAAACCTTCCCACAGAGTGGGAAGATAGTGGTTTGTTTCCCTTTAGAGTGCCAGAAATCATCCCTTGCTCCTGTGGCATCAAGAGATGGTAGATTTGTATTAAGCCAATGAATTTCCTAATTTCCTTTTGTACAGCTCAGAAGCTAAAGAAAGTGAGCAGAGAAACCTGACTTTCCTAGGGGCTAGGGAATTAGACTTGGAGCAATTGCTGCTGCTGTGGCTGCTACTGCTGTTACCAAGCTTGAACAAAAGCTATTTGATTTAGCTATCATAAGAGGTCAAGAAGATTAAGAAGAAAAAAAAAAGATTGTCTTCCAATCTTTCCTTGACTGGAAATATAGTGGCTACTTACAGCACAATTCCAATACTGATCACCTGAAAGCTTTAACTTGCTCTGTTTTTCCAGTCTGGGTTGGTATGCCCTTCCTTAAGCAGCCTGATAACCCTCAGCACCCTGAACTTTGCCATGTTGGTGCGGGAAATAGTGTGGACACCCCATTGGCATTACCTCTCTCGAAGCTCAGAACTCATGAAATCAAGGGATTCACCAAATCTCAGCTTCTCCAGCAGCAGAGCCTACAGGAATACCTTAGTTGGCTTCAAGGTAGCTTTTTTTAAATTAGTCTTTTTTTTTTTTTTGCATTACTGTTGCTTTCCAATGCTTTCCAATGACCACTTCTCTTGTAACAAAATATATTAAGCAAAACAAGCCAATGCATTGACTTTGTTTTACTACATGTCCCAACTTGTAGCCCACCAATTCTCTGCCAAAAAGAGAAAAATATGCTTCACTGTTAATCCTCCAACATCTGACTTGGTTATTGAATTCAAAGTTCTGAATTCTGCATCTTATTTTCCTTTCCTTTAATTATTTGTGGTTATCCATTGCCTAAGTTTTTTCTTGATTTGGCTTATTTCACTCTGTGTCCATTCATTTTAAGTTTCTCCAAATTCTCTACATTTGTATTCTATTACATTCACATTCCACAATTTGTTCAGATATTTCCCCATTAATGGACATCGATAGGTTTCCAGCATCATAAATTTAAAGCTGGTTGTCTAGTCCGACCTCTGCATTTTACAGATGAGGGACCTGAGACCCAGAGAGGTTAAGTGACTGGTATATAAATTAGAAAGCTAGGATTCAAACCTGCATTCTCTTTATCCATATCCAGCACTCTTTCCATCATACTATACTACCCACTCTGCTTCCAGGTTTTAGTTTTAGTTTTTGCTACCATGAAAGTGTTGCTATAAATTATTTTTGCATATATGAAATCTTTTCTTCTGTCTTCTACTTCCTTGGTATATAAGTTGGATTGATGAGTATATATATAGTTAAGACACATTTCTAATATAGTTCCAAACTATTTTCCAGAAGGGTCAACCAATTCACAACTCACCAATGTTCCCCATCTTCAGCATTTACCATTTTATTTTATTTTTGTCATCTTTACCATTATGATGGGAAGGAAGTAAAGATCTTAAAATTATTTTAATTTGCATTTCATTAATATTAGTGATTGAAAATATTCTTTCATACTGATGTTGACAGCTTCTATTCTTTTGAGAAATGGCTTTTCATATCCTTTGACCATTTATCTATTGGGCAATGAGTCAAGGGGATTGATTAACTACACACTGGATGTAGGAGGATGTAGGAGGAGTTTCCACTGAGATCAGGGCAAAGTGACTCAGCTGAAACTATTTAGTCCTTGTGTAGACCCTAGAGATAGAGAGAGAGAGACTACACTTACCCTATTACGGAATCATGACAATGTGATAGTTTTGTGATTAATATTTCTTAGAAAACAGCATTCTCATTAAGAAAACAAGTTAATTGTGATATTTTACTAAAAAAGATCTTGAAAATGTAAAACTATGCCCTAAAAACATGGATAAAATGTGAAGGAGAGGACTTTAATTGGGGCAAACGAAAAGTCCTACACTTGGGATCAAAGAATCAGTTCCACAAGTACAGAATCGGGGAGGCATGGATAGATAAGAATGTTATAAAAAAAAGAACTAGGAACATTACTGGAATGCAAATTCAATATAAGTCCAGAGGAGGACATGGCAAGCAAAAATCAAATACAGTTTTTGACTATTTTAAGAGAAGTGCAGTGCCCAGAAAGAGGAAGATGAGAGTCCTGTCAGAATCTCTGGCCTGACTAGACCACATCTGGAGTGTTTGGGTTCAGCTTGGGACACCACATTTAGGAAGGACATTTTGTAAATGGGAGCATACCAAGAGGCAGGTGATCTTTATAGTGAAGGAGATGGATCTCCTATTGAGGTAGACCTGATTGAAGGAGTCAGGGATGTTTGGCTGGTGGGAGAAAAGAAGTGATATAATAACTATACTCAGGCTTTTGAAGAAGAGAAATTGGAGACATTTAATCTCTCTGATCTTCATTTACTTATCTTAAAAATGAGGATGATGATATTTGTGCCATCTCTTTCACTGGCGGTCATAAACAGATAGTGGATAGATCTGTGGTTTCCTTGGTATGGGAAATTTCCTCTACCAGTTCAAGTAAGCACTTTTTCTCCAACTAACAATCCTGGAGAGTGTCCCAAAGCACAGAAGGGTTAAATAACTGACCACATGACCAATGAACAGAATCTATGTCTTTCGGACTCTGAAGTCAGTTCTCTCTCTACTATGTCTCACTGCCTCAGTTCATAAAATGAGAGATAAATATGAGTTATTATCATAAAATAGTTTCCTATAAATTTAGTACTGGACTTTGAGCCAAAAGACCTGCATTTAAACGTGAACACTGGTGAAACACAATTTCTGTGAACTTCAGTTTTCTCATCTGCAATATAAAAAAATGACATTTGCATGGCCCACCTCCCAGGATGGGGTATTTCTGGTATTCAGGGAGTACTAACAACTCTGCTCCTCTACCTCTGGTGACCACCTCTCATCCAGCTTTTATCTGTGACTCTAAGAAACTAAAGCATGTATAGCATCCAAACCCAGGTAGAACCATCTGTGGAGAGGGTTGATCTGTTGAGCTAAACCAGGTTGAGAGCAACCAACTGGCCTCAAAATCATCAGTGAGTTAGGAGATGTCTATCCTAAGCATGCAGACTTCCCTCAGCAGAATGGGTGGATGAGGACAGTTTGTTCCAATGATCATGAAGGTAGCCCGAGCAGGCACTGTGGAGGGCTGAGAGCTTGGTCAGATATTGAAGATACCAAGGTTATCCACTGCATCCTGGGTCATCGCCAGTCATTTTGACTTTCATCTTGCTATTGGACTTCAATGACTCTGGAAGAAAGAGTGAGGTTGACAATTTTGCACAACTCTGCCTCACTTAAATCTAATTTATGTGCAAGTCATCACTCCCTGATATCATCAGTGCTCTGAAAATAATTTGTAAACTGAAAATAAGGGTGATTTATTATTTTCACCCTTGTTCATCTCCCTGTCACTTGTAAATACAATGTAGTTAATGTTGGAGGTGTCCATTTCATCTGGATTTTTTAAAGATAATTTTTTTGGTTTTTTAAGTTTCTTCATGGGACTTAAATTTAAAATATGAACTTGACTTGTCCATCAGAAGCTTGTCAACAGGCAGTCAATGTTGGAAATGATGTTATATCCTAGAACTATTTAAAGAAGATGAGTGGGTGGATTTGAAAGAAGTCAACCTTTCTTCTTCTGAAAAGGACACCCTCAGCTGTAAATGGGAGTATGGGAGGTGGTACAGGAAAGAGCAGCAGAAAAAAGCAGGAACAATTTTTTAACATTTAAAAGTAGCATCCAGTTACAATAAAGTCCTACTGAAAGGTTAAAAATTAAACATGTTGCTTCTCTCAAAGCAGGCTTCTTTGGAGGAGAGATTATAAGAACTCTCCACCAAGCTAAGAAAAAAGGAGCACAGTTAAGTCTAGAACAAGAAATTAGGTTGAATCTAGTCACTGAGTGGGTAAGGCAATAAAAAGGCCTTATGTAATGTAAGCACAGAGAGATATGTGATTCAGGGTCAAGCTATTCTACACTGTCATTTTTGTGTGAAGCTTTGTCTGAGACTGAAGTCCATAGTAAATAAACACTGTGTAGTAGTTGTGAGCAGAGCTATCATTTGCCCTTTTCTTATCTTAGTTTGTTCCCTGTAAAACTGATGTAATAGTCATTTTTGAGGCAGATAGATGGCTCAGTGGATAGAGTTCTGGACCTGGAGGCAGGAAGACCTGAGTTCAAATCTGACCTCAGACACTTATTAGCTCTCCTGGGTGTATCATTTAGCCTCCATTTGCTTTAATCCACCGGAGAAGAAAATGGTAAAATACTCCAGTATTTTGGCTAAGAAAACCAGTGGACAATAATGGCATTCTATGGTCCATGGGGTCAAGAAGCATCAGACACACCTTAATGACTGGAAAACAAAATCATATTACTAAGGCAGACATTTCAATTTAATTATAATTCTGACACATTTAAATGGGAACATGGCAGGGTTTAGAGATGTCAGATTATAAAAATGGTAGAATTGTATTATTATTGTTATGATGAGTACTGGTAGTTGTAATGATAATCATTTATTTGCATAGTTCTATGATAATTCTCTCAGTAGATCTTTGCTACATAAAACAAGTTGAAAACTCAATATTCCACTTTAGAGAAGATTCCTTCTCAGTCAGTCTTGACAAGTCTCTCTTTACCTCCCTCCCTCCCCCTCCTCCTCCTCCTCCTCCTCTTCTTCTTCTCCTTCTTCTCTCTCTCCCATATATACACATAAGTGTGTATATAAATTACACTGTGTTTAACTTTTATTCCTGTCTTTCCATCCCCAGTATCTAGCACTGATATCTAGTAAGTGCCCAATAAGTGTTTATTGGATGAAATGGAATTCTTTCCCAATTCTTCTCCGCTGGACAAATGGTCAAAGAATAAGTGATGAGAGGGTTCCCTGCCTCCTTCGTACAAGTGGTCTGCCAATCTGGAACATGCTCCCTCCTCACTTTCCACCAGAAAAACATAGTCCCCGCCCCCCACCCCCAGCCCCCTACCCCCGCACATTTCAAAACATGGCTAGGGTGGCACCTCCTGTACAAGTTATTTTCTGATCCCTCTAATGATGTACACTCTTCCCCCCCTTGAAATTATTTTATATATACTTCACCTATTTTTCTGCATGCATGATGCATTCTCCCAAGAGAACGTAACTTTCTAGCAGACTGGAACTGTTTCTTATTGGTTTTTTCTCCCCAGTACCTAGCTTAGTTCTTTGCACCTATCTAGTAGGCACTTAATATACGAATCTGAATTGAATTGAAAGGCAAGTGAGGAGAAAGAGAAATGAAGGAGCAAGAAATCTGCATACCACCCCAAGATAGTCCAAAAGTCACTGTATTGGATTAAATGGAATACCACTTTTCTTCTAAAAAGTTTTACATAGCTATTTATGGTATCTCATTTATCCTCAGCTCACACAATGAACGCTCAACTGCTGATGACAGACTGACAAATTTACTTATGAGGGAGGCAAAGACTGCATTGCTACTCAGATTTTGCAGATAAAGAAAGTCAGTAATAATGAGGTTATATGATTTGTCTTTGATCTTTCAATTAGTGGCATAAAACTTCATATATGCTCAAATTGGTGGGTTGGTTTTTTTTAAGTTCATTCAAGCAAAAATATTGCAATAACTTCATGTCTAGAATGTAGACCCTCTTTGGAAAATTTCACTGTCTATTACCTTGAGGAAGTCACTTTAAGCTCTGGGTCTAATTTTCTGTCTGCTACATAATAGCAATAACATATTAAATTATTTATAAACTGCGGGGAGGGGTTACCAAAAGACTTTGAAGGTCTCTTCCACCTTCATCATTCTAGGATAGCAAATAATATTTATGTCCACCTATGAATATTCTTCAAAAGACCAAAAATTTATGGTCTTTTAATGTAATTTACATTATTCAATTTAATTCAAATTTACATAATTTAATTTATTTTATATTTACAAGTGGAAGGGAACTTGGAGGACATCTTGCCTAAGCCCTTTCATTTTGTAGTTAACCCCACTTAGGTGAACTGATTTGCCCAATACCACACAGGCAGTAGTAAGAAGCAGTGGTAGGTTTCCAACCAAGACCCCTGCCTGACTCTAAATGCCTCATTCCTTAAATTGCCTAGTGCTATATTCACATAAGAGTGGTAACAATAATTCACATTTTATGTAATGCTTCATGGTTTGCTGAGTACTTTACATGCAGTAATCACATATACATATACATTTCAGCACTTCAAAGATCAGTCAAGCAACAAGTGTTTATTTTTAATTAATTAATTTTTAGTTTTCAACATTTGCTTTGATAAGATTTTGAGTTCTAAATTAAGCAACAAGTGTTTATTAAGCACTTACTATGTCCTAAGTACTATGCTAACTACTATTACCAAAAAAAAGGCCAAAAACAAGTCTTTGCTCTCAAGGAATTCATGATCTGACGGGAGAATAGTAATCACGCACATTTACATCCCGCTTTACAGTTTGCGAAGGGCTTTACATGTATTATTTCCTCTGATTTGTTTCAGCAACCCTAGGAGGCAGGTCCTATCTGCATTTTGTGGTTGCTGACAATCATTTGTTTCAGTTGTGTCCAACTCTTTGTGACCCCATGTGGGGTTTTCTTGGTAATGATATTGGAGTGATTTGCCATTTCCT
The DNA here is from genome assembly GCF_028372415.1 of Notamacropus eugenii. NCBI lineage: Eukaryota > Metazoa > Chordata > Mammalia > Diprotodontia > Macropodidae > Notamacropus > Notamacropus eugenii. Next base: position 58,923,332 of record NC_092877.1, read on the forward strand.
TCTCCAGCTCATTTTGCAAATGAGGAACCAGGGTCAACAGGGATAAATGACTTGCTTAGGGTCACTTAGCTAGTAAGTGTCTGAGGCTGGATTTGAACTCAAGAAGATGTCTTCCTGAATCCAGGCCCAGTTCTCTATGCACTTCACCACCTAATTGCCCCATCTCCATTTTACTGATGAGGAAACAGACAGTTAAGTGATTTGCCTACGGTTACACAATTAGTATATGTCTGTGACATGATTCGAACTCAAGTCTTACTGACTCCTTTGCTTTAACCACTAAGGCACCTCACTGCCATCAAAGATTTGTGGTTTAAATCAGAAGTACCACCTTCAAAGGAGCAGTCTTTCCAAAGATATGGCCCCTTGAATTGCCTTTGATCTCTGATAAGTTCAACCAACTTCTTTAAGATCAGAATCCTGAATTAAATTTTCTTCAGTCCCTTAGCAATCAATTTCTTGATGATAATCTTCTTTAAAGCTAGTTACACTGATCCTTGGACAGCAACATGTTTGCCAGAACTTTAGAAACTTTCACTCCTTTGGCATAGCCATCCATGCCATGATAAAGCTTTAGACTAGGATTTTAGTGGATAATATGTACATATACACATATAGATATAGACACATATGTTGAAATGTATATAATGCATAATGTAAATAAAACATGCAAATTAATATGTATACATACAAATCCAATACAAATACATGCACATATCCATATGCACATGTCAATGTGCTTGTGTCCATATGCATGGATAGTAACATTTATGCATACATACCTATATGCATATTTCATATTTATATACAAAAAAAGTAAAGAGATTGGACTGATTGTCCAAAACCTTTTTATTAAAGTTACATTAGCTTTTAATGTCCTACTCATAGTGGATAGAAGACCAGTGTTGGAGTTGGAAAGACCTAGGCTCAAGCGTTAACTATGACACAATACAGCAGTCACATAACCTCTCAGTGCCTCAAACAATTTCCTAAAACTATGATGAACTGGAGAATTGCATCACGGGAAGGAGTTCCACACTGGGAGTTTCTTAAACTGATGAAAACATCGATTCAGTCCCTTCTCACTCCCTATCCCTCTCCTAGAGAAAACAAAAGCCCACAACAGACAATCTTGGTCAAAGCTGCAGTATACAAAATTACAAAATGACTGTACCAAAAGGGAAATGGAATACAGGGTGTCCCAAGAGGCTCAGTGTAGCTTAAGGTTTAACTGCATGGAGACTTTTGGGACACACACACACACACACACACACACACATATGTATATATTATATATACACACATATGCATATAATATATATTTTTTCATTGTATCAAATGATCAATTAAAAACATATACTTAATATACACATATAAAATGTACAATATAGAAAATATATAATACATTAATATTAAATTTATTAAAATAAAATAAGTATTAAAACACAAATATTTTAAATTTTAAATTAAATTATATTAAATATAATTATATTTAAACACAAATATATACATATATTTTAATTATTAAAACAAAAATATATACACATATATTTTTATATATAATACATATATTAAAACAAATATATACATATCTGTATGTATGCATAGAGAGACCTTAAAGGTTACCTAATATAAATGTACATATGTATGTGTGTGTGTGTGTGTGTGTGTGTGTGTGTGTGTGTGTGTAGTGTGTATGTCTCTGTGCATGTATCTTGCATTGAATGAGCAAGTATCATTCATTTAAAAATGATATATAGAAAGGATATTTACGTATATCATAGGAATGTATCATAGGAAACAGAGCATTCATTCAACTAACATTTAATGACCATTTGATATGTACAGCAGAGTAGTACCAAATTCCCTAGCCTATCATTCAAGGCCTTTTGTGGGCCTGTATCTTCAACCTTATCTCCAACTACTCTTACAGTGCCCCAAGTTCACTTTAGTTTAATCCAATCCAAACTGATCTAATTCAGTACAGTAAACATATTAAATGGCTACTATAAGCAAGGATTTTTCTCTGATCCTACAGGACCACTTAATGTAGTTAGAATTTCTCCTTTGCCCAGCTCTTGTTCTATCTTGTATCATAATTATTGGCAACTTTTATCTAGTAATATCATTTTATTATTCCAAATAGTGGTAATATTCTTTAGTAGTAATTCCTTTGGTTTCTCTTAAACTACCTACTGAAGAATTGCAAAACTCATTAAAATCCAGAGGAAAAACCTCCAGAAAAAGACATGGATGGACAAGTACCACATGGGATAAGAAAGTGGGAAGGGACTGTGATTGGCACTGATTAGCAGGGGTTAGCATGCCAGTGAAATCAGTCAGGTAGGAGAAGGGAGCATTTTTAACTGACCCAGGAAGAAAAAGGTATGAAGAGGCTCTCACAGCATCTTATAGTTCTTACTCTTGAACTGCTTCTCAACAAAAGTCATCTTTTAAAAAAACAAAAAGCAAAACAACCATTAGAAATCAGGCTGATATTCACATTTCGTAAATCTTTTAAGGAAATGCCAGAAAAACACATTCTGTCTCATTAACATGATCAAGAGGAATATTAAGCAATATTCAAAGGGAATACATTTAATTTAATGTTAAAAAGTAATTTCCCTATTTACATGAAATCAGTTAAGGGTCTAAATCAAAATCCATAATCTAATTTATTTTGAAAATAGCAGGGAGGAAAAAAGCAACTGAATGGAATTTCATTAAGGCAAAGTCAGGAGGGAGTAATTGTCATAAAATGATCACACCCTGCTCTATATTATATCATAATTTATAGCATCCCAGGGATTACAATCATTTCTGCCTTGAAACCATTTTGTTCAATTACCACTGTGGCTTGCACAAACATTGAGATTCTTTTTGGTGTTGAAGCAAAGGTATTCTTTTCTTGTGCAACCAGAAGAATCAAGCCAATTTTCAGTAATGGCACTATACCATATGGGGAAACCTGTCACTCACCCTAAATGGGATGGAGCTGGAAACGAAAAATATGATCTGAATAATTCAGGACAAGAAAATTGCCTTGGGTCTGGAATGACTAGATAATGGAGAAAAAGATGAAGGCATTTTCATTGAGGGAATGATGGAAGGGTTTGAGTGTTTCAATGGAGTATCAGCTCAGTACCTACATTCTTCAAAAAGGCAAAGATGTAGAGATAACCGTGCATGTAATGCTACTGTGGTACTCACAGGATGGTTTTGAACTTCAAGTGAAACCATATGACAATGGGATGATAGATTTAAGACTGGAAGGGACCATAAAGGTTATAAAGTGTTTTGTAGACTTTTATTAATTCATCAAGAATTGTAATTGTATCATTAGAAAAAATAGGTGTTGAAAGTCTGATGTGGATTGTATCTTTGCAAACATCAAAATGCCACGTACCTGTCAGCTATTACTACTACTACTACAACTACTACTACTACTACTACTATTAGTGGAAGGAGCTTTTGATTTGGATCCTGAGTACTGGCTTTAAATCCTGCTCCTGCATTTAATTTCTCTAAGCTTCTATAAAAACAGGGGTTTGGTCTACATTTAGGTGACTTCTAAGGTCTTTTCTAGCTCAAAGTCCTATAAACCCACTATTTCTTCCTTTACTTTGTGTTTTTTACTTGTTTGGGATACATGACTTAGCTGTAGAATAAATTTCTTCCCTTCCCTCCATTCTTTTTTAACAGCTGAGCCCTACTCATTGGAAAGGCATGAAGGGCAGGCCTTAACCCAGTAATCAACCTGTATTACATCAGTTCCCCTCCCACCCCTATATTCACCCATCCTCCTCCTCCAGTTCTCAAACACAGCTAGGCTGGTTGAGCAGGTTTACAAACCATATTGAAAAACAATAAAAACACACACACACACACACACACACACACACACACACCAGAAAACATTTGCTAAGGACTGTTAAAATCAAACACAAACTTTCTATTTATTTTTGGCTGTAGCCTTTATGGTTTAGTCTCCTAAATGTCTGGCATGACATAAATTTTAAATAATAATAACAATGACCATAATAATATTGTGAAATCGAATGCATGCACATCCCCCGCAGGGAGCTGGCAATGCCTTTTTGTTGATACTGCCAGCACCATCTCTTCCACTTTGCACAAATATTAGTATTCCTTGAAGTGGATTTCAAGTTTTCCATCTCTCTGCCCTCTTCTGGATTCTATAAGATCTCTTGAGGGAAGGCATCTTATAAAAAGTAGGGGTTGGCCCTAGACAATACTAGGGAGAAGACAAATGCTGTCTACTACTCATGTGACCTCTATTTCTGTCCTTTAGGCCTCAGTTGCCTTATCTGTCAAATGAAGAGACTGGACTATATGTTCCCTAAGGTCCTTTCCTGAGCTAATGCTGGAATTCCTGTCCATTTTGCCTCTACAAAATCTCTCACCTGTCCCCTTTTTACCGTTCAGAACTGTGTCAGCTCTTTCCTGGATAGCTGCCTCCTAACTGCTTCCAGTTTCTCTAGAATACAATCCAAAATATTTTTCCCCAAGCACATCTGATATATCATACAACCCTGCTCAAAAATCTTTATTGCCTCTGTTGTCTTTAGGATAAAACACAAATTTCACTTAAAAGCTATTTAAAGTCTTTTGCCATTTGCCTCCGGTCTACTTTTTCAGACTTATTGTATATTTCTTCTGCTCTTACACTCGACATTCCAGTCAAACTTGGATGTTCTTTGATATCAGAATTCCATCTCCTGCCTCCGTGTCTTCATAGAGGCTATCCCCAAGCCTAGAATATACTTCCTCCTCTGACTTCCTTCCACCCTCAAATCACATGAAAGTATTTCTTGATCTTCTTGGTTATTCTATCTCCTGCCCCTCCTTAGAATAGAAGTATAAGACTTGGAGTATTTGGTTTACTCAACTCTAAACCCAACAGAAGTGAATAAGAAACTTCTTAATCAATTTCAATCATAGGCCTTGATTGTATGAAAAGTCTTAGAAAGTGTTTGATGACATGAAATGACTCTAGAAAAGAAGTCCATTCTAATTACCTGAGAGATGTCATTATGCCCCCTTGGGTCCTGTATAAAGGCAGCTGGGATGAGAAGATTCCAGAAATTGGAGCAAGTTTGGTTGGAGTAAGTGGATGCTGGGATGGTTGAGGATGCCCTAAAGCTTACATGAGTTATATAAGTAGCTTCTCTGAGGACAGGGATTTTTCTTTATTTTGTCTTTCTGTCCCTGTTGCTTAGCACAATTCCTAATATGTAGCAGACACTTAGTAAAAATTGTTATTGCTTGGATTGGATAAGTATTCTGTATATGAATGAAAGAATGAGTGAATAAATGAATGAAAAAGCATTTATTCAGTCCTTCCTATGTCCCAAACATGGTGCTAAGAAATGGAGAGACGAATACAGAAGCAAAGGTAGTCCCTACTTTTAAGGAAGCTTATAGGAGGGAGACAACACAAATAGGGATATGGTGGCTAGAGGGGGACTCTTTGGCCTAGAAAGTTACAGGAATGGTTAGTGGTGAGACAGGGGAGTAGACTGGTTTGTACTTCCCAGTAACAATGGTCCACTAGATTTCTTCATGGTTCTACAACTGGAGAATGGGGAGTAATGTGAAACATGGCTGAAGTTGGCCTAAAATGTTGGGCCAGGTGAGACAGCCCCAATAAGATAGTGTGCCCCAGAGCAGAAACTTCAGAGAGGAGCAGGGTAAGGCTTTTGGTCTAGCAAGAATGATGATGAGCCTAGAGGGCAGGGAGCAAAGTAAAGCATTGTCTAGGTCCTTTCTTTTCAAAAAAATTGATTTTTTAAATATATGTTATTTTCTTCAATAATTCACCCCTCCACTTCACCTCCCTCCCTCTCCCTCTCCCTCTCCCTCTCCCTCTCCCTCCCTCCCTCCCTCCCTCCCTCTCTCTCTCTCTCTCTCTCTCTCTCTCTCTCTCTCTCTCTCTCTCTCTCTCTCTCTTACATAGAGCTCTTATAACAAGAAAAAATATTTTCAGGATACATTAGCCAAGTCATATTTCTTGTGCCTCATTTCACATTTTTGGTTCCTTTTCATGTCCACTTTCTGGGCTCTTTTCCTGACTTCATATAGTTCAAATTATTTGCATCCTCATATCTGTCCCTGTTCTGGTACTCCCCAGTCCATCTCATAACCCTAGCTGGACCAATTTCCCTGAGTAACAGCCTGCCCCTCTGCCCTTATGAATCTACTCTATTTTTCTCTATCCAGTTCTCTCACTCATATAAAAAACTTTTCTATCCTTAGTCTTACTCTTTTGGGGCTTTTCTTCTGTGGTTTTCAAGGAAACAATATTGGGATCCTTCACTTAAAGAGAATTAAATAAGGGACAAAGGGGAGAGGAATTTGTTTTTCAAGTAATTTTATTTTAATAATATCATGGGATCATAGATTGAGGGCTGAAGGAACCTTAAAAGTCATCTAGTCTAACCAAATACTTCATTTTAAAGACGAGGACACAAAACCCCAGGGGACTCAAATGACTTCCTGGAAGAGTTGGGATTTCACCTTTCTGGTCTAGAATACTATGATTATGTCCTGTCCTGCTTGCTATGAGTTGGTCCAGTTGACAATTGGTAGAGCCCGTCATGGTTCTTTCCACCCCATTTTACTGACAAAGTAATCCCCAAAAGAGCATTAATGACCTAAGTTTAGGATAACTATGTTTGGGACAGTGCAGTGAAGAAAATGCTGAACTTGAGGTCAGGAGGTTCAAGATTAAACCCCAGCTTACTACTTGTTTAACTGTGGGGAACCATTGGGCCTCTCAGCCTTTATTTCCTCCTCTCTAAAATGGGGGATGCCAATACTCGTACTATCTCCCCAAAAAGGTGTTGTGGGAAAAGCATTTTGCAAGTCATACAATACCCTAATATTTACTGATTTTGTCCTTCCAAGGGTGTTACCTTTTAAGAAAAGCTTTTGAGGTCAAAGGGACCTTAAAGATGAACTAGTACAACTTTCTCTCTAAATTTTGAATTACTGATAAACAGCAATTTTTTGGAGGCTTTTCTACTTCTCCTTGAATAATTCCAGGGATGGAGGATGCATCACATCACAAAGCAGCTCTTGCCATTTTCAGACAGTTTTCATTGTTATGAAGTTCTTCATTATATGGAGCTAAAATCTTCTGGGCACGCAAAGATATGATAATCCATCAAGAGTTGCAATTTCATTGGGGTGGGGATATCTTCCACTGACAATCAATTGAGTTAAGAGAGAAGGCAGCCAGCCCTCAGAAAGCATGCCGCAGGGAGTAATTATGGTCCACTCATGTGAGTCTTTCCCTGTAAGAATAGCTAGCATTTAAATAGTACCTTAAGGTTTGCAAAGCATTTTATAAATCCATATTTTGTTTTATCCTCACAACAATTTCATTTTACAGATAAGGAAACTGAGACAGGCAGAGATTAAGTGACTTGCCCAGGATCACACAGCTAATAAATGCCTGAATCTGGATTTAAACCTAGGTCTTCCTGACACCAAATCTGTCATTCAATCCATCGAGCCATCTTTGTTTCTGTTCTAGTTCTAGCACTATTATAGATTAATATTAATTCATATTTAATAACTAGAACCAAGAGTAGGCCTGAGTGAAATTTGTGAAGCTGGCCAAACTTCTCTTCAGAAATAACATGCTGTCTTTGATGGAATGCTGAAATTGGAATCTGGGCATCTGGGTTTGCATACTAGCTCTGACACTCACTGACTGTCCCAGTCACTTAGCCTATTAAAGCTTCAATCTCTTCATTAACCAAATGGGGCTAATGCCATCAGCATCAACTAGCTCACAATGTTGCTGCTAGACAGCGCCTTGTGATCACTGGCTAACAGGATGGTAGTTCTAAAGCTGGGAGGGACCTCAGAGGCCAATTCCCTCATTCTACAGGGCCCAGTGAGGCTAAGGGGTTGACCAACAACATATAGGCAGTAAGCATCCAGAGGAAGCATATGAATCCCAATCCTTTGGCTTCAAAACCAGGGCTCTTGGTACCATGCTGCTTCTCTTTGCTTGTTCTAAAAGGTGATAGCTTATGAGTTACTCTTATTCACTCCTATCAGCTTTTCCTCATAGCATGGTACAGTGGAAAAAACACTGGGATAGGAGGCAAGAGCCTGAGATTGTCTTCTCAACTTTGTCCCTGAAGATGGGCAAAGCACTTCCTCTCTCTGGGCTTCCATTTCCTTATCTATAAAATCGGTAGGGTGGACTAGGTGGTGTCTAGGGTTGGTTTATTCCAGCCCTAAAAGTCTATGATGACTTTTCTTCCATAATTGGTACCATTCCTCCCCTCAGGTACTTAGTGTCCTCATGCCTTTTCTTCCTTATCCTTATCATACTCTACTGTCTGGATCAGAAATTCATATACATTAAAATTTAAATGACTGATAAGTCTCAAGGGGTTCTCTCTCCCCAAAATAAAATGCAAAGTCTTAAGGCAAGACATCTAAAGGTAGAACAAACTGAGACATCTACCAGCTGCTGAGGCAGATGAATGGCAAATTGCTATAAGCAAAAGGGGGCTGGGCTTGACACTGTAAGACTTGGGTTTGAATTCTAGCTCCCCCCCTTCTTAGTCATGGATTGAGTAAGTCATTGTGCTAAGCTCCCTTATTTGTGAATTGTGGATAATAATACCTGTACTACCTACCTTACGGGATTATTAAGTGAATGGAATGCGATAATGAAGTGTTTTGTAGACACAAAGTACCATGTTTACAAGCTTATAAATATTAATATAAAATAGTATATAAGTATATTTAGCTCCCTATAGAAGCTATTCTTGGTAGAAAGCAGCATATTGTAGTGGGCAGAACACACAACTTTGAGACAAGATTTGTCTTCAAGTTCAGGCTCTGCCATCCATGAACAGTATGGGCAAATCATTTCTCTCTGAACTTCAGTTTCCTCATCTGTGAAATGACCCTACAGTTGTTGACCTACCTCAGATGTCCTTGTTTAATTGTGGTTGACTCTTTATGATCCCATTTGGTATTTTCTTGGCAAAAGTTTGCTATTTCCTTCTCTAGCTCATTTTACAAACAAGGAACTGAGGCAAACATGGTTAAGTGACTTGCTCAGGATCACACAGCTGGTAAGTGTCTGAAGCTGGATTTGAACTCAGGAGAACGAGTCTTCCTGACTCCAGGCGTGGCATTCTATCTCCTGTACCACCTAGCTGCCCTGACATACTTCAGAAGGCTATTACAAATATAAGGGGGGCTTTTGAAGCATGCCTGAAAGTCCCCATTACACAAGGATCAAGTGAGACCAAATATGTTCCCTGTAACCACAAAATACTAAATAAAATGCCAGTTATTTCAGGAGCCAAGGGTCCAAAATAATCATATAAGCTACCCACAAGTAAGCACTGGCCTGTTCTTTCTACTCCTAAGGTTAGCTCTGTCTCTATGTATTTCAGACTTCAGGTCCTTACTGATTTGAACTTCTGTTCAGAAAAATAAAAAATAAAAAACCCATTAAACCCCACATGATTTGAAAGGTCTCTAGTGTACTGGAGGTATCACATGAATATAAGATACTATTAGGTCAAGTGAAAAGATGTGTTTCTGAGCAGTTCGATTGGAATTATCTATCATGTTCCATGCCATTGACTCTGTGATATCCCAGGGAATGTTGGGGGTGGAGAACAAGGCTACTTCTGGGAGGTCCTTGATTTTTTTTTTTTTCTCAGATAGAAAGAAATCCTCCAGAATGCTTCCACTGTCTTAGTTAAACAAAAACCACAGGCAGGAAGAAAGAGTGAATATTCCCTTCCTGCAACTTATTCTACTCAGTGAAGGAAGAACTTCAAAGCCTATAAGAAATCATCACAACAAGAATTTCCATGAGAATTTCTGGCCGTTGTTTTATGAAATAGGTAATCAAGAAAAACATAGCCTCACGAATGAAATATCCAATATAAGAAACTGCGACAATGATCACAAGGAAAACAACATCAGCTCACATTTATCTCATCCTTTGCCTTCACTCTCTGTTTTGTTCTACCAACCATCCTGGGAAGTGGGCATTCTAAGAAAGATTTTGTGAAACAGAGTGATCTGACTTGGCTTCCCTACTTATCACCTGCGGGTTCTTAGGGAAGTCCCTTCACCTCAGTAGACCTCAGCTCCTTTATCTGTGAAATTGAGGAAATAGACTAGAGGACTAGATGATTTATCTCTGATCCTATGCCTCCAAGATTTGAGTATGTTTCATATTCCTCTACTAAACTATAAACTTGCTGAGGAGCTTATAGTCTAACAGAACAACAATACATGTATATATGTATGTGTGTACACACACAGATATATATATGTACATACCATATACAAAATGTATATATTAAAATATATTATATAATGTTAATGAATTATAATTTATTAAATATATAATATGTTCTAGATTATGTTTACATACATACAAGTAAAAAATAGTCACTTAGGAAATTACTATAATAGTCCAGGGTAGAGATGATAAGGGTATGAAATGGAGAAAGACAGCTAAGTCCATTGAATTTTGTTTCCTATTTTTCTTGGGATAGGAAGCACACAGACCTAAACCAAATAAGTTGATTACTAGGAAAGCAGGGTACTTTCCAATTTTTTGAACTGGTGCCAGATGTACAGAGAGTTATCAGCACCATACTCATCTTCCTAAAAAAGGATGGTTCTAGATTAGCCTAGGGAGTGGTTTTGAACCCACCCCAAAAACAGATTGTGAATTTGTCCACAGGTGATTGAGGAGTTGAGAATTCCTTTGCTTCCTCCTTCCCTTTCCCTCCAGAGGCATGGGAGGCAATGGTTTTGCCAGACATTTAGTCACTGTGAGTGATGAAGTTGTCCCAGACTTAGAGTAGGTTAGATGTAGGTACTAAATTCAGCTGACACTAGCTATGTACATAGCACTGTAATATCTGCCAAGCGCTTTACAAATACTATCTCGTTTTATCCTCAACAATTCTGGAAGGTAAGCACTATTATTATCCCTATTTTATAGATGAAGAAACTGAGGCAGGCAGAGATGAAGTGACTTTCTCAGGGTCACACAGCTTGTGTCTGAGACCAAATTTGAACTTAGCTATTCACTGCACTGACTCTAAAACACCTTCTTATTCTTGTCTACATGATCCCCATAAATCCCTCATAAAGATTTAGGTGGCACAGTGGCTAGGATGCTGAATTTCAAGTCAGGAAGACCTTAGTTCAAATCCTGTCTTAGATGCTTAGTAGCCATGTGACCACTGGGCAAGTCACTTCATTTCTGTCTACCTCAGTTTCCTCATCTATAAAATGAGGAGTTTGGACTATATAACCTCTGAGGTCCTTTCCCGATCCAAATCTCATAATGGGATGATGACCTGCGTATTAAGAAGATTCCTTAGGCAGTTATATGTGAAGAATGGATTAAAGGACTTTTGCAATATTTTTTTTTGTCAATACCAGTGGAGCACTTGGAATGTTCATCTGTTATCCTTGATTCATGCTATGTGACTCATCCACCTCTTTTGCTGGTCATCCCTGTCATGGGATCATAGACTTATACATTCAGAGATCTTAGAAATCATGTAGCCCAACCTCCGCATCTTATATATGAGGAAACTGAAACCCAGAGTAGGGTAGAAGATAGCCGAAGTCACACCCAAGTGAGTAGCCAAGCTGGGATTGAACACAGGCCATTCATCTTTAACTCCTAGACAATTTTGACTCTGAGGCACTGTTTCTTCACCATACCATGTTAGTATTTTTCTTAAATTGTTTCTGTCATCTCATATAACATATAACATGGATTATTTTGGCAGTACCTGTAAACCATCCTGCATTCCTCAAGGCGCTTACATTCTACTGGGGATATGACCACATAAGTATAATATAAGGAAAACTGAGAAAGGAAAGAGTAGAGTGCCAAAAAATTAGGGAACAAAGAAAGCTTCTTGGAGGAAGTGGCATCTGAAATGAGCTTTGAAGTATTCTGAGATGACCACAGGAAAAGAGGGTAAATGCCTATAGAGAGATGGGAGGTGAGTTTGTCTGGAGTAAGTGGAAGTGCACAGACAGAGTGAGGTAAGGTAGGAAGAGTGGATGGGAGCTAGATCTAGGCTAAGGGACCAGTGGTAGGGAGTAGGGGAGGGGAGATGACTAGATAGCTGTAGTTTGAACTCAAGGGGTGTGTGATAAACCAATCTCAGGATTGGGAGATAGGTTCTAAGTCAACTTCCCTTACTCCCCTCCTCTACAAACAGAACCAGTTCTGCACTTGTCTCCAATATAACCCTCTTCAATACTCTCCTGTTCTGCTGGATATGGCAGCCCTGGCTATGAGCCCTTCAGGAAGATTATAAATTTAGGAACCCACAGCAGCTGCACAGGCAACATTTTATGTCTTGCCCCAGCCCCACCCCCAGAGCATCCACACACCATCTTCCATTGCCAGAATCTCTGACTTTGTGCTCTAGGATAGTGTCTGATGAATGACCCAAGCTCTGTTTCATTTTTGGTGAGAGAACAAGTAGCACAGCACAAGAAGGCAAGAGATGGATTGTGATTATGTCATTTTCCCCAAACCCATCCCTCTTCCTCCTGATTTGATTTCCAGATTTCTATCTGGGAGACCCTACTCCTTCTAGTCTCCCAGATCTTCAGGTTTATAATTATCATTCACTTCTCACTCACCTGAAATGGCTCCATTTAACATTAGCAATGATCTCCGAGTTGCCAAATAGGATGGCCTTGTTCCCTCCCCCATCCTCATCTTTCCTGATGCCCTCAGCAGCATCTGGCACTGGAGGGGTGCATAGGCCCAGTAGAGTGCAAAATGGCTCAGGTGAAGATGAAGAGGAATTGTGCTCAAGACTGCAGCACAATAAGCTATTGTTGGTGTAATCTATAAAGTCAGATCCTTGAAGCTCCTCCCCTGAGGGCAACCAGAAAAAGTAAAACCTCTCCTCAAGCTGGAAGTAAAGGCTAAGCAGTCTGTCAGCTGCAATAAATCCTAGTTACATTATCATAGCCCAAGGGTTCATTGTCTTTCCTTCTAGGCCAGCTTTTGATCTGCAGTGTGAAGCCGAGAGAGGATGGTGATCAGACATCCCAGTCTGGCTAGGAGGGTTCTCCATGATCTGGTGATAAAGCACCTCAGGGAACATCTTAACTAGGGACTAAGGATTTAAGGGACAAACTGGAGTATGATAGGTTGTGCTGTGTTTTAATAGCAAAGCTAACCTAGCCACAAGGTAGTTTGTAGAGTAATTAGTATTATTAATAATTTGTCAACAGAAAAGGTGGGATTTTTTTCCTGTTTAGGATCATTTCCCACAAGAAAAAAAGTTAAGGAAAGGCAGCTTAATTTCATATGTGTTGTGATTTTTTTTTTTTTTTTTGAGATAGATTAAAAAGTGAAACTCAACTCTGAGACTGGATTTGAATTTCCTGACTCCAGGCTTGGTTCTCTGTTCACTTTGACACCTAGTTGTCTGCTCATCTAGTTTACACTCTTCCTTATGTAGATAAGGAAACTGAGGTATAGAAAGGTGAAATGGCCTGAGATGAAAAATCTGCAAGTAAGACAGCTCGGTCAGAAATCAACATCTTCTGACTTGTGATTCAATGCTTTTTCCATTTTCCTTTCTAGGAGAGATAGAGAGAGACAGATGGATAGACATAGAGACAGACAGAAACAGACATATAGAGATAGAGTGAGACAGAGACAGACACAATGATAAAGACAGCAAGACAGAGATAAAAAAGGGAGGAGGTAAGGGAGGGAGGAAAAAGAAGAAAGAAAAAGGGGAAGGGAAGAAGGGAGGAAAGGAGAGATGGAAGAAACAAGGAGGGAGGAGAAGAAAAAAGGAAGGAGGAAGAAAGGAAAAGGGAGGGAGGGAGGAAGGGAGCAAGAAAAGGACGGGAGGGAGGAGCAGAGCGAAGGAGAAAGGAAGGGAGGAAGGAAGGCAGGAAGAAGAAAAGGTAGGGAGAGAGAGAGGAAGGAAGAGAGAGAATGGAAGAGAAAAGAGGGGGAGGGTATAAGGAATAAAAATAATGAAAGAAAAGAAAAAATGAGAGAAAGAAGGTAGAGAGAAAAAAGAGAGAAGACATGCACACAGAAGGAGAGACAGAGAAGGAGAGAGGAGGAGAATAGAAGGTGAAGGAAGAAAAAGGACAGTCAGAAAGACTGACTAGGTTCTGAAATGCTGACACACTATTTTAGGATCAGTGGGTGGAAGTTAAAGGGAGGCAGAGTTCAGCTCAGTATAAAGAACTTCTTAACAATTAATTAGAGCTGTCCAACAAGGGAATAAACTATACCAAAGGGTGGCTTGGCATAGTGAATAGCATGCTATACTTAAATGCGGGAGACCACGGTTGAATCTTGCTTCTGGTCCTTATTTTTTTTTATCTCTAATATGAGTGACAATTAATACTACCCCTCAGGGTTGTGGGAAAGGACTTTGTAAAAATTTTATGTAAATATGTGCTATTTTTATAGTGCTACTTAGGATCATGGAAAGAAAACAGGTATAGCAGAACTAGCCATAAGAAACTGGGAAAGACCTTTTACAATGTCCTAAAAAAACAGGGGGTCAGGTCCTGGGAGCAGATGAATTCTCTCACAAGATGTAAACTCACTTTGTGCTTACTAGCCCACTGATGACCCTTTGCTCTAGCCTTGGCCCAACTTTAGAGTGGTATTGTAGCATCTAGAGATACTGTGAATTAACACCATCTCAACAGAGGTGAAATGCATACAGCTGAACTGGTCTTTGGGTCCAGTCGTTAAATGGAAAGGGGAGCATTTACCAGAAGAGAGAAACACCATTCTCTGGGGCAAGGGTTCTTAAGCCTTTTTTGCATCATGGACTTCATTTATAGATAATGCTTTTAAATGCATAAAATAAAGAACACAGGATTACAAATGCAATTATATTAAAATAGTTATTAGGCTATTAAAAAGAAAAAACAATTTTCATGAACCCTATTGCCCTAAGGGGTGAACAGCAGAGAGAGAAGAGATACTAGAGGGAATAGGCTGACTCAGACTTAGATTCTCTTTCACAGAACAGACACAGACCCAGCCAGTAGGACTGGCAGAACAAAGCCAGGATGAAATGTTGAGGCTCAGGTGCAAGACAGATTGGTTTCCCTAGAGAGAGATTGCTCCATTCACTTGGGCCTCCAGGAGAGAAGGAGCCAAGGTCTGGATTAGTATTAGAAGACAGGGACAGACTATAGATTCCCTAGAGAAAGAATGTTTTCCTTTCCTATGACTGTTTTCAAATCCTGCCTCAGTCACATACTACCTGTGTAACCTCGAACAAATCATTTAACCTTCCTTGGACTCAGTTTCTTCATTTGTAAAATGAAAGGATTGAATTAAAAGGCTTCTAAGGTCCCTTTCCATGACAAATCTAGGATCCTATTATTGGATCTAATTCCTTTCTTCACTGTTTTGTAATATTAAATAAAACCAATCTTGTATTCAATTCATTGTTAGACTGAGTGCTTGCAAGGGAGATAAGGCTCCTTTTCCACTTTGTGGAGACCTAGAAATGACTCAAGTTTTGATACTCCTAGGGCAGCCCTAGATGGCTAAGGCACAAGCTATAGAATTATTGTTGAGAAGCCTTCAGTATCGAGCCTGGTTTGAATAAGCCCAAGATTGTGACCCTGAGACATAGATGACACTGGATTTAAATTCAGAAGACTAGGGTTTGAATGTTGGTTCCATGCAGAAGTCCCTTAACCTTGTGGAGCCTTGGTTCCTCATCTGTAAAACAAGAATTTGCAAATTCACAGGTCTCTGTATATGCCTCAAATTTATCTTCTCCAGCTTAATCTTCCTCAATTTCTTCAAGCAATTATTGTATGGGATAGTCTCCAACACTCTCACCATCCTGTTCACTGCACCTGGATGTTCTCCAGGATGCCAGAAGGGGTTTGGGATAGGACTTACGATTTCATTTGTATAGGGAACTCCAGGAGGAGAAACTTCTTTCATTAAAACAAATTGGCACCTTCTCTGAAAATTACATTTTTAGAGAATTGCCTAGTAACTAATAACTTACTCAAGGTCTTATAATCTATATGTGTCACAGGTAGGTCTTGAATCCAGGTCTTTCTGGCTCTGAGACTAGGTCTATCCACTACGCACCGCTGCCTCCGTCAGCATGCTTTTTCTTTATATTTTGGAGACAATGGGGTTAAATGACTTGCCTAGGGTCACAAATCTAGTAAGTGTCTGAGGATGGATTTTAACTCAGGTCTTCCTAACTCTAGGGCCAGTTCTCTAGCCACTGTGCCACCTTGCTGCCCCGTTATTATCCTTCTTAAAATGGACCTTTCAGAACCTAACACAATTCTCCAATATAGTCTGATGAGTAGAGTCTAATAAGATGATCTATCACTACCCTGGTGTTGACACTATACCTCTGTTAATAAAAATCTAAAACTCCATTTACTTTTTCAGCTGCCATTGAGAAATTGTGAAAGTAAAATTGATTCTATTGACTCTGTTTCATGATTGATTTCATTCTGTATCTCCCTGACATTTTGTATAACTGCCTAAGTCATGTTTCTTTGTCTGTATTTAGAAGTTTAGTTTAGAAGTTCATAGGTTTAGAAGTTCAGTCTCCCTCTCTGAGTTAAGTTTAAAAGTGCTGTTTCCCTTTAATTAAAAGAAACCTGTTATCTCTATACCCCTAGCTGCCCTTTTATAATTAGAGGAAATCTGTTATTTACATACTATTAGTTATTCTTGAAGGTATACTAAATTAGTCAAAATTTCCTAGTGACAAGATGGAAGGACAGGTGGTTGCTAGTCCCTGCATTTCCCATTTCCAGCCAATCATATTGACCCCCATGCCTACGATGCTTCTGACTCTGTAACCAATCATACTATTTTCCCCATCTATAATGCTTTCTTTTATTTTTGTATGTTCCTTCTTTTGTTCATAAAAATGGCCTGCTAGCCCTCATTCAGAGTCTTAGTTTGCTAAGGAGAACCTGTTATTAGAAAATTTGTACTTTGCTAATAAATTGATCATGCTTGAAACTTTCTACCTTAGTTTACCTTAATTTCAATTGTGACACCATGTTACGCTGTTGAATGCTGATTAAATGCTGACACAACCCTCTATTTTCCTTCTTCAAATTATCAGAATGTATACTTCTCCCATTTTGTTCTTGTACAATTGATTTTTAATGCAAATGTAGAACCTTATTTGTATTTCTATCAAACTAAATTAATCTCTTTAGTTTTCGCCCATAATTCTAGCCTGCCAAAGTATTTTTTTACCTCAACTTTATCATACACCATATTAGCGATCCCTCCTAGCTTTGTGTCATTTGCAAATCTGAAAGACATGCAATCTATGCCAAATTATTGATAAAAATGTTAAATAGCAAAGGGCTAAGAACCAATCACTGGGGGATCCAACTAGAAACCTCCCTCCCAGTAGATTTTCACTAATAATCGCTACTAAAGAGTCCATGAAGATTTTTGAGGAGGGGAGTAATTTGACTAGGTCTATGCTTAAAAAAGTTTAGTCTAGCAGCAGTATAAAGGAGAGAAAGGAGATAGGAAGATCTTTGGAGACATCATGATGATGTGGTAGTGTAAGGACTGGAGTGAGCCAAGGGCCCCGTATATGTAGTGACACTCCATGTGTGGTGATGGTGTGTTGTTTTGCATGCAGCTTGAAGGGAGGGAGAATAGACTTCTCTACCTTTTTCTCCTGCCCACTTTTTGCAAAGGGAACTTTCATTCTTGCCAGAAGGAAAAGCAGGAGGTTGAGACCAAATTCACTCTACTCTTCTCAGAGACAGGGGTATTAGACTAGAAGTATATCTATCTACTCTGTTAAACGTTGTTCCTCTAGGGGACATGACTGAGTTCAAGTTAACTTTTAACATTTTTGTCATTTTGGGGAGTGCCCAAAGATCCCAAGCTCTATATCCAAGGCTTGACCCTCTTCTCAACTAACACAATTCATCCTTCCATTTAAACATTTATTAAGCTCCTATGGTGTACCCGGCACTGTGCTAAGTGCTGGGGATTTATTAATTAAATTAATAATTAATAAAAAGAAAGACAACCCCTGCCCTCCAGAAGTTTACAATCAAAAGGGAGAAGCAAAACATAAAAGGAGGAAAGGATGGGGAGCAGGGACAGAACACCAGGGGCACCCAGTATGGAGACAACTTGTTCTGTGGAGTTCAAATCAGGCAGAGCAGCAGATGCAAAATGGGGTGGGCTGAGGTCCAATTCCCAAATTCCATAAAGGAACGCTTTGGGAGAAGTTTGATACTCCTCCAGTCTTCCTGTCAGAGAGGAGAGGAGACAGAGGGCAGGAGTATCAATCAAGACTTGAGTGAGTTTCAAGGTAATGAGTCTAGAAGGCATGATCTTATCCTGGGAGGGATAACTTTCTAGACCTCATGTTAGGAATTTCTGTTTTAGACTATTTAGAATAATTCAGCATCAACTGAGGCTATCTATCATAAATGGCAATGAATAGATGGGTCAGGAGTCAGAGGTTTTGGATTTATATATATCTTACTACTTGTGTGACATTAGATATAAGGGCTTTAGATGCAGCTAGGTGGTTGAGTGGATTGAGTAATTGGTTTGGGGTCAGGAAAGTCTGAGTTCAAAGTCAGCCTTAAACACTTACTGGCTGAGTGACCCTATATAAGTCACTTAACCTCTATTTGTCTCATTTTTCTTATCTATAAGAAAGGGATGGGCCAGCTAAGTGGAAAAGTGGATAGGACCTTGGAGTCAGGAGGATATCCAAATATGAGCTCAGATACTTACTAGTTATATGACCCTGGGCAAGTCACTTAAACCTGTTTCCTCAGTTTCCTCATCTATAAAATGAGTAGGAGAAGGAAATGGCAAAACACTCCAGTAGCTTTGCCAAGAAAATTCCAAATGGGGTCAAAAAGAGTCAGACATGACTGAAATGACTGAACAACGATGAAGAAAGGGATAATAATAGCTTCTATCTTCCAGGGTTGTTGTGAAGATCAAATGAGACAATATAAATAAGGCATTTAGCACAGTGTGTGGTACATAGTAGGAACGGTAGAACTGCTAATTACTACTGCTGCTATTTACTACTGCTGCTGCTTCCCTCTCTTGACCTCAGTTTACTTGAGTAGATTGAACTAAGTGATTGCTAAGGCCCTTTCCGATTCAAAATCTGGTGAAATTTATCACCTTACCAATACTGATATAGCACTGGTGGTTGTGGGTATTGTGTAGGGTACAACTGGCTGACTTGATGCTCCTATGTGTCCTGATGAAAGTTAAGTATTATCTTCCTAGCAGATTGTAACAGTAATTAAAAATTAAGTTACTGAATCTTGTATAAGTTGGGGCGGGTTTTTTGTTGTTGTCGTTCAAATATGTGCTTTTATTTGATGGTTAATATCTTTTGTGTGGAGGAATAAATTACCCGTCCTGTGTATGATCGTACATTGACTTTTAATTCCGCCCTTTTGGGGAGTAATAGGGTGGAGGCTTAATGAGCCAATGAGTATGAGAATAGGAAGCCTGGCCCCCATAATTAGAGGCTGCTTCCTCTAGGACTCAACCTGGTTTGACTGCATGCCTGGGTATAGGACAGGGAGTGGCTACAAGCTCTTTAGTGACCCAGCAGCTAGCCACTTAGCTACATTAGCTTCTTAATGTTAGATTAGTAAATATCCACTTTTTAGTGGATAGATGTTGATTAAGAGGGAGAGGGAGTCTTACTTCTTCATATCTTGGTTTTCTTGTCTGCAAAACGGGAATAATACTTGTACTCCATGCCTAATAGGTGTCTTATGGGGAGAATGCTCTGCAAACCTCAAAATGCTATAGAAATCAGGACCATTGTTATTGATGCCAACATGAGACTTCTGTTGTTTATCTAACGTACAGTCATCTCAATTTTTCTGGAAAGAACTGGAGTGGATAGTCATCTGGGACAGCATTAGTTTCTTAGTCCCTTTTGGACTCAGGGTATTTAAATTCTAAATATAAATATTGAAAGGAAAAGAAAAAACATTGGAGTTAAAGTCAGAGGACCTGACTTCAAATTCTGGTTTTATTACTTACTATTTGTATGGCTTTGGGAAAGTCTTTTAACCAACTTGAACCTCAGATTCCTCATCTGTCACATGAAGGAGTTAGAGTAGGAGGTCTCTACAGAACACTAGATCTGGAGTCAGGAGGTCCTGAATTCAGATCCAGCTTCAGACACTTACTGGCCGTAATTCTGGGCAAGACACTTAGCCCTGCTTGCCTCAGTTCCTCACTTCTAAAATGAGCTGGTGAGGGAAATGGCAAACCAATCCAATAGCTTTGCCAAGAAAACCTCAAATGGGGTCCAAAAGAGTCAGACATGCCTGAAATGACTGAACAGCAACAAAGTTTCTTCAAGCTCTGGCATTCTATGGTCTATGTTCTAAGGTTCCTTTTGTTTTTGGAATTCTGTGACATCTATTTGAGATTGAAGTTTAAAGTAAACCACCGAAAATCAAGCCCTCAGGAACACACACTGAACAGCTGTGCAAAGGCTGGATACACATCCAAGAAACACTGAAAATCAGCAGAATGGAAACTTTGTACAACCTAATGAAAACAATACAACAAAAGGAAAAACTGCCCTCTAAGCGACAGAGACCTGGCACATAATGCTTCATGAAACAGCCTTTCAGCATTAATATGGTATGAAGGGGATATGGATCTTAAGGTTAACAAAACAATTCCAATGTAGTGGGACTGAAACCAATTAAAGCAGTACACACTGAATTGTAGTTTTTCTCCTGCAGTGGAACATTTACTCAATCTCTCCAACTGAATGGAAGCCTTGCACTAAGTAATGATTCTTTGGTTTTACAACAGTGGGTCTGGGATCAGAGGGTCTGGGTTCAAATTCCAACTCTGACATTTACCAGTTGGCTGACTTGGTATAAGGCATTTAATCCCACCTTGGCTGCAGTTTCCTCATCTATAAAATGAGAGGCTTGGACTAGAGGTCCAATCTAGACCCTTTCTGGTTGCAATTCGATGGATTTCAAACACAGTAGCAAAGGTCCTTTCCTTCATGGGCAAGGTAGTCTTAGCTGCTCACCACACCCTTTACAACCACTTAGAATCATGTTATTTTAGAGCTGGAAATATCCTTGGAAATCTCCAGTCCTAGAATTTGGAGTTAGAAGGGACATTAGAGCTCATCAATTCTTCTCACTTCTTTTTACAGAGGAAGAAACTGAAGCCCAAATCAAGTAACTTGCTCAATGTTATATAGCTTAACAGCCAGATTCTTCTTACCCCAAATCCCATGTTCTTTTGGTTACTTTCCTCCCTTTTTTTTTTTACCACAATATGTTAAAATTTCACCAGTGGAAAATTATTCCTTTGGGTTCTTAAGTTTCCTCATAAAAGTCAAATACTTCGGGGAGGAATAAGAGAAATTAAACTCATCTGCATTAAGGTGCTAGTAACTTGTCAGCCATTTATTCCCTATCAATAAGACTGCCATATCATAAAAATATTGGGAAAATGGAGACCCCTGATGGAGGGGAAAGGGTCCTAGGAAGGTGTTAGCATCCTCTGAAGCATCAAGCAGATGGAATCTGGTGGAGGGAAAAAACACAGTGGCATTTTCTCAAGCACAGACTGAAGGTATATGCCCACAGCTCATGGAAACAGCCAACATGACTGGTATGGATAGTAAGATCAGTTGTTAAAATTCATTTCTCACTGAGAGAGTTGAGAGAAAGGTGTGAGAGCTGAATCAGGTGAGACTACCTGGCAAGGAAATCAGCATGGCTGCAGTGGAGTGGGGTCCCCAAGGATCTTTGGTCGTGTGTGTGTGTATGTGTGTGTGTGTATTCATGTAGAAATCTCTGTTACCCAGTGTCCCTTTGATAATTCTGGTGTCTTCAGCTGCATTTGTAGGCTATCAGTGAAATACCAATAGGGATGAACTGAGAGTATTAGCTTCAACCTTGCTTTGTGCCTGCCAACATCTCTAAGGCCATTTCCTTCTCCCTTAGGTTATGTCTATATCAGTTTTGGGGACCCTGACACAAGAATGACAAACAGGACCAGAGAATAAACGTTTGTCTCTGTCCTTCATATTTTGGCTTGGGACCAGTTTTATGTTAAAGTGCACAAAGTGATGTTATTTTCTCATAATTCTAATGGAAAATTATTTTCTCTTAATCTTCTGGGATCTGGAGAGACAGCATGGTATGTTACAAAGTACACTGACTTTGGTGGGAATCGAGTCCAACTCTGCCACTTACTAAATATGTGGCTTTGGGTAAGTCATTGAACACCCCCTCCCCCATACCGTCATTTCAATTTCTTCATCTCCAAATAGTCTGTGTAACATCTGACCCCACTCCCAAAAACTCACAAGTGGATTCTCCAGACAAAATAATCTCATGTTCAAGGTATTCTATCAGTCCAGTTAGCCAGATGATGCAAATTATTTCTAGTTAGCCTGATGAAGCGAATAATGAAAATCAATGGCATTTAATGAAATATCATAGTAATAAAACACATTCCCAACAAACCTAGGTCCTACACAAATATACATACCATTAGTAGTAAGGGTGGACACACCTCAGGAGCAAACAGAGAGGTATACACATAAGATGTCACACATGAAGAAAACACAGGTGGCCAGGGCATACATGTAGAGGGAAACATAGAGGGACCATGTGTGGCCAAGTCACATATGTGGATGAGGTAACTCACAGCTTTGATGCTACAGGGCACCATGTTCTCAAGGTGTGTTCATTGTTGTCTGCTGATTTTGCATGGCTGCTAATTGTTGCAGGTCTGGTGCCATGGTTGCTGCCAGGTGAGACTTCATTGGGCACAAGGTTGTGGAACTTTTTTCTCATCTTAGCTTCTGGCTTCAGTGAAAATCTTCCTACCCTCTTTTCCTTTCCCTACCTCTATTCTTTGATAAACCAGTTCAATTTCATACTCTCTTCTACTTTTAAATCCCTTGTCTCCTTATCATATTACTAATCATGCCTTACTAAACGCCAATCCTGGATTACTTCCACCATCCATCTCCTATGTTCCTATTCATGTGATACGGAATGGAGCTGGCGATGATCACAAAACTATGTTGTATATATTATCTAATTTCATTTGGGCCCTCACCGTAGGAAGGCAATCCTTCTGCTCCTTCCTAATGTAGTCACTATTTCCCTCTCTATGGAGGCTCTTCCAAACACTTTCTTCTCAAACTTCCTACATCCTCCCCCTCCCCACATCCTCTTTCAACTGAGGGTCCTACTACATACTTGACAAAAAATAAATTTGAGGTCATTCACCAAAGGTTCCCTCTCCTCCCTTAGTTCTCATCTCAATCACTCAGATATCTCTCCTCATTTTAATTTCTTTCTTAGATGAAGAGGCAGCCCTTCTTGCTATGGTTAATGCCCTTCTTGCTATGGTTAATTCCCATATAAGCACCCTTCTTTTCCCATTTTCCCAGCAAATTGCTGTCTCTATCATCATCAGTCATTGTCTTATTTTCATTTTTTTTCCTCATCTACTCATCATCATACTCTTTCTCATCAGCATGTCTGCTGCCTATAAACACATTTATCTTCTCTTTATTCCTAAACACCACTCTCTCTTCATCCCTGCTAGCTATCGCCCTGTATCTCCTCCTTTTTTTGGTTAAGCTCTTTGAGAAAGTCATTAATGCTAAGAAGTGGGGAACCTTCAGCCTCGAGGTCACGTGTCACCCCGCCCCATTGCTCCTCACCCCTGTGGTTGCTTCCTCTCATTATCCTCACTCTCTTCTACAGCCTTGCTTCTGACTTCTTTATTTGACTGAAACTTCCCCCTTCAAAGCTACCAATGAACCCTTATTTGCCAAATCTAGTTGTATTTTCTCAGTCCGCATCCTTTCTGATTTCTCTGTAGATCTTGACACTGTCAGCCACCCTCTTCTGGATACATTCTCTAGTTTAGTTGAGGGGTTGTTGGTTTTTTTGTTTTGTTTGTTTTGGATTTTCTGTGGCACGGGTCTCTCTGGGTTCTTTTCCTATTAGTCTGATGGTTCTTTTGCTAGATCTTCATCTATATCAGCTCCTTAATTCTCAGTGTCCCCTAAGGTTTCATCCTGGATTATTGTCTCCTTTGTATTTATACTTTCTCAGTTATTGATCTCTTCGGGTTCAGTTATCATCTCTGTGAAGATTATGTGTATGCACACATATGTACATAGTGATATATACACGTGTGTGTGCAACCTTGGATTACTTGCTATTTGTCATTTTTGCTCTCCATCTTCCATCTCTATGCCTTGGCACTGACTTTCCCCCCATACCTGGCATTTTTCTCCTCCCTGACTCTGCTTCTTAATTTTTCTGACTTCTTCTAAGATGCTGCTGAAATCCCATCTTCTGCAGGAGGACGTTCCTGGTCTGCTCCCTGCTGGTGCCTTTTCTTTGGATCTCACAGTGCATCTTCTCTGTGTATATCCTATATGTTTCTAGTTATTTATACATTGTCTTTCCCACTCCTATGTGAGCTTCCTGAAGACAGCGACTATTTTTGCCTTTCTTTGTCTCTGCAGCTCTTAGCACCAGACCTGGTGCATAGTAGGAACTTGCTGACTGACTGCTCCCAGCCACTGTCTCTTAGAAAGGAGCTATGTCATTGGTTTTCATCTAAAGCCTGGAGGCTTTTCTAAACACCTCTTTTAGAAAGGGAAAGGTCCTAATACACCCACTCACCAGAATAAGAAAAAAAAACTTTAGAGATTTTTTCCTCTCTTATGAAGATAGTTTTTTTCTGAGCCTTGGCTAAAATAGATGCTTTCTCTTTAGAAGATTCCTTGCCTTGGGCACCCAGTTCTGTGGAATTCAGAGTCTGAACTCCCTGGCTAACTATGCCCTCAGGTATAAATCTGTTTTTCACCTCTTTTGCTTGGTCTGGAAGCAGAACCGAGTAGTAGGTAAGAGCCAGATTCAGGATCAAGGAGCTCTGGATTCAAGTCCAGCATGGATGTAACTCAGGATAATTCATGTAACCTCCCGGTGCCCCGGGCAAGTAAGACTAGTATTTGCAGACCTGAAATGATAGTTTGCCCATTAAGATTTTGTTGTACCAATAAAAAACATAGGTCTGATCCAAAAGAAAGATAATTTCCTGATCCTTAATGGCCACATACTGTCAGAGACCTGACCCTGACTTTAAGCTGGACGTTCCTTGTGAATCCCTAATTTATATTCAATTAGCAAACTAAGTACTCAGCATCCACTTTGAGGCTACCCTTCTAACAAACTGCCAAAAACTCTAAGGGTCTGGGGATTCTCCTTTACCCCTCCCCACAAACTCTTTTGTTCTCGCAAGCAAATAGGTAGGAGGGGAAAGGACACAGGAACAAATGCTAAACTGGAGGACAAGGTCATCGTCTTCTCTTGCCTAAGTCCTGGTTTTTATGGATAGATCCATATGTGTATATGTAAATATGTATGTGTACACACAAGAACATGTGTATTGTATGTGTATATGTTTATGTATGCAGCTAGTTTCCCTTAAAGGCATAATAATACTTCCAGTACCAACTTTACAGGGCTGCTGTGAGTTAAATATTTATAAATTGTAGTGTACTACATAAATACAAGCTATCATCATCATCATCTTGTTCTCATCTTGTTTGATGGAGTTTAGATAGAAGTGATCCTGGGACAAATTGCTACTCTACTAATATTCTATTATGTTTACCATTCTGTATGAACTATTGCACACTGGTATAAAATTACTGCTTTCTGTAGTTAAATTAAAAGATTATGATGTAAGCTCATCTGTAGGCTCACAAAAGGCATCTTCAGTACAATTCTAGTAGCATACAGGACCATGGGGACGATCTATACTGTACCTTATTGTAACATGATTTTGACTGATTTCTTCTACAAGTCTTTATATTTTGAAAACTTTTTGTTCCATGTAGCTTGGAGATTTTGAGCATTTAGAATGGTGACGTCTATTAAGCATTGTTCTCAAGGTTTTATGCATTGGTGTTCTATCTGAGCAACTGTGGACAACAGGTCACAGTATGATTTATTGTCTGGGTTCTCTTATCTGTTTCAGTGGAGTTCTGATAGAAATGGTCCTGGAACAAGTCATTATCCTACTTATACATTCAATGTTTTCCTGGATATCAGGCCAATCCTCTATGATATAACGCTGCTTCCAAATTCAGATATGACACAGCATGTTTTTTTAAAAATACCTGTAAAGTGTTATTTCTGGTTTGTCATATTTATAGCAACACAATTCTCTGCTCTTCATGATTTGAAGTTTAATGATGACATTTAAAATGCTCTCCTTTCCATGTTAAATGTCTTTGCTCCTAGAGTGTTCTTATTAGGCATTTTCTACTCCAGATGGTAACATTTAAAAGAGATCTCCAGATGATGGCTCACAACATATTGCCATTATGGCTTGGCTAGTCTTGAGTACTGGGTTGTGTTCTTGGGGTGAGAGAGAAGCAAAAGAAATATAATAGATATTAGAACAGTAATGTGCACTTTTAAATCAAACAAATTTTTTTAATGGATATGGTGAGAATAGCAAGTGGAAGAGGAAAAGAAAGCAAGTTTTTGTTGAGTCATTTCAGTCTCTTTGTGACCCTTTTTTGGTGTTTTCTTGGCAAAGATACTGGTGTCATTTGCATTTTTCTTCTCCAGCTCATTTTACAGATGAGTAACTGAGGCAAACAAGGTTAAGTGACTTGCCTAGGGTCACACAGGTAGTGTCTGAGGGTGGATTTGAATTCAGAAAGATGAGTCTTCTTGATTCTAAGGCCAGTGCTCTATCTATTGGGACATTTAGCTGCCCTAAAGCAAGCTTAGTTCTCATGAAACAGTAACAACAAAGCCTATATAGTAAGCCTGAAGTATAGACCCATGACATGGTAAAGACAGAAGTAGTCTTAGCAGATCCAATCTTTTTACTGTAAAGAGAAGAGAATTAAGGTCTAGAAAGGGTAAGTGACTCACCCAGGGTCATATAGCGTTTGGCGGTCAGGATAAGAAAGTCTCCTTACTCCCAATTGAGTGAAGTTTCTTTCTACTGTGTGACATACAAGTAGACAATCTGAAAAGCAGAATGGCAAGAACAGTGAGAAGAATGTTGGAGCTGGAGTCATGATCAGCTCTGACACTTTTTAGCAAGAAAGAACATTGAATTTTGAGCCAGAAGACCTGGGATCCAACTAAGGCTCTGCTGTTATATAAACTTAGACAATTCCCTTCAAAACAAATACTTTCTTTTAAGCTTAAAGAGGACTGGTGAGCATGCACAGCATACTCATTAGACTGTAATTAGATTGTAAAGTCCTGGAGGGCAGGAACTGGTTTTTTGCCTTGGTATCCCCAGCACTTAGTCCAGTGCCTGGCACAGAGGAGGCATTTAATAAAGGTTTATTGATTGATTGATTACTGATGGAATTCATACATGGAAGAGGCGTGATTTGGAGTATACTCAGATAGTCTGTAACTGGTTCCAATCTGCTAAACCACAGGAGGAAGAGATGAACTTTTGATTGTTTGTGTAGCCTAAACTGTGAGCGCTGATTGTGTACAAATGAGGAAGCAAGGACTAAGTCCTTATTACACAGACGCACTGCTCATACCAACCAGCAAGCAATGTGAGAGAGAAACTTAAGAGGCAAAACAGAGGGTTGGATCATTACCTAATGAACAACATCTGTAAAGAGTTTAGGATAAAATTGGGTCAAAATGCTGATAAAAAAGGTACCCAAGAGGGGCGGAGCCAAGATGGCGGAGTAGAAAGACGCACATACACATAGCTCTGAACCCACAACCCATAGAACGGCTACAGGGAAGTAACTCACGGCGAATTCTGCACCCAGAGGCCACGGAATATTGGAGCGAGGGAGATTTCTGTTCCGGAAAGACCTGCAAACCTCTCGCGGGTGGTCCTTCGCGCTGCGGACTGGGCACCGGGACTGGGAACTGAGTGCAGCCCTGCCACGGCCGCAGCACCGAGAGGAAAAGATCCGAGTGGGCTTCAGGGATGGGATCTCCAGCAGCCACGTGGGTCCCTCCACCCACAGAGGGACCTGCAAACCTCTCGCAAAAGGTCCGTTGCACTGCAGACGCGGAGCCCAGCCCAGACCTGCTGCGGCCGCGGCCGGGGCACCGAGAGATACAGATCCGAGCAGGCTTCAGGGACGGGATCTCCAGCGGCCACACAAGTCCCTCCACCCACAGGTGACGGGGGTGGGCGAGAGAGTCTCTGTGGCGGGTTGAGAGGGGAGTGGGGTGCCCACATAATTCAGGCCCCCCTGGGAGGTAGAAGCTGAGAGGTGGCTGCAGACTGGGGCTCCCCAAGGGGGCAGGAGCCTGGATCCATTGTGGAAGGTCTGTGCATAAACCCCCTGAGGGAACTGAGCCTGAGAGGCAGCCCTGCCCTGACCTGACCACCTGAACTTAATCTCACACTGAATAGCAGCCCTGCCCCTGCCAAAAGCCCTAAGGCTGGAAGCAGCATTTGAATCTCAGACCCCAAATGCTGGCTGGGAGGATCAGGAGGTGAGGTGGGTGTGAGGAGAATATTCAGAGGTCAAGTCACTGGCTGGGAAAATGCCCAGAAAAGGGAAAAGAAATAAGACTATTGAAGGCTACTTTCTTAGAGAACAGGCATTTCCTCCCTTCCTTTCTGATGAGGAAGAACAATGCTTACCATCAGGCAAAGACACAGAAATCAAGGCTTCTGTGTCCCAGCCCACCCAATGGGCTCAGGCCATGGAAGAGCTCAAAAAGAATTTTGAAAATCAAGTTAGAGAGGTAGAGGAAAAGCTGGGAAGAGAAATGAGAGACATGAAGTCAAAGCATGAACAGTAGATCAGCTCCCTGCTAAAGGAGACCCAAAAAAATGTTGAAGAAATTAACACCTTGAAAACTAGCCTAACTCAATTGGCAAAAGAGGTTCAAAAAGCCAATGAGGAGAAGAAGGCTTTCAAAAGCAGAATTAGCCAAATGGAAAAGGAGATTCAAAAGCTCACTGAAGAAAATAGTTCTTTCAAAATTAGAATGGCACAGATGGAGGCTAAGGACTTTATGCAAAACCAAGAAATCACAGAACAAAGAGAGAAGAATGGAAAAATGGAAGATAATGTGAAATATCTCATTGGAAAAACAACAGACCTGGAAAATAGATCCAGGAGAGACAATTTAAAAGTTATGGGACTACCTGAAAGCCATGATCAAAAGAAGAGCTTAGACATCATCTTTCATGAAATTATCAAGGAAAACTGCCCTGAGATTCTAGAACCACAGGGCAAAATAAGTATTCAAGGAATCCACAGATCACCGCCTGAAAGAGATCCAAAAAGAGAAACTCCTAGGAACATTGTGGCCAAATTCCAGAGTTCCCAGATCAAGGAGAAAATATTGCAAGCAGCTAGAAAGAAACAATTCAAGTATTGTGGAAATACAATCAGGATAACACAAGATCTAGCAGCCTCTACATTAAGGGATCGAAGGGCATGGAATAGGATATTCCAGAAGTCAAAGGAACTAGGACTAAAACCAAGAATCACCTACCCAGCAAAACTGAATATAATACTTCAGGGGAAAAATTGGTCTTTCAATGAAATAGAGGATTTTCAAGTATTCTTGATGAAAAGACCAGAGCTGAAAAGAAAATTTGACTTTCAAACCCAAGAATGAAGAGAACCATGAAAAGGTAGACAGCAAAGAGAAGTCATAAGGGACTTACTAAAGCTGAACTGTTTACATTCCTACATGGAAAGACAATATTTGTAACTCTTGAAATATTTCAGTATCGGGGTACTGGGTGAGATTACACACACACACATGCACACATGCACACATACATAAAGACAGAGTGTACAGAGTGAATTGAAGAGGATGGGATCATATCTTAAAAAAAAAATGAAATCAAGCAGTGAGAGAGAAATATATTGGGAGGAGAAAGGGAGAAAAGGAATGGGGCAAATTATCTCTCATAAAAGAGGCAAGCAAAAGACTTATTAGTGGAGGGATAAAGAGGGGAGGTGAGAGAAAAACATGAAGTTTACTCTCACCACATTCCACTAAAGGAAAGAATAAAATGCACACTCATTTTGTATAAAAACCTATCTTACAATACAGGAAAGTGGGGGATAAGGGGATAAGCAGGGTGGGGGGGATGATGGAAGGGAGGGCATGGGGAGGAGGGAGCAATTTGAGGTCGACACTCATGGGGAGGGATAGGATCAAAAGAGAATAGAAGTAATGGGGGACAGGATAGGATGGAGGGAAATATAGTTAGTCTTATACAACACAACTATTATGGAACTCATTTGCAAAACTACACAGATTTGGCCTATTTTGAATTACTTGCCTTCCAAAGGGAAGGGGTGGGGAGGGAGGGAGGTAAAGAAGTTGGAACTCAAAGTGTTAGGATCAACTGTTGAGTAATGTTCTTGCCACTAGGAAATAAGAAATACAGGTAAAGGGGTATGGAAAGCTATCTGGCCCTACAGGACAAAAGAGAAGACGGAGACAAGGGCAGAGAGGGATGATAGAAGAGAGAGCAGATTGGTCATAGGGGCAATTAGAATGCTTGGTGTTTGGGGGGGAGGGGATAAAAGGGGAGAAAATTTGTAACCCAAAATTTTGTGAAAATGAATGTTAAAAGTTAAATAAATAAATTTAATTAAAAAATAAAAAATAAAATAAAATAAAATAAAATAAAAGGTACCCAAGTCGCACGGCTATCTCTCTCCCTCTCTACAAGTTGCCACTTATTTAAGTTGCTTTTCTATAGATGCCCAGAATCCAAGTCCATTCTCCCACTGGTTTTCTGAGTCTTTCTCAACTCCTTTGGGTGTTCCTTTTTCCTTGCTGAAGGGTCCTGGACCTTGAGAACAATCAATAGGATTCAGGTAAACTTCTTTCAGAGCTCTATCACTTTATTCCCTGCTATTTTCTTGACTGATCTTCCTGATTTCAAATCTGGCCTCAGATATTTACTAAGCTATATAATCCTGGACAAGTCACTTAACCCCGCTTGCCTCAGTTTCCTCATCTGTAGAAAGACCTGGAAAATGAAATGGCAATCCACCCTAGTGTCTTTGCCAAGAAAACCCAAATGGGGCCATGAAAAGTTGGACACAACTGAACAGTAACAACAAGGAAGTTTAGTTTAAGTTATTAAGCTGACACAGAGAGTCGGGATATGTCAGAATGAAAGAGAAAATATATTATTGTGAAAGAGAAGGCATGTTTATTAACAGATGCATACTCAGCAGTTTATGGGAGTGTTCAGGCAAGTTTACTCGGAGGGTTGGGGCACTCCTAAGGTGAACTTTGAGTTAAGAAGTGGAACTTGAGAATAAGAAGGGTCATGTTTAAGACAGTGTATGGAGGCATGAAGCCCCAATCTATGCATCTATCTAGATTGAATAGACCAGAGCTGTTACCACCTTTCCCATGAAGTGATTCCAATTCTGAGGAAAGGTGTGACTTACTGGGATTCAGGAAGATGAGTCTTCCTGAGACCAGGCATTCTTTTTGCTGCATCATCTAGCTGCCCCTAAACTAAAATACTAATTCTCCATTCACTGTTTACTCTGTACTCCACTCTCAATATATTCCATTCTAAACCCCCACGGGCCAGTTTCCTAGACACACCTACTCCCCACCCCACCCCCCATTACCAGCATCCAGAGACTCTCCAGATGTTCCTTCATAGCCCAAAGGATAAATAATAACTAGGAACAGCTGCATGCCTTCTTCAATTTGGATGAACAGCTGTCTTCCTTTTGAGTCTATCAATTATCATTTACTCTTATAATTCTGGTGCACGCTGTGTATAGAATCTGGAGCAGTATGAGTCATGACTCCCAGAGTAACACAGACACTTGTGAATAGCCTCATTCACTATAATGGCTCAAGACTAGATATCATGGGCACCATGTCTGCTGCCTTATGTTCCCCAGGTTCAACTATGTCTCCTCCACCCTCTCTCTACTGACTCTTGTCACAAGATTTACTTACCATCACACTCCCCGACCAATACAGTCTGGTCTCTGCATATACCAACCCCCTTCCAATTATCTGACATCTCTAAATAGGCTCATGGAAGTACCTACAGATATGAAGAGGAAAAGTCACTGAATCTCAAGTCAGGAGACCTGGCACCATTGTTACACATACGTGTTCACCAGCAATTCTCAGAGACTTAGTTTGCTCACCTGGTGAGGTATGTGATATAAACCCCAACCTCCAAATTTTTCAATAATAAGTAAACAAGAACCCACAGATCATCCCAGTTGTCAGGAACTACTGATTTAATCAAAGTACCTGTGGTTCTGGCCAATTATAGGCAAGCCACAGCCCGACATTCTTGAAGGCAGATTACTGATTCCTTATTCAAGTTTCTTGTTTTTCCTATAAAGTCTGCTGGCTTAAGACTGTGCCTTGAGTTGTACTATTGGGATTCTTACTAATTAGATAGTTTAACAATCTGTAACACATCACTCAGTCTTTCTTGCAATTACAGATGGTTCTCTGCTGCACAGCTGCAAAAAGCTTTCGAAGAACTTTGGGCTTCTCCTGAATGAAAATAGAAGATTCTGAACAAACTTAGTTCCTATCCTGACTTCTAAAATCCTGCTTCACCCCAGCAAATGTTCAAGATGAGTGGTCTAGTGGAAAGACCATTGGGGATGGGAGTCAAGAAGACCTGGTTTCCAGCCCTGGCTGTTTCCGTCTCTATTTCTGGCTCTGCCCTCACTTTCCTTATCTTTGAAATGAGGGGTTTTGGGCAGGTTAGATTTCAGCTCAGTTTAAGTGCTACCCACCACAATACCCCAAGAGACTGTATTTATACCAAGTTTGATCCTAAAAAGTGAACTAAGAGGTTCAGTTTCTTCCTTTGAGATATGCCTTCATCCCAGAGTTTTACTCTGAAGAAATCTTCAAAAGAAGATGAAGCATTTCATGAATAGGCTTCCCCCAAAATGGATAATAAGGTACCCACCCAGGCACTCTACACACTATGAGCATCAGCAATGGGACAGCTCCAGAAAATTCCGAAGACACAAAGGACTCACAGGAGCCCATGAACAAATACAGAAATAGAAAGCTCAATAGTGCACAAGACTCCCCTGAAAAGGTAGAAACTATTTTAGAGACTGTTGAATGGATACTTTCCATTCACCTCAGACCTGAATCATCTGAACCACTCTCAGCAATGGGGAGGTTGGCAAGCTGCAGCTCTCCTTTGAACCTGTCCTCTCCTCATCAGCTCTCACCCCCTTTAATCTTTCAGCTGTAGGGCCATGCTACTTTGAGGATATTTTCATTCTTCAAGATACAAGATGTTGAGGAATCTTCTCCCTCTAGGAAGGAGAAATAATTTGTTATTGTTGTTATTGTTAGAAGATTCCCAGCCCTAATAATTTAATTAGAAAATCATAATCTCTTGGGAACCTTCAAACTTGCATAGGAAATCCATTCTCAGGAACTGTACTCTCTGAGCAGCACTCAGAAAAGGAAACAGAAAGGCAGAGGAAGACAGCTGGGAACCAGAGGTTCAGGGACTCCCCTCTCAGGTTTACCAAGTAGGTCCATTACAACTGTTATCACTACTTCTGGGTGGGGTGGGAGAGGGAGAGGGAGGAATTCTTTCCTCTCAACTCTTCCAAAGGCCAAAACACAGGAAAACAAAGGCGGAATTATTTCTCGGCTTGATTGCAATGACTATGGGAAAAGGGTGTTTCTTCTCACAAATTTGTCCCACCCTGCCCCCTTCCAGTAGCAAATTATCTTGGAGGAAGTGAAGGGGGACCAATCAGAGGAATTCCTGCTGCTACTGTTGAGTTGTCCAAGTCGTGTCTGATTCTTGGTGATCCCATTTGGGGTCATTTTCTTGGCATAGATACTGGAGTGATATTTCTTTCTCCAGCTCATTTTATAGAGGGGGAATCTGAGGTTAGCAGGGTTAAGTGAATTGCCTAGAGTCACATAGTAAGTGTCTGAGGCCAGATTTGAACTCTTGAAGATAAATTTTCCTGCTTCTAAGCCCAGATTTCTATCCACTGCACTGCTTCTCCCCTCCCTCAAGGGAGTTCCATATATCCCTTAAGTAAGATGCTTCAGAGCAAATCTACCTGTATCAAGACCTTAAGATCAGGGTCCAAGTACTATTATCCCTTCAGGTTGATTGGGGGAAATTCATTAAATTGTTTCCCTAATCACTCCTCTTATAGAAAGAAGATATAACATTCCCCACTACTACCACTGTTCAAGAAATGGGCTATCCTGGTGAAATAGTGACTTCTCAGAGGTCAGGTAATTACTTGTCAAAGAGGCAGCCTGGTATAGTGAGCTTTGGATATAGAATCTAAGCATGTTGGGCTCAAATCCCACCCCTGGAACTAGCTGAAAACTAAGTGACTGTAAGTCACTTAACCTCTGTGGCCTCAGTTTCTTTGTTGGTAAAAATGAGGGGATTAGACTCAATAACCTCTATGATCTCTTCTAGCTCTAAATCTATTATCCTACATTGTAGCTGGCATTCAAGTACTAGGCAGGGGAGTTGGACTAGAGAGTTTCTAAGTTAGGTGGCACCATAGTGCATAGAGCACCAGGCCAGAAGTCAGGAAGACTCCTCTTCCTGACTTCAAATCTAGCCTCAGGCTCCTACTAGCTGTGTGACCCTGGGCAAGTCACTTAACCCTGTTTGACTCAGTTTCCTCATCTGTAAAATGAGCTGGAGAAGGAAATGGCAAACTATCCCAGTATCTTTGCCAAGAAAATCCCAAATTGAGTCACAAAGAGTTAGACATGACTGAAAATATGAATAGCAAATATCTTCTAAAGTCTCTTCAGATTCTTTGTTCTTTGGCTCCTTCCACTGCTGACATTTGATGTTCTGTGTTTCCGGACCTGAGTTCAATGTTTTGTTTCCTTGAGTTTCTTCCAGCTCTGACATTCTATATTCTACTCTATAAGGTCCCTTTTAGCTCTAATGTTTAATTCTTTGTTCTGGATGCCTTCCAGCTATAACGTTCAGTTATATTCTAAGGTCATTTCCAGCCATGACATGTTTTGTTCTAGAACATTTCATTCTAATTTTTTGTTCAGACACTTCCAGTCTATGTCCTGAGGTCTCTTTCAATGCTGATAATAAATAAGAAAGTCACTGACTAAATTCAAGGGGGTTGAATATAGCAGCAAACCTGTTGTTATCTGCCCTTTGTTTTTGAAGAAGACCAATGACATCATGTGCAATCATCAGCCTCGCACTTTCTTCTAGAGTCACTGAAGTCCAGTGGCAAGACAAAAGTCAGGACAATGGATGATGGCCCAGGATGCAGTGGGTGACGTTGGCATCTCTGATGACTGACCAAGCTCTAAGTGCTCCTCACTGCTTGCTTCAGCTGCCTTCACAGTCATTGAAACAAATTGTTCTTATCCACCTATTCTACCAGGGGAAGTCTTCACGTGTTTGGGGTTGGCATCACCCTAACTCACTGATGGTTTTGAGGTCTGCCGCTTACCCTCAACCTGGGTTAGCCTGTCTGCCAAGACAGTTTTACTGGGGTATGGCTACTTTACATGCAACAGCTTCTTAGAAACACAGGTAAGAATTGGGTGACAAGTAGATACCAAAGATAGGTAAGTAGCCCTGAAAACAGAGCAGAAGACCCTCACCCCAGAGGTGCTAGTCCTCCCTGAACACTTCATGCACCCCACTAGATCTGTGTGTTTGTCCTTTGCTGAAGAAGACCATGCCATCAGAGAAATAATGACATGATTTGCACTTGACTTTGTTTTGAGTGAGGGAGGGCTGTGCAGGTCACCAGTCTCACTTCTCCTCCAGAGCTATGTGAATCCAGTATCCAGTGACCAGATATTCATCAGGATTTCTGGAGATGACCCCGGATGAGGCAATTGGGATTGAGTGACTTGCCCAAGGTCACAGAGCCAGTGAGTGTCACTGGTGCTCTATCCACTGCACCACGTAGCTGCCCTCCCACTAGATTTACAAGCATTTTAAAGCACAAGATCATTCTAATTATTACCTAGCTACATGACCTTGGGAATGTTATTTACCTACTTGGGCCTCAGTTCCTTTATGTGTAAAGTGAGGGGATTAGAAGATGATCCCTAAGGGTCCTTCCATCTCTAAATGCTTTGTTCTGATGATAAAATAAAATAGGTGATGCCACACTTCTATCCCTAGCTCTTCAGACTGGCTCTAGACAGTTCAAGATTCTGGAAAATAATTCCTCTCTCTTAGCCTTGGTATTTTTGCTTTGGTACCATCAAGTATACTAGCAACCTCAATTCTCCACCCTGCTGTTCTAGGAGGCTTCCTTTATTATTTCCTGGTGTGCAGAAAGGACTGCGGAATGACTCAGCAGAAGAGGATTGCAGCAAAATTGTCCTGACTGTCGCAAGCCGTCCCCCTTGCTGCGATGCAACATATGCTGCTGCTGCAAGAATCTTTGCAAGGTGTTCGGAAAATTCTTAAAGGGGCTGTCAGGGGAATTCCTGATTAGTTGTATTTGGGTAAAAGAGAGAGCAAGAAGGCATGTGCTAGATAAGAATGATTACATTGTTCTGGACAGTTATGGATTGAATAACGGAGATACTGATTTGGAGAGAGAGGAAGAGCTTTAGAACGAGCCAGGGCAGGCTGTGGCAGAGGACATTGAAAATACTGACTGAACTGGGTCAGTTTCAGAAAGGCAGAGCAAGTCAGTCCAGGAGGAGGGTATCTGTGGGCAGGTGACTGGCCCAAGGTCTCATAGCCCAGGGGGAGTTAAATCCAGGCAGTGGGCTGTATCTGCCTGCAGTCCCTGATGGAGTCATGGTAGAGGTGCATGAAGAAACCTGGGTAGGAGGGTGGCAAAAGGGGTGGAATGGCAGGTGGGGCAGTTCTGCTTGATGAACTGGACTGATGGCAGAGTACAATCAGTTTGTAAAAGGTGACCCAGCAAGAAATAATAGAGATCTCCATCTGGGATTAGCCCTCTATTTGCACAAGCAGATGGTGAAGAAAGTCAGGCTGGCACCTGCTGTGAACTGGAGAAGTTCTCTGTGATTTTGAGGTGGATGCCTAAAGATTAGAAATTCTATACTAAAATCATTCTCAAGAGGCAGTGTAATGGAAAAGATCACTGAGTTCAAATATAATCTCTGTGGCTCATTACTTGTGTAACCTTGGGCAACTCACTTATATTTCAGGTGTCCATGGGTTTTTAAATAAGTTTTCATTAACATTGTTTTTATATTGTCATAGTTTCTGCCAATATCATTCCTTCTTCCCTCCTAGAACCATCTCATATAACAAATAATATTTTAAGGACCAAAAAAAAAAAAGAAAAAGAGGAAAAAACCATCATAACTAATCAATACACTGAAAGTCTTAAAATATATGTAATGTGTAATACTTGTGGACCTACAAAGGAGTGACATGGGAGTGTCTTTTCATATCTCTTCTTTCAAGTCAGACTGTTCTTTATAATTTTGCAATATTCACATCTGGTGTGTGTGTGTATGTGTGTGTGTGTGTGTGTGTGTGTGTGTGTGTGTGTGTGTGTGTGTGTGAGTGTGTGTGTGTGTGGTCATTCTTTCCATTTACTCTTTTTTTAGTCATTGTGTATATTGTTTTCTAGACTCTGCTTACTTCACTATGTATCAGTTCACGTAGATCTTTCCATGCTTCATCAAATCCATCATTTCTACTAGTACAATAATACTAAATTACAGTCATATACCACCATGTGTTTAGTCATTTTCCAGTTGCTGAGCATCTTTTGTTTCCAATTCTTTACTATCACAAAAAGTGCTGTGATAAATTCTTTCATATATATGAGGACTTTCTTCTTATTGGAAGACCTGTGTCCATAGACTGAAAGTTGAAAAGATTTTGAGTTTGGTCCTAGTCTTGGACTATAATTGACTTTGTAGTATCTACCAATTCAGTTCAGTTCATAAGATCATACCTTATGAGCTGGAAGGAAACCTGGAGGCCATTGAGTTCAACTCCATCCCCACCCCCCTCCCTTTTCCAGATAAAGGAAATGAGACATAGAGGCGTTGAGTGTCTTGCTCTAGGTGTATTACTATTGAGTGTCTGTCTGTGGCAGCATTTGAGTTCATGTTTTTCTAACTCCTGGTCCAGTGTCCTATCCACTCACTATGTAGTGTTGCTTCCCAGTTCTGTCAACTTGAGTTCAATTAAATTTGATAATTATTTTTTTTAACACCTACTATATGCAAAATACTCTGCTAGGCTCTGGCAGAGATACAAAGCTTAGATAAGATGATATCCTTTACCCTTTCAGAATTTACAACACAGACAACTATGATACAACAACTTTACTCAAAAATGCATTTGAGGAGTTGAAAATTTCTTTCACTTTGTGGTTGAGAAGGGCAGGGCAGAGTGACCTGAAAGATCTTTAGAGACCTTCAATTTAATTAAACTTAATTGAAAAAATGTTTGCTAAACATTTACTATGTTCAGAGCACTATACTTGGTACTGGGGGAAGCACCAAGTCTAGAAAAGATACAGCTCCTATCTGCCCCCACCCAGGAGCTCACAGCCTAGTAGGTGAATGAGACACAAATACCAACAATTCTAATAAGTGATGAGTGGTCCAGAGAAACAAGTATAAAGCTTGTGATGTTTGTATGGGATGCTTTTTTGGCTAGGAGAAGTATTTATTTATAGGCAGGTAGGGGGCTCAGTGGATAGAGCACTGGGCCTGGAGTTAGTAAGACCTGAGTTCAAATATGGTCTCAAACATTCAGTAGCTGTGTGACCCTGGGCAAGTCACTTAATGTTTGTTTGCCTTAATCCACTGGAGAAGGAAATGGCAAGTCACTCCAGCATCTTTGCTAAGGAAGCCCCATTTAGGGTCATGAAAACTTGGACATGACTGAACAATAGTAGCATGTATTTATCCATTAATTCATTGATTTATTAAATATGTTATTACAAATTTAATAGTTATGTATTCAACCTAATAAACTTGATTAGTAACTATGTACATTTCAATTAATTAAATACAGAAAGTATGGCAACAGTTTTTTTCAGTTATTCCCTCTAAAGTTTGTCTGGGATTCTTTGTTAGTTTATTCTCTTTCACTTTCATGTGTTTGTGGTTTCACTGTCTTCTTCTTGCTTTTTTTTTTTTTTTAACATTTGCATTAATTCCTAAAGGTCTTTTCAGAGTGTTTTGTATTCCTCATATTTACTAGTTTTATCAATATTATATGACATTAATATAACACAATTTCTTTATCCCTTCCACTAAAGTAAATAATTTTGCATTCAAGGGTCTGAGTCTAGTCAGCACTATTCAAAGGAGAATGTGGAAGGCAGTAGATGAAGAAGGGGAAGCATGCCTTTCAGGCCCTGGCCAGTTTTATTTTATAGGGTTACAGATGATGGTAAACAAAGAAAGGAGAAAGTGGGGTGTGTGTTTTCCTATCAAAGTGCTTGCTCTAAATTTGGAAAAATAACTAGCAGAGGGTAAATGGCACTTTGCACCCCCAAATGCTGACATCTTGGGGATGGGGAGGAAGTATGCCTCCATGTTTTCTCCCTATGGCTCCAACTTGATACCTTTTCTGATACCTCCATCCCCTGGAGGCATAGGGGATGAGGAGGTCCTCTGGGGGACAGAATGTCTCCACTCAATGGGACAGTCCTACAAATGGACTGTCAGCTGCCCTTTCAACTGAAGTTTTCCTAGGAGATAGTACTCTCATCTTGCATGATTTTAAGACTGAAGAAGTGAAAATATATTCTCATTTGGAAAGACTGGGGATACCTTACTTAGGCTCAAGTGGTCAGAACAAGAAAACATCTGTTGAATGAGGACCAATTTAGTTGGGACAAAATAGCCCAGAGGAAGAAAACTGAGCAGGATTTTATTTGAATGGAGCCTAAAGATGCCAATAGCTGTAACAATAGAGAAAAGTCAATAATAAATGTTACTTCATATTTCTATAATGCTTTATAATTCCTAAATGAAATTTCAAATATTGTTTAATTTAATCTTCATAATGGTCTTTTCCAGATATTAGTGTCTCCATTTCTCAGATGAGGAAGCTAAGGCTAAGAGAGGTAAGATTGACTTTTACAAAGTCACAAAACTCACAAATGGCAAGGCAAATCTGGAATCAAATTTTCCATCTTCCAATCCGGTGATTTTTTAAAAACTATACCACAGTGCTTCTAAAAACAAAGAAAATCTTTTTGTGTTATTTATTTTCTGTATGATACTTATCTGAGATGAACAAAGTTATGTCTCTGTTTGCATCTATCAAGAAATTTGACAGCCTTTAAAGTTGTGTTTTGCTCTGCTGAGTCAAATGTTTATTTGTAATCAACAAGCACTAAACACAGAGAAGGGTATCCTGCATTTACTACATATTTTAATTATTTGTGTTACTAAAGCTGTAATCTGTAGTCTGTACAAAAGCTTGATCATTTCCTTCTCATGTTTTCTTTAACGATACTCTTTGACACGTGAATAAATCATTCTTACAGAGATTTTATAAAGGTGAGAAAATAGATGTAGGCATCTATAGTTATTAATAACTTTTGGAGTGCTTTTTATTAATAGAATGATTTGTACTTTTCCTCACTCTATTAACTGGTCCCCCTATTTAAAGCATATTGAAAATGTATCCTTTAGTTCTTTCAGTGTTTTGTCAATTCCAGCATAGATTTTTTCTTAAAATATATGACTTAGTCTAACTCCAAAAAAGAGCCTACATGAAATTATCGGCCATTACCCACTACATACTTTTTAAAAAAATCTCTATGAAATATTTATGAGAATGGTCTACACACTCATGTAAAGGTAGCATTGATGAAAACATAAGAAGGGAATTGACAGACTTTTATGGATTCTCTCAATAGTAGACCATAGCTTTGTAGTCACCAAGTGACCAAGAAGTAGAGAGACTATAAGAACTCTTCTGTGTCTGTTGTTTGCTGATTTCAGAACATTTGATTCCGTAGAATGAAACATCTTTTAAAGACTCTCTTCCAAAAAGGTGTCTCTTATACATATGTTAACATTATACAAGTGTCTATACTATGGAGATAACTTTGCTCAACCTTTTACTGTGGGTCATCACCAAACAAGGCATAAAATAAGGATATATCATCTTTTCTGAGATGTTTGCCAGGGTTTAATCATAGAATTTGAGAGTCAGAAGAGACTTCAACAACTATCTAGTCCAGCCCATACATGAATAGAATCTCTGCTACAATATACCTGACAAATACTCATCTAGTATTTTCTTGAGGACCTCCAGGGAGGGGAAACCTACTACTCTCAAGGCAACCTATTTATTTTTTGGACTGCTCTAATTGTTAGGAAGTTTTTCCAAATGTTGCCTCTTTGTAACTTCCATTGCTTCTGGTTCTGCCTTCTGAGACCAAACAGAATAAGCCTAATTCCTCTTGCATATGACAACCCTTAAATATTTGAAGACAATTGTTATGTCTTCCTTCCTGTGTCCTCCCTTTTCTTCAGGCTAAACATTCCCATTTCCTTCAACTGACTTATGTATCATAGACTCAGTGCCCTTCTTGTTCATCCTCTTTTGGATACCCTCTGGGTTATCAAAGTAGGTGAACACAACACTTCAAATGAGGTCTCATGAGAGCAGAATACAATGGAATAATCACCTCCCTATTTCTGGAAGCTTTGCCTGTCTTGCAGCTCAACAATTCATTAGCTTGTTTGGCTACCACATAACATTGCTGACTATAAATGTTTGATAGAGAGTTCAAGCTGAAAAACTATACATCACTGAAGTCAAGATTCTCCAAATGTTATTTGCAGATGACTTTGTGCTAATTAGATTTCTCCCTGGAGTACTCTCAAACCCCCTCAAATGATATCCATACTGTGTTGTTAGAGAAAAGTCTAACCATCTACTCTGTTAAAAAAAAAGTGCATGAAAATCTTGATGTCTAAAAGACTTTAGTCTATCAGTACATATGTTTTAGAATGGTATTTCAGATGGACAATGATGTGGGCATAGGACTGAACAGAAAGAGGTGTTTTGGCTCTAAATGTAAGGTACTTTCAATAATCCCAAATGGCCTGCTGCCACGAAAGCCCATATGTTTATATCAGTGTTCTCCTGGCAATGTTATATGGCAGTGAATTATGGTACAACATGAGCTCAGAGGAATCAAAATGGAAGGTAACTGAAAGAGCAATGACAAGACTCCTACTGGATTCAAGTTGGCTGTTGTCTCTCACCAATAACAGTTTACTCATCAACAACAGGTAAAAGACATTATCAAAGATATGAATAATTGGAAAAGGAGGTAGGCTGGTCATATGGTAAGGGTGGAGAATAGCAAATGGATGGCCTGAGTATTTTACTGATACTACTAAAATACTAAGAGAACCAGAGGAAGGTCTTTGGTACATTGGATGACCTCTCTATGCAAGATTTACGAAGAAATATAGAAAATAATCTTATAAGATGAAAAGGAGTGGAAGGACTGTTGTCTATATTAGAGGGTGGAGTACCTAAAGTTAAGTAAACTCAAACTCATGTACAATATGGAAGTAACCATCTTTTCCCCAACTCAATTTTCCTCCAAATGTTTCTGTTTTCTGCATGGAGTTACCCAAGTTCCAAACCTTAGTCATCTGTAAATCTTTCATCTCCCTCCCTTGGAAAAGAAAGTGAGGTTGGTGACCTTGCACAGCCCTCCGTCACTCAAAGCCAACTGCAAGTCATGTCATCATCTTGATGTCATGGTCCTCTTCAAGAATGAAGGACAAATACAACCTGTGAGCAAGTAGCAGCACCTCTCCTCCCCTCCCCTCCCCTCCCCTCTCCTGTCCTGTCCTCTCCTCTCCTCTCCTCTTGTTCCTGCCAGGGGAAGGTACACTCCATGGCCAAAAACTGACTTTTTTTCCCCTTTGTCCTTGTTTACTGGCTACATTTCTTGTTCAAAGATCAAGCCTTAAACCCAATTCATTCTGGAGCTCATACACTGTACAATAAGTTCCCACCCACCTAGCACAGAGTGAGTGTAATAACTAAATAGTGTTTCTCTTTTACCTTGGAACCCTGAGAGTCTTCCCCTCCCAGTTTGTTTGTTTGTTTTAATTAAAGGGGTCATCCCTAGAGTAACTTAAAGAAGCCTATTCATTGAATGAATGTATCTCTCTCAAAGTGAGAATGTGCTAAGACCTTAGCCTGAAAGGGCCAGGGTCTCACATTGCGTCCTGGGCCATCTCTAGTCGTCCTGATGAATATCAGACCATTGGACCCAGATGTCTCAGGAGAAGAAAGTGAGGTTGGTGACCTTGCACAGCTCTCCCTTACTCAAATCTAAGTGAATTAATGTGGTCCTCTTCAAGAACGAAGGACAAACACAACAATCTCCCTCCCTTACCCCCCATTCAATCAGTTATCAGTTTTTGTTCCACAAAAAATTTCTCCACAGCCTTTCTCACATCTGACCCTCTCTCTTCTCTCTACCCATCTAACTTTTCCCTAATTGGTACCCTCAGCACCTCTCACCAGCACTATTACAATCCTAATTTCACTTCTAGTCTCTATCCTTTCCCATTCATCCTTCTCACCACTACCAAAGGGATCTTCCAAAAGTATAGGTCTTATCACATTATTTACCTTCATTGGTGCCTTCTTCAGTTTCCTATTTGCTTTTAGGATAAAATACAAATTCTTCAGTCTGACATTTAAGAACTGCTAAACTTTAGCTCCAACTTACCTATCCACATTTCACATGACTTCCCTTCGTGAGCTTTTTCTCCTGAACCCAATATCCATCTCCTGCTTCTGCACATTTGCAGAAGATGTCTCCCACACCTAGAATGTACTCATTTCCCACCTCTGACTCTCAGAATTCTTGTGTTCCTTCAGTGATTATCTCAGGTGTCACTTCCCACATGAAGCTTCTCTGATTCTCCCTGGTTATTAATGTTTTCTCCCTTTTCAAATTACTTATATTTTTATATTTGGTAACCCTTTCTTCTCAGTAGAATATAAGCTCCTTGAGGACAGGAACTACTCCATTTTAAATTTTTGTATATCCAGCACCTCTTCTTCTATCATGCAAAAGGTAGGTGCTTAGTAAGTGTTCCTTTATTTGAATTGAATTGAATTGAATTCTCATCTCTTCTACTAGACTACTGTAAGTTCCTTGGAACTGGGGACTGTGTCCTTCTTTACCCCTATTGCCTTCTTAGCACTTTGCCTAGGGTCTTTGCATATAGTAATAATTTAATAAATGTACATTGATTAAATTGAGTTCTTTTCTGGCTGAATCTGACTCCATCAACACCTTCCTTTTGGCCAGCAAAGTGACTTGAAGACTAAACTCGTAGAAATGGCTGCCAATGAATTAAGTAGAAGCCAAAGCAAGCTTGGCCCTGGCCTGATGTTGTGTCTTGGCTTCGGAATTAGCCTCGAGGCAGGGGAGGAGAAGGATGAGTGATTTACAGAAATGGACTAATTGCAAATGACACATGAGTAATCTTCCTCTCCCAGGAGCTGTGTCTGTGTGTTTGGGGAGCATGGGGAGGGGGGAAATGACATTTCCGTTCTTTGTACCTTTCCATAGCTGAATAGTAAAGATGTAATGTGAGCTGTATCACTGGTTGGCCTGGTTTATGGGGAAAAGTGGCAGCTTGTCAGTGCAGAATTCCTG
The DNA here is from genome assembly GCF_028372415.1 of Notamacropus eugenii. Lineage (NCBI taxonomy): Eukaryota > Metazoa > Chordata > Mammalia > Diprotodontia > Macropodidae > Notamacropus > Notamacropus eugenii. The sequence continues at coordinate 58,968,109 of NC_092877.1, forward strand.
CTACAAGACCTACACAACTAGTCTGATCTACGTAGAGATAAGCTCACCGCACCCTCAAAAATTACAGGCACCATGGCCCCTGGTCACTTGGAAATAGGTTCCTTATGGGCTCTAGGGGAATATTATCCTTTGGGATCAAGTTTGACAAGCATGTATGCTGGTAATAATTTTTCATATTATTATTAACTGGGAATTCCTTGAGGGCAATGACTATGCTTTATTGGCCTCTGTAAGTGCACAGAACATTATGTCTAATATGTACTTAATAACTATATTTTAATTTCACTTGAATGATCAGTGCTTTTCAGCATGAAGAAAAAACAAACACAAAAAACATTCAAAGTTAGAAAATATCTATTCCAAATGTAGAATGTAGAAAACTTAAAAAGTATTCAGATAAATAAATCTTTTGCATCTATATATTGAATTCAATTCAATCTAACAAATATTAATTAAGCTCCTTTTCTATTTGTTACTCTGCTTGACACAGGGGAACAAATATGAAAAAATAATATATTCCCACCCTCAAGGAGCTTAAAATCTAATGTATACGTGTGTGTGTGATATGGAATGGTCACAAATACATATAATACAAAGTGGTGAGGGTTAAAGGCAAAGGAAATATTTAGACAGTTTACTGTCTATTTAGATTATAAATATTTAGATTAATCCAGGGAAAATCTGAGGAGGAAGAGTTATTTTGAACTGAGGCACAGGACTGATGGAGAAGATGGTAACTGAACTGAATACTGAAGAAAGAAACAGGAGATAATCAAAGACCCCCTGAGCTGGAAAGGACCTCAGTAAGTCACCAAGTACAACTTCTCCTTGAAGTATTAACCTTTTCTACAATATCGTTCATAAGTAGTCTTGGGCTGGAACCTCTGCTTAGGGGATAGGAAACCCACTACCTCAAGACACAGCTGATTCCATTGGAAGATAGCTCCAACTTGTAGGAAGTTCTTCCTTATATTGCTCTGTTTCTCTATAACTTCCCACCATTGCTCCTACTTCTGTCCTTTGGGTCCGTGCAGAATAAATCATTTCTTTTTCCCCATGACAGTACTTCAGTGATTGAAGATCGTTCTCATATGCCCTCCTAGCCTCTCTTTCTCATGCTTAATAATCCCAATTCATTCAATAATCTTCCTAAAGCCTTTCTCCCTTTTGGTTATCATTTGAAATGAAAAGTAAGCTAAGTCAAAATAGAAAGAAGAATGGATGTCACCGTCTGTGGTCTGGTTTTTCCCCAGAATTTTAAAAGTTCTCTTTCCCTTACAAAGAATAATGGAATTGGGGCCACAGAAACCTGGGTTCAAATGCTGGTTCTGAGATTTACTAACTGGGTGACCTTAGGGAAATCATTTAACCTAAGACAATTTCTTTTTCTGTAAAATAGTAATAATAACTCCTCCATGCACTTCACGGGATTGGTGGGAAGAAAGTCTTTTATGAACTCTAAGGTGCTATAAAAATATAAATTATTTCACACATGAAAAATTTGTGCTAAACTTAAATGTATTTTGCTTAGCACATCTAATTTTTAAGGATTATAGAAAGTAAGCCTCATATTGTGAAAAGAACTATTATTGGATTGGGACTTGGGAAAACTGGCTTCAGATCTTTATCCTATCACTCCTATCACTCGCTGTTATGCTTGTAAGTCATTTTGTCATGAGGAACCTCAGTTTCTGTAAAATGGGGATGATGATATTGGTACTATTTTAAATGTTCTTGTGGGAAACTAAAATACTGAAGGTGCTATTTAAACATAATACAGAAGAAGATGAACAGCCAATATATCATGAGTTATTTTAATTCAATCTGTTAAGAGAGTATCCAATGTACAATTAATCATCCTATCTCTACAGCTTGGAATAAGAACGTAAGGACTGGAGAAATAAATCGATGAGTTTCAATTTCTTCTTCATTTCAGTTTCTTTGGTGGCTTAGAGGAAGTCACGTCACTGGGGTGGAGTGCTGGCAGGGGTAGGAATGCTTTGTATTTTGATGCTATATGTTAAAGTTTAATGTCCCCAGGGAAAAATTTCAGAATAAGGGAAAAGAAAATAATTTTCCAGCATAGTGTAGTAGAAAGCTTACTGAGTAAGAATTGGAAAATTTGGGTTCGAATGTGATCTCTGCCACCTGTGTGATGTTGTCAAGTCACTTAAACCTCTCTGGGACTCAGTTTCCCTATTTGTAAAATGAAGGAGATGGATTAGGAAGATGGTTTCCAAAGAGCCTTCCAACTCTCAATCTATGGTTCTATAACTTCTCAATCAGTTCTTCCTTCATAAAATGGTGATCAGAAGTTCCTAGGATTTAGAGCTGGAACAGATGATTGAGATGATCTAGTACAAGGATTCTTAAACTTCTTTGTGTCATGAATCCCTTGGGCAATATGGTGAAATTTATAGATCCTTTCTTGGAATAATGTTTTTAAATGCATAAAACAAAATGCCAAGGATCACAAAGGAAACCCATTATATTTAAATATTAAAAAATGGGTTTTACCAACCCCAGGTTAAGAACCTCTGATCTAGTACATCAGGAGAATACACTGGCTACTTCACAGAGAAATTGGGGGAAAGCATTTTGTAAATTGTAAAGAACTATGTAGAGATGAACTAGGATTTTTTTTTTATTATGATCCCTAGCACCTAGGTAAGAGGTTTGCCCATAGTTAGTGCTCAGTCATTGCTTGTGTATTGATTGATTGATTGTTGGGAGCAGGGACCCTGTCTTGTCAATCTTATGCATAGACCTGGCAGCATTCCATCAATACTCAGCAGCAGCGACACTACCAACAGGAAGTCGTCTGTGAGCTTTGGCTGAGGACAAGCTCTGAATGCTAAGGAGAAATGGGAAAGCTCATCTTGCCAAGAGTTAATAAGCTTGAACTTCAAAAGCTGTTTTCCATTCTTACTACATGATTCAAGAAAAGGAGAGTTTTTCTCCACCCACCCCCCTTTTCTCTCAGCTCCACTTTTTCTTCTTTCATTCTCCCTTCGTTCCATCTCTTTCTTCTCTTTCTCTCTTTTACCTTCTCTCTCTCCCTCTCCCTCTCCCTTTCTCTTATCCCTTCTGTCTTTCCTTTTATTATCTCTTTTTTCTTCACTCATTTTCTTTCCTTGACATTCTTTCCTTTTTTTCTCTAGTTCCTTCTCTTTTTTCCTTTTCCTACCTTCTCTCTCTCTCTTTTTTCTTTCTTTTTCTTTCTCTCTCTCCTTCTCCCTCCCTCTCTCCCTCCCTCTCTCCCTCCCTCTCTCCCTCCCTCTCTCCCTCTCTCTCTCCCTCTCTCTCTCTCTCTCTCTCTCTCTCTCTCTCTCTCTCTCTCTCTCTCTCTCTCTCTCTCTCACACACACACACACACACACACACACACACACACACACACACACACACAGAGGAAAATGAGGTTATGTATGTCAAACAAACAGCCAGCCTTTTCAGGAAAAGCCAGATCTACTTGCAGATGGGTGGCACACTTCTACTCTCCCACCCAACCCCACCTGCTAAGGAATGGTGCCTCCTTGATTCACTCTTCAAAAATCATGCCTCCCTGAGAAATGTAGGGAGAGGCCAAACAGTCTTCATTATCTTTTTAGGCTTCCTGGCAAATAGCAAGTGTTTTCACTCTGCCCTCTCAGCTGAGTTAATAGATGAGAGAGGTTAGAAAGGGGCAAAGCAATTTTCTCTCACTGTGGGCATGAGTTGCTGTCCTGTGGTGCTCTGTGATCCCATCTTTCTGAATCTATAAAATGGGCCTATTATTTCTCTGCTTTATGGGATCCTTAATTAAAGTGTTTAGGAAGACAATGTACTTGGAGTTGCTCTTATGAGAAGATGCTGCATGCAGGAGATGGAGACATAAATGATAATTACTACATCTCATTAGTGTGGAATGATGATTGGCATCACTAGGGTGCCAGAAAGGGGAATGAACAAGGAGATATCTGATGTTAGGTCTGAGGTTGCCCTGGTTGTTTGTCTAGTGTGCTAGACATATGTCAGAGACCTTGTAATTCTTTGGGGTCCCTGGATCTGCCCCCAAGCATTTCTGATTTGCAGGATAGTCTCTAAACCACTTTGGTCTCCCAGGAATCATTTTCCTAATCTGAGTTTTAATTTCTTCACCTAATCAATAAATGAATGATTGGAGCTGATGATTTCTAAGATCCCTTTCAGATGTAACATTCTGTGGTATAAGGTTTCTTCAAGTGCACAAGTACTACACTCTATGAACTAAAACCCTTTCTAGCTCTAACAGTCCATGTTTCATATTTTGACAGCATTAATATTATGTTCTGAAGTCCCTTCCAGGTTTCACTTTTCTTCTAATATCTTCTAAGGTTCCTTCTAGTTCTAAAATTGTATGTCTGAAATTCCTTTTTAGTGTTCACATATCCTACAAATCTCTCAAACTCAAGAATGCCCAAGGGAGAGACCAGATTTCATCTGGTAGGGTTATAAGTAAAAAATTTTGTACAAATTTTATGGTTCAGTAATTTTTCAGTCATGTCTGATTCTTTGTGACCCCATTTGGAGTTTTCTTGGCAAAGATCCTGGAATGGTTTGCCATGTCCTTCTCCAGTTCATTTTACAGATGAGGAAACGGAGATAAACAAGGTTAAGTGACTTACCCTGGGTCACACAGCTAGTAAATGTCTGGGGCTGGATTTGAACTCAGGAGAGGAGTCTTCTGACTCCAAACCTGTTGTTTTATTCACTACGCTGACTCTTGAGTAACTGGGAGAGGATACAGAAGTTTTCAGGGGGAAACTGTAAATATCTAAGTGAGTTAATGTGCCAGATACCTCAATATGGTTTTGTCCCTTTCTGTGGGTTATTCAAAAATCATGCATGCTCCCTGGTCTACTCTGTTCCAAACCCTTAATTCAATGCCTGTTGAAAAACCATAGCATCCTTCCTGGGAAGAAGGCATATTTGACTTGATGGTGCATGTTACCAGGTTGACTGCAACTATTAGTTTATGTTCCTTTGATGTTTACTAAGGGTAGTTCATGACTTGATAGAGTGAGAATAAGATTTACTTTATCTTTCAGAATGAATATCAAGTTAACACAAAAGGGTCTTTTGCAGAGGATTTATAGCTAGCTTTCCTTAACCATCAGTTCCTCTGGCTCAGCAGCCAATTAGGGTACTTTTCCTCATCTCCCAGTGCAAGCCTCTCAGCAATGTTACATGTGGCTGTATGATCTCTCTCTCTCTCTCTCTCTCTCTCTCTCTCTCTCTCTCTCTCTCTCTCTCTCTCTCTCTCTCTCTCTCTCTCACACACACACACACACACACACACACACACACATACACACTTCAACCTCAGGTTTTCACCCGGTTGCCTGAAACCAGGAATGACAATAAAATATGATCCTTGGGGTAAGAGGTCCCTGGAAAAAATCTTGTTAAGAAAGTCCCCAGTGACACACTATCTCAGAGGATAGCAAGTAGTGGAAGAGTGTTGAAATATTTTGAGCATCCATGATTTCACTGGAACATGCCCTCCACCGAAGCAAATTTCCACTCCTCTATCACTCAGTGGATGAGCTTGGGAACCTCAAAAGCTACCTACTCCAATCCCATCATTTTAGAGATGAGGAAACAGCTAGACTGGGATGGTAATCTTGCCCTGCAGACCTCACATGGTGTCATGTTTTACACTTATGGCAGTAATATAATAGACAGGGCAAAGGACCTGGATTCTAAACTCAGATTAATTCCTTCATAACCTGGGTCAAGTCACTTCTAGAAGCCTCAATTTCACGCTTTATAAAATTTGAAGGGGTTGGCCCAGGTAATTTCTAAGGGTATTGGCAACTCTGAACTGTGGTTTTGTGCATTATATTAATCTATGCTTATGTCATCCTCTTCCTTATAGATTCTAATCTCCATGGGGGAAGGGACCGCCTCTTAGCTAAACAGTGTTTTCTCCAGGGGCTCTGACAGATGTCAATTTAATAGGTGCTTATTGACACGAACTGATTTCTAGCTCTGACTTAGACACTGGTTGTATTTGGCGAGCCGCTCTATTGGGCCTCAGCTTCCTCATTTATAAAATGGGGTTAATAAGAATTACACAACGAGGGTGTGATCTCTACAGTCTGGAGTGACTCTGGGTGATCTCTACAATCCTTTCCTGTTCTTAAATGGTATGATGCTATAACAGGATGCCTCCCCCAGAGTGTAGGTGCCGCAATCCTTACATAAATGATCAGCCCATTGACAAAGAATCAGGACTAATTCCATGTTCTGTACAGCATGCTAAGAAGGCTTAATGAAGACTAAAAATAATATAAAAGTTAAGAAAGACGTAGTTAACATGCTCATGGTGGAATCGCCTTCTACAAAATGGGAGTGTTTGACTAGATGATCTTCAAGGTCCCTTTATACTCTTATGTTTTATGTTAGGTAATCTAAGATAAGAGGGCAACCCTTTGCAAGTCATATAAATGTGAGCTAGAATATTAATAATAATGAATACAATAATTATTATTACTAGTGATGAGGAAGGGTTTTCCTTCCATCTCTGATATCCTATAGTGTAAGGTCCTGTCCCTTTATGGTGCCCTATAATTCTAATAGAGATTTTGTGAGGATCAAACAATCGTTGTCTTATGGTCTGAAAGTGATTGGAAAGAGCTACTGTATTAATCAGGTAAATTTAAAAAATATATTTTGGGGATTCCTCCTCCTGATGCTTGACATTTTTCAGTCCTAACTTACCTTTCCAGACTCACTATACATGATTTGTTAGAAAGTATTCCGTTTCTTGCACTCTATTGTCTAGCCAATTGCTCCATTAACTACTACTCTTCACATACGATGCGTCATCTCCCCAGTCTATGCCTTAGCATTGACCATCCCTTGACCTGGCGTGCATTCCCTCTTTACCTCTGTCTCTTAGAATTCCTTCCTTCCTTCAAGACTCAGATGAAGCCTAGCTTCCATGAAAGCTTTCCTGATCCCCCTGCCTGCTGGTGCTCTCCCTTCCCAAACTACCTTGTATTTATTTTGCGTATTTTCAGCATCTACTTATTGTAGCATTGATTCTTCTGGCCCTCATGGCCTATAGACCCGGTGAGTTACATTTCCGTTCCATCCTCCAGGGGTCCCTGTTAACTCTGGAGTGTTGGAAGATCACTTTACCACTGACTTGAGCTCCCAATGATTGTGTTAACCAGAATTTAGGGGTCCAGGCGTCCATTTGACCACTTAACAGTCAGATTAGTTTTTACACAGGAATATTTACTTCAAAGGTATAACAAGAGGAAACTTATAATGATTTCCACTAATACCTCAGAGATATAATCCCCCCACATCCCATCAGTCCTTGGGAAGAAAGGTGGATTAGATTCATAGGTTGGGCCAGTTCTTACATAGCACCAGCCCCACTAGGTTTCAAGTCCAAAACTCTCATGAACTTGCATCAAGACCCTAGCTTCTCAGAGCTTTCTTTTCGGACCAGAAGCAACACCCAACCTGAAATCCTGACTAATCCTGATTCCAGTGTCCCCATAGCTCAAGCTCCCAGGTTTGAGACTCCATTCTCTATACCTAGAATTGAAAAAGACAAATGAAACAAGACCAAACTATCACTGATATACAATTAACAACAATTAATTTTTATAGCAAGAACCAAAGTACAAAAATATCCCCTGAACCAGGGCACACTCTCCCTTCTATATCTCAGTCCTAGGCATTCTTCCCCCTACAAGGCTCACTTCCTGGGCCTATGGACAAGTCACTCCCTTGCTTTCAGGACATGACACCTCCTGATGATGGGTTGATCAGTTACTAAGTTGGTCAAACAGGTTACTCCTCAGGGCTGACTCCTCCTCTAAGCTCAGCCAATGGACCTCTGATGGCTTCTTTGAAGGTCACAAGGGCATTTTGTCTCGTTCACCTAAGAATGAGAAAGAATGACTCAGGGAGGCAGAGAAACAGAAGTGCCAGGTATTCATATTCTCCCATGTGGGAAGAAGAAGGAATCATCTACCCTTCCCCTCACATAGATGCTTGTAGTTCTTCTCTCTGTCACAAAAAGGCCAGGGAAACTAAGAGGCAGAGGATGGGGTGGGAACATTTCAGACATGGGGAAGAGTAAGTACAAAGATATGGAGAAAGGAGATGAAATCTTATGTATGAGAAACAGCTTCCCCAATATTATGCTTTGACTCTGAGTCTGCTTGCACCCTCTTTCCTCCTTACCTCATTGTGGGTGCTCTCTCCCATGCAGACACTAATGAGTCTCCAGAACTGGACCAATCAGATATTCTGCATCTGCCAGAGGTGTGTCATCACAAATGCAGGAACTGTTCAGGGACCCAGCACACATTTAGTCTCTCGGCAGTCTCTGGCAGTCTCTATGTTGCCCTGGTGCTTACCTGTTCCACATTCCTAGACCTTCCAGGGATCCACACTGAGAATCTCCCCTCCTCCAAGCTGGTGAGGATCCTCTAAGTGTCTTGAATCACAAACCAACACTATCAGGAATTTGTACCTAGACATCTAATAACACACACCTGGATTCATCCTCTCATAACTTCTATATAAGTTGCATTATTAATAATTCATTTTCTCTCACTGATCATATCATTGATTACACCAAGCTCAAGAATTTTTATACCATCCACATTCTGTTTTCCACAAGCTGTGTTCCATGGCACTCAATCCTCTTATTACAAATACTCAGGGCTGGTCTTTCATCCACACCCACTCATTGAGTAACAGCATCTTTGCTGCTGTCTTGTAGACTGGGGGTCATCAATTACTGTGACTGGCTCCTTCTGGCTTCCAATCCTTTTCCATTTCCTGGGGTACAGCTGCTGCTGCTTCAGAATCAACCAGCACTTTCAGATTAAGGAACAACTACTAGCCTAGTTGTGCCCTGACAAGTGGTCATCTGGTCTCTGAAGACACTGATGGGGAACTCACAACCTCACAAGGCTGTCCATTTCACTTTTGGATGGCTTAAATTGTTAGAAAGTCTTCCTCTATCTTGAACTAAAATCTACCTGCATCTTCACAGTAATGGTAGTAGACTAAAGGACTTTCTCATCAGGTTTATTATAGCTAGGTTTTAGAATTGCAGGTTGGAAAATGGGAAAGAAAAATGGTAATAAATGAAGAGATACAGAAGTAATTTCTTTTTATGTTAACTTGGCTCTTAGCTTGGCTCAGAATTCCCAGCTTGAAGCAGGCCTTACTTTCTTTCTTTCTTGGCATCTGGCCATGAACCAAGAAGGGCCAAACAGGACTTAAGGAGAGTAAAAATCCACCCAAATGTGCCTCTTGTTTTCTGCTGAGTCACCAAGGAGCCTGGAAAACAACATGCCCTACGTGTAACCAGAGAAGCTCGTGTAGTCCCTATAACCCAGGGGAAATGTTGAAGCATTTCCTTTGAGCTGAGAGCAGGACATCAAGTTTAATTTTGGAGTTTGCTACCCCTCTCTCCTTCCTGAAGACCACTAATGGAGTCCATATATAAATAGGAGAGAAGGGGGAAAAACAAGTATGGGGCAATACAAAGCACTATCTTCAAAATTAGAGGGGTCTGGGGTTTAATTCTGATCTTGCTTGTTACAACTTGTGAAACTTGGGGCAACTTATTACTTCTTCTCTAGGCCTCAGTTTCCGTCTTGGTTAAAATGAGAAAGGTAGACTAGACAATCTCTAATGTCATTTGTAGTTTTAGATTCTAGAGTTCGTTTTTTTTTCTTTGTTCTCATTAGCCTCTTGGACATTCTATCTAGGAGGCAATTTGTAGTCAGAAAATAATTGGCTGATAAGAGATGGTGAATGGATCTTGTAAGGGGAGATAAAGCTGCTGATAGCCTAATGATGATCTTAGCTTAGGTATCAAGATTAGCATAGAGGAGTTAGCCTGGTATACAAGAAAGAACACTGGTTGGTAAGAAGACAAATCTGAATTTAAATTCCCTCTCTGCTATGCACTATAGCTGTTTGACCTTGGATATGTGATTTCCTTTCTCTAGAGCTCATATAATGAGAGAGCTAGATCAGATGATCACTAAGACCTTTTCTAGCCTTCACATCCTCTTCTTAGCCTGTGACATGGTGACTTTTGGAAGAAAAAAAATTTTTTTAAGCCATATGAAGTGACCCAGATCTGGAGTTTTCCTTAATCTTGAAGTGTGCAATTTTAAATACATACATCAAAAAATTCCTAAGCCTTTGCACTTTTCCCAGAACATAAAAGGGGTTGCTTTTTTTGGAAGGCAAATTCAAAAGCAAGTTCTGTGTTGGAGAGTTATCTGTAGTTTAGTTATCTGGCTTCAACAGAAGTGTTTAAAGCAACCCTGAAAAGCCACAGAGGTTCCTGAAGATAAGTGGCTATGTCAGTGTAACGGAGCCAGACTTGAAGGCTATGTTCTTCCAGAGGCCAAGTGATTTTGTGCTATATAGGAAAGAGCCTTGAATATGAAGTCAGAATTCGATTAAATTTGATAAGCATTTATTAAGTGCCAACTAAATGCTAAGTGATTTTTCAATGTTAAATTTTTGAAACCCCAAAATGAAAAATAATCATAAATCAAAGACACCTCAGAAGCTGTCTAGTTCAGTTTTCCCCTTTATAGATGAGAAGACTGTCCCTGCCTTCAATGACTTTACATTCTGCTGGAGTCAGGAGACCTGGGTTAAAAGTCAACCTCTACTTCCACTTTCTAGCTGAGTAACCTTGGTTGAATCACTGTTCTTTTCAGTTTTCTTGCCTATAAAATCAAAATAATACTTGCACTCCCTAACTCACAGGGTTGATTTGAAGGTAAAATGAGAACATATTTAAATTGTTTAGTGCTATATAGGTTGTTACTTTTGGAAGGAAAATTAGAGAGGAGCGTGGCACAAAGGAAAGAGTATTGGCTTTGAAGTCAAAGCAACTGAAATCAATTTATGATTCTACAAGTTATTACCTGTGATCTTGGGCAAGTTACTTAATCTCTCTTCCACATCTATATGAACTCTGACCCCACTCTTTTTTTTCCCCATGGTGTCTTTTTTTTAATGTTTATTTGTTTATCTTTAGTTTTCAACATTCATTTCCACAAAATTTTGAGTTCCAAATTTTCTCCCCATCTCTCCCCTCCCCTCACCCCAAAACACCATGCATTCTGATTACCCCTTCCCCCAATCTGCCCTCCCTTTTATCACACCCTTCCCTTCCCTTATCCCATCTTCTCTCTTTTCTTGTAGGGCAAGATAGATTTCTATACCCCATTATCTGTATTTCTTATTTCCCAGTTGTATGCAAAAACAATTCTCAACATTTGTTCCTAAAACTTTGAGTTCCAACTTCTCTCCCTTCCTCCCTCCTCACCCATCCCTACTGAGAAGGCAAGCAATTCCATATAGGCCATATATGTGTAGTTTTGCAAAAGACTTCCATAATAGTCATGTTGTGTAAGACTAACTATATTTCCCTCTATCCTATCCTGCCCACATTTCTTCTATTCTCTCTTTTGACATTGTCCATCCCCAAAAGTGTTTACTTTTAATTACTCCCTCATCCCATTTGCCCTCCCTTCTATTATCCCCCCACCCTACTTATCCCCTTCTTTCCTACTTTCTTGTAGTGTAATATAGATTTTCATACCAAATTGAGTGTGCATGCTATTCCCTCCTTAAGCCAAATGTGATGAGTGTCACTTTTCCCTCTCACCTCCCTCATTTTCCCCTCTATTGAAAAAGCTTTTTCTTGCCTCTTTTATGAGAGATAATTTGCCCCATTCCATTTCTCCTTTTCTCTTCCCAATATATTCCTCTCTGACTCCTTAATTTTATTTTTTTAAAGATATCATCCCCTTCTATTCAACTCACCTTGTGCTCTCTGTCCATATATATGCGTATAATCCCTCCAACTACCCAAGTACTGAGGAAAGTTTCAAAAGTTACAAATATTATCTTGCCATGTAAGACTGTAAACAGTTCAACTTTAGTAAGTCCCTTATGATTTCTCTTTTCTATTTACCTTTTCATGCTTCTCTTTATTCTTGTGTTTGAAAGTCAAAGTTTCTATTCAACTCTGGTCTTTTCATCAAGAATGCTTGAAAGTCCTCTATTTCATTGAATGACCATTTTTTCCCCTCAAATATTATACTCAGTTTTGCTGGGTAATTCTTGGTTTTAATCCTTTGACTAGTTCCTTTGACTTCTGGAATATCATATTCCAAGTCCTTCGATCCCTTAATGTAGAAGCTGCTAGGTTTTGTGTTATCCTTATTGTATTCTGACCTCACTCTTTCTCAGGGACAGACAAGCTCCACCTCCCCTCAGGGTTTCCAGGCTCTCTGGGGTGTTTCTTCTCTATTGCCATTAGTTTGGGCCTCCACTGGCTGTGTTTCACCCATTTGTTGGGGGCCATCAATTAGTACCTCAGATCTATTTGGACACTTAATACGAGGTAGCTTTTACAAAAAGATATTCACTTCAAAGATGGAACAAGAGCAAATATACGAACATTTTCCCCAATATCTCCAGGATAGTATTTTCATACCACCTTGATCTCTGAGGAAATAGGCTTAAAGAATAGTTCAGTTCCTACATCGTAAAATCTATTCTATGTTTTCCTCTATGAGTAGGAAGTTGGACTTTCAAAGATGGTACATTGGCAGGAGATTGATTACAAGATCTCTGAGATCCCTTATATCTGATGCAAGGGCCACCTTGCCAAAGGGCATTCAGTTGCGCTAGGAACTACCAGTTTAAAAAGAAAGTTTTATTTCATTATTTTGATGTCCAATGTCAGGATTTGATAAAAATGTTTAATTTAAAAATAATGAATTTCTTTCCACCTGATTAAACAAAATAATAAATATTCCCTACACATGTAATCAACGTCCTCTAGCATATGGAACTTTCAAAAATATGCTAATGCATGGACCAAATGCCTCTCTATTTAACAGGGTCATAAACAGAGTCTTTCAATTTACAGATTAAGCACAATACAAACAAATCTACTTTCCACAATTTATTTTTAAAGTGGGAAGGCTGCAGAGGAGAAGGGAGGGAAGGTCAGAGGGAGTCTTAGGCAGCCAGGACAGCTTCAGCAGTCACATGTAAAGAGTCAAGGTTTCATGCCCACTCCTCTTTCTTATTTTTTCTTTCTTATTTTCTGTGCTGCCTCTAACAATTAGAATGAGAGTTCCTTGAGAGAAGAAACTATGTTGTTGGTGTTTCTATCACCAGTGTTTCGCACAGTGATTGGCACCTAGTATGTGTTTAATACAAGCTTGCTGGTGATTGTGTTTATCACTTTCAGAATTAAAAAACTAAAGTGGGCAGGCTAGATATTTGCTCTTGAATCAAATTTAGAATATGTATGCTCTGGAAACTAATGGCTTTACCCAAGGTTTTAAAGCAAACTTTCCATTGAAAAATGAATGTTAGAATTGTGAAGGATCCCTTAAAACAGAATGTCTGAACTTGAAGGGATCTTGATAGAATGTCAGATTTATAATGGCTGCCCCTTCATTTTGCAGATAAGGAAACTAAAGCCTAGAGAGGAGTAGTGACTTTAGCAAACATGACATGGGAGAGATGGGTTTTAAGCCTGCCTCTGATACTTATTAGTTGTGTGACCTTAGGAAGTCACAACTTCTGAGCTTCAATTTCCACAGGTATAAAAGGAGGGGGGTGGTTATATGTTTTATATTTATGTATATACATAATATAAAAATATATACATATATGTACATATATACACCACATATATATATGTATATGTATGTATATACACACATCTCTTTGTGTCTAATATTAGCCACCTGGGGATAGGGAAGAAAAGAAAGAAATGTACATGATAACTTTATTATATATTTAAAAAGAATAGCAAGTTGTACATAACAGATTTGCAGTTTCATGTGCAATCATATATTATATTGTATTATACTATATTATATTATGTTATGCCATGTCATGTCATGTCATGTTATATTATTGAAATGCTTGTTTTATTCCATGAATTAATAGTAAAGCAAAAAAATAAAATTTTAAAAAAGGGAAAGGGTTGGACTGGATGATCTCTGAGGTTTTCTCCAACCCTACATCTATGATTCTCTGACTTTTATGTGTTACAGGAAACATTGGAACTTAGGTCCAGTGATGATGATGATGATGGTTATAATATAAGGTTTATAAAACGTGTTTCATACAACAACCTTGTAAAGGAGGCAAAGCATGATTTTACAAATGAGGGAACTCAAGCTCAGAAGAAAAGTGACTTGCTCAATTTCACATAGCTTATATGTGTCAGAACCAGGATTCAAACCCAAGTCTCTTGACTCCTAGTGCAAGGATCTTTTCACTATACCAGGGGGCTTCATCATAAGCATGCTATAAAGCCCAGGAAAATACACATGCACACAGTACCCAAGGAACAGTACTGCTTAGGCAGAGGAGTGTTTACAATGTTTTCTTGAACTCATGTAGTACTTTGGGGATACCAGCACTGATCAAGACATTTAAAAAAAAGACAAAAATGATGAAGACATATGCTCACTAGTGGTGCTTTCTCATGGAGTCTCTCCTAAGCAAATTTTAGATGTTGAAGAGTTTCCCTAAAAATAGTGTTCTCAGATGACAAATAAGACCATGAAGATGATTGCATTGGGTTTTCTCAATGAGATCCACATTCACTGACAGGAGATCATCCACACAGGAAAAATAAAGTGGATCGAGACTACAGTTGCCTCACAACTGAGGTGTAATCAGATAAGAAGCCCATACATATGGTCCATCAATACATATGCATTGGGCAGGCATTGCAAATGGATGACGAGTTGGTCTCAGAACTGAACTGGAGGAAACAGATGGGATGAACTGCATCAAGGAAACAGTGCAGTATATCTAAGCTGTTCCCTGATGCTAAAATTCTTCCTCTCTCCTTCCTTTCTCTTTTGTTTTTCCTTCCCTTCCTTCCTTCCTCTTTCTTCTCTGTCTCCCAATTTCACCAAGACTGGAAGTACAGCATCCCAGACTACATACCAATACTGGTTGCCATGGAAATGTGCTCTGTTTTTCTAGCCAGAGCCAGTTCGATCCTCCTTAGGCAGCCTAGTGGCCCTCCACTCCAAGGAGCTTATAATATTGGTGCCACCTGATGCACTTTAACCCTGTTGCAGTTCACAACTACCAAACTCAAGCTATCCATCAACCTCAGTTTCCTGGTAGCAGGGACCACAAGCATGAGGCACAAAGCTTGGCTTAAGTGCTATCTTTTCAACACTAATATTGTTCCCATGATGCTATATGGTTACAAATCATGGAAGAATCAGAATTACAGGAGACCCAAAAGGCAATGGGAAAATGCATAGTGGGTAGAAGTAGGCTGGAATATGCTATCACCAAGCACTCAGGTGTGATAAGTAATATAAAAGATAGTATCAAGGGCTTCCATCATAGGAAAAAGAGGTTACATAGTAAGAGTAGTGGATAAGAGATAGGCAGCTCAGGTGATGCACTGGTATTTATAAAGTGTTAGAAGACCCAAGGCAAGGACTGCAGGACAAGTTGTTGGGTGGATTCTTATTGAGGATTTTTGAGAGGATGTGGTCAAGCATCAAACACAATCAAAAGGTGGTGATTCATTTTAATCCACATTGGTGGAAGGAAGAACCACATGGGGAGAGGAAAGGAAGGGAATGAGAATTATTAAGCACCTAGTAGGTGCTGGAGGGCAGGTAGGTGGCACAGTGGAAAGAGTGCTGAACTTGGAATTAAGAAGACTCATCTTCTTGTGTTCAAATCTGGCCTCAGACATTTACTAGCTGTATGGCCCTGGGCCTGATTGCTTCTGTTTCCTCATCTATAAAATGAACTGGAGAAGGAAATGGCAAACCTCTCCAGTATCTTTGTCAAGAAATCCCCAAATGTGTTCACAGAGAGTCTGAAACAACTGAACAACAGCCAACATCTTTGGTCATTGAGAGAGGTCATTAACCCAATTTATTGGTTACTGCTAACCTAACTAATAAGTTGATAATACTCAATAATACTCAGAATCTGTGCCTCAGTTTACCTTGATTTCTACTGTAACAAGAGGCCAACATTATCCATAGGTCCTTTCTTCTTTTCATTTTCTCCCACAATACATTGAAAAGCAGGAGGTGGTGGGTGGGTGAGAGGGACTGTGAAACACATATACAAGGAAAACAAATTCCCCCATCTAACCAGAAAACGTGTCAATTACTTTTTGATGATCACCTAACACTCAATAAGAGAGCCTCTACTTGACCTGTCAAGCCAAATTCAAACTCTGTTGAGCATTTAAAACCATTATCCAGAAGAGGACAACTGCCAGAAAGAATTGTAGATCATGCCATACAAGGATAAGTTGTAGGAACTGACAGTGCTTAGCCTGGAAAGAGAAAACTTTGGGGCAATAACTTCCATTTTAGGGAAAAGAAAACAGGCCAGATGTCTCCCAGTATTTGAAATATGAAAAAGGGGGATTAAGCTTGTTCTGCTTGGCCTCAGAGGGTAAAACTAGGGGTAACATGTAGATATGAGAGACAAGTGGATTTTGACTCTATGTAAGGAAAAAATTCCTAACAATTAGAATTGTCCAAAAGCAAAATGGTATGGCTCTGGTGGTGGGAGAGTTTTCCATCTCTCAAGGTCTTTTAAGAGAAGGCTGAACAACTTCTCAGTGGGGATACTGTAGAGGGGATTCCCATTCCCATAGACTAAATGTCCTCTGAGGTTTTTACAAAGGCTGAGGATCAATCAAATAGAGGAAAGAACATGGTATACTTAGGGTGAAATTTCACCTCAGCCCCTATCTCATTCAGAACTCATGCAAGTCATTTGCCCTTTGAGAGCTCAGCTTCCTCATCTGTACAATCACAGGGTGGGAACCAGATGATCTTTAAGGTCTTATGATCATCACTCTGGAGGGCCACAGATGCCATTTAACCCAACTTAGAGATGAGGAAATCAGTCCTTTTCGGCTCTATGACTATATGAATAATTCTGTGGTTGTCTGTTACTGCCTTACCTTTCTAGTTTTCATCCACCTCCTTTGTACCATGGCTCCAACTGGCCTATTCCTTATTGCGCTGGATCTTCTTGCACTTCCCTCCATACCTTTGCTCAAGCTGTTCCCTATGCATTAGATGTCCAGCTGAAGCCTCTTTACATGTTGAATCCTTACCTATCCCTTTAAAGTCAAATTCAAATATCGCTTTCTCTAGGAAGCTTTGCATCATGCCCCATTCAATTCTGACTTAAATTTCAGATCCTTTTAGACTTTCAATCTTCCAGACTTAACACAGCGTCTCTCTTACACAATTACAACATTTTACATTTGTATCATTTTGTTCTACTAGATTCTGAGTTCTGTTGGGGCAAGGATTGTGTTCAGGAGGCCATCCATTCTGATATCCTAAGGTCCAGAGAAGTGAAGAGATATGCCTAAGGTCACACAGATAGTAAGAGTCAGAGTCAGAATTTAAATCCAGGTGCTCTGGCTTTCCACTATAATAAACTGCTTCTTTAGAATCCTCTAGTTCAGGAATCCTAACATTATTTTGAATATTTTGAAATGTAAAAATCATTTTTATCTCTGGCTGTACAAAAACAGGTAGGTGGCTGACTTTGCCCTCAGTGAGACCCTGGCTCTAATAATAATTAATAGATAATATTTGTATAGTACTTATCATGGGCCAGGCACAGTGCTAAGCTCTTTACAATTATCATCTCATGTGATCCTCACAACAACCCTGTCAGGTAGATGTTGTTACTGTCCCCATTTTACAGATGAGGAAAAGTGGGTAAGTGACTTGTGTAAAGTCACATGGCTAAGTAAGTGTCAAATTTAAGCTAACTCCTGGCCCTGGGCTCTATCCACTGTACCACCCAGCTGCCTCTTCTGCCTAGCAGAGTAATCTTCACACAACAGAGGTTTGTTGAAACAAATCACATGCACTGACATTTATAAGATACATTTAAGCGAGCTGTCTGAAGCTCCCCAGGTTGTAGATCAGAACAGAAGCTGAGAGTAGAATTAAGGTGCCTCTGGCAGGCTCTTGCAGAGATGCTCCTGCCAGATGACTGTCTGACATAATTTTTATGTCTTCAATGTCCAGTACTGGTCATTGTCCCTGTTTCTTTTGTCCTAATTCTGAAATTTCATTTATGGAGAACTTTCCAAGAGAAAATTCCCTCCACCAATGCAGATCTCCAATGGTTTGAAACTTATGATTTTAAAGTCATCTGGAGGTACTGAAACGTTAGGAGACTTGCCCAGGACATCACAGTCATGACATGTCAGAGGCAGGATATGAACTCAGGTTTTCCTGACTCTGAAACAGGGGTAGGAAACTTGCTCTAAATCCTCCTATCCATCCAATAGGCCAGTGCTGTTCAGAAACAGGCTGCATATATACTTAGAAAAACACAAATTAACTTATCCATGTTATATTATTTTTTATTTATTTTATTAAACATTTCATAACTACATTTTAATCTGGTTCATCGGAGAGTCACGTGAGGCCAATGGAGTGTGAGTTTGATATCTTGGCAGTACACCAAACTGCCTTTCTATAGGGTTGAGAAATTGGGGTCATTACAGCAAATACTATTTAGATCAGCCACTCCCAGCACAGCTTTCATTTTCTCTTTCTCTGATTCTGGCATATACTATAGGTTGGTTCTGGCACAGTATGAACGGTGACCCAGGATCAGCTTGGGCATCTGCAAACACTCCCACAAAACCACAATGTTGACATAAGGGGAGGAGATCCAGGCCCCAACACTTGATTCACTGCCCCTGTACCCTCCTCCTAATTTAAGCCAGTAATTTCCTTTCCCTCATCATACCCACTTTCACCAAACTCTTTCTTCCCACCATGTACAATCAGTTCGATCCAAGAGACATCAGGATCCTTCCTACCCTCTGTCTCTTTAGATATGTTCAAGGCAGTGGAGCCATTACTATCAGCCACCATTGGAATAAGATGTTCCCAGAAATCCTGGCACCAAGGAAGTGTCCCAGGGAATTTTTATCCGTAATTACTCCACTTTCCCTACTACAGTAACTTCTTCAGATTCACTAGCCAGCTGTCTGACTTATTTGTTCCTTCTTCCTTTGGAACTCTAAAGGATCTTTTGTTTGCCTTGTCTTCTTTCTATCCGAATCTACCATGAAGATGACCTCCACTGGGTAGTGTGCCTCTGGTAAAAGTGGAGTGAACTCAGTTGTGAAAGATCAGATATGCAGCTCTGAGACTGAATCAATAGGACATTTCATCACCACCTGAAGCATCACTTGATGTACCCTCTGTCCTAGCTCTGAAGCAGCATAGAGACCGATCATGGCTCAATGCGAGGAAGCATAGACATGCACACAAGCTTCTCACAGGCAAAGTAATGAGGGCCACACACAATACCATCAAGAAACAAAGGGTGAGAAAAGACCCAAGCCAACACAAGTGAACTGCTGGTATAGGAGGCAAATGAGTCCGGATGGGTATGTTGCCATTGGAAGATTAAAAACCTCCATTGTTTAAAATCAGGTCCCAAAGATCCACAGGAATTTCACTCTCTGTACAAAAGTAAAGCGACCCAGGAACTCTATGTTATTTTCCTTGTTATTAAGGGAGAAATATCTCTTCTCGGAATACATGTGGTGTTTAACTGCTGTCAAAATATATTTACCACAATGCAGAAAATATAGAGGTAAAAATTTAACTTGTATTATTATGCTCAAGCAAAATTATATCAGAATGACACAAATAATTCTTTTATATATTGCAATTTTATACATCCCTCTTAGGTCATACAAGTTAAAGAAAAAACAAATTCATAATCCCAACGCTTTCTTCAATGTCATAAAAGTTGAACAAATTGAATTAAACAGTTGTAAATTCATACATCCCCTAAGGGAATAAACTTGGCCAAATAAACTCTATAGGTAAACTAAGTCAGGTTACAGATTAAACTACATTTAGAGAATTTGCAAATATGCTGATTGAAGAGGAAGATTTACATATAGCCAAGGGGCCAGGGACAGTAGAGAGTCTTCTTTTGGCTTTCTTATCTAAGGAATATGTAAGGTTTTAATTAAATTTTTACCTCCCATGGGTCAGTCAACTCCAAAACCTCTCAACTAGAGAAATATCTCTGACCTGACCTTAACATTATTATTCCATGAGTAAGGTTTTGTCCCAGTGAGAGTAATACATCAAGAATAAAAAATTCCCATTACATTGTCTTGTACTATATTCCAAAGATTGCTTTTCAGACTGAATTGCCATCTGCTTCCTAACCACACCCACAAGGGTTGGATGAGTACATGCTAGTTCTGAAGGTAGTCCAAGGCTCATTTAAGCCCTTGCTCCTGTCTTACTGGGTAAGGGTTACAACCACTGATGTTCATTTCAAGTGAACAGCTCCACCTGAACTTTTCTGCCTCATACTCACTGTCAGCATACTTTGTCTTTGTCATTATTAACACTAGCATATCTCCTTCTTCTCCTCATTTCCTGGCTCCTTATGAATCAATAAGTGAGTTAAGAGGCATTTATTAAGTACCTACTCTATTAACAGTTGGCAATAAAACTAAGAGAGGAGAAAGATAGAAGAGGAGAGAAGAGAGAAAGGAAAGAGAATATAAAGAGGAGAGAGGAAAAAAGAAGACAGAAGAGGAAAGAGGAGAAAAAGTGGAGGGAGAAGAAAAAGGAGGGAAGGAGAAGGGAGAGAAAGAACACAAAGGGAAGGGAATAAAGAGGGAAAGAGGGAAGAGGGCAAGAAGAGAAAGAAAGGGGATGCTTCCCTAGGCAAATCTTGAGTTGTTTGGATCTCTAAGAATTGTTCCTAGGAGTTTAGAATGGTTAACTCTTCTTGCTGTCTATCTCTGGAATTTCTGTTACCTTTAGGTTCCTGCAGAGAAAAGAGGAATGAATTTGGATTAGAAAGATCTGAATTTTAAGGCTTGCCTTTATTACTCACTACCTATTTGACTTGAGCAAATCGTGACTTCTCTGGGCTTTCTTATTAGGCTTTCCTCCTGCTGCCACTATTAATACATTGGAAGACAGTCAATCTTTTGAATACAATATAAAGCAAAGGCCTTCCTAGCCCAATATGGAAACTTGGAGTATTTGAAATTAGCTTAGTTATAGCCCTTCAGTTGCTCACCATGCTAACAGACCTAGGTTAGGAACCTCATTGAAATAATAAACATTTAATCAAGACAGAAATGAATATTAAAGTATCATGCTTGGAATGCTCTCCCTCCTCATCTCCACCTTGTGGCTTCCCTGGCTTCCTTTGTCTCAACTAAAATCCCATCTTCTACAAGAAGCCTTTTCTGATTCCCCTTAATACTAGTGCCTTCCCTCTGCTGATTACTTCCAATTTGCCCATATACATATATATATATATGTCCATATATATATGTCCATATACACACACACACACACACACATATGTATGTATATATACAGCTTCTTTGTAGTTGTTTCATGCTGTCTCCCCCCAATTAGACTCTGAGATGCTTGAGAACAGGGACTATCTTTTTTGCCTTTATTTCCCCAGTGCCAGAAACTGTAGGTGCTTAATAAATCCTTATTGACTAACTGACTATCAAAAGCTATCAACCACATATTGAAAGAGATACATCAGTCTTCCTCTTCTCCCTCCAGAACAGTCTGGGGTTCAAGTACTTCCAAATTCACAACTTTAGTTCATCTTTCTGTATACTATCTAATGTAAAGGAATTTTTAATATTTTATTTCCTTTTATGGATTTTTTATTATTTGGTGTTCAGGACCATTCCTTCTGCAATTTTTTGTCAACTGAAAGCCTGTCTTTTGTTAATATTTACCTCATCTGACCACCTGTCCTAGGAGATGTAAAAATTTACTTAAGGCCTTAAACATTCCTTAGATAAGAAGCCAGAGGAAGAATCTAGATTGTGCCTGACTCTTTGGTGACATGTAAATCCCACCCATCCCATCAGCCTATTTGTGAACCCTCTAAATGTAGTTTAATCTGTAACCTGACTTAGTTTACCTATAGAGTCAGTCTAACTAGGTTTGTTACTTATGAGATTATGACTGTTTAACAAAGTTTGTTCAACTTTTATGACACTGAAGGAAGCAAAGGATTATAAATCTGTCTTTTTTTTTTTAATTTTTATGGCCTAAGAGGAATGTACAAGATTGAATATATAAAAGAATTATTTCCCTGTCACTCTGATGTAATTTTTCCTCTAAGAGGCCTTGTTAGAATCCTAATGATTATTCAGATTTATGTTTTAGCTGAGATCTGAACCTATGTTTAGGTATAATAGTAAGGCCTGGGTTTTTCTTCCTTCTATAATTTCTTTGTTGTAATAGATCAATTTCGACCGCTACCTACTGCAGGAATTCAGAAGGGAGATATTTCTCTCACAACATGATCAAACAGGGATGTCATGAGGACGGTGCTTTGTTACTCTAAAATCACTATAGGAAGGTCAATTGTTATAATTACGACCTAATTTTATAGTGTATAGCATATACCCTCCTGTTATACCCAGGATTGTTCTGAAGTAAAATTGCAAAGGAAGATAGGTTTGTATTTTTATCTCATGTTGCCCTTTTCTGCCCTTCTCTCTTTTCAGCTTCCCCTACACAATTACAACACAACTTGGTGTTCTCATTGGTTCCTGGTTTCACTTATCAGTGGGGAAAGAGGTCTTAAGAACTTATTCATATCAAAGTCTTAGTGACTCAATGCATTTCCCCCTCCCACTCCCATTCAGGGAAGAAGCCCTTTGAAAAAGGCTACCTAAAGAAGGCTACGTTCAACCCAAAGGAAAGAATCATTAATGGTAGAATTTCATCCACTTGGATGGGGAAGATAAACTTGCATGTCTATAGGGAGAAAGTGTGGTATACTGGAAAGAATGTTGAATTTGGAGTCAGGCAAGGCTATCAGCTTAAAGACGCTTTCAGAAAAGAGAAATATTATTACACTAAAATCTACTTGCTCAATTAGAAATGTTGATCATTAGGCTAGTTTTTAGATAAGAGTTATGTTCTGGAGCAACTTGGCTTTCCTTCTGTCCAAGCCTGTATTTTATTTTTTTTATTTCTTTTTAAAAAGTGTTATTGTTGCCTTTCGTTTTAACCTCACAATCCTTCCCAGTATCCCCTGCACTCAGATTCTTGCTTCTGGCTACCTCATTCCACCCTCCCTTGGAAGAAATAAAAATAGCAAAGTACAACCAAACAATGTAGCTACCCTGTGTGGGAACATATTCACCACTGAGTATCCATAGGCCTCCACCTCTTCCTATCAAAAGGAAGAAAGGGTGTTTCATCATCTGTTTTCCAGGGCCACGACTAGGTATTATAATTTATCCAAGCTGGGTCACCTTTTAGTTTTGTTTTTATTTACCTTGTGTATATCGTTCTCCTAACACTGTTTTGGTCAATTAATTAAGCAGTCAATCAAAATTTATTATGCTCCTACTAGGCATTGTGCTAAGGTCACTCTGCATCCCTATATTCAGATCCTCTCATGCCTTTTCTGATTTCCCCATATCAATTATGTTCTTACCTCTCCGTAAAGTTCCATTTTATTTATATTTCACAGTTTGTTCAGCCATTTCCCCATTCGATGGGTTCCCACTTTATTTCCAGTTTTTTTTCTTGTGAGGGAGAGATACCACAAGTTCATGTCAGGTGCTATCCTGGTATCCATGAAAAACTAAAGACTCAGATGAAGGCCTCCACCGCCATGGGCCAAATCCTTTATGGAGAATTTATGGTGGGACATGTATGAAAACCACATATAATGTCAAAACACAAGGAAGCTGTAGTCTTTATTAGTGAAATGAGGGCAACAGTCCAGGAAATTATCCAGAGATTTCAAAGCTGGAAGGGCCTTTAGAGAGCATCTGTTCCAACCTTCTCATCAGACAGATAAGTAAACTGAATCCCAGAGGGTTAAGTGAATTGCCTAAGGTCTCTCTGGTACTAAGTATCAATGTCAGGACTTGAACCCCAGGTTCCTGACTCCAGATTCTCTCCTGTTTCCCCTATACCATATTCCTTACATCAGTGTGTTCATATTCCATTCTAGGATGAATACATAGTTGAACCAAAAGATTTTGATCTCTTTCTCTCTCTCTCTCTCTCTCTCTCTTTTTCTCTCTCTCTCTCTCTCTCTCTCTCTCTTTCTCTCTCTCTCTCTCTCTCTCTCTCACACACACACACACACACACACACACACACACACACACACACACATACACACACACCCCCTCATATTTGGAAATAAAGAAAAAAAGCCATTGATGGGTAATGTTTCTATCCAAACAACAGCATAAAGACCCTCTAGGCTCTGTGTAGATTGAAAAACAGAAGCTAGATTATGGCCCTTTCAGAGCATGGTCATTTACAAAGAGAATCAGAGTGTGTGTTCTGAGCTGTGGTAGTTCTGAGTCTAATAATAGTGCTTTGAGCTGAGGGATGCACAACCCAAAAGCATGAAAGGAAAGAAACAGATCTTTCTTTAAGTTAAGGGATGGTTCTGTCCGATATTTACATACCCAGCCTTTCACTTAGGAAAATAAACTGTACTAAGATTTAGATTGGGAGGAGAGTCAATACATAGCATAGTATTCTGTTTTGAAAAGCCACCCCCTTTGATATAAAAAGCTATCCCTAAATTTATAGTACATAGGAAGAACTTTCCTTAGCTCATGAATATATTTTCTTCTCCCCCCCATGACATATAACTTCTTCATTTAGATGTGTTAACTGAAAAGAAAATGAGTTGCATATATATACATTATATAAATACTAGTAGAGAAATATGTATCATGCAACAGACTGGAACAATTCATTCCATTGTAGAGTCCTGGAGTTTAGCCCTGCCCAGTTCAACAAATGTTGACTAAAATCTACTATGTACAAAGCACCAAAGAGCTGGGGATATGATAAATACCAAATACATAAATCTCTGTTTTCTGGGAGCTTATGATCCAATGCGAAGGAGAGAAATGTATACAGACATTAGTGATATAGATAAATAAAAAGGATAGGTAAAGGTGGAGTGATAGGAGAAATTTGATGAGGAAGAGATCATATTTGTGTGGGGTAATGTTGATCAGGAAAGACATCATGGAGGAGGTGGCACCTGAATTGGATCTTGACAGAAAGAAAGGACTTTGATAGACATTGGTGACTGGTGGGAGTTTTTCTTAAGCACTGAGGATGTCATGAGTAAAAATGTAGAGATAGGAGAGGGCAGAATGACAATGGGGTGTGGGTAGAGGACAGAGAGTGCCAATTTGTCTGGAACATGGAAATAGAAGATAAAGAGGAATGGCATGAGGTAGGATTGGAAAGATAGGTTAAAGGCAGATTTTCAAGATAGACAATTTATACTTTACTCAGTAGTAGGGGAAGTAAGAAAGTAGCAAATGGTTTTGACTGGAGGAGTCTTAGGAACTGTGTCTTAGGAACATTATTTGGACATGAGTATGAGCTGAAGGATAGATCATAGAGGACAGAGACTGGAGTCAGGAAGACCATTTAAGAAGTTATTGTAAAAGTCCACACCAGAAGTAAAGAGGGCTGAACTAAAGTGATTGCAGCAGGAACTAAGAAAAAGAGATGGTGATTAAAAAAGATATTGCCAAAATAGATTCAAGGCATCTTTAAGAAGAGAATGGACAACCAATCATTGAGTGCAACCTAGTGAGAATTTTGTGCGTGTATAGGGATTGGACTAGATGGCTTCTGAGAGCCCTCTCACTTCTCAAATCCTCTGTGTAAAAGGAAGAATCACTGAAAAGTTTCAAAGACTAATCCTAAAGTCAATAGATGACAGTAACAGTAGGAGAAAGCTTCAGGAGAGGAAGGCAGAGGAGTGATTTTGAAGTGGGAATGGGAAGCAAAGACTCTGCTTAAGGAATCTTAATCTGGAACATGAGCTGGAAGGAACCTCAGAGTCTAGAAAGTAAGAACTCAGAGAAACCTCAGAATATAGCACAGAAAAATGTAACATCTGGAATGGACTTGATGGATGATCGAGGCCAAATTCTCATTTGATAGATGAGAATATTGAGGTCCTGAAGCATGAAGTGATTTGAACAAGGTGATGAGGTCAATGAAGATAGCAAAGGAGAGAGAAAGGATGGATCACCAAGAGACAAGAACAAAGAGAGAATGACAGAGAGGTCTGGTCCTGAGTCAGAGCAGTTGTCTGAATTCCTAAATCGTGCCCATGACTTCTATGAGATTGAATGACGTGGCCTTTCACTGTAAGTGAAGGAAGTCTTTTCAGTGGCAGAAAGGACTCTAAAGTGGTTCTAATGTCTGCTTTGCTGGAGAACAAGTAAAGTGAATTCTAATCTTGGCTCCAATTTCATATTAGATAACTTGTAAGTTTGCAAGTATTCCTCTACCTGTAATCATCCTTTTGCAAATTGTGTAAATAGGGATGGATTATGGGAGGAACCAAGAATAACTGCTGTTAGGAAGCCCTTACTGGTGAGTAATACAGAATGTTCACAAATGTTCATTGTCTGGTTCCAGTCCATCACCTGGAACTTTGGGGAGCTGGGTTTTGGCTATGATGACTCAGGGTAAGTACTATGTGATGATGAAAAGCCTTGTAATTGGTTTTGCAATCCGAAGGACCTCTGTTTTTAACAGATGAACTGGAACAGAATGTGTATACAAAAGGTTTTAGGGGGAAGTTTTCTCACTCACTTCCCTGGTGCCTTTGGTGTCAGGAGGAACACTACTGTGAGCTGCTAGGAGAGGGGATGGGCAGTGTCTGCCTCATCTCCTCACCTGCCTATGTCTCTGAATACATGGCACTTCTGTTTCTTTTGTCTCTTTTGTGTTCACTTTTTTTCTGATCTTAGGTTAATGAATATCAACATGTAGAATGAACCAGGGTAGGACCTTGTGAGCTTCAAAAGGCTGGAAGAACCATTAGCACCTGAAGCTGAGAGGAGACACCACCAAGTCTAGCCTAACAAGGCACCAGCCAAGGTGCCTCATGCCAGAAGTCAGCTCAGCTACGTACTGGAATGACTCTCTCGTTGCTGACGCTTCACCATAGGCAAACTTAGTAAAGACCGTACAAATACAAATCAAGAAAAGAACTCCAAGGTCCAGGAGTCATGATGTACCCCTCAACTCCAAGTATTTTTTACAGATATGCCTCAGTACCTTGTTGATTCAAGTTTGAGCCCACTCTCCCCAGGGACCCTTCGTATGTAGGAGAGAATGCACCCTTTGGTTGGAAGAGACTTCTTTTGTACTAATTATATCAAGTTCAAGCTCACTATTCCCAGGAGACTCTCCTGTTGGGAAGCTGTTTTGACCTGCAGTTCTTATTTGATCTTCTTGGTAAAAACCTTTGTAAAAGCTAATTCATGTCAACTGGTTGTTCAATATGAAGGAAAAGATGAATCATGCCAAACAGGGGCTCATTTGTGATTGTATTGGAAACTTCAACCCTTTAGAGGTTGAAGGTTCTAGGTTTCTAGAACTCTGTAGATAGTAATCAACTACACTCTAGGGTCACAACTTGCCAGTGAGTGAGGGTTGGGAGAATGAACTCAGAGGTGGGGTTTCCATTACACTACATTGCATAAAGCAGTCCTAGATTCAAATGACCTATCCTTTACCTGGCCCCTCTAGACAACAGAAAACCAGCCACATATCCATTGCTGACGTCTTCTTAGAGTACCGAGTTATTCTAGCCTGCTGGGATGATGGAAAAAAGTATTGAATTTGGATAGCAGAAGACTTGCATTCCATTTCCAGTTCTGTTGTTTATTAGCTTTTATAACTTACTTTATCTCTCTCTGAACCTAGTTCCCTATCTAGAAAATGGGATAATAATGCCTGTTTTACTTGCTTCACCATTTCCTTTCCTCATTTCAGGGCAGATTCAGGGTAGGTAAATCCTGTGAATCCTTGGAGACTCTCCAATCTGCACTAGGAGTGGCCACAAGGACAGATTCCTGAGAGCTCAGCTTCCCTGTGGAGAGAAGCAATGATGACTCAGGCATCAGGACCTGGCAAAGGGTATCTTGCATAGCCAGCTGAAGGTTAAGTGATTAATTACTCCTGTGTATCCTGTTCATTTAGAGTGGGTACCTGACTGATAAATGTGATCTGGAGCCAAGACTAGAACTGAACTATAAACCTTCCATCTTTGATGGGAAGGGACCATAGGTATTTAGAGTTGTAACCACTGGCCCACAGCCCCTCCAAACTCTGGGCTTGCCTGGTCTCCATCCAATCCTAGGGCTTTGACCACAAGAGGGTAGTTTTTTGTTTGGTGCATTGGCTCCACTGGAATGGTTCATTTGAAATATACTTGTGATTCTCACTCATCAATCCAGAGAACTAATGATGAGGCAGTCCACTCACCTCCTGACAGAAGCACAATAGCCACAAGGTACAGAATGAGACGTATGTTTTTGGATTTGGCAAATGTATGGATTCAGCTGGATTAAATGTGATTTTCTCTTACATGAATCCTGTGTTTTTTTCACTGGAGGCAGAATTGGAGAGAGAAGGAAGTTAGCAGTAGTTTTATTAAAAAAAGGAAGGAAGAAAGAAAGAAGGAAAAGAGGTTCATTGAAACATTTTTAAAATCGCATAGACAGAAGGAACTCCGGGAAGAATACCAATAAACAGCTTTGAAAGTAACATGTGGAATTTATTGATACTTTAAAAAAAAACTGCATGTAATAGAGATCCACAGTTTTGCATATAATCTGTTCTTCTGTCCTTCTGTTTAGTGTTTGGGAAGTTCAGAATAAAGTTAAATTTAAAAAATAAAATTTTAAAAAGGGAAAAAATACTTGTCTAGGTTTTCCCATGTAGTCAACTAGACAGACCCATGTGGGAACATGGTCATAACCTACATGGGCAAACACAAGGGATGGGGAGCCTGAGGCCTTGAGGTTACATGTGGCCCTCTAGGTCCTCAAATGCAGCCCTTTGACTGAATCCAAACTTCACAGAGGCTACAGGTTCCCCATCCCTGCCCTAGACAACACATCCCTTAGACCTAACTCCCACATAGGCACTCCAGATCCTAAATGGATTATTTCACCCCACAAAAAATTCATAAGATGCAAATGACTCACAGGAGCCTATGAATAGACAGAAATATACAAATGACTAAAATAACCTATTACATTCCCCTCCATCCCCAACCAGGCATATACATTTTACTAGCCACTTCCTTCACACTGGTCCTACACTTTCTAAGTAATAGCCCGGAGGGTTGCCAACCAAGGTCCAGATGCCTTGTCTCTCCCCCCCATGACATAGTTCCTACCTTTCACTTGCTGGGGCCATGTTGGAGATCCTCTTCCTTTTCCAAGAAACATTCTTTTGGAAAACCCTCCCTCTAGGAGGCCAGTATCCAAACTCTTGAAGTTGAGATGGTTGGCCATAAACAAAGAAAAGGAATTTTCAGTGTGATTTATAGAATAAATCTCTCTATAGTGACTAAAATCTAGACTTACCAAACAGTGAGTACCTTAACTCGCTCTTTAGTAAACAACAAACACAAACACCAAAAAGAGAAAAAGTATTTGAAACACTACGAAATTTCAAGATCATGAAAAATGACAAATGAGCTAGACAAAGCAAAAGGCCAATACAATAAAAAAAAAAACTAAGTAGCAAAAATAGTTAAAATACCAGAAGTCATAAAGATAAAGAGAATCCAAGGTATCCTGAGAGACCTCTTCCAATGCATCAGTGACACATTTAAATCAAGAATTAACATTAGGAAAAGAAAATTCACTGGACTAAGTAAAAGACTATGTAAAAGAAGAGCTTATAGGAAGTGAAAACACAACAGGAAGAAATGAAGCTAGAAATGAAAGACGCTAAAAAAAATCAGGGGAAACCATTTTTAAAAATCACCTAAATATGGAGACTATAATAGAAAATATCAAAAAAATCAATAGAAGTCACCAACCACATGCTTACTATAGCAGAAAGCAGAATTACAGCAACACAAATTAATGAAAAGGTAGGTTCAAAAAAATAATAAAATTATGGTAAAAAGGGGGAAGCATGCAGATCTAAGTAACACACCTTTGTGGATACTCTCAAGATGTCCTGCACTGTTACACACACACACACACGCGCACATACATGCGCACACACACACACACACACACACACACACACACACACACTCCATGGCCACTTCAGGATGACTAACCTTCAAAGAACCTGAACAACAGACTCCAGAATATTGCTCCCCATACTTCTCAGAAATAATACAATCAAATGAAAATATACAAATAAGAAGATTCCAGAAGATCTTAACAACCAAGTACGCAAGATTCCATTATTCTAGACAGATTATAATAACATTTTTAATGCTATATCAAGTAGCAAAAATATTCCAGGCTACAAGAAGAAATTAACATACCAAAGAGTGTTCATAAGGATCACAATAGACTTTTCAAGGAAGATAATAGATGAGCAGAGAAACGAGAATATAGTATAAATATAATTGAGAGGCATGGGGTCATGGACATGGAATTATCTGTCCAGCAAAACTTTTTAGGTATAAAAATAAGGATGAACATTTAAGAAGCATTTAGACTTGGGAAAGTTTTCAGAGAGAAGTAGGGGCCTCAAGAAGTCTACAGACAGAGAAGCAAGACCTCAGACCCCAAAGATCACTATTTCTAATAAACCATACTACTTCTCAAATGGAGAGGAAGTTTTGAAACATAAAATGTATAGGGAAATGACACAAAACCAAGGCAAACTTCTCAGTGGAGCAAAGATCAAAGGATATGGCTAGATGATTTTCAAAGGAAGAAGTACAAATCTTTAATTACCACATGAGATGATGTTCAAATTCCCTAATAACCAGATTAATACAAATAGAGGCATCTTTAACATAATAGCTTATACCTATCAAAATGACAAAAATAGAAACAACAGAAAAAGATAAAATTCATCATTGGTGGGAAACTGGCATCCCATGTTGGTGCTGGGACTGTAGACTTTTGCAAACTCTTTGGAAAGTAATATACAATAAAGGTTAAGAAATAGGAACATGCCTTGTGACTCGATGATTCAATTTTAGGACTTTATCCTAAAAATATCACAAAAAGAAAAGAATGGCCCAGCTGAGCAAAAATATTCATAGCTGCCCTATTTTAATGGCAAAAAAATAAAATGGAAACAGATTCCATGCCTAACAATGAAGAACGTTTGAATACTTATGGAATTTAACGAAATACTGTGGTTCCAAAAAATGATAAACAGAACGAATACAATAGTATGTGAAAAAACTATGGGAAATGATGCAAAGTAAGGCCAGCAAAACCAGAACAAAATACACAGTGATTACAGTTGTATTTTTTTAAAGCCAAAGGTGGCCAGACTTCAGAGGACATAACGGAGGACTCAGAGCAAGTACACTTTTGGCTAGTTCATCATCTATTAATACAGTTGACTTTCGTCAAATGCTAAGGGTTTTTGATATAAGAATTTCTTGCTTTTTGTGCTTATTTGCTCATCTGTTTTTGGTGGTTATTACATTTATATTATAAGTTTTCATCTTATACGTACAATTCATTTCAGTTTACTTCAAATCAATTCCACGAACATCTATTAAGCAACCTTGGGGGAGATTCAAGTTTTAGAAAGATTTTGAAAAGAAGGGTATTTCCTCTTCCCTAGAATATTCTTTTTAATAGTTACTTCTCCTTATACATTTAAAATGACTCACTTTCCAGAAACTTGTGTTGCTGTTTTACTGAATGAGTAAATACATTTATTTGTTTTGAAATAAATTTTGTTTTGGATTGAATTTGTTTTGAAATAAATTTTTGATATCATTTTTTTAACATAACCAAAATTTTTCTCAGTATCTTTTCCTCTCTGGCTTCCAGAGAATCATACCATGTAACAAATTATATTTTTAGAGGAAAAAATAAAAAAGGGGGAAAATACCCAGCAAAATCGATCAATACATTGGGGGACAAAAATCTGAAAATACATGGAATGTGCCACATCTGTGGACCTCCCACTTCTGCAAAGGAGTAGACTAGGGAATGTTCTAAAAATGAGATAATACATGTATTTTGCAAACCTTATATTATTTTATAAATATTATGTTATTATTATTTGATTTTATTTTTATTACTATCCTGCTACTATTGAGAAGCAGTAGATTGCCTTGGAAAAATGATGGATTTAGATTCAGAAGTTCTAGGTTTGTGTCCTACCTTAGATTTTTTTTTACTTATGAGGCTATGGGAAAATCACACAGCATCTCTGAGTCTGAATTTCTTCATTTGTAAAATGAAGATAATGCTATTTTTGCTGATTATCTCATAGGGCTGTTGGGAAAATCACAGAATGACAACCAGAAGGGACCTTAGAGGCTTTTTATTCCAACCCCCTCATTTTACAGATGAGGGGTTAAGGCCTAAAGAGGTCTTTAAGTGATTTACACAAAGTCACACAAATGGTAAAAAAAAAAAAAACAGACATGCTTCAAACTCAGGTTCTAAGACTCCCAGTCCTGTATCATATGACAAAGTAATTCCCTACGCAAATCTTAAAGATCTAGAAATATCTGCTATATAACGTACAATCATGAGATCAGAGATCCAGAGCTCAGCCTCAGGCCATACAGTCTACTTCATTCATCCCATTTTACAGAGGAGGAAATTGAATTTCAGGGAGACTAAGTTAAACTCCAGGCAATTCCAAGTGAAGAATTTGAAACCCAATCCTCCTACTAGGTGGCAAGCTTCATAAAGAGAGGTACTATGGCTTACCTAAACCCAGTGCCCAAAATAGTGAGTGTTCTTCATGGTCAGCTATAATAAATGTTATGATTGTAGCTGTAAGGAAAATGCTTTGTAATTGAGATTATTTTACTTCGTGATCCCTTTGTGATCTCTTGTGGGGTTTTCTTGGCAAAGATACCGGAGTAGTTTGCCATTCCCTTCTCCAGCTTATTTTACAGATGAGGAAACTGAGGCAGAGTTAAATGATTTTCCCACAGTCACACAACTAGTAAGTATCTGAGGCTGAATGTGAACTTACATCTTTCTGTATCCAGGTCCAGCACTCTAGCCTCTGTGCCACCGAGCCGTCCTATTATTTTAGTGAAATAATTGAGAGTTGTGGTTGTTGCAATAATAATTATTATCACATTGTAATTTTACAAGACATAGCTTAGTATAGTGAACAAAGAGTATGACAAAGTCAAGAAAGCTTAATTCAAATCCTTTCTTTGGTGCCATTGAATCAAAGATTATAACTGGAAAGGGACTTTAAAGGTCATTGAATTTAACCCCCTCATTTGGTAGATAAGGAAACTGAGGCATACAAAGTTTAAATAACTTGTCAAGAACCACTCAACTTGTGTCACAGCTAGGATTTTAACGCAGGACTTCTGGAATCCAAATCTAGTGTTCTGTGTACTCAGTGTCCCATACTGCTCTTCAATACCAGCTGTGTGACACTGGGCAAGGTACTTAAAATCTCAAATGATTTATCTTTCTAAGCCAGGACAATGCTTGACAGTTGTCAATTTGCATTGATGAAAGGAATTTCCTTACCAGAAGTTCTCTACACTAGTGAAATAACCAGTGTACTCTCACCTCCACCCCCACCCCCCCAAATGAATTGAATTAGAGTCAATAAAAGCTACTTCTCTCTGGGTTCATTTTCTTCATAGGTAAAGTCAGACAGTTGGATCCTCTCAACTATAAAATTTGCAATATCCTATGGTAGCTAAGGACTTACCTATGGTAGCTAAGGACTTACCTGTAGGGAAAATCGAGGTAACAGATCCATCTAGAAGTCTGAACAGTGAAGACGAAAACTGTAGGATTGGATAGTGCCTTTTTAATGGGCCAGATTTGCAAAAGAGAAAAGATTTTTCTCTCCACTGGCGGCCTCAAAGTCTGTGAGCTGATTTTGCTCTGGTTACAAAACCTCTGGGAAAGCCATTCTGATTTTTGGAGAACAGGTTCCCTCCTGCTAAAGAAGATTTGTAAAAACCTTAACCCAGGTAATTATCTGCTCATGTTTGTTAAACAGTTCTATTAAAGGCAATCTAGCTCTGCCTCAGGCTTGGAAAAGCTTATTCTCCAGGTATTATAGGTTTTACTCATCTTTACCCACCAGGTTTCCCTATTTTCCCCAAGTGTGGGAATTCATGGAACCATAGAACTATATTTGGAAGAAGCCTCAGAATTTCCTTGTTAAATACGAGAGAGCTAAAAGGGACCTTTGACATCACAAAGTGTGACATAGGAAAAAGAGCTCTGAATTTGGAACAGGGATTTTGAATTCATGCTCTGATGATACCTCAGTAACCCTGGCTGAGTCACCTGACCTATTCTGGGCCTCAGTTTCCTCATCTGCAAAATATAAAACTGCAATGTGCAGCAGAGGACAAAAGAAAACCTGCAAGGAAGAAAAGAAAAGATGAATAACCTTGAAAATAATGTGTAGTATTTATTAAATAGACTTTCTTGAAATGGAAATTGATTGCTTTATATTGAATCCTTTCATATTCTACTGTGCACGTGGTGATTTTTTTCTTTTATTATTTGTATTTAAGTTCAAAATAAATTTAAAAACTTAATAAAACATAAAACTTCATATATAATTCTTTAGATGTTATTTCAGCAAATTTCAAAATGTGTTCCAGGGAACTCAAGACTTTTTCATGGAATTTGTGGGGTCAAAACTATTTTTGTAATAATATGTTTTAACTTATGTGGTAAATAATGATAGCTATAACCCATATAAACAGAAGCTATTGCAGGGGAAGGGGTGGGGATCCTCAATAATTTTTAAGCATTTAATAAGGTCTTAAGGCCAAAAAGCTAAAAAACATCAGGGGTGGGGAATCTGCAGCCTCGAGGCCACATGTAGCCCTCTAGGTCCTCAAGTACAGTCCTTTGATGAAGACCTAGAGGGCCACATGTGTCCTTGAGGCTGCAGGTTCCCCACCCCTGAACTACATCATTACACCAGACTGTTAAACTAGACACTCTCTAAGGTCCCTTCTAACCCTAAATTTATAATCCTATTCCAATATCCTTACTTTCCTGATAAGGAAACCATGTCTTAGAAAGATGAAATGATCTGTCCCAAAGTCATATAGGGAGTAAGGGTTAATCACAGTCCTCATTCTCAAATCTATGGGTTCTAAATCCACCACTCTTTCTACTTAATCATTGCAGTTTTTTTTTTACAGCATCTGTGGCAGGTGGTCAGCTAGTTTCTTCTATGAACACTTCTTGTCTCAGCTGACACCTTCATTAGAAATCATTGGTACTTTGAAATCAAAGAAAGTTAGAATTCAGAGATCATCTAGCTTTTGTTTTACAGGTGAGAAAGCTGAGACTAATATAGGGGAAATTACCCCCCCCCCACCCCCACCCCAAGGCTGCATAATAATTTATGAGCAGAGTTAGGGATAAAACCAAGGTCCTACCCAGTATTCTTACCACTTCACCATGACCTGGTTAGTCCTTCACAAAAGATGAAATAAATAAGAAATGAGCAAACTGAAGGCAGGAGATGAGTGGATGCCCAAGGTCCCCCACAGCTAGTCAGTGAGTGAACCAGGATTGTAATCCAGCCAATGGTATGAGCTGGAGGTAGCCCTTCTATTTTCCAGGACATCTGATATTCTCCCACTAACAGGATTTTGAGCTGAAAGAGACTGGACATATTATTTCGTACAACCCCCTTATTTTATAGAGAAAGAAACTGAGACCCAGATCAGCAAAGTGACTTATTTAAGGTGACACAGTTAGTAAGTAGCTTAGGTGTCCTTACTCCAAATCTTTCTACTCTTATGATTTTGCTTAATGAATAGATGAACAGAAGGATGGATGGATAGATGGATAGCCTCCCATTTTAAAAGTGTTACAGCCCCAGAGTTATATGATTCCAAGGGCTGTAAATGAGCTACTGGGGCATTTAGGGACATTACCCTATTTGGGGACACTGGGCTTTAGCAACATCCCTTCCTCTTGTTATTGGCAAGGAAGAAAGTGAGACAGGAGGAATCTGTGCGAAGTGTCAGGTTGTTGCTGCATTTGTACACTTTGTATCCACATACTGCTGTCATTTTATGTTCTAGATCCTGTCTAGTGGCTGCTTGATTTGTCACTTTGTATCACTCCAGCCATTTACTTGCAACTGATCTTTAGCAGATCAGAGATGTCAGTGATGTGGGCATCAGGGCAGATCAAAGCCTGCCTGTGCCTTTTCATGAAGGTGCCGAGAATCAACTCATAGCAACCCATTAAAAGCATCACTGGCTGGGCTGATGATGTGTACCATAGGGTCATTGGCTTGGCTGGAAGGGGCCTCAGAGATCATCTGGTTGAACTCCCTCATTTTACAAATGTGGAAACTGAGTCCCAGAGAAGTGAGGTTACTTGCCCAAGGCCACAGAGCTGGTAAGCAGCAGATGCAAGAAATACATTCAGGTCCTCTTGTTCTAAGACCAGCAGAGTATATTTAGGTCATAGGTCTTATAGCTAAAAGGGACTTTATAGGTTATTCAGACCAAAATCTTCATTTTATAGATGAGAAAGCTGAGAGTTGGTTGCAGTTCCTTAAAGTATTAAAGAATTAAGTAGCCATCATTGTAAATGTCTTAGAAGCAAAAACTTCCTCTCTCCTTTCTTTTCTTTTCTTTCTTTTCTTTTCTTTCTTTCTTTCTTTCTCTTTCTTTTTCTTTCTCCTTCCTTCCTTCTTTCTTTTCTTTCTTTCTTTCTTTTCTTTCTCCTTCCTTCCTTCTTTCTTTTCTTTCTCTCTTTTCCTTCTTTCTTTTCTTTCTCTCTTTTCTTTCTTTCTTTCTTTCTTTCTTTCCTTCTTTCCTTCTTTCCTTCTTTCCTTCTTTCTTTCTTTCTTTCTTTCTTTCTTTCTTTCTTTCTTTCTTTCTTTCTTTCTTTCTTTCTTTCTTTCTTCCTTCCTTCCTTCCTTCCTTCCTTCCTTCCTTCCTTCCTTCCTTCCTTCCTTCCTTCCTTCCTTCCTTTCTTTCTTTCTTTCTTTCTTTCTTTCTTTCTTTCTTTCTTTCTTTCTTTCTTTCTTTCTTTCTTTCTTTCTTTCTTTCTTTCTTTCTTTCTTTCTTTCTTTCTTGCCTTCCTGCCCTAACTCCCCTTCAAACAGCAGAATTAGGAACAATGAATGAGAGGAAGTTGCCAAGTAGTAAGTTTAGGCTTGATATAGGGGAAAACGTCCTGATTTTATTGCTGTCTGAAAGTGCGGTGGGCTTCCTTAAGAGGCAAAGGGTTCTCCCTAGAGGTCTTCAAACAATGGCATGATGGCCACTTTTTTTATGTTGGCAGCTGGGGGCGGGGGTGGGGGTGGGGGGATCTTATCAGGTAAGCAGTAGACTATAAGGCCTCTGAGGCTCCTTCAGCTCTGACATTCTGTGATCTTTCCTATACCAGGCTGTTCCTTAAGAGACTCACCACAAAATAACAGTCTGCTGTGTTCATTTTTGGTTCCTCTCAATAATTTTGGAAGTGCTTAGTAACAGATGTTTCACAAGAGGAATCAGTTTAATCTGCCCCTTCAGGATAAATAGCTTTGCTCAGTCTTCCCAGAGGCCCAGAAAACTAAGTAGAAATAATAGTGAAATCCCAGCTGATCACTAATTTCTTTGTATATTAGATCTCAAGCAGGGCTAGAATAATTGAGAGATCACCTAATTTGGCTTATTAGCTCAACTGAGAGTGTGTGCCAAGAAAAAAGAAAAGAAAAGAAAAAGAAAGAAAAGAAAGAAGAGAGAGAATAAAAAGACCATGAATTGGTTCAGGTTAACAAAATAAAGTCATTTGGCAAATGGATAGTAGATGAAATCACCTAAGATAGGTTTCCAGTTGACCAATAGGACAGTGGCTGACATCTTCCACCAAGGTGGCATGGGGAAAGCACTTGGACTCAGATGAAGGAGACCTGATTTCTAGTTCTAATTCTGCTCCACACACTAGCTTTCTGACCTAGGACTAGTGTTCCAGGGTAGAAAACACAACAGATCATGATCTGCTGTGTCCCAGCTTACAAGTGGTGTGACTTGGTGCAACCCTGGGCAAATTGCTTTCCTTCCCAGTGCCTCAGTTTTCACATCAGTAAAATGAAGAGGCTGCATAGGATGATCCTTAAGAGGCTTGCCAACTCTGAACAAGAAGCAGACCACAGTTTAAAAATTAAACATTTCAGTTGATTTTCAATATTTTCATGTTCTTCACTGATAGCTTCTATTTGTCCTGTTTAAATCATAGGATCATAGATTTAGAGCTGGGAGGGAGGAAACAGAGGTCCAGGGAAGTTAGGTAACTCATCTAAGATTGCAAAACTAGTAGGTTTCAGATCAGCAGGATTTGAATCTAGGTCCTCTGATTTAAAAGCCAGTTCTTTTTCCACTATTGCACACAAGCTTTTGCAAATGTCTCTCTCTATC
The DNA here is from genome assembly GCF_028372415.1 of Notamacropus eugenii. Classification (NCBI taxonomy): domain Eukaryota; kingdom Metazoa; phylum Chordata; class Mammalia; order Diprotodontia; family Macropodidae; genus Notamacropus; species Notamacropus eugenii. The sequence continues at coordinate 59,006,614 of NC_092877.1, forward strand.
AAAGATGAGCACCTTAGAGAACAGAGGAAGTAAGAACCCCACTGCACTTTGCAATTCTGATGTTCAATATTCATTGTCATATGACAATGTCAATGGGCACTGGTCTACATGAGAAATTCCAGAAAGGGGCAAGCAAGATGGAGGGAAGACTGGAAGTTGAGTCAAATTGGCCTCAGTTGAAGGAACTAGGGATTGTATGTACAATACTTATGGGAGGCGTGACAGTCCTCTTCAAGTATCTGAAGGGATGTTGTGAAGGAAAGAGATTAGATTTATTCTTCTTGGTCCTAGAGGGCAAAACCAAAAAGTTTTAAATTCCAGTAAGGCAAATTTCAGCATAAGGACTAATCTGCCCTTAAGAGGTAGTGAATTCTTAGTTACTTGAAGTCTTAAAGCAAAGAATGGATAACCACTTGTTGGGAATCTTGTAAAGTAGATTTTACGTTATGCTGGACTTAAGACTAAAGGTCCTTTGAGATATCTTCCTACTGTGAGATGTCACTATTCTATATTCACTCCCATCCTCCAAATCCCCTAAAGAAAAGTCCTTGAAATCAGCAACAAAAAGAGCCCCCAAATACCACTGAAGACTCAATGGGCACAGTCCTAAGACATCAGTAAAATACTATGGCCTGGTGAAAAAAATATTAGATCTAGAGGCTTGGGTTCAAGTCCTGCCTCTGATACTATTTGTGAGAAGCTGGGACAGGCTATTTAACCTCTCAGGTCTCTGCTTCCTCATCCAGAAAATACAAATGGTATCTCTAGTGCTTATCTCACTTCCAAATTGCTGTCAGGATCAACTGAAATAATCTGTGGGAAGCATTTTGCAAACCTTAAAACACTACATACATTTTAGCTGTTATTTCTGAGTTTCACAGTAAATACTTTTATGGCATTAGCATCTAGCAATCACTTTTCCCTTTAGCCATTCCTCTGGCTCTTGTTTTCCTCTCTCTCCCCGACTCATCTCTCCTTTCATGAAACTCATTTGGGAATTTGGCCTTTTACCTTCAAGGGAAGTCTCCATTAAAGGAGAGGGGATTGGCCAAATATTTACTTAGTTCTTCATTGCTCTCTGTTTACCTGGCAAGAAACAGACTTGATAAGTGCATGAATCAGCAAGTTTGGAATATTGAATAACTGTGAGTTCAACATTCCTAGGATCACACAATCATAGAATGTGAGAGTTGAAAAGGACCTCAGAGCCAACACATCTGGTCCAACCCATACCTAAACAATTGCCTCTACAATACCCTTAATGAGGGATCCTGAAGCCTTTGACTGAAGACCTCTAGTAAGGGAGGACCCCCTCTTCTGTGCCAGCAACTCCTCCATTTTTGGTGAGCTGTAATGATTAAAAAATCTTTCCTAAAGTGATACCATCATTAGGCCTGCATCCAAAAAGAAATCAAAAAAGAAAAGGTATCTTACATATAAAAATATTTATGGCAACTCCTTTTGTAGTGGCAAAGAACTGGATACTAAGGGTGGGCCCATTAACTGGAATAGCTGAACATATAATGACATGAAAGCAATGGGATATCAATGCACTGTAAAAAATGATGAAAGTGATGGTTTCAGAGAAACCTGGGATGTTTTATATGAACTGATGCAGAGTGGAAGAAGTAGACTCAGGAGAACAATTTATGCAACAATTACAATAATGTGAAGGGGGAAAAAGCCCCTGAAAAGTTTAAGAACTCTAATCAATGTTGGACTTGGGAGTCAAGAAGCCAAGATTTCAAATCCAGACTCAGGCATTTACTAACCATGTTGGCCTGGGCAAGTCACTTGACCTCTAAGTGTCTCAGTTTCCTCATCTATGAAAATGAGATAACAATAGTACCTACCCCACAGGAGTGTTATAAGGATTAAATCAGCTACCTTATGTAAAGTGTTTTGCCAATATTAAAGCTCTATGTGAATGCCAACTAATCATTGATCAACTAATTAATCAACCATCAATGAATCCAGCAGACCAGTCATTAAGCTTACTACCCCTGCTTGACATAGGAGTGATGGACTCAGATGTAGAATGTGCATAGCCACTATGGGAATTTATTTGGCTTGCCCATTTGATTGGGATGGGGGTAGGAATAAGGTTCCACCATCCTCCTGTGAGAATAAAACAGAAGTAAGGTCAAAGGGAATCACAGACAAGTAGGAAAGCTTTGAAAGTTACTCTTTGGGTTCATTACACTTATTATATTACAATATAATAATATTGTAATATATCTGATATATTTAAAAAGAAACATAAGCAATGCAAACTAGAGATTCAGATTTACCAATAAGCCTTTCCTTTTATCCTACAATGCATGTGGAAACAATTGTTTTAATTGATGTTTATCAAGTAAAGTTTTTTAAAAGTTCAAAAATAAAGTTTTTCATTAAATCAAGATCAAACCAGTCTCTTAACAATTTCAGCTCATTCCTCCAGTTTTGCCTGTTGGCAAAGTACTGAATCCCTCTTCTACCTTGAAGCCTCTCGAATATTTGAAGACAGGTCATGATCTCCCCCAATCTTCTCTTCTCAGGACAAAACATCCCCAGGTTCATTCAACTAATCTGCATATACCACCATCCTGAACAGCTACCACAACCCAGGTTTCCCCATTGCAGAGTCTCCCAGTCTCAAATATGAGACATTTATCCTGACACCAGGATGGAGCCCAGTGCTCTGGAAATGGTCTGATCAGGATAGGATACAGTCTACATCCTCCCTAGTCTCATTGTCAATTTCTCTAATGGAACCTAAGATGCTACTAGCTTGATGTACTGGATTTTAGCCAAAAGACCAAGAAGGAATAAATTCATTTTGAGTTTCTAGTCCACCAAAAACTGACAGTCTTTTTTCAAAGAACTGCTTCTTCATCTTGTATTTGAGAAGATGATTTTTCGATCTAAAGTTTTGCAGGATCATTTGCTGCTTCTCCAGAAAAATTCAAACAACCTTGAAGCAGCTGCAGGTAGTTGCTGAGGATATGCTTTATGACCTTAGTCACTATGCTGGGATATGTGGCTGTTTCCCCTTTGATAGTCGGATGACCCCAAATGGAAAATGACCTTCCATGCTCCACCCATGATTCTGAACCTGAGTTCAGAGAATAAATTGTGAAGTAAAGATTTTAACTTCATTCTCAACCTGAACCTGCTTAAATTACTCCTGGAGAACTAAGAAGGAATCACGTGACACTGACACAGTGACTGGAGCTCACTAAAGCACATGGAATCTACTAGAATTCCCAATTCTTCATTCCTCCCTTCTCTCACATGATCCAGATGGACTCTGTCCCAGGAGGATCAGTAACCTCTCTCTTCCCAACCCCCTGCTTTTATGATTAACTTACTGAAAGTTTAAAAAGAATTTTTTTAAACTAGTATTAGCCTTTTTTTTTTTAACCTGGGTAAATCATACCTGCCAAAATGCAGATGGGCTAATGCATTTCCAAATAGGTTAGGAGCAAGCAGTGAGACAATTTTCACGAGTTACTGAACTGGCTTGATAAGATGACCTAAATACTTCAATTTGAAAAGATAAAGAGGTTCTTAGATGTGAGAAGGAGGATAATGTGGTAGCTGGACCTGAAAGCATAAAGACCTGGATTCAAATTCCAACTCAGAGACTTACTAGCTTGTAGACCCTGGATCTATCACTTAACCTCTCCTTGCCTCAGTTTCCCCACCTATAAAATGAAGGGCTGGATTTGATGATGTCTAAAATCCCTTCAGATCTAAATGTATGAGACTAGGCTCCCAGAACACCAACATAATGGTGAACAACCTTGAGATCTCCTTGTGTCTTCTTTGTGGCTGTTTAACTAACTAGGCTGGGGAAATGTATTATTATCTTTCTTTCAGGAGTTAGGTGGCCTCTGAGGTCCCTTCTAGGTCTAAATCTCTGAGCCTGTGTTAAGATTTTGAGTTGGAAGGGACCTCAGACGTTACAAGTCAAATACAAGACCCATAGCAATGAAGTGATTATTTTAGGATCACACAAGCCACAAGTAATGGAGACTATCTGACAACAAATCCAATACTCTTTCTGCCATACTGTGCTACTTCTCTCTATACCAGGCTGGCATCAGTACTTTATAGCATCTTCAGTTTCACCAGTGTAATTACTGTGCCCCCTAAGGCAGACGGAGCTCCTCCCTGCCTCTGTGGTCTTCATGAACTGATATAACAAGGAACATTTCTTTACTTGATGACCAGTCTTCCACTGCTAAGGCTTTCTGATCTGACCTAGGATGGCTTAAAGATGAATGACAAACACATACATGGGTTGTTGTTAAGCCTGTACTTGAAGCCTTGAAAGAGTTTTTAAGGTACAGAGGTGTACCTATCCCCTACATCATGATGAAGCTTTAGAGAACATTAGTGGAGGCTTTTTTTTTAACTGCCATTGGTATTTATGTGTGTGCGTGTGTGTGTTCATCCTTCATTGCCAAAGAAGACCATGCTATCAGAGAAATAATGACATGACTTGTACTTGACTTTGTTTTGAGTGAGGAAGGGCTGTGCAAGGTCACCAGCCTCATTTCTCCTCCAGAGCTATTTGAATCCAGTGACCAGATATTCATCAGCATGACTGGAGATGACCCAGGATGAGGCAATTGGGTTAAGTGACTTGTCCGAGGTCACACAGCTAGTAAGTGTCAAGTGTCTGATGTGAGGAACTCAAGTCCTCCTGACTCCTGCACTGGTACTCTATCCACTGCACCACCTAGCTGCCCATTTGTATGTAGACAATGCTGGAAGGGACCATTGCACGTACATTGAGAATGTGTCTATGATCCTATGATTATACTATTCATATTGCTTGCTGCTGCTGCTTGCCCTTCATTCTTGAGAGGACCATGACATCCGGGAGGCAGTGTGACATGGAAGACAGAGTACCAAACTTGGAGTCAGGAAGCTATGTGGTCACGGGTGAATTACTTAACCTCTCCGAGACAAGAACTGACCCATTATGTTAGATGGGTTACAGTCTGTTTTGGTAGAGGGAATGCTTCAGCCACCTCTAGCTCCAGACTCAGGCATCCCTCCAGTTTTCATTCTGCCAGGGCTTTCCTTGCCGAGCTCAACAATACTTGTCTGTTTGAAGCAAGGAGAGATCTCATCTTTATTTTCAGTTTTCTCCTAGGAATGCAATGTGCTCCAGATAATCACTCCCTTTGTGTGTCTTGCTTTGAGTCAGCTGGCAGGAAGGTCAGGGAGCTGGGCAGAAGGAAAGGATGAGGCGCAGTAGTTAGAGAATCACAAAATGTGTGTTCTGCCCTCCAGACAGACAATATCAGAGTTGGACAGTGCCTTAGAACCTAGGGCATTGGAAATAGAAGGAACCTTAGGATAGAGAACTTCAGAGCTAGAAGGAACCTGGGAGATTACTGAGTATGACCCTCCTCTTTGTACAGAGAAAGAACCTGAGGTGAGATGATCTGGCCAAAGTTATATAGTGTCCCTGGCTTCCACCAAGAGCAGAAAATGAATACTTACTGGAGAAGCACATGTGACCTGTGCTTGCCAATGTAAGCCTCAGTAATTAGTTCCTGTACCTGAAATTGTTGGTGGTCTTCTTTTGCCTTTCTATTTAATTTCCTTTTAAAATATTGGTTTATTTTGCTTTTATATAACCTATATTTCCCAATGTACCTCCCATGCTATTACTCTGCCTCCCAAAATGCCATCCTTCATAACAAAAAGAGAGAAAAAGCAGTTCAGCAAAAGTAACAGCACACTGAAAAAGGCTGACATGATATGCAGTGTTTCATACCCATAGTCCCCCACCTATTCAGAGAAGGGTTGAAGCCCCCTTCTCATATCTTTTCTTTGGGGTAAAGTTTGATCATCATACTTTTTTTTGTTCATTCTTATTTTATTCTGTTCCCTTTTCTGAGTACGTGATGTAGAGCTGGCTATTTATAGCCTTGGAAAGTTACCTTGTGACAGGCTTTGAATCTAAGAGCTCCCAAGTTCTAGAGTTCCAAGAGATCAAGGGTTACTGAGTTTTAGAAGCAGGCATTAGCCTCCCAGAGGGACAAGATTTCTTCAGTAACCACAGACCATTTAGGGGAACCCGTTACTGACCCTTCTTCTTCTGGTCAGCTCTCTGTGTTGAGAAGTTTCACTTTTACTGAGTTGACATCTAGCTGTCTCTCTGAAATTCCCCCTCTTTGATCCTCTTTCAGTCCTCTAGGCCCAAGCCAAAAAAAGAAAGTCTAACGTTTTTCCTCTATAGAATACCCTTCACATCCTTGAAGACAGCTACTCTGTGCCTTCTAAGTCTTCTCTTCTTTAGAATAAAGTGCCATGGGTCCTTCAACAGAGCCTCCTATGGCACTATCTCGACTCATCATCCGGTTATACTTCTAGATTTGCATCCAAAGATCATCCTAAAATGTGATGTTCAGAACTTAGCACAGTATCCCACATATGGTCTGACCAGGGTAGTGGGACTGTAATTGATCCATCAACAATCATTTATTAAGCACCTATTATGTGCCAAGGGCCCTTTGTGATCATGACGCTATTTTTATAATTGCTACTATGGTCACATTCCAATGTTCTATCCCTCAGAACTCTGGGACCTTGGCTTAACCTAGGAGATAAGAGGCAAAGTGGAATATGAGATAGATAACTGGCCTCAGAGTAAACAAGATCTGGGTTCAAGTCTTTCCTCTGACAAAAACTGGCTGTGTGACTCTGAGCAAGTCACTTAACCTCTCACAGCAGAGAAGGTTGTACTGATAGATGGAGTTTTGTCTTTGGGAGTTTGCGATATTAATGAAACCACAGGTCTGGTCTGGCTTAAAAAAAAAAAAAAAGGCTGTGCTAGGTGCTGAGGTTACATAAATGATACCACAGATCCATACGGTTGATTCCCAAATATACAGAGCTGCTCTCACCTCTTTCCTGAGCTCCAGTCCTTCATCTTTTCTTTTTTCTCACTTAATGGTATTTTATTTTTTTCCAATAACATGCAAAGATAGTTTTCAACATTCACTTTCATGAGATTTTGAGTTCCAAATTTTTTCTCTTTCCTTCCCCTCTCCACCCCCTAAGACAGCAAGCAGTCTGATATAGGCTATACATGTACAATCATATCAAACATATTTCCATGTTAGTCATGTTGTGAAAGAAGAATCAGAACAAGAAAGAATTTTTTTTTAAATGAAAATAGAATGCTTTGATCTACATTCAAATTCCCTAGTTCTTTCTCTGGAAGTAGATAGCATTTTCCATCATGAGTCTTTTGGAATTGTCTTAGATGATTGTATCACTGAGAAGAGGTAAGTTTATCAACACAATATTGTTGTTACTGCATATAATGTTCTCCTGGTTCTCCTCATTTCACTCAGCATTGGTTTGTGTAAGTCTTTCCAGGTTTTTCTGATATCTGCCTGCTCATCATTTGTTATAGCACAATAGTATTCTAGTCCTACATGTTTTAAAAAAAAATTTGAAATTTGAAATGAATAAACATCAAATGACACAAGCATTTGCATACAGGAGAAAAGAACATCACATACAAAACTGAATCTCTACAGCTTGCTTTATCTTTCAAAGTATATAACAAATTTGACATGGAATTTTCAAAGCTGTTGTGCTTGTCTGTGTTTCCGTCTGGCTTTCCTTCTGGTCTCTTCTGTGGATTTTTAGAAAATGCTTAAATGGCCCTCTTTTCTTTCTTTTTTTGAGGCGGGGGAAGGGACACCCTCTCACCGTATTCTCCTCCCTCTCAACCTCACTCCTTTATTTGAAAAAGAAAAAAAATTGAAGCATATATACATATGCTTCATAGTCAAGGAAAACAAGTTCTCACATTGCCCACATCCAAACCTGAATGTTCCATATCTTGAGTATATCACCTGTTCCTTAAGAAGGGGGGCAGCATGCTTCATCTTCAGTACTCTGGCACTGTGACTGATCGTTGTACTGATCAGTGTTCTTAGACCTTTCAGAGTTGCTTGTCTTTACATGGTTGTTCTTGTAGAAATTGTTCTCTGGGTTCTGTTCCCTTCAGTCTGCATCAGTTCATATAAGTCTTGTCAGATTTCATTGAATCTCTTTCATTAATTCTTATAGTGCAATAATATTTATTCCATTACATTCATATTATCATAATTTGTTCTTCCATTCCCCAACTGATGGAAAACCCTCTCCTCTTATTTTCTAGGTTTTTGTCACCATACAAAAAACTGCTATAAATATTTTTGTACATATGAGTTCTTTTCTTTGTTCTCTTTGAAGTATAGGTCTGGATCTTCTCCCACTCCAGTTATGTATTTTTCTGATGACATCTCTTATATCGCTTCTCATTTATAATTCTTCATTTGTTAAATGCACTGATGCTTGCTCAAGCCCACCATGTGCCACTCATTGTCCTTAGGGTAATATTCAATATCAATTTGACTCTTGGTAGAAATTAGAGTATTCCTACCTCTGAAATCTCTTCATATTTACTTGGGACACATTTTGTTTTTATTTCTCTGTGTGCATGTTGTTCCCCCCTCCTCCTTTAGAATGTAAGTTCCTTGAGGAAAGGAACTCTTCCTTTGTTATATACTCAGTCCTCAGCCTAGGGCCTCACCTGAGTTCCAATCCTGCCTCATATAATTACTAACTATATGACCCTGGGCAAGTCATAAGTGATTTGCCTATAAGACTTAGTTTCTTCATCTGTAAAATGGAGATCATAATAACACCTGTTGTGCTTAAAAATCATTTATCGAAGTAAATTGAATCAAATGCAACAGCACTTGAAAGTTATTGTCATTAAAAAAATAGGATGAGCTTTTGTCAAAGGGAGAAGCTTGGAGTCATTAGAAGAATTGTCTAATTTCCAAAAGGCAATCCAGCCAGCTCTTCTCATTCTTTTCAATTCTGTAACTGACTCATCCCCATAGTTTAGTGTCTGTCTAACCAAGATCTTGACCCCAGAGATGGGGACACAAGGATAAAAAAAAAATGATTCAGACATCTGCTTTAAGGAGCTCCAATATGTGCTCTAGACATATGTAGTTTGGTTTGGGCAGTGGGTTTTGCAATCTAATGGGGAGATAGGGCATGTACCAAAATAAGCACAATAAGGAAAATAAAAACCAAATTTGTATAGTACCTTAAAGGTTACAAAGTGCATTGCAAATATTATCCCATTTGATTCCTACAACAATCCGGAGAGATAGGTGCTACAATTGTTCCTGTTTTACAGATGAAGGAATTGAGGCCCAGAGGCAAGGTGCTTATGACTTTCTCAGGGCTCCACAGCTAGTACTTAGACAAGGCAGGAGTGGAACTGAGGTCTTTCTGACTCCAAGGCCAGTGCTCATTCACTACAACATGCAGCTAGGAAAACTTTTAACACTTAGAGCAGAGTTTCTTCACTTCTTTGTGTGTGCCATGGATGCCTTCAACCATCCTGATGAAGCCCATGGAAACTAGTCTCAGAATTATGCTTTTGAAGACATAAAATAAAATACATAGTATTGCAAAGGAAGTCAGTTATGTTGAAAAAAAGTTATCAAAATCTTTTCTAAAGAACAAGTTCATTCCTAAGTTAAGAACTCCTGAATCAGAGCTAACTGAAAGGGAGAAGGTCTACTTTAGTAAGTGGTGGGTTCTGCCTCAGCAGAAGCCTTCAAAGAGAGGGCAGATGACCATTGGTCAGAGACCTCATAGTAGGGACTCCTTTCAGGCATGAGTTAGACTGGAATGCTGATGGGGGGCCTTTCAACTCCTGTGGTGACGCTAAATCTTGGGTTTGTTTTGGCTTCACTGCGCAGGCTGCAGCAAGCAGATGGGTGGATTTGGAAGTTGACTATATCAGCAGTTCTGACCGAGACTGCAGTTGGCCAGGATACTTGAGGGGAGTAGACTGGGGAACAGAGCTGGTATATCTTTGATTAGACCAGCCTATATGGAGTAGTGAATGTGCAGATTTTCTGTGCTTGCACTTTCCTTATGATGAGTGTGGGCCAGTTCCCAGGGGGCTATGCGGGTCATGACCTTGTAGTTCATGTATCCTCAGAACATTAGATGCAGTGCATTCTTGAATGGGAGGGCCTGAGTGAAAATGAGGCTGTGTTCCCAATCCAGACTCAAAAGTGATCTGATTTTCCCAGTGCAGCTTTCTCTCCCTTCACCCAGGCCAAAGGGAGAGGGTGCCCAGGGGCAGGCACCAGTCAGCATGGTGACAGTGTGCTCCATTCTCAGAACTATTTCTGCTTTCCCAGCCTGCCACAGAATTGGCTGTTCCCTACTAGCATGCTGGGCTTTGGTGCATTTCTGAGGTCAGTCTCTGTGCCCGAGGTTCCTCAAACACGGAAGCCAGGATCAGGAAGGTAATGAAGCCTGTGCAAATGTTTATTGATGATGACGATTCCGATTACAATCAACCTTTGCTCACGCTGTGCCTGCCCACTTCCCCCTCCTTTTTTGTCTTTCCAAATGAGGAATCAGAGAACTTAACCTTGAATGGGACTTTAAAAAAAACTGATTTTACAAAGGAGACAGCTGAAGCCCAGCAGGTTTTATGGTTTGTCCAAGGTCCTAGGATCATAGATTTAGACAAGTAATCGAATCAAATCTCCTCACTTTACAGATGAGGACATTGAAGCTAAGTAAGGTAGGAATGTTAAGTAAGGTAGTAAGCAAGTTCTGAGGTGAAATTGGAACTCAAGTCTTTGTGACTCTAGGTCTGGTGACCCTGCACCATATTGCCTTTACTAACAACTCTGAACTCTATTAAGTTTTAAGACTTACAAAACACCAACCCCAGGTGGCCCCTTTTGGCTCCCTTGCTCTAGACTCCGGAGGTGGGAAGTTCGAAAGTTAACTCTGGCTCAAATATCCTTCTGCTCACCATGCTCACAGACCTAATCAAGACCCAAAGGATCAGTAAAGCAACAGGAAAGATTATTGGCCATATGATCTAATGAATAGAATTTAATTCCTATTTCTTCCATAGTAGTTTGGGAAATAAACTTTTCCAAAAACCTCACAATTACCGCAAGACTAGGTATATATATTTGCATTGTCTCTTTGAACCTGAAGAGAGATACACACGCACACAAAGAGAGAGACAGAGACACAGAGAGAGACAGAGAGACAGACAGAGAGGGACAGAGAGACAGAGACACAGAGAGAGATAGAGACAGAGACAGACACACAGAGAGAGAGAGAGAGACAGAGAGAGAGAGAGAGGGACAGAGAGACAGAGACAGAGAGAGAGAAAGTAAGAGAGAGAGAGACAGAGACAGAGACAAAGACAGAGAGAGAAGAGGAGAGAGGGGGAAGAGGGAAAAGAGAGATAGGAAGCTTCAGTGTTGACAGCCTGAGACCTCGCCTCCCAGGATCTGGTCTTCCCTTCTGGTGTCAGACTGGGCCCCCTGGGATGGCAATGCCACTCCCAGCTTGTTTTGCCTTAGGCAATACTCATCATTTCCCGTTTCCAGGCTGCTAGCCCAGCTAGTCTCTCCTTTCCCTCCTTCAGTTTAAAAACCCCAACAGAGACTGGCATCAAATCTCCATTTTCTTGTCAGAGGAGGGAAAGTGAGAAAAGTCCTCCTTTGTTACCAAGGAGGAAAAAATAAAATACTTCTCCCCAACTTGCTCCACTGCATGTGCGTCTCTCTCGAAGGCAAGAGAGCGGGAATGGTCCATTTCCATGTAGCCCAGAGCTGCTTCTCTTAACTTCCACCCATTATCACTCCTGTTTCTGCCCTCTGGGGCCTGGCAGAAAAAGGCAAATTCTTCTTCACTGTGACTGTCCTACAAAGAGTTGGAGAGAACTACCAGATACCCTTTAAGTCAGCAGTTTGTAACCTGGGGTAGGTGAATTCGTTTTTAAAAATATTTTGACAACTTTGATATTTTTCAGTTTAATTGGTTTCTTTTATAATCCTATATATTTTATTTTATGCAGCATTTTCCCAAGAAGATGTCTATGGACTTTACCAGCCTGCTAAAGGGGCTCCAGCTCCACAAAAATGTTAAGAACTGTCTTTTCTCCAGGCTAGATATCCACAGCTACAGTTGCTTCTTCATCAACTACTTTGTTTAGAATTTGTTTATACTTTTATATATAAATGTTGTGTCCTGTGGTGCCTGACATGCAGTAGATGCTTAATAAATGATTGCTTAGTTTCCTTCAATAGATCCTTGAAAGGAGTGGCAGGATCTTGAGATTCCTCAGAGTCTTTCTCTGTGGCTTCCAGGTATATGGATCCCATAAATTGAAAAGGCTTATAGGTGTTAGGATCTGCCACTCTCTGTGGGAAAATCCCAAATTCAGGCAATTAGGGATCTCTGAATAAATAGAGCAAAGTAGACAGAGTACAATGTTTCCCCATAAGGATCTGATTTTTTAACTCCACTCCCTAAGGATACAAGGTTTTACCCTCTACAATGGGTACTCTTCCCAGCCTCTTGAAATCCTTCCATATCAGGGTCGTTTGGTGCTTCTTCTGCTGTAATGTAGGGCTTCTTAAAGTTTTCCCTGCTCAGGATCCATTTTTACAGTTCAGCAACATTGTGGCCTGAAGGCATGCACTTTGCAAAGTGCACATGCTTTGTGTTCAGAACCTAGGCTGCAATGAAGTTGCACGATGCAACAAAAGCAAGTGCTGCAGAAAAAACTTGGATTCCTTAAGCGCTTGATTTTTAATTAATTTTTGGTTGTTCCCAACCCTATATGAGGTCATGATCCACAAGAAGGGCTGCAAAAATGCATTCTCTGTTTGTTACAACTACCTGTAGTGTAATGTTGTATAATGGAAAGAATTCGGAGTCAGAAGATGTTGGTTCAAAACCTAGTTCCATTACTCACTAGTTGTAGGATCCCTTGGCAAATTAATCCATCTGGGTGGGCTTCATCCATTTATAAAATGAGAGAGTTGGACAAAACTCTCTCTCAGCTCTAAAGCTGATCTCCTATCTGTGCTGATGTCACAGAATCCTGAGAATTAGAAAAGACTTCAGAAATGAGCTGTTCAATCAAACCCATCCTGGAAAGGAATAGCCACTATTCTTTTCAAAAGCACTTGTCAAGTGCTTTTCCAATAGCAAGGCACAGTGGGAAGGACATGGGAGGGGGAGTCAGAGGACCTATGTTCAAATCCCAGTTCTCTGCTACTTACTGGCTGTGTGACCTTGGGTAAGTGATGCAAATTTTCTGAGCTTCAATTTCCTCATTTGTAAAACAATGAAGTTAGACTCCATGACTTCTTAAGGACCCTCCCAGCAGACAATCAGCTAGGTGGCAAAATGGTTAGAGCACTGTACCCAAAGTCCGGAAGACGTGAATTCAAAATCTGGCCTCAGACATTTACTAGCTTGGGCAAGTCACTTAATGCCTGACTGCCTCAGTTTCTTTATGTGTAAAACATAGATAATAAAATGTAGCATAATAGCACCAACCTCCCAGAATACTGTGTGGCACATAGTACACATACATGCACATGTATATGTATGTGTACATATACATGTAATATGATATGGTATATACATATATGCCACATATTATATATGTGATATACATATATATGTAATATGATATGATTTTTAAAATATGTAATAAATATATAATAAATATGTAAATGCTTATTCCTTCTCTTTCCTAGAAGACCTCCAAGGAATGGACACAGCAACAACAGGAGAGTTAATTCAGACCCTTTTGTCTTGCCCAGGGGCGGGGAACTTGAGGCCTTGAGGCCACATGTGGCCATCTAGGTCCTCCAGCATGGCCCTTTGAATCCAGACAAAGGGCCATACTCAAGGACCTAGAAAGCCACACGTGAGCTCAAGGCTGCAGGTTCCCCACTCTCTGTCTTGTCCCTTACCAGAATGTAAGATCCATGAGGTCAAAGAGGAGCCCAATCTTCTAAGCTTTTTATGTCTTTAATACGTAGTTCAGCGTTCTTTTCCGTACAGAAGAAGTTTAACTGATATTTGTTGAAGTGAATTAAAAGGAAAAAAAATTCTGGTACAAACTAGAAAGAGCTGAGAACAAATATACTTTTTTTAAAAAAGACTTTTGGAGAAGCAAATCCACAATTGTTTTTGGTGACCTCTTCTAGCCTTGAGCCATTAAGAACCCATGGTGCAGGAAGTCCTTCCTCCCTTCCTCCTCTCTGAATCTCTCTCCAGCTCTGCAGCACTCTGAGCTGGGCAGATGCTTAGAAAAAAGCAAAACAACGAAGATCTTCTGGCTCCAAGGTCTCTAAGGCTCTTGACTGTGTTTTTTAATCAACAGAGCTTTGAGAAAATAGGGTATAAGCTGCTTTTTCTAGGAGCAGGTAAGAGACCAGAAAGCAGAACCTCTCAGTTTACTGACCCTGGTGCCTGATAGATAGATAGTTTTTAAGAACAGACTTTCTTTTTTTTTCATTTACTAATTTATTTGTTTTCAGTTTTCAACAATCTCTTCTATAAGTTTTAAATTTTCTCCCCCTCCCTCCACACTTCCTCCTTGAGGTGAAATGCAATCTTACATGGGTTCTATATACACATTCTTATTAAATACATTTTCACATTAGCCATGTTGCATAGAAGAATTAAAATGAATGGCAGAGACCATAAGAAAAGCCAAACCAAACCAAAATATAACACAAAAGAAAATAGTCTGCTTCATTTTGTGTTCTGATTCCATAGTTCTTTCTCTGGATATGGATGGCATTTTGCATCAAGAGTCCTTTGGGAATGTTTTAGGTCTTTGCATTGCTGTGGAGGGCTAAGTCTAACAGAAACAGTCATCGCACGCTGTGGCTGCTACTATGTATAATGTTATCCTGGTTCTGCTCCTTTCACTCAGAATCAGTTCATATAAGTCCTTCCAGGCCTCTCTGAAGTCTTCCTGTTCATCATTTCTTACAGCACAATAGTATTCCATTACATTCATATACCACAACTTGTTCAGTTCCCCAACTGATGGGCATCGCCTCAACTTCCAATTCTTGACCACCACAAAAAGAGCTGCTGACACACTTCCCACTTGATGGTAACTTCCTCAAATTAATTCATGAAGCAAGTAAGAGAAGAGAGCCAGGATTTGAACTCAGGCTATTTGACTCTATGTGCAATATACTTGCCATTAGGTCACCCTTCTAGATGGTGCAGTAGAACGAGCTTTGAAGTTGTGATCAGGAAGATCTGAGTTCAAATTCTGCTTCAGACAGCTTCTGTCCTGAGCAAGTTTCTATGTCTCAGCTGTAAAATGAGGGTAAGGTGCCATAAAGTTCCCTCCCAATCAAGAATGTGTCTAAGCCATCTCCTACTTGCTCCCCAGAGCCAATTGTTAAAATTTCAGTTTGAACGTTTACATCTTGGAAAAAGCTGAATACTATAATTCAAGACTTGATGTATTGTTCTGTTGATCTTCTAGACTGAAGAAGGAGATAGAGAAAATGTTCAAATGTGTATTAAATTTAAAAGTATGTCTTGTGTTTTCAGAGAGCTGTTCTTAAACATTTCCTGGAACACCACTGATCCCGAGCTCTAAATCTGTGATACCAGGATCTTGCTGAAATCACTGTATAGTTGATTTAATTTCAAGGATACTTTGAAATCATTATCTCTGCTAACAAATACTAGGGGTATCAAAAGTGAGAAGAGCATGGGACTAAGACTCAGGGGTCTTGAGTTCAAATCCCCCATCTCTGACATTTACTGATCAGGTGACCTTGCACAAATCACTTTACTTTTCTAGATTTCAATTTCCTTATTTGTAAAATGAACAGGTTGAATTCATAACCTGTAAGATATCTTCTAGCTGTGATTCTCTGCTTGAAGAAACTCTGTACAATAAACATTTATTAAATACTTCCTGTGTGTGGCTCACTATTCTAGAGTAAGATACAAAATTTACACGAGTTCTCTACTCTCATGGGGCTTTCAGTTGGGATGGAGGGGAAGTAAGACTTACCAATAGGTAGTTATTATAAACAATGTACATCAAATGAATTACAGAATGGAATAATAATAATCCATTATAAATATTATTAATAATACATCAATAAATATATCATTATAATAATGCAGCATATTATTATTAATAAATACATTAAAGAAGGGAAAACCAAGTGCATTGAGAGGTGTGATGGGTCACATGTTTACCTAATGGGGAAAGAAGGAGGTGGACTTTAAAATGGGTTTAAATGATGCTACTTTGTTGTTTGGTTGTGTATGACTTTTCATGACCTCATTTGGGATTTTTTTGGCAGAGATACTGGAGTGGTTTGCCATTTACTTTTCTAGCTCATTTTACAGATGAAGAAACTGAGGTAACAGGATTAAGTGCCTTTCCTATGGTCACACAACTGTAAGTAAAGGGCCACATTTGAACTTAGGAAAGTTAGTCTTCCTGACTCCAGATCTGGTGTTCTAGCCAATTCGCCACCTAATTGCCCTTAAATGATGAATAGGAATTTGATAGATCAAAACAGCCAGGGAGGCCAGACCTGAACAGTGTGAGCAAAAGAACAGGCCCATAAAAATGGGGTTGATATATTCCAAAATGAAGAGTACAGAGAGGGGGAGAAAGTAGTTAAGATATAGGGAGTTCCTTTATTATCATCTTAATGGGAAGAGACTGAGAGCCAGAAAATAGAGGATAGGATCTGAATTCCAGGCCTGACCAGGTGAGACTGTCAAATGTCTCACTGGAACCTAGATACATATATTTAATGTTTCCTTGATCCACCAATCTAGCAGCCTTGATCAAAGTGGACAAAGAGCATAGAAAGAAGAAGTTGATTGGACTGATGAAATAAGTGGTCAACTCGAACTTGGTAAATCACTCCAGAATGTTCCAATAGAAAGACTCCTGGATTTGTATTCTAGGTTGAAATCTGGCTCTGCTGCTCCCAATCTGTGTATCCTCTAGGAAAATCATTATACATTTTACATTTTCTTCATTTACAAAAAGAGGGAGTTGGGAGATTTGATGGTTTGAACATTACATATTTTTTTGACTAGTGTACACAAAAGATAGCATAAGATCGTAGATTTAGAGAAAGAAGGCACCTCAGAGCCCATAGCATTCAACCCTTTCATTTTTACAAATGAGGAAAGGGAGGTCCAGAGAGGTTAATTAGCTTGCTCAAAGTCACACTGGATGACTGACTTGTTCTGGTGGACAGGATTATGTAGCTCAATTAAATTATGAATTATGCTGTATCTTACCCAAGATGGACAGGTCATAATGAGGAGTTCTGACAAAAGGTGATCTACTGGAGAAGGAGATGGCAAACCACACCAGTATCTTTGCCAAGAAAACCCCATGGCCTGGTTTGCCATGCTCTATGAGGTCAGGAAAAGTCAGACTGAACTGAATAACTCAACAATATCACACAACATCACACAACATCACACAAGGCATAAGCATGATTGTAAACTAGGGTCTTCCAACTAGACTCTTTCCATTGTACTATGCTGGAAGTTCAGTGTGGGAGGGATTGCTCTGGGTTGGATTTAGGGAAGATTTACTGAGAAGGTGGGTCTTCAAAGAATGGTAGAAATTAAGGGGAGGGGCGGACATTAAAAACTGAGATGCTCTGATTCAGTCCCATGGCCCCTCTTCAAATCTGAAGGTTGGGATTGCTTTCTAGTCAGCATCTTTAGTTCATTCAATCATTTCTTATTGTGTACAGTTTCCAGATCCTCTGGTTGCCTCACAGCACTCTGTAGCTCTTTCCTACATTTATTTCATACATTTATCACATTTTATATAATTATTAATTATGCTTAATATAATTTAATAATTTAAATAACAATTAATATAAATGTATTTCATACATTTATCACACTTTATTTTAAGCAGAAGCAGTGTAGAACCCATGTTGGGCACGAAATCAGAAGAATTTAGAGTACCAGCTAGCCAGTTCATTTTTATGAACCTCAATTTTCCCATCTGTAAAATGGGGATTACATTTGTACTATCTTCCTCATATGATTATCATGAAAAAAAGGCCTTTATAAATCTTAAAGTGCTATATTAATCTGGGGTTTTTTTCCAGGTTGTTTCCTATCCACGCCTTCTCATCGTATTTTATTTGGTCAATTTTTGTTAGACTAGATCTGTGATTTCATTAGAGCACAGAACTCCAGATGAGGAACCCTTTCTGCCAGTGTGGACGGGCTCCTTCTCAGCAACTTATCATAGAGATCTGCCTGAAATACTGAGAATTGAAGTAACTAGCACAGTCACCAAGCCAGTATGTGCCAAAGGCAAGAATTGAGTCCAGGTCTTTCTGACTCTGAGGCTAGTTCTCTATCCATTAGGCCACACTGTCTTTTGTCCATATCGTTCCATCATCCTCCAAAGAATATCAACACAATGCATTGGAAGTCTTTCTCACGTTATTTGGATATTTTTTCAGATAACAGGGCAGTGTCCAGACTGTAGCTTAGCCAAATGTAAGCTCTTCGGAGGCAGGCAAGGACTACTTTTCATTTTTTTTTCTTGTATCCCCAGGGCCTAGCATAGTGTTTCACACATAGTAGGTGCTTCATAAATGCTTGTTGAATGAGCTCATCTTCCTCATTCTGTAACCATAAAAGACATAATTCAAGGCATTATTAATATGAACGATTATTATTTGATGTTACATTAAGAATTGAGTTAATACATGGCAAGTGCTTTGTAAAACAAAGTGCGATATAAAAAGCTAGCCACTAACAGCTAGTATTTATATAGCACCTATTATGTGCCAGAGGGCAACTAGGTGGCACATTGGATAGCGTTCTGGGTCTGGAGTCAGGTAGACCTGGGGCCAAATCCAGTTTCAGAAACTTACTAGCTGTGTGACCCTGGGCAAGTCACTTAACCCTGTTTGCCTCAGTTCCTCATCTACAAAATGAGCTGGAGAAGGAAATGGCAAAGCACTCCAGTATCTCTGCCAAGAAAATGCCAAATAGAAGAGATGGACACAACTGAAATGATACCACAACACTATGTGAAAGGCACTAGGCTAAGCATTTTGTAAATATTGTTATATTTGATCTTCACCACAACCCTCAGAGATAGGTGCTCTTATTACCCCCATTTTACAGATGAGGAAACTGAGGCAGATGGAGATTGAATGACGTGCCCAGGATCACACAGCTAGTAAGTGTCTAAGGTGGGATTTGAACACAGTATCTTCCTGACTCCAAACTCAGTGCTCTGTTCAATAAGGAATCACCTTGTTATTCTTTTATTTATATTAACTTGTGTATGTCTTATCTCAACCACCCCTGCACTAGACTAGAAGTCCTTCTCAAAAGGGGACCTGGTTGTTTTCATCTGCGAATCTTTGTCAGTCTAGAGTACTCTGCTGAAATCAGGCCACTCAGACTATTGTTTCTGAAAGAGGTATAGACAAGGAACATGATAAATATTGCTGAAACATGTTTTCTTGGAACTGCTAGATCCCGATCCCCCTCCTCTGGACACTCAGCTTTGTCAACATTCCTCTTGAATGCAGTGCTTGAGAATGAATACAGTTTTCCAGATGTGGTTGGACCCAGACCTAAGACAGTTAGCCGTAGGCACCTTTTCTTCTCTGGAGGCAGACCTCTATCCCTGCAGCCCAAGCCCTCCTTAGCTCTTTGGGCTGCTGCATCACAATGCTGACTCATACAGAACATGCAGTTCACAAAAACAGCAGGGTTTTTCTTCCCCCTACATTAACTCAATAAAACAGGTCTTCCAATTTTTTTTTTTTTTTTTGCCATTGCAGCAGATTTTTGAATCTCAGTGTAGGACATTCATTCCATTTATCCCTAGTAAATGGAACCCTGTTTCATCAAACCCATTGCTCTACCCTGCTAAGCCCTGTTTAGATCTTGATTCTGACCTCTACTGTAGATTCACAGACTAAACCCTAGAAGAGGCTGCTTAGTACCAGGGGTGAGGAATCTGAGGCCTCAAGGCTACAAGTGGCCCTCTAGGTCCTCAAGTGTGACCCTTTGAGTGAATCCAAACTTCATGGAACAAATCCCTTCAATAAAAGGATAGTTCTGTAAAACTTGGACTCAGTCAAAGGGCCACACTTGAGGACTGAGAAGGCCACATGTGGCCTCAAGGCTGCAGATTCCACACCCCTTAGTCTAGGGCAAGGGTTCTTGACCTTGCTTGTGTCCTGGATGCTTCTGGTGAACCTCTTCACAGAACTGTGTTTCTAAATGAATGAAAAAAATGAAATATAAAGGAGTACAAAAGGAAACCAGTTCTACTGAAATATTGAAATTATTCTTTTTCTGTTTTATTGATTGATTGGTTGATTGATTGATTAGAAAAGAAGCTCAGGGATCCCAGGTTAAGAACCCCTGGTCTAGTGCATAGGTCACTCTTTTGCTCAAAAAACTCCTTAGTGGCTCCTTACATTTAAGGCCTGGCATTTAAGCTCCACTACCATCTGCTGCCAACGTACCTCTGCAGTCTGATTTCAAGATATAATCCCTGAGCCAAATCCCATTGGTGGGGGAACGTCTCCTTATTGGTAGAAATGAATGTGCTGCCCTGCATGAAGGCAAGGGTGGAGCCGGAAAGGGCTAGAGAGCCTCAATTTCTGTCTAATCTTCTCTGAGATTCTTCAAGCATTGAGGTGCTTCAGACACTTCTGACTTCCAATTTTAAGGGGGAAACTAGAAGAGGCCAACCTCACTTCAAGTTGCTGAAGGAAAACATTCTAGGAAGACATAAGAGGAGCTGACAGTCTCTAGGATGTCCCTAGCCCCAGCTTATTATACTAGAGGTTTTGGGGAGTTCCCTTAGATGAGATCAAGAACCATCTCAGCTGAGTTGAGTTTCCTCCCTCCCAATGAGGAAGCTCCATTCTTCATTGTCTGATATATATTCTCCTACGTATACCTTTTCTGATTTCTATTTTGCTCCCTACTTGAATAAATGGATTTCTTTGCTTATTAACTATATGTGTTCATTCTGGAATTGGTATGTGCTAGGAAGGGAGTTAAGCCTTAGATATAAAGCTGGGGTTCCTCCATAACCACAGAGAAATCAGAAGTTAGCTTGAACATGATCATACCCCCCAAACCAACCATATCTAAGGAAGCAAATACATATAACTCTAGCCTGATACCCTTTCTCTCTAAGGAGAACAGAGTGTCCTCTGGTCTCAACCCCCTGCTTCCCCTCCTTGTAGGAATTAAAGCCTCCCTTAGAGAAGGGTAGGGGGAGAAGAGACTAGAGATGCCTACTCTACCTCTGTTCCAGCTACTCTACAACACCCCCATAATGTATACAAGGGGTCAATCCTCACCACTTTGGCCTTGAAACATGTTGGGTGCACTACTGTCTTTGGAACATAATATATTTTCATTTTATGTTTCAGCCAACCTCTAGCTTTAGGGCCATAGCATCAAAGATTTAGCCCTCCAAGGGAATTTGGAGGTAATCCAGTGTAATCATCTCATTCTACAGATGAGGAAACTGAAGCCCAGAGAAATAATCACTTTTCTAAGTAACCATCAGGAGGAAGAGCCAGAATTGGACCTAAGGTCTTTTGACTAAATTCAGAGCTCTCTCCACCCTTCCCCCAGTTTGTTCTGGATGTATATTACACCTGGAACCCATTCTCTTGGCTTTGCCTGATGAAATCCTTCAAATTCGTACTGAAATTCCTTCAAAATTCAGGCCAGATGTCTTCTCCATGAAGCCATCCCTGCTTCCCCTTAGAGGAAAGCTTTCTCTCCCTTCCCAAACTTTCTTATGGTCATTGGGCTGGGTTGTTCTTTTGCCCTTTTCACAACTACTTGGTAGAATATTTATTTGCATATGAGTCCTATCCCCTCTGTTAAACCATAAGCTCTTTATAGATGGGACTGTATAGAAGGGATGGAGTTTTTTCATCTTCATATGCCCAATTCCTAGCCTAGTGCCTTGTGCCTAATAGGCATTTAAAAAAATATCTGTTGACACATCACACCTATCGGATTGGCTAACATGACAAAACAGGAAGATGATAAACGTTGGAGAAGATATGGGAGAGCTGGAACACTAATTCATTATTGGTGGAGCTATGAGCTGATCCAACCATTCTGGAGAGCAATTTGGAACAAATTGTAGCAAAAGGTTATAAAAATATGCATACCTTTGGACCCAGCAATATCGCTTCTAGGACCGTATCCCCAAGAGATCGCAAAAAAGAGAAAAGGTCCCACATATACAAAAATATTTATAGCAGCTCTCTTTGTGGTGGCCAAAAACTGGAAATCAAGGAGGATGCCCATCAATTGGGGAATGGCTGAACAAGCTGTGGTATATGAATGTAATGGAATACTATTGTGCCATAAGAAATGATGAACAGGAAGACTTCAGAGAGACCTAGAAAGACTTATATGATCTGATGCTGAGTGAAAGGAGCAGAACCAGGAGAACTTTGTACACAGCAACAACCACAGTGTGCGAGTATTTTTTCTGGTAGACTTAGAACTTCATTGCAATGCAAGGACTTAAAAAATTCCCAGTGATCTTTTAAGGCAAAATGCCTTCCACATCCAGAGAAAGAACTATGGAATTCAACTGCAGAATGTTACAGATCGTTTTCTTATGTATTATGTTTTGGTTTGTTATATGACTTCTCCCACTCATTTTAATTCTATGCAACATGAGTGGTGAAAATGTATTTAATAGGAATGCATGTGTAGAACCTATATAAAACTGCATGCCATCTCAGGGAGGGAGGAAAAAAATCTAAGATATATGGCAGTGATTGTAGAACACTGAAAATAAATTTAAAAAATATCTGTTGAATTGAAATGAATGAAGTCTAGTGTTCTTATTTTACAAATGGGGAAACTGGTATTCCTTTCACCTTTGGGACATCTGTAAGTTTGACAAGCCTGCCATCAATGTTTTCATCTAAATCAGTGGTTCTTAAAATTTTTGACTTTAGGACCCCTTTATACTTTTAAAAATTATAGAGAACCCTGTGAAAAGCTTTTCTCTGTGGCGGTTATACTTCCCAATATTTGTGATACTGGAAATGAGAACTTCTTAATATGGTTGTGAAAGCAGTTTTGATTTTGCGGACCTTCTGAAAGGGTATCAGGGACCCCCAGTGGCCAACAAACCATACTTTAAGAAGCCCTGATCTAAATAATTACTAAGAAGGTTGAATCAAAGCTACAGATAGGACTCTAGTGACAAGGTATTATGTAAATATCACTGATTATTAAGATTTTAAAATACATTTGATACTTAATGAGGTATGTGGTATGATCCCACGTCAAACAGGATGCAGTTCCGTTTATAATTCCCTCCTCCCTTCTTTATGGTTTCTTTATGGCCTGAGAGTAGCCCAAATGAACATTGCTTAACCCTTTAGGTTGCTCTTAGGGTAAAAGATGTAACTAGATACTAGAATATCATGATGTGTTCATTCTTAAGCCCCAACATGGGTTAAACACATACATTAACACGCACTGTAAAACTTAAGAGAGAAAGTCACCAATTCATAGAATGTCAGAGCTCGAAAAGCCCTTCTAAATCTTTTATGCAACCCATTTCTTTTATAGAGGGAGGAACTGAGGGCTAGAAAAAAAAGAAATGACTTCTCCCTGAACCTTTTGTTTGAAAGTTTTCTCTTCCATATTAATTTTCTTAAGAGCACTTTGCCTGCATTTCTTGCCACTCTTACATGCTTTTGTCCACACTTATTTCGGTATATGTCATATTCTACCCCCTCCCACTAGAGTATATACCCCCTGAGGGCAGTGACTCCTTTCTTTTTGTTTATTTTTGCATCCCCAGTGCAAACCATGGAGGCCAACATATAAGAGGCTTTTAATAAACATTTGTTGAATGGAATGGAATGAAATCACACAGGATCCTAGTAGAGAATCAGCCCTATTCTGTACGCTGTAAATCAGCAGCCAAGGCTGACATTAGGCCAGCCCTCTGAAGGTGGGACAGAGGCACCAATTAACATGTATTAAATAGCTCCTAAAATCTCTGTGTATTCAAGAGAGACAAAGATTGAATAATGCCAGGTCCCTAGTTTCAAGGAACTCTGTGTGTGTGTGTGTGTGTGTGTGTGTGTGTGTGTGTGTGTGTGTGTGTGTGTGTGTGTGTGTGTGTGTGTGTGTACCAGACCAGAGATGTAAACGGAACAAAGGTGTGTGGGGGCGGTGGGAGGGTGGGGGCGGGGGGGTGGTTAAATATGTAATAAAGCTGAAAAGGTAGGGCAATATCAGGTTATAAAATGCCTGCCATGCCAAGAAGAACTTGACCTTTATTCCGGAAGACAATAAGAAGCCATTGAAAAATTCTGAGCAGAGGAATGACAAGACTCTATTCTTGTAAATGACTGTTGTGGCAGTAAGAAAGAGGTCAGGAAGAGAGTGGGAAATAAAGGGGCAGAGTAGGTGAGGGGAGGTCTGTTTATAAGCTAATACGATAGCTTAGTTAGATGGTTAGAAAAGCCTGTATTAGGGCAGTAGCAATAAGAGAAAGGGATATATTTCCAAGATATTTTGAAGATTAAATTGATAGGAGCTGGTGAAGGAGTAGGAATAGACAAAGACAAACTCAAAGTCATTTATATGGTAGACTGGGTGGATGATGGCAGCACAAATAGAAATAACGAAGCTAGAAAGAGGTGTAGATTTAAAGGAAACAGAATGACCTCAGTTGATATGAAGTGCCAGTGACTTATCCAGGTGGAGAAATTCTGTAGATAGTTGCAACTGTAGGTCTGGGGCTCAGAAGAAAGGTCAGGAGTGGAGGTGGGAATCACTTGCATGGAGGTGACGCTGAAACCCCAGAAGTGGATGAAATTGCCAAAGGGGAGAGATCAGAAAGAGAAGAGAAGGTTGAGGACAGACATTTGGAAGGCAATCTTATTAAGAGGTAAGGTAGAGAAAGGAAACATCTAAGTGCCTCAGTAGATAGAGCACTGGGCCTGGAGTCAGGAAGATCTGAGTTTGAATCTGATCTCAGACATTTCCTTGCCACGTGACTATGAGCAGATCACTTAACTTCTGTTTGCCTTCATCCATTGGAGAAGGAAATGGCAGACCATTCTAGCATCTTTGCCAAGAAAATCTCATGGATAGTATGATGTCACAAGGTCACAAAGAGTTGGACACAACTGAATGACTAATCAACAGCAAGGGTAGAGGAGGAAGAATTGAAAAAACAGAGGACAAAGGGAGGACCAGGAGACCCAACAGAATGTGTGTGGTGTCTGTACTGAGGAGAAGAGAGGGTATGGAAAAGATAGGAGGGAATAGTTAACAGTGCCATAGTTACAAGGAGGTCAAAGAGGATGAGAACTGAAAAAAATCATTGGGTTTAGTGATTAGGAAATCAGTGGTGATTTTCACAGAGAAGTTTCTATAAAGTGGTAGGGACAAAGTACCCATTGCCAGTGAATGGTGATGAATTGGAGGTATTTGTATAGACAATTTTTTCAAGTTTAGTGGTGAAAAGCAAAAGAGATATGGAATAGGATGACACAGAAAGGTCAAAGGAAGGCTTCAAAAAATTTTTTAGAGACCTCTTCATGTTTCTAGACAGATAGGAATGAGCCAATAGTAAGGCAGACTATATGGCTCAAACATTATTGTCATTGTTTCCTAAGGTGTCCCATGATCTCCAGTTGATGTCCTCAGTCTGAGGACTTTTATTTGAATACCGTAACACACCCAACAGTTCCTAGATTTCATGGGAGACTGTCCAAGGCAAAGCTTCCTGAAAAAGTCTGTCAACTGCACCTTGTACAATATTTTGCAGATCGTGTTTTAGCTGGCTTCCTGCCAATTTGGGATGATAGCAAAGGGAAACTGGGACTGACTTGAATTTCCTGCCCCTCAGGAAATTGTGAAGGGTGTATGTCTCACTCAGGTTTTGCAATTGCTTTCTCTTTCTTAAGTGCTAAATCCCATGGGCTTTTCTCAATTGTAATTCTTCCTAACCTCTTGGTAGCACTTGGCACCAAGGCCCACTCCCTCATTATAGATATCCTTGACTCCCTAGGTTTCCAGAGCAGTCTTCTGTTAGTTTTCCTTCTTCTTCTTTAACCACCACTCCTTCATAGTCTCTTTTGTTCAATCATCTTCTCCCTCCCACTCTCTGCATGCTGGGGTCCTCCCAAGCTCTGCCCCAGGTCCTCTACATATACTTTCATTCAGCAATCTCATCTGCTGCTATGGATTCAAATCATGCTCTTTATGTATCTATGTAACAACCCTAGCTTCTCTCCTGGGATTCTCTTCCCTACCACCAAGAGGCATCTTCAACTCTTCTCCCTCTCTTATCACTTGTCAGTTGCCAAATTTAGTCACTTCTACTTCCATGAAACCCCTTTCCTCTGTTTCTATCTCCTTATTTTCATGACCACCATACTGGTTCCTATCTCCTAGATAATGACAACAGTAGCCTGATTAGATTCCTAGCTTCTAGTCTCTACTTTCCAGGAGATCCTCCACACAGCTGTCAACATATTCCTGAGGCAGCTGGTGGGCTCAGTGGATAGAATGTTGGGCCTGGATTCAACAAGATCTGAGTTCAAATCTGGCATAGACACTTACTAGCTGGGTGACCCTGGACCTCAGGGAGACCCTGTCAGCCCCACTTTCCTGGATGGCAAAATGGGAGCAATAACATCTACCACACAGAGTTATTGTGAAGATAAAATTAAATAATATTTATAAAAAGTACTAGACAGAGGGTGTGGTGCATACTAGGTGTTATACAAATAAGTGCTTAAAGAACAAGTCAGACCATGCCAGTTTCCTGCTCAAGAACCATCAATGGCTCCCTTTTTTCTCTAAGACAGAACATAAATTTCTCATATTGCCATTTAAAAATCTTCATTGTCTGTCTCAAGCCTATCTTTCTAGGCTTAATCTACATTTCTCCCCCTCACATACTTTATATTACATCTACACTGGCTTACAAGTCCTCAAATAAGAATTCTATATCCTGTGCCTTCATTCCGGCTGTCCCCTCATCTGGAATGCACTCACTCCTCACCTCTACCTTTTAGAATCTCTGACTTCCCTGGAGACAGTTTATGTGCCCTTATCTTGTGGGAAGCCTTTCCTAATTCCCCCAATTGTTGGTAACTCTCTTATCTTTCCTCAAATTGGCATGTGTGTATTTATCTGTTTACATACTATATGCTCCACTTATATCTCTACTAGAATGTGCGTTCGTTGAGGGCAAGGTCTTTTGGCATCCTCAGCACTGAATATATTGCCTTGAACACTGTAATTACTTAATAAAGTTTTGTTGGATTGGATTATCTCTTCCCCACCTCACAACCTCCCATTCCCACCCCCAACCATTTCTTTCCTTAAATCTTGACAAAATTTCATAAAATCCTGGAATTAGAAGAGATCTTAGAATAGAGAGCAGAGAATATTAGAACTGGAAGGAACTTGAGTTCTAAATCTTATTCAGAGTAAGAATTCCTTCTACTATATCAATCCAATCCAATCCGTTCAGTTCAACTCACCATTTATGTAGTGCCTGCTCCATGTAGGACACTGTCCAAGGTGCTTTACAAAGATAAAAAAGAAAACTATTCTCTAGCTTCCAGATGCTTATAGTCTACTGGGGGCTATAACATATATACCAATAATTAAGTAATAAGTAATTTATGGAGGGTGTGAGCACTAAAAATCAAGAGCATCAGGAAAAACTTCCTGTAGGATGTGCCACATGACCTGAGCCTTGAATGTAGCTAGGCATCTAAGAGGCAGAAATGAAGAAAAAGTATGTTCTTGAAAGAGGCAGGAGAATGAATGCTAAGTTTAGTACAGCCCTTGTTTTGGATGGCTCAGATTCCCAGAATCCATTGCACTAGATTTGGGGAGGAAAACTCCAGAGGTTATGCCTGTGTTTAATGATTGGCTCGCAGAGTTTTCTGAAGAGAAAAAAGGAAGATGGAGAAAAGAGAGGCATAGAGTTCCAATGTCAGCTGGACTTTCATCTTGATATGTGAGCTGCATCACTAATGTTGAAGCATCTCCCCAATGGCTGCATCCAGAGGAATTGTAAGAACTATTGACTACAAAGATGCTGCTGGTGGTGTGGATGCTTTATCTCCAAATATATCCAGTTGAAGGAGATAGCCCTTCACAGACCTTATCTCTTCCCTATCCTTGGCTGCCAGAGGGAAGAAAAGGTACTGATTACTGACACCCCTACCCCTGCCTCACTCTGACACTGGAATAGGAGCTCCTCCTGCTCCTTGCAGTCAGAAAGTTTCCAGCTCATGTGTTTAGATGTCTGTGCTGATCAACTTTTCCCCAAATCATTATTTTTCTTTACCCTTTCTCTCTCTCTATCATATAGATATAGATATTCTGTCTGTCACCACACACACACACACACACACACACACACACACACACACACACACACACACACACACACACACACACCAAACTGCTTTAGCATATTAACCAACTTGTAAGGTGTTTGTTTTGTTTTGCAAAATAAGCAATAATAAAGAGCAAAAGTTCTGGAAGCTCTTTGGGGGAGATACCTCCAGGGCTAAAGCATTAGGGGGAACACTGAGTAATCCAGGAGTACCAGTCCCAGCCTAGCTAAGAGGGTCCCCTCTTTTAAAGTTGGCTTAAGGTAGATTTAAGAGAATAAAGATCAGTGAAAGTGACTTAGTATACAGCCCGGTCATAAATCCCATGAGCCTAATATTATAAGCACAGGAGAATCACAAAGCAAGGAATTACGAGGTCATGCCAGGCCACCTGGCTTCTTTGTTCCCCCCCTCACTATGCATAAGCACTCAAACTGTGCCTCCCAATTTAATGTCCTACAGGGCAGAGTCTCTGGTGTCCTACTAGTGTCTATGCTCTCTGTGGGGCTAAAGGCAGGGCTGAGCAACCTAATGTCCTCCTTCTTTACACAAAAAGACATCCAAACCAATACAAGCCATGGGAACTAAACCTAGCCTTCATTACTAATAAAGCCTCATTCCATCAGGGAAGAGCAGGTCAGCCAGTTTGACTGAAACATAGGGTGTATAAAAGAGAATACTTATAGGGGCAGATAGGTGGCTCAGTGGATAGACCACTGCCCCTAGAGTAAAGAGGACCTGAGTTCAAATGTGACC
Organism: Notamacropus eugenii; assembly: GCF_028372415.1. Lineage (NCBI taxonomy): Eukaryota > Metazoa > Chordata > Mammalia > Diprotodontia > Macropodidae > Notamacropus > Notamacropus eugenii. The sequence goes on from NC_092877.1 coordinate 59,035,701, forward strand.
TCAGACACTTACTAGTTGTGTGACCCTGGTAAGGAGAGAATATTATAAAAGAGGCTTAGAAAAGTAGGCTGGAGCCAAATTGTGAAGAGCTTTAAATGTCCAGTTGAGTTTTTTTTTTTTAATTTTATGCTAGGAACCAATAAGGAAGTACTAAAGATTCTCAAGCAGGGCAGCAACATAGCCAGACCTGTCTGTGCTTTAGGAAGATTATTCTGATGACTGTGTGGGGAGCTGATTGGAGCTGGGGAAGATGGAAGACAAGAGATCAAACAGGAGGGCGTTACAATAGTCTGGACAAGAGGTGATGAAGACCTGAACTAGGGTAGTGGCTTTGGGAGTGAAAGGGGTAGTTTTGAGAGCTACTCTGGAAGCAGAATTAACAAGACTTGGCAAATGACTCTGTGTGCGCGCGCGCGTGTGTGTGTGTGTGTGTGTGTGTGTGTGTGTGTGTGTGTGTGTGTGTGCAGTGAAGGGGAGAGACAAGTAGATGACAGATACAAGGCTGAGAATTTAAGTGAATAGAAGGCAAGTAGAGCCCTTCACAAAACAGGAAAGTTTGGAGGAGGATTAGGTCAGGGGCAGAGGAAGCAGGAGAAGGATAATAAGGATAATAAACTCTGTTTTTTCTATATATGGAGCTTGAGGTTCCTATAGAACACCCAATGGAGCTATCCAACAGCTAATTAATAATAACAGTGAGCATTTATATAGTGCCTTGAAGTTGGCACAACACCTTACAAATATCAGCTCATTTGATCCTCACAACAACCCCAGGAGGTAGGTGCTATTATTACCCCAATTTTACAAATGAGGAAACTGAGGCAGGGTTAAGTGATTTGCCCAGGATCACACAACTAGTAAGTGCTCAAGGTTGAATTTGAACCCAAGTCTTTTGAACTCCAGGTCTAACACTTTATCCTCTGTGTGCCACCTAGCTGTCCCTAGTGATAAGGCACTAGAGTGCAGGAAAGAGATTAAGTTTTGGAGCCATCATTGTGAAAGTGATCACTGAACCTACTGGAACTGATGAGATATTCAAGAGAAATAATGTAGGCAAAAGAACAGAAGAGGAACCAGGGCAGAACTTTGGGGGACATTCACTTTTAGTGAGTGAGAGGAGGATGATTCCAGTGTAGGAGTATACTGGGGCAGTTAGGTGGTGCATAGGATAGAGTCAGGAAGATGGGTCTTCTTGAGTTCAAATCTGGCCTCTGACACTCAATGGCAAAGTGACCCTGGGCAAGTCACTTAACTCAATTTGCCTTAGTTTCCTCATCTGTCAAATGAACTGGAGAACAAAATGGCAAACCATTCCAATTTCTTAGCTCCAAATGGGGCCATGAAGAGTCAGACACAATGAAAGCAACTCAATAATAACAAGAAAGTAGTAAGACATATAGGATAAGAACCAAAGAAGAGTTGTGTCATGAAAGCTGAGGAAGGAGAGAGTATGCAGAAGTAGGGGATCCTCAAAATATCCTCAAAAGCTGCAAAGAAGGTTGAGAACTGAGTCAAAAGCCATTGAGTGTAGCAACAAAGAAATCGCTGGAGAGAGCTGTTTCAATAGAGTGTTGGGGTTGGAAGCCAGATTGTAAGGAATTTAGAAGTGAGTGGGAGGTGAGGAAGTGGAGGCGACAAATATAGATGGCTTTTTCTAGGAGTTTGGCTGTGAAAAGGAGGAGAGCAATAGGATGATAGCATGATGGGATGGCAGGTTCAAGTAAAGGCTTTTAAAAGTATGGGACCATAACAGTGATCATGTTGGGAAATTCACTCATGGGGAGAGGCCATTCAAATTTTGGACACTTCTAGTTATTAAAGAGTTCTTTCCTGTACTGAGCTGAAATCAACTTCCTAGCAACTTTCATAAATTGGTTCTAATTCTGTCTTTTTGAGCCAAGCAGAATACATTTAATCCCTGCCTTCCAGGTGTTGCAAAAATATGCCAGGAATGATGATGAGTAGATAAGTTTCCATTATGGTAGCTGTCCTGAAACAAATAGCATGTATGACTTACCCAATGACAAGAGGATCTCTAATACCACTTAGATGAAACCCAGGAAAATTAGGAATTTGTTCTGAAATCCCAGTGCTGGGGTTTGAATTGTTCAGACTGTTGTACATGATAGCATTTTGTTAGTGACAGCTCTTTTATCTCACATTCTCTTAATCAGCATTCTCAATGAACCAGTGCTTGTGCACATCTATAGGACGATGAGAACCGATACCCATTATATAAGAGGGAGCAGCCTGGCAGAACAACATCGAACTTGCAGTCTGAAGATCTGGAGTTGAGTTCTGATTTTGTCACTTCCTAGCTGTACAACCTTGGACAAGTTACTTATCCACTCCTTGTGACTTGGCTTTTCAATCTGTGAATGTCCCCCAAAGTTCTGCCCTGGTTCCTCTTCTGATCTTTTGCCTACATTATTTCTCTTGAATATCTCATCAGTTCCAGTAGGTTCAGTGATCACTTTCACAATGATGGCTCCAAAACTTAATCTCTTTCCTGCACTCTAGTGCCTTATCACTAGGGACAGCTAGGTGGCACACAGAGGATAAAGTGTTAGACCTGGAGTTCAAAAGACTTGGGTTCAAATTCAACCTTGAGCACTTACTAGTTGTGTGATCCTGGGCAAATCACTTAACCCTGCCTCAGTTTCCTCATTTGTAAAATTGGGGTAATAATAGCACCTACCTAGGGAGCTAGATTCGATTTCTATTTTTGAAGTGCCAAGGTTCTTTCCAGCTCTTTCCATGTATCTTCTGGCTTGAATATTCTGTGATCTATATTATAAGGTTCCTTCTTACTTAAATATTCTGGGTTCTAGGTTCTAAAGTTCCTTCCTACACCAACAGTCTATTATTCTAACTGACCCTGAAGCCTGAAAGAACCAGTAGTACCTTCTGGTCCATCAGAGAAACTTAAATTATGTTTAGTGGCATCTTAGTTTTACTGTATCTTTTTATTATATCCTTTGAAATTTGATGATCTGAATAAGGTATTGTTCATTATCATCTTTCTCAGTGCTTGGCATGGAGGTGACCTTTGCTTTTCAAAGCCAATCAGTCAATCACTAAAGATTTATTAAGCCTCTATGTGTCAAGCACTGTTCTGAGAATACAAAAAGTGGCAAAAGACAATCTCTGCCCCTCAAGGAACTTCCAATATGAGAGGGGAACAAATATGCAAACAAGCTATATACAGGATAGGAACTACTCAACAGAAGGAAGGCACTGGAATGAAGAGGAATTGAGGAAGGCTTCCTGTAAAAGATGAGATTTATTTGGGATTTCAAGGAAGCTAGGGAAGTAGGTGGAGCAGAGGAGGGAGAGCATGCCAGGCATGAGTGACAGCCAGGGAAAATGCCAATGGCAGTGAAGTGCAAATCCTGGCAGGTTCTACGAAGCTGGAAAACCATATATGCTTTATTTCTTGCCTCTACTTCCTCATCTCCCACTCACTTCTTTTCTAAGTTATTTTTTAAATTATTAAGCATTTATTTTCTCCCCTTCCTATTCTTCCTCCCTACCCCCCAAAAAAACTGTAAAAGAAAAAAACAAAATCATTGTAATAAATAAGCAAATTCAAGCAAAATGAATTCCCATATTTGCCAAGTCCAAAATTATGTGTCTCCTGTAAGGTACCATCATCTCTGTAGAGAGGAAAATACAATGCTCCATCTTCCATCCTCTGAAATCCTGGTGTATCACTGCATTGATCAAAGTTCTTAAGTCTTTAAAAACTGGTCATTTTCACAATGTCATTGTTATTTTATAAATTGTTTTCCTTGTCCTCCTCACTTCACTTTGTATTGGTTCATACAAATCTTTCCAAGTTTCTCTGAGGCTGTTCTTTTCCTTTTTTCTTACAAGGTAACAATATTGCATTATATTCATATACCATAACTTGTTCAGTCATTCCCCAATTGATGGGAATCTCCTCAGCTTCCAAAACTTTAATACTACAAAAAGCGCTGCTATTTATACTTTAGTACATATAGGGCTTTTTCCTCTTTCTTTGATCTCTTTGGTGTTCAGGACAAGTAATTCCTATTCACTTTTATACTCCTTGTCATCTGGCTTCCAACCTCACCACTGTCACTGTAACTTTTTCTCCAAGGTCACCAATCATCACTTAACTGCTAAATCCCACAGCTTGTTCTCAGTCTTCATCCTTCTTGACCTCTCCACATCTTGTGACATCACTCACTAGTCTTTTCTCTTGTATGCTCCCTCTGCCCTTGGTTTCTGTGACCCTGCTCTGGTCTTGTTCTTCTACCTCCTGGTTTAGGTAAATTCTCTTTACTATGTGGTCATTCACATCAACAATTCCTAAGTAATCTTTGATGCTTCAATGAATACATCCATGACTTCTCAGATCATCTTAGCTTGTGAATTCCAAATGTTCTATGAATCAGATTAAATTGACTGCCTCTAGTGATATCTATCTTCTAGTGACCAGTCTGCTAGTGATGAAACTCTCCATACTTATCTAGGTAGGTCCTCCTTGGACAGTAGACGATCTGTCACCAAGACCATGTAGTGTATCATTATTTATAATAAGGACACGTTCCCTATACCTCAAAGAGCTATAATTTAATTAATGTGGCTTTACCTTCTACCAACATTGATCTCATCTCCCAGTGTCTAAGTAGTTATTCTTCATGAGCTGTCAGGGCTAAAATATTCACCACCTGGTGGCCAACATTATTGAAAAGCCTCTTTGTTCTTGGTTAGGGTGGTGTTCAGAAAACAGATAATAATCTATTAATTGCTATGAATTCTACTACTATTTTTGTTGTTAATAGTGCTGTTGCTGCTACTACCAACCAGCACCACAAACAGCAGCAGCAGCAGCACCACCACCACCACCACAACCACCACCACCACCACCACCACCACCACCACCACTACTACTACACAAATACAGAGTTGGAAGTCACATGGGAGACACGATAGGAAGCTAGTGTTGAAATCTAACTTCTGGTAAACTGAGGGAAGTTGTTTGCTGCAAAGAATAGTCATTACTATGCTCAATAAACTGCATGTCCAGAATGATAACAGTGAAAATCTTTCTTGGAGAGTTTAATCTTGCCCCAAATCAGTGGATTCTTCAGAAAATAGCTCTGCTGGCCTGAAACTTGACCAGCCTAAACAAGGACCCTAATCGGATCAGAACATCTGTGACATAAAAAAGCCATCATATCTCACTTTGAGCTAAACCCCTTTCTCTCCTTTCATGACCCTTTCCCACTTTGAGCTCCGTGGGAAACAGAGCAAAGCAGGTCGGTGTGTTCCCAGGGCAGGTGAGAACCTTCAGGCAAATGAGAATTTAAAAACAACATCTCATGTTTCTGAAACTCTTTAAGTAAAGGGATAGAGTGCTGGACTTGAAATCAAGGAGACATGGTATCAAATCCTGCTTCAGGAAAGCTAAATAACTCTGGACATTGTCACTTACCCTCTCAGCCTCAGTTTCCTCTCCTATAAAATGGGGGCAGTGATAGCAAGTAGCTTTCAGGATTTCTGTGAGGATCAAGGGAGATAATATGAGGAAACACTGCATTAACCTGAGCATGAGCTATTTTATTATTATTATTATATTATTATTATTATATATTATTATATTATACATATTATATATTATATATTATATTATTATATATATTATATATTATGATATTATATATATTATTATATTATTATTATTACTTTAAGTTTATAAAGCGTTTTTCTCGTAATAATTCTGTGAAGTAGATAGTATTTCCTAAATTAGCAGGTATTACGGAGGCTGCATTTGTGACTCTGTGTTGGTTCTTTTGCTACCATGCCTCAGAAACCCCTTCACCCTAAAAGCTCACTCCACCCCTAGACTGCTTCTCATATTGGAAGTACCTTTGTCCCTGCAACATCTCCCTCCAATTGGCTGGTTCCTGCCAGAACCTTGATTTTAAGGACGATGCCAAGGTCAGCTGTGTTTTTCTTATTCCCCTCCTGACTCTCTGGATTTTCTTTGCCACATCCCAGATACCTTCATCCCCCACCTCTCTCCCTTTTCCAGCTTCCTTTGATCTATTAGATCATCAGCTCTTCAAGGGCAGAGACTATCTTTCTTTCCCTTTGTGTTTGTATTCCCAACACTTCACACAATGGCTGGCTTACAGTAAGTAAATGCTTATTGAAAAAAAGGAACTCAAAGAAATGCCATCTCCAGGCTAGGAGGTGTCAGAGCTGGAATTCCAACCCTTGACCCCAAGTCTAAGGTTCTATCCATTTGGCCATTCCTTCTCCTCCAACGCACATGGTTTGGGTCTTGATTACCTCCAATCTACACATTTCTATCCTAATAATAGTTCATATTTACGTAGCCCTTTAAGGTTTACAAAGCTTTTCACAAATATTGTCTCATATTATCCTCACAATTATCATTCTCACTTTATAGATATGGAAATTAAGGCTCACAGCGGTTAAGTTTCTTGCCCAGGGTTATGCAGCTCGTAAGGAAGCCATATTTGAACTCAGGTCATCTGTCCTGGTCTAGCTGGCTATCACTTGTACTGTTTAGCTGCCTGACTTATGTGAATTTGGACCCTCCAGATCCCTGGGAGCTACCTGAGGATGGGAACAGTGCCCTACAATACATTATTTCTGTCAATTTCACCTTAGCAACTTCTCTTAAATAGGGTCCCTTCTCTCCTCTGACACTGCCACCACTCTGATGCATGCCCTTGTTACCCCCGACATGCACAGTTATAATTGGGTCTGCCTGCCTCAAATCTACTCCACTTCAAACCAAACTCCATTCATTCACTAAAGTGATTTTCCTAAAGCATAGTTTCAACTATGCCGCCCCCATGTATATCAATAAACTTTAGCAGTTCCCATTTGCCTCTAGGATCAAAGAGGAAATCCTCTGGAGTTCAGAGCCTTTAGTAAGCTAGCCTCCTCTACCTTTCCAGTTGTCTTATACTTTATTCCTCATCACATATTCTTCAATCCAATAACTCTGTTCCACCAAGAAGACACTGTACCTCTCAGCTCCAAGCATTTTGTCTGGCTATCTCCATGCCTGGAATGCCCTCCCTTCTTATCTCCACCAATTGCCTTCTCAGGCTTTCTTTATATTCCAACTGAAATCTCATCTTCTATAGGAAGTCTTTCCCAACCCCTTCTTAATTATTTCATATTTACCCTGCACATGGCTTTTTTGCACATTTGTTGCTTGTTATTTTCCAAATTAGACTGTGAGCTCCTTGAAGGTAGGAACTGTCTTTTGCCTCTTTTTATATCCCTGGGGCTTAGCACAGTGCCTGTTTATTGACTGACACTGATTGATAGACTCACTGACTGATTTACCTAGTCCTATGACCTTATAATATATTACCAACATATGTATTATGTACATATATTTTAAACATATTATAAACATATGTATTCTCTATATTATGCTATGTATACATGTTGCATGTATTATATACACATATATATATGATATTGCTCAATATATACAATATAAGTGGGGGGTAAAACGGGATAGTGCTGGACTTAGGACTTAAAAGATTTAGGTTCTAGTCCTGGCTCTACCACTAAGTGACTCTGGACAAATCATTTCTGGTCTCTGGGTTTCAGTCTGCTCTTCTGTAAAATGAGATGGTTGGTTCACATACCTTTCCAGGTCTCTGAGTTGAGTCTAACATTCTCTGTTCCAAGTACTAAGGTTCCTCTCAGCTCAACTATTCTGTGTTTGCTTCAGTACTTCAAAAGACCTAGGATTTCTTTGGTTTGGGTGTTTCCTCTAATGAAGCAGGTCACAATGCCTCCATGCTTTATCAGGCCATCTTGACTCGTGAATTCCAAAAGGCCTATGAATTGAATTAAATTGAGTGCTCTAGTGATATCCATTCTTTAGTGACAAAAAGCATAGGATCTCTGATGATGAAACAATAGGAGGTATATTATGTACCTGTGGTTACGTACTTCTAGACCAAATCCTAACTCTCCCAAAACCTGGTCCTTTGTCTCCCAGAATATTTCCCAATATGGCAGGTTTTGGAGAGTTTATGATAGTACAAACTGTATAGTTTTTCTTAGAAAAGCATTTCTTAACCATGGGTAGAATGAAGTCAGCAGTTGAAGTCTTCTTTGTCCTTTTTTTTAGGGTGTGGTGTCATTTCCTTTGTTTGGTGCACAAAACCACACCCACATTATCTCCATGGGGTGCCTGGGGAGGATGGTGGACATAGTGAAAGAAGACTTTGTCCCGGGGTCTTTGAAGAGGATTTTCTCATAGGTTCATAGAATTCCAGAGCTTGGAGGTTATTTAGGTCCAACCTGATGGAGAAAAACCCTTTTTAACATCCCTGACAAGGAGTTAGTCTTTAGGTAAAAATATTCAGCGTTTCTTGTGAGAAGGAATCCATTACCTTTCAAATGTGAATGGCTGGTCACTCCATTTTCTTTTCTTTTTTTGGCCATTCCATTTTCAAACAGTTCATTGTAGCTCCTTGCATCTCTCCATCTTTTCCATATACATACCTATCCCTAAGCAGTACCCTCTGCGTCACCTTGTTACTTTCCAGAAAAATTCTGAGAGCCCTCTATAAAGGCACACACCAATGAAAAACTTGAACTAAGTAAATATGTTTTCTTATTTATTTAAATGAAGGCTATCCCTTATTGTGACAGGTCTATCTAAAGTCTCCAGGAAAACAACGTCAAATGTCCTCTACCCTAAGAACTGGCACCTTGAGGGTCTTGAGGTACAAAGTGTACTGGATTATGCTCATATGACATCCCTTCCATGAAACCTTCGTTGACCATCTGAGTCAACAGAACTCAGCACTATACCTCCCAGTTGACACTGATCACAGACTTATCTTCTCATGTACATATAAGCAACCCAACCAGACTACACATGATTTGAGGGCAGGAAACATGCCACATATATTCCAGTTAAAATCCCACCTTCTACATGAAGCTTTTCCCAATCCCCTTAGTTCTAGTATGTTCTCTCTTTTGATTATTTCCAATTTATCTGGCGTAGAGTATGTTTGTACATAATTGTTTACATGTCATTACCTCTATCAGACTGTGAGCTCTTTGAGGGCAGGGACTGTCTTCTGCCTTTCTTTGTATACCCGGGTCTTAGCACAGTGCTTAGTATGTTTATTGACTGACATATAACTTCATATCCCTCATATGATACATATGAGCTAGCTAGCATATGATAGCTGTTTAATAACAATCTGAGAAAAGACTATATTGATACAAATGAATGAATAAGTATGATGGATGATCTCTAAGGGAGATCAGTTTGGGCTGGAGTCACTAAAGAACATGGAAGAGATAGGCTTTAAAAAATGACTTGGTACCACAATGACATGAAGACTCAGGGCAGGTTACCCCAGCACCCCCACTTAGTGATGTCATTTCATGCTTTCTTTCCACTGGGATTTCCTTTATTTCTTAACATCTAAGACACCTGAATAAGAACCATAAGGGGTTTCTTTCCTTCTCTCTCCCCTTCCCTTCTCTCTCCCCTTCCCTTGCTTCCCAATAACAATGCACCAACTGGATTGGTGTAGTGGAAAGAGTGCTATATTTAGAGTGAAAGGACTTGGGTTTGACTCTGTGATCTTCCATTGTGTGACCACAGGCTTACATTCTCCTGGCTTTTGGGGTTTTTCTTCTTTCAGTTTTCTCATTTATAAAATGAGGGGATTGGGCTAGACAATCTCTGAATTTCCTTCTAGCACTGAGATTCCATGTTTCTGTTGCTCTAAGATGAGTAAGATTGGCTAGGAAGAGAGATGAGAGAGGCTACTTTAGAAAGGGATCTTTGAAGAATGGGTAGGGTTTGAATAAGTAGAGAGGACATTTCTGATAGGAAGGAGTTCCTTTCACCTTCTCTACACTGGAATGTTTTGTTTCAGAGGAACTTCCTGGGACTAATTCTGGCCCTGCCCAGGGATGAGGCCAAAGATGGACCTGACATGGGCTGAGTGTCTCCCATAAGTATAGGAGCCAGGAATACTACAACCCAAAGGCTCCTACTTACAACAGACTCCTCCTCATCTTTATTTCATGGAATTGATGCTTCATGTTTGTAGAACTAAATCTTCTGTCTTGGGATACACTGTCATTCACTGAAAGGATCTATTCATGAAAATGCTTAGGAACATGTGCCAGCCAGTGCCTGACTCCTTCCTTACTCTAATTATTTACATGAGCCACTTCAGAAATAAGCCCTTTGCCAAATGGCTTGTAGATGCATTTATGGACTTTATAAAAAAAATTCACCATCCAAATCAACCAGACAGTCTAAGGAACAGGAGAAACAGACTCCATTTCCCATACAGATGAGAAGTTCAGTTCAAAAGGATGGATTTTGCATGGAATTCCTAAAAGTTATGAAAAAGACCAGCCTCAACTTCCTAGAAATTCAACTCTCACAGTCAAATGCTCTCCAGCATTCTTTGAAGCTTGAGATTCTTTGATCAACATTCACGAAAGCATTTGGTATTTTATTTCACATGCCCCAAGATTTCAGAGAGCCACATTAGCCTTGTAACCAGGGGCAAATTCCTTTAACTCTCTGACCCTCTGTTTCCTCATCTGTAAAATGGGGTTGGGAAGCTTTAAACTATCTATCTCACAGGACAGAGGAAAGACCTTTGTAAATCTGAATGTACCATAAAAAGTGAATAAATGCTATTATCATTATGGTTATTATTATATTTCTATAATATAGAAACAAGGTACTGTAAGTATTAAGGATCTAGAAAATGAATTATATTACACTAAGCTCTTGAGAGACTGTATTACAGAAGAGGTGTGGACTTTCCCCTCAAAGAACTAACATTTTATTAGGGAGGGCAATATAGACAAGCAGGTAATAAATATTAATATTTGTTGTGTCACTTTTCACTCATGTTCAACCCTTCATGCCCCATTTGGGGTTTTCTTGACAAAGATACTGGAGTGGTTTGCCTTTTCTTTCTCCAGATTATTTTACAGATGAGGAAACTGAGGCAAACAGGGTTAAGTGACCTGCCTAGGGTTACACAGCTAGTAAGTGTCTGAAACTAAATTTGGACTCATGAAGATGAGCCTTCTTGACTCCAAGCCCAGTGCTCTACCCACTGCACCACCTAGCTGCCCCAGTATTAATACTAAAAATCCACAAATGTGTAAATTCTTTGCAGTTTTTTCAGAGTTCTTTTATTACCATTATCTCATTTGATACATCAAGTAGACATCATTTCAGGGATACTGGATGGGGGAAGACTGGGTCTAGATTCTCCTGGTTAGCTTGGGACTAGTCTGGGAAAACTTCCTGAGGGAGGTTTTACTGAAGGAAAGTAATAAGAAAGGGGTTGTCTTGTAACATCGGTTAGCTTGTAAACTTGGGTACCCCTGGATCACTAAGCTTTTACTTTAATATGTTGACAACTGTATTTCAATATAATTGGTTTCCTTGGTAATCCTATGCATTTTATTTTATGCATTTAACAACAGTATTCTGAGAAAGGGTGCAATGGCTTCATGAGCCTGCTGAAGAGGTCTATGACACAAAACAGTTTAAGAACTAGAGACAAAAAGGGAATGGCTGAGCGCAAGAATCTCATGAGAAAATAAACTCTCCTCCAGGAGAAGAGATCAGGCCTGATACTGTGGGTAATAATAATAACAAAAAAGAATGCAGTTAAGATAAGGCTAGCAGGTGAATAGCTCTGAAATAAATAGAAGCAGAGGAGCATAGTCAGGGAGGGGGATCTAAAAACTTAGTTCAGGAGCACCAGAGGATAATATTATATTATTTTAGTACTTTGAGGCTTTGTGATTTCATCTACACTGACATAAATCTTTTCCCCTCTTCTCTAGGAGTGAATTGCTGTAGCTTCAAAAAAAATAATGAATACCCCAGTGGCCAAAGAGATGATAAGCCTCTCCATACTTAGCTTCAGAAGATCACAGATTTAAAAGAGACCCTAGGAGCCATCTAATCCAAGCCCCTCATTTCAACATGTGGGGAAACTAAAGCCCAGGGAGGCTATGACTTGTCTATAGAAACACAAATAATAAGTATTGTGTCTCCCCCAAATAAAATCATCACCTGAAATCTCATCATCATGGAGCTCACCCAACACCTTCTTAGCACCCTCCGTCGCCTCTGATCAGAGGGCTGGAGGGTAGAGCACTCAACTCCTCCCAAAGCCTTCTTTTATAGAGGCTGCAGAATTTTCCAGCTAAATGCTTCATCATCTATTAGTTGCTCCCCTTGGTTTTGACTCCACTAACATCAAGACCTCTCTGCTGTGTACCCTCACCCCACTTCCCCCTTTCAGCTGCATTTTGTGTATTATCTTCCCCTAATTAGATTGTACACTCCTTGAAGAGGACTGTCTTGTTTGTGCCCCAGTGCTTAGCACATACATTCTTCTTTCTAAATAATATTTTCCCCCAAACAATTTAAATGTTTTTTTTAAGTTGTGAGTTCCAAATTCTATCCCTTCCTCTCTTTCTCCCCTCCTCCCTCCTTGAGAGCACATAAATTCTTAATAAATATTTACTGACTGATTAGTCTCCTTCCATCCACCTCTATGGAGGTCCTTCTGTCCTCCACAATTTTTACCCTGATGGTCAAAAGCTGGCAAATATAAGTGAAGGAACTCAGGTGCAATGACACATTTCTTCATGTAGCAGAAAAGTGTCAGAGACATTCTTTGGGAAACTGAGTTCCAGACAAGGAAATCACAGGGTAGTTCTCTGTCTCTCTTTTAAGATGGGGTGCTCAGGATTCACTGTTGAGGTTCAGGGTGCTGGGGATCCCAAAATACCAACATGTTGGGTCCTGCTTGAATGAATTTTACACAAGCCTTCTTAAAGTCAAAAAATAAAATAAAATTTATTAAAGATTCGTCATACTGGGTTGACCCTTAAGGAGCCTAACCACTTGTAATGCTCATATTGACATGAGGGCCAGATAGAATCTCAGCTAGACAGTCTGTGCTGCATATCTGAGTGCCTTCATGGAGGCAAGATGGAACTTAAATACAGAAAAGACTACAGGAGGGATCTGGGGATGGTCTGATCCAAGGGACAAAGGTCTTAGCTTGGGCTCATACCCCATCATCATCACGACACTCTGTGTGATTTGACCTGGGCAGAATACAGCAGGATTATCACCTATCTCCCTAGTCCTGATCCTCAGTCCTCTCTTAATGCAGCTGAAGCTCTGGCTGTTAATAGTCAATAAGCATTTATTAAGCTCTTGCTGCATGCCAGGCATGGTGCTAAGCTCTGTGGATACAAAGAGAGACAAAAGACAGTTCTTGACCTTGAGGATTTTACAGATTAACAGAGTGAAGCAAGCAGCAAACATTGACGTGCAAGCAATATACAGGATAAATAGGAAACAATTAACAGAGGAAAGGCACTAGAATTTATGAGAAACTGGGAAAGGCTTTCTGTAGAAGGTGGGATTTAGTTGAGACTTGAAACCAGGAGGCAGAGATGTGGAAAGAGAGCATTTGAGGTATGAGGAACAGCCAGAAAAAATGACAGAGCAGAGAGATGGAGTATCTTATTTGTGCAAAAGTAAGGGGGCATTGAAGAGTTTGAGAGGGAATAAGTTAAAAGGTGACTGGGAAAGATGGGGAGTGGGGGTGGGGACACAGGTTATGAATGCCAAGCAGAGGATTTTGTATGTGACCTAAAACTTGTCTAGGCATGCCAAATGCACCAAACTTGGAGGTCCCTGAGAAATCTTTGGCCAGATGGCCTAAAGTGGAGGCCTCTGAGACCTCAACCATGTGAGAGAGACAGTAGCTTCCTTTGAGTGGTGGCTTTGAAACAGATGAGACTGAGCAGGTCACTCTTTTCTGCTACTCTTTCCTGCTTTGCCCAGAGCTCATGGACAGCATGAGTACTGTGAACTGAACCAGTAGAGAGGAAGGACTTCCTTCTAGAGCCTGGGGGTGTTTGTTTCTGTCTTGTGGCCTGTGTCCTTTGACTTCCTTATTTTCAGGTGTCAGCAGGGATCTCTATCAGACTGGGAAGTTAGAGCCATGGTAATCCTGGAGCCAGGATTCCAGCAGGGATGGCATAGCAGGCCCACCTGACATGGAAGCCCAGAGGGCTCCCCAGAGAAAAGGAAGGAGGCCCTCTCCAGAGATAGACAGACACAGACAGTCACAGGCGTCATTTACTACTAGAAACCAGGGTAACGGGTTTCTCAGGGGTGTATTTTTGGTTTGTTATGTGTAGCAAGATAGCTTTGAGAGTCCATGTCTATAGCATAACCTCTGGATTGAATATGATAACTTTGGGAATCAATACATGATAATTCTATGGTTATAAGATAGTCCTGTTTTTACAAGAGAATTCCTTCAGAGGTCAGCTTGTTCTTGTGATGGGGAAAGATAGTTTGTTCTACTACTAGGGTCCACTCATGAGTTATTGCTAGGCATGGTGTCCTTGGGTTGGGGAGAAAACTGTCAGGGATAGTGTTCTGAAGTTTGGGAGAAATGTGATCTTGGAATTGGGGTCCAAGCACAAGCACCCCATCAAAAATAGAGGTCAGCAGAGAGGTTAAGGCTGGATAGATAGATTTAAGAATTATCAACATAGAGAGGGTAATTAAATGCCTGGGAGTTGATAAGATCACCAAGTGAAGTAGTTTGGAGGAAGGTACTTATTGTAGGCAGCATTCTCAAGGAGTTTATCGAAAAAAAGGAGAGATACAGGAAAATGGTTAGAGAGGAGGGAAGGATCAAGTTAGGGTTTTTTTTTTTTTTTATTTGAGGATGGGGGAGACATGAGCATGTTTGTATACAGCTAGTAGACATGGAAAGTTTGAAGATAAATGAGCCAATATACAGGCAACTGAGCCAAATTTATAAAAATAAGTTATTTCTCAATTGATAAATGGCCAAAGGATATGAATAGGAAGTTTCCAGAATGAGAAATCAAACTTACCAAAAGTCATATAAAAAATGCTCTAAATCGCTAATAATTAAAGAAATACAAATTAAAACAACTCTAAGGGATCATCTCACCCATCAGATAAACTAAGATGAAAGAAAAAGAAAATTTAAAATGCTGTAGGCGATGTGAGAAAATAGGTACACTATTGCCCTGTTGGCAGAACCAAGAACTGGTCCAACCATTCTGGAGAATAACTTGGAACTATGCCCAAAAGGCTCTAAGACTGCTCATACCCTTTGACTCAGTAAAACAACTACTAGGTTTATACCCCAAAGAGATAAAAGAAAAGCGAAAGGAACCCCAGGAACAAAAAACATTTAAAAGATTTCTTTTTGTGATAACAAAGAGTTGGAAACCAAGGGGATGTCCATCAATTGGAGAATGGCTGAACAAGTTATGGGATATGATGGAATACTACTGTGTCTGCAATGCTCTCCTTTTTCATTTCTGTCTTCTGTGCTGCCTACCTTCTTTCAGCCTTGGAAGCTGATTTTTTTTTTGGCCAAAGTATAAGATCTTTACATTTGTCCCTATTAAATTTCATTTTATTAAATTTGGGCTAAATGTTCTTCTAGCCTTTTGAGATCTTTTTGGCTCTTGAGCTTGTGATCTCACATGTCAACTATCCCTCCTAGTTATATATCAACTTAATTTTTTTATTTTTTAAACATCTATTTCTTCTGATGGGGAAGTTAGGGGGCACAGTGGATAGAGTGAATCTGAACACAACCTGAAATGACCAAACATGTCTTCTGATCCTCATAACAACCTTGTGAGGGCAGGTATTCCAAACATCCCCACCTATAGATGAGGAAATTGAGACTGAGGAAGGTTAGTCAGATGGCTAAAATTCATAGCATTCCCCTCATCTGTTAGTTTAGTAACAAACTTGCTGAAGGTCATTCACAGAGCTGGCAAAGGTATGTGAGCCTCTTAGGCTCCAGGTCCCATATATATACATATACACACATACACACATGTATATGTACATACGTGTATACATATATGCACATGTGTATATATAATTAATACATGTATGTATATTTATATGCTACATTATGCTGCCTCCTCTCATTTAATCTGAAAATGTGATAAGCATGTAACCTAGCTAGGCCTTTATTTTAACTCCCATTTATGCCTTGATTCAGGTCATTGATAAAATGTCAAAGAGCACAGGGCCAAGTGCAATTCCCTGGGGCATGTCAGGAGAGATCTCCTTTGGTTCTCTTTCATTACACTATAAGCCCCTAGCCAGTCTGACTCCTCTCTACAGTGTTCTAACCATAATCTCATAAATCAGGAGCAACAATATGCCTGGAATTCATTCCCTTCTCATCTCCACCCATTCAAATTCTTCTCTTCCTTCATGGCTTATCTTGGGTGCCATAGAGTCTTTTCCTCAGTCTTTAGTATCTCCTCCCTGCTCTGGCCTCAATTTCCTCTCTTTAGTCTTAACCATACTGTCAATCAGTTCAATTATATACTCTGTTTTTACCCTGGGAATATATTATTCCTTTGTGTTACCACCATTCACTCCTTGACAACTAACCCTGGGTCACTGCCACAAATCACCTTCTCTACTTCTTCTTTAATACCACCAAATGACACCATAGGTAGTCATGTAAGTGTGCCAACTAAATGCAGTACAAATTCATGCCCTCCTGTTGCAAAACAGTCCTCTTATTCCTACTTGGTGGACTTTTTAATTCCATTGCCCTTAGCAACTATTCCAAACCTTTCCTTTTAAGCCTTCTACCACTTTCAAGTCCTTATGGACTATATTGGGTTCAAATTAGTGAAAGTAATACTCCCAAGCTCCTACTAATCCTCCTGTTGAATTCTAGGGGTGCTGGGACCCCGAAATTCAAGGGAAAACCATGCACAGGTCCTGCCTTGAATGAATTCAGCTCAAGGCTTCTTTCAGACAGAGATAAGGTTTATTTATTTTAAGAATCTGAGCACTGGCCAGACTCTTAAGGAATGTGAGCATTTGTATTGCTAATGCAAGCAGGCTAGATTCTTAAGGAATCTGAGCAATTTAATGGGGGGCAAGATGGACATTATACATAGAAAAACTGTGGGAAGGATCTAGGAGTCGCCAAGTTGTCTGGGGTGACTGGCAGGTAACAGAGAAGAACTGGTGCCCCAGGTGAATGCCAGGACCTGGGCCATGAGAGAAAGTCCAGGGGCTTTTTCTTTTGGGGATCCAGATTTCAAATATATGGTCTTTTCCTTTTAGGGGTTCAGATCCCATCCCCATCACTCCCATGACATGAACCTCTGGTTACTATCTCTGGACACTCTCCAATTTACCAACATCCTACAACCACTGGGCACCAAACTAAAGACAATATTCTTTAAGAGGTCTTAGGAGGGTGGGATATATCAGGTCTCTCACCTCCTTATTCCTAGAAGGTTTACTTCTCTTAATGCTATTTGCTACCTAAAGTCACATTAGATTTTATTGGCTGCCACCTCACAGAACTGACTCATCTAGAGCCTGCTGTCTGTTAAAAACCCTAGATCTCTTTCAGAACAACTGCTGTCTTTCCAAGTCTTCCTCATCGTATATTAGTAAAGTCGATTTGTTGCTCTTCTATAATTTAAGCCATGTCTAACTCCCCACCATCCCATTTCCTTCTCCAGATCATTTTACAGATGAAGAAACTGGACCCAAACAGGCTTAAGTGACCTTGCTAGGGTCACACAACTAGTAGGAGCTGAGGCCAGATTTGAACTCAGAAAGAGGAGTTTTCCTGACTCCAGAACCAGGGCTCTAGCCACTGTTCCACTTAGCTGTCCTCAACCACCATTAAGGATATCTGAAAGATCATGGACAACAGGAGAGGCAGCACAAAATAGGAGAAGTGTAAATGTCCTGATTGTCAAAAAAAAAAAAAATAGAGGGAAAGAAATGGGAGTCTACAAACTATAGGTATGTGAGTTTGACAATGATGGGGGTAGGGAGGGGAAAGGAATTCCAGCATGTATAATGAGAGAAATTGATGGAATGCTAAGAAAGCTGCCCCCAGTCCCAGTAGCCTAACTTCCTTACAGGTTTCACTGAACAGCAGGTCCAGGGTCCCAGCTAACCACTGCCCTCAGATCCAATTCACATATTTGAACAGGTATGTTTTTGTGCTCAACTACAATCACGTCATTCATTTAGCCCAAGACAGGACCACAATACCTAACTATCCATCTTGACCAGACAGGACCACAGTAGCTAGCCAATTAGAGAGCTGAATGACCATAATGTTTAACCACTGAGCCATAGAAGGGATCCCTCCCTTATTACCTAATCCCTTGACAAACTCCACCTGCCTTTTTAATATTCATAATTTCTGTTATATAATTGTATCTTTACCCTATAAATATCCATCTTGCTTTCTTCTCTGAAGCTGCAGCTTCCTCTTGCAATTTAGCCCAATTCGTGAGAGGCGTTAATCTCAATAAATGCCTATACTGGATTAGAGGTGATCTGACTATGGATTCTTTGAGACGGTTCTACCACAACACATGAAACCGCAACAGTTTTTGGCATCATTGGGTGGGGACAGTCTAAACCCAACAGTTTTTAGAGTCCCTGAGGTGAAATTGCAACAAAATGATTGGCAGTCATCTAGAAAAGACCATCATGACTTCTTCAAGAACGGATCGCCAGACTAATGTCATTTCCGTTTTTGACAGGATTACCAAATTAATAGATGAGGGGAACAAAGATATGAATTTTAGCATTTCTTAGCTTTTGGCAAAGTTTTTGATAAAAACATTTCATACTATATTTGTGAAGAGGATGGAGAAATATGGATTAAAGCATAATATAATCAGAACTGGTTGGACAGCCAATATTAAAGAGTAATGTTCAATGGGTTAAATATTAATAGTTCAAAGAGTAAATGGTTCGATATCAACATGGCAGGAGGTGTCTAGGAGGGTATCGTAGGGATCTGGACTGGCCTTCTGCTGTTTAGCATTTTTATCAATGACTTAGATAAAAGCATAGATTGTGTATTCACATGTTTATACATGAGACAAAGTTGGAAGGAACAGCTACCAGTGCATGACAGAATCAGGATCCAAAACAAGAACGACAGTTACATTGCCCACCATTTTGGCACCCAGGATGTAGTTCATCTAGATCAAGTGACTTGAATTCATCAAGGAAGGCTAGGTGCTCTCTTACTTTCTCATCGCTTCTCTTGGGTATTAATTTGGGTACCAACTCCCCGCTAATCATTTCGTTGTTTCCAGTGTAAGGGCATTCTCTTTTAGAGAGAAAAAAGAAACAAAATCAGAATTGGGGAGTTAGTTCTGCCTTCTCTTTGTGGCCAGTTATCATTGTCCAATCTATCCCTATCTTTGATCCTCCTTTCCCCCACACCATATAGCAAAAAAAGAAAAATCCCCCCGACCTTTTGTTATCCTTAGTTTTCCTCAGTAGCCACACCTCATTCTGAGTTTTAGTGTTCCTCATATTACTTTTATAGGATCATGCCATACTTGTGTATTCCTCTTCTGTTCCCTGGCCTGGCTTCCATTTTCTATATCTTTCTTTTTAAAAACTAAATTATTTGAGTGCATACACATTGGTCTCTTCAAACAAATCCCTGGTAATTCCCTTGCTTCTGCACCAGGCTGCCAATCAGGGAGTCCTTTGCCTTTTCTTCTCTTTTGTTTTTTCTAAAGATAGCTCATCTGGTATTATTGGTAGAAGAAACACCCAATGAGAAAACTCCCCCTACCAATGCAAATTGGCACTCACTGTACAGCTTACAGTCTCAGAGAATTACGTAGGCTCTGAGAGGTTAATTGATTTGCCCAGGGTCTCATAGCCTGTATTAAAGGCAGAAATTGAACCAAGGGCTTTTTGACTCTGAGACTAGCTTTCTATCCATTTTTCCACTCTCCCATTCATCCTTTGACTTCAAATAAGAAAATGCCTTTAATCTGCTGCTCACTCCCATGATGCCAGTTGTGGTCACTGAAAATCTCACCACCCTCCTCTTCAGAAGCAGGACTGAGAGGCGCTAGGTGGTATCAGTGACTTGCTTTGTCTTACTTCCCAATCTAGAATAAATTTACTTCCCCACCCACATTCATGGAGTCTTAACGTATATATTTACTCAAGCAAGAGTTTTATTTAACCATGCTTTCAAGGTTTTAGCCTAGCTTGCTAAATTTGTTTGCATGCTGTATTCCCCATTAGTTTATAAGCTCCTTGTGAGCTAGGATTACCTTTTACCTCTTCCTGTTTCCCCACAGTGCCTGGCACATAGTAAGCAGTTAATAAATGTTATTTCGTTTGATCCTTACAACAATCTATTATATCCCCATTTTACAGATGGGGAAACAGAGATAAAAAAGGTTAAGTGACTTGTCCAGGTTCACAGAGCTAATGAGTGTCAGGGGTTGGATTTGAACTTAGGTCTTCCTGACTCCAGGCCCTGAGTTCTATCTACTTTCACCACCTAGCTGCCTCACATCTGCATACCTTTCTCACCATACAAAGCACTTTCACATACACTGACTCATTTGATCTTCATAACAGCTTGATAAGGCAGGTGATATAATTACCCCCATTTTATAGATGAAGAAACTGAGACCCAGATAAAGAAAGTGATTTGCCCAAGTTCACCTGGCTAGTAAAGGGTAGAGATGGGACTTAACAGAAGTCTCCTTCATTGTCCCAAGTATTTTCTACTATACCTATCAAAATAAGGATAAATTGTTTTTCCATGTGTAGCCCAGGTTGTGAGGACCTCAATTAGAAGGAAAAAGTTTTATCTAGGGGAAAACTTATTGTTGTGGTTTGTCCTTTTTCAAAGAGAACCATGACAGGGAGATGCTGACACGACTTGCATTTGACTTTGATTTGAGTGAGGGAGGGCTGTGCAAGGTCACCAACCTCACTTTCTCCTCCAGAGCCATCCGGTTCCAGTGGCTAGATGGAGATCGGGAGGACTGGAGATGGCCCAGGATGCAATGGGAGACCCTGGGCCTTTTAGGCTAGGATCTTCTCAGGGTCTAGAAGTGAGTACAGGGATGGCCCTTTTAATAACAATAATTTTTAAAAATCATCAAATTGGGAGAGAGAGATTAGAAACAGTCACTATTTACATTCACTGTAAGCCTGGAGAGTCCAAAAAATTAGCCATTAAGCGTTGCTTGGGCAGAGACCTATTGATTAATCTATGAGGCAGGGAAGGAAGGAAGGAAGGAAGGAAGGAAGGAAGGAAGGAAGGAAGGAAGGAAGGAAGGAAGGAAGGAAGGAAGGAAGGAAGGAAGGAAGGAAGGAAGGAAGGAAGGAAGGAAGGAAGGAAGGAAGGAAGGAAGGAAGGAAGGAAGGAAGGAAGACAAATCTAGCCAGTAAACCCCAAATTAACTGGGCAGATTTTGCCCATCCAAATTTACCTTCCTTTGGAGGGAAGGACAGGAGAAGGGGAGCGAAGCTACCCGTCGAGCTGGGTCCCCATTTAGGCGGCTCGGACTACTCGCAGCCCCGTTTGTCCTTCTCTCCAAGAGGACCAAGTGTCCGGGCGGTTCCCTCCCGCGGGCGGGCGTCGTCCCCACGTGGCTCCCCTCTACCGCAATGCCACGGACCCGGGCGCTTGAGGGCAGAACTACTTACTATGTATTTAAACGTCTGGAAATGTTGACGAAGTCAAGAAATGGAAAACAGTGAATGTCAGCGCATACCTACAGGTTGAACTTTAATATGACAAGCCTTTCACAAAGAAAAAGGAAGGACGGGCTTTCAGTTTAGGAAGAATTGCGTACTTGGGCCATGACTCTGTGACATGCCTCACTTTCCACTACGTGCCTCCAGCACACAGTGTCCTGGAGAGCCAGCTAAGCGAGACGAGACCCTGCCAGGTGACCTAGAATGTGCATATTTGGTCATTCTTGGCTAGAACAGGGAGATCGGGAAGCCACAAGGGTTTGTTTTCAGTTGTTGTCAGAAGGGTTGAGTCTGAAGTGTTGCATTTATTTCAGACAACCCCGGGGTTGGGGGGGGGGGGGGCGGGGAGGAGAGGGAGGAGAGCAGTAGATCAAGAGAGAATGAGGGGAACCGAAGCTAATGCCGCCAGAAGAACTTGTTGCCTGCGTGGACAGGCCACATTTGGAGTATGGTACTTACTCCGGAGTATTTCCTTTAAGAAGTGACAGTGACAATTTGGAGTAAGAGAGCCCTGAACCTGTCAGAGGACACGGATTTGAATCTCAATTCTGCTCCTCAAACTTGCTGGGACATTTAGCAAGTCTCTGGACCCCTTTGGGGATTGGCTTTTCTGTTAAATAAGGGGTTCTTCATCTGGGGTCTGTAAACTTTCCTTTTCTTAAAACTGTTTTTTCTTTCTCTGTATCCCCTAGATAAAGTTTTCCTTCTGATCGAGGTTCTCACAGCCTGGGCTACACATGGAAGAATAATTTATCCTTATTTTGAAAGGCGTAGTGGAAAGTGCTTAGGACAGGTTAGGAGACTTCTGTTAAGTCCCATCTCTACCCTTTACTAGCCAGGTGAACTTGAGCAAATCACTTTCTTAACCTGGGTTTCAGTTTCTTCATCTATAAAATGGGGATAATTATTTTTATGCCACCTTTTTAATTTAGTTGGTTTTTTTGCAATTCTATGCATTTTATTTTATATATTTATGGTGATCTCTAAAGTCTCTTTCAACTTTATTCCTATGATTATGAATCTACGAGTCCAGAGGAAGGTGACCAAGATGACATACCATACAAAAAAGATGGGTTCACTCAACTTGATTTCAGTTCAGTTCAGTTTCATTCACTTCAAAGCAGCAAACATTTATTGAGTACTAGGTGGCTGAGGGGATAGAATGCTGGGCCTTGAGTCAGCAAAACCCTTCTTGAGTTCAAATTTGGCCCCAGACACTAGACCTTGGACAGGTCACTTAACCCTGTTTGCCTCAGTTTCCTCATCTATAAAGTGAGCTGGAGAGGGAAATGGCAAACCACTCCAGTATCTCTGCCAAGAAATGGGGTCATGGAGAGTCCGACTAAAAGAGCTGAACAGCAATGTTCTGAGCCCTATATTAGATCTTGGGAGAGATACAGAGTTTAGCTAGGACAAAGGTCCTGCTTTTCTGGAGGGAAGTCTATTCTGAAGGAATCTGAGACATTTAACCTGGAGAATAGAGGACTTAGGGATGTCATTTTAGATAGTTTTTAGATATCTGAAGGGCCATCTTATGGAAAAGGAATTAGATGTGATTTTTTTTTTTTTTTTGTTCCCAGGGGTTAGGGAAATGGGCTGATATTAAAGGGAGGCAGATTTTTGTCCCAGGAATATAGGATATTCCTGATGATGAAAGATGTCCAAAAATAGAACAGGTCAGCATGGTAGGTGGTGAATATCCTAATTGGAAGTATTAAAGTAGAGGGTGGACAACCAGTTCTCAGGGAGAGTGGATGCTTGCTGAGCAGGGAAATTGGAATGGTTGGTCTCTGTGGTCCTTTCCACCTCAGAGATGCCCTGATTCTGTGAAACATGGACTCTATGACTCTTCAACTCTTTATATCAGTTACCCAGTAATACTACTTAGTTATTATTATACAGCCTATCTACGAGATTGAAGAAGGATTGGTTAAAAAAAAAAAACTTACACAGTTAAGCTAGAGAAGGAAACAGATATGGAAGAAGGAGGTGATGTACCCAGGGTCCCAAAGGGAGCTGCTGGAAGAGGTGGGTTTGTAGCCCATAACTCTTACTCACAATGTCACATAGTTATAACATAACCTGTGAGTCTACAGGCCTACAAAGAATAGATAAATTCCAGTATTAACATAATCCTGCTTAAGCATAACTTAAATAAGTATACAGAAAGAATATGTATTTATTTTTGTTAGAGTTGGAAGACACTTTGGAGATCACCTGAGCAAACTGTTCACTTTACACATTTGGAAACTGAGGCCAGAAAAATCTAAGCCAGCTGCTAGCAAGTCTGGGATGAGGGCCAGGTCTCCTGATGCCCATGCAGGACAGTTGTCATTTCAATTTAACCACATGCCTTCTCTGTACATACAATAGCAACAGTTTTTTAAGCTGTTAAAATTAATATAGAACCGTAATAATTAATATGTAATAAAAAAATTGCTATGGCACACATATTCCTTATGTCCAAGATCCCCCTGGAGTGAAGGGCCCATATTAATTTTGGAGAGTATCATACTCCTTTACTTGTCCTATCGCATTCGGCCTAAAACCTGAGAAAAATTTCTTAATTTGACAGCCGTTGCCATACAGTAAAGGTTCCAATTCTGTGGCTCTGGCCACTTCAGGTTGTTCCTAAAAATTGTCTACTCATAGAATCATTGAATCTGAGAGCTGGAGAGAACCTCAGAGATCATTCAATCCAACCCCTACATGAGCAGAAACCTTCTCTATAATCTATCTGACAGCAACCATCCAGACTGCCTGATGCCCTCCAGAGAGGGAGGTGGGTAGGGAATGCATTTTTTCCTAAGGCAACCCATTAATCATTAGGGAAGGACATGGTCCTTACATTAAGCTGAAATTTGTCCTTTTTGTAACTTCCTCTCCTTACTCCCAGCTTTGTCCTCTGGGCTTAACAAAACCAATCTCCTTCTTTCTCTTCCCCATGACAGCTCTTTGGATCCTAGAAGATAGTTAGCATATTCCTCCTCCATCTTCTTTTCTCCAGGTTGGACACGTACATTGCTTTAACCTGTCTTCACAAGACGTGGTTTTGATTTCTCTCAATCTTCTAATTTCCCGTCTTCTAAAATTGAACTTCGTACTCCAGAGGTGATCTGGCCAGGGCAAAGTACAGCAGGAATTTTATCTGCCATGTTCTACTCAATGTCTCAATATTTCAAGAGATCTATTGTCTCATAAATATACTCCCTCCAAAATGCAGATCGCAATCCAGCCATGCCTGTCTTGTGTAACCTTTGTCCATTTGCTCCTGTAAATCTGTCAAGGGGGAGGGAGGTGACTGGGGGTGGAAGTCGTGGGGTGGGAGGGACATCCAACATGGCTTTCACTTTCTTTACACTGATTGTGCTGATGCCAATGGGGATACCAATAGTGAACCTTTAGTCAGTTCTCAGTTTCACAACTTACCCAGCCTGTCTTGCATTCTGTTCATCCATCTCTCTAATGCTCTCCTTTACTTTGCTTCTCCTCGGTAATTTCTCATTTGTAATATATTTTAGCTTGCTATACTGTGTGTATGTATGTATGTATGTATATGTGTGTATTCATACATGCAGAATAAGGTCACATTGGGGTTTTTCCCCCCTGCTATATGTTACACTATTGATTCATACTGTGTTTTTGGTCCAGCAGATCTTCAGGTCCTCTTCTACATGAACTGTTGTCTAGCAAAGTAACTCAAATTTTATCCAATTTATGATTTTACAAAGCCAAATGTTTAAAACTTTACAAAATTGTTTCTTAGTAGTTTCAATTCATTATTTAATGATGTCAGGGTTTTTTTAAATTCCAATACCATGTTTTGTATTATTTACATGTGTGATAAATATCCCAAATCTAGATACTATCTGTGTGACTCTGAACAAGTCACTTAACCTTTGCCTGCCTCAATTTCCTCGACTGCAAAATGGGAATAATACTAGAACCTACTTCATAGGGTTATTGTGAGGATATGAGATAATTATAAGGCATTCACCTTGACTCTTACTAGCGCTTTTAAAATGATTTCTTTGACACTCCGCCTCTCCCTCCCCAATCTAAGTCACTGATCACAAGACTGAATCCTGGGGAACTCTATTAGGAAAGAAACTCATCTGAATGTTTATTACCACTTTTTGGATCCAATCATTTAACCATTCCCAATTCCACTTAAATTTGCTATTATCCAACTCACATGTCTTCATTTTGTATAACAAATATGTCTTGAGGAATTTTCTCAAATACTTTGCTGAAATCCAAGTGTACAATGTCTATTGTATTTACCTCCAATGATCCTGTCAAAAAAGGAATTGAGGTTAGTTTAGAGCAACCTTTTCTGAATGTTGTTGAGTCATTTTAGTCATTTCAACACTTCCTGACCCCATCTGGGTTTTCCTTGGCAAAGACACTGGAGTGGTTTGCCATTTCCTTCCTCTGCTCCTGTTATAGAGAAGGAATTGAGTCAGTCACCCAGCACCTAAGTCTCTGAGGCCAGATTTGAATACATGGAGATGAGTCCTCTGGACTTCAGGCCTGACACTCTAGCCACTGTGCCATCCAGCTCTCTTTTTCTTAATTAAGCCATACTAATTTTTAGCGATGTCCTCCTTTTTCTAAATGTTCACAAACATCACTTTAATAATGTTCTAGAATTTTACCAGAAATCAAAATCAAACTTAATAGTCCACTTGCTTCTTTTTGAAAATCAGGACTAGGAGTTCATGCCTCCAACAAGGGAACGCCTTTTCTTTTCTCCGTAGTTCTCCAAATAAAAAAAAATTGTTGTCACAAATATTTTTGCTGAGTCTACAATCCACAATTTACAAGGAATTTAGCACAGTGTCCTGAGTGTTCACATTCTTTAAAAATCAGATAAATTCAAATTAAAATAACTATGAGATACTGCATTCCACCCATTAAATTAGCAAAGATCATTAAAAAACTAAAAAAACTCAGTGCTGACAAATTTGTGTATTAATAGGCACACTTTTATGTAGCTAGTAGAGTTGTATATTATAGCAGTATTTTTGGTGAGTGATATAGAAATAAATATGAATAAAAGCTATCAAAATGTAACCTAGTGATCTTACTTACAGGATTATAATGCAAGGGTAGTATTTAAAAGGGGGAAAATCCTGTCTGTATGAAAATATTCCTAGCAGCATTGCTTGTAATCGCAAAACGTGCACTCTACAGTGAGTACAAGGGTAGGTTTCCGGGAAAAGATACTGAATTTGAGATGCTTATGGGACATGTAGTTTGAAATGGTGAATAGACAGTTTGTAATATGAGACTGGAAGAAGACAAAAAAAAGTTCAGAAATAGGATAACATTACTATTAATTTTATTATAATAATAAACTATATATTTAATATATTTCATTATAAATAATATATTATAATAATTTATTGCTAATTTTTAATTATTTCATTACTTCTCTTAAATAGATATGAAACAGAGCAAATGATGGAACTTTTCATTCGCATACACTATTTTTTATTTCTCCCCTTTGTGCGCTCTATGCTTCAGCTAACCTGGCTTATGAGTTGTTCCTAGAACTGTATACTTTATCACTTTGGGTCACCACACCTTTGCATTGCCTTTTCCTGATGCCTAGAAAACACATCTGCCTTATCTCTATCTCTTAGAATTCCTGCTTTCTTTGAAGACCTCAGCTCATATCTCATCTCCTACTGGAAGCCTTTACTGATTGCCCCTGAATTGTCAATGGTCTCTCTGTCCTTGAATTGTCAATTATTTACTCACCTGTATGCAGGTTATATTCAACCAGTAGCATGTAAACTACTTTAGAAGGGGCACTCTACACTCTAGATCTTGTCTTTGATTCTGCCTCTTCCTCTTCACCCCCACTGGTGCCTTACATATAATAGACAATTAAAATATATTTGTTAAATTTAATTGAATTCTTATTTGTGTATTCGAATGTTTGTATTTGCTGATGGCTATTAAGGTTATAATTGTATTTGAGTGTAATGATTTGAAGTGTCACAGGAAAATAGGCCAAAGGTCATTATATTCACCAGCTCCACCCATTCATTCCTTTTCAGTATTTCTCCAGATATGATATTTGCATGGCACTAGGGAATAATTGGATTTGAAAGACTCTTCTTAATCCAGCTCCACCAAGGTTCTTGGCAGTACAATCAAATGTAATCTTTCCAGTTCCTCTCACCTTGAAGGAGATCCCTGCTCAATTTGAAGTGGACTCAGACTAGCAGCCTGAGTTATTATGAGTTTAAAAATTTTCAGACTTCACATAGAGTTAACATGGTGAGATTTTTGAGTGGCAGTAAGGAAAAGAACAATTTAAAAAGACAGACTTAATAAGTGTTTCTGTTTGGAGAATTCAACACAAAAGAATTAACACTGTGTAATAAGATAGAGAACTGGAACTCTCCCCTATAGGGGAGGAAAAGCAACATTTATTTACATGTGCCATCAGATACAGTGGCTAGAGCCCCCAGACCTAGAGTCAGGAAGATCTGAATTAAATTCCAACATTAGACACCCAGTATCTGTGTGACCCAGAGTAAGTCACTTAACCTGTTTGCCTCAGTATCCTCAACTATAAAACGGTGATAATAGTCCCTTTCCCAGAGTTGTTGTAAGGGTCAAATGAGATAATATTTGTAAAGCACTTGACACAGTACCCGCCAGCCACACAGTAAGCACTGTATAAATGTTAGCTATTATTAAGTATTATAATTAATAGTTTAGCAAAGAAGCTACATTGCCTGCTTATTAACTGACTATGGTAGCAGGTGACAACAGCAGCTTAAGTGAGATGTTGGGTATACAATCAAGTTGCCTGGCAGAAAGCAGTATAACATCAGCAGGTGACATCTGCTGGCTGTGTAATATTAGAAGCATGAGTTGTCCTTCCATATGTGTTCTCTGACTGTGCATGTTTCCTATGTGTGTACTCCTTCACACATATTCCCTGGTCATGTGTTCCTTCCATATGTGCTCCTCCATGAGAGTTCTTTAGTAGCTCATAGTTACTATAAGTGATAACTGGTGGGAAAGTGTACCCTTTGTTTGTAAGAGGGATCTTTCTTGTTGCTTTTCCAATGTTTAGTACAATACCTGCACATAGTAGACACTTAATAAATGCCTGTTGAGTTATCTTGCTATGATGATAGATTTAATGGCTTTTGCTTTGAACTGATAGGTTCTCTGGTTAGTCTAATAAAAGAAACACATCAGTGGGGGCTTATGCGATATGATTTTTTTGAGTGGATATTGACTTATAAAGTGCTTCAAATATGAGGTAACCTGAGAGTTCATTTACAAGGGACCTCCCAAGTGCTAATAAATGAATGAGTGAATTAATTAATTACTGACTGAATACTAGCAGCTTAGCAATCACATTCATCGGGTTTTTCAGCATTCTTGTATACACTGTATCTGGGGCCTGTTAACTTTCAACTCATTGAGTACAAAAGTTACTTTCTTACAATCTGTGCATTTATCTTAGGTTTCATTTCCCCTGATAAATGTTTCCTGTGCACTTCCAAGCATGAAGCTCTTTCTCCTTGTTATGAAATACAATAGCAAACTTGAAGTTAAGAAGTTCTGCCTATTTTCTATCATCTGTTATCTCTTTCCTTCAACATAATTTTTCAAGCCCCCTTTGTTATCCTGAGCTATCATCAGAATTCTCAGTTCTCTGTACTTTATTTAGTGCTCCAAAAATTATTTTCACAGAACCATGACACTCTATTGTACCTGTCCTAAGTTACCCACCCCTTGTTTCTATCTCCTGTACTTGTCTTTTTAAAGTCTAACTTGATTAATCGAGTTCATGTATGTTCAATTAAACGAGTATTCCTTAAATGCCATATATGTTCCAGTTCTATGCTCGATGCTTGGGATACAAAGATGGGAAAAAAGTCTTTGCTGTCAAGGACCTTACATTTTATTAGGGGAAAACAACAGGTTTAATAAACTAAGTTAAATAGAAAATACACACAGCCTTATTCATAGTAGGAAGGATACTATGAAGTAGGGAGATCAAGAGAAACTTCCAAGAGGAGGTAGCCATTGAATCAAAGTTTGAAGGAAAGTAGAGGTTCAATGAGATGGGGGACAGCTTACAAAGGCACAAAGATGAGAAAAAAGAAGAGTGTAGATGGCAAAAAAAAAACAAAACAAAACCATTAGCCTGGAAATAATGTCTGAAAGGGAATATGTGCAACAAGCCTAGAAAGATAGGCAGCAAGCTGGATTGGGAAGGACTTGAAAAGCCCAAAAGATGAGGCCACATTGGAGTTGCTTGTGCTGTGCCGTCAGAATTTCATTCTTGAGGATGTCCTATATTCTTCTCTAGATAACTTCTGCGATAGGTTTTTAGGCCATGGAGCCCTAAGGTATTATTTCTCTGGACCCTTAAAAATTGATTTACTCCAGATTTAAAATGTGGATCACTTTACACCCATCTTTCATCCTTGGAGGAATTTTGTTTTCAAAAACTCTGAAATTTCATGGTCACTTTCTCTCAAGTTTTCTATTTCAGGATCAGGCCCAGAATAGTAAATAGCTTGATGTTCAACCTCCTTTACCTTTTAAAAAATAAAATGACCATTAAATCAAGTCCAGAATTGATTAGCTGCTGATTTGTTAGAAGAATTAGCAAGATGTCCCAGCCCATGGCCAGATCACTGAAGTCGCCCATCACTGCTATACAATACCTCCATATGAGGTTTACAAGGGGTTTTCAACCTCATTGTCCACTTTCCCATAGTAAAACATAGAGCTCCTTTATATTTTATTGTAGATAATCATATTCCTGAGTTGAAGATGAACAATGACTGATGAATTTGTTATTTATTGTTCCTCCTTCATTCTCAAAGAGAACCAATGATATCAGGAGGTAAAGTCTTGACTCACAAGTGAATTGGATTTAACTGAGACAGGGCTGTGCAAATCATCAGCCTGGCTCTCTCCTCCTGAATCATATGAGTCCAGTGGCAAGGCATAGGGTCAGAACACCTGGCAACAGCCCAGGATGCAGTGGAAGACCCTGTCCTTTATAAGCTAACATCTTTCCCAGGTCTCAGTTTGTCTGAGGCAATACCCATTCAGTGAGTTAAGGCTAGGTAAGAATGAGGCAAAAGATGGCCTACTTTGCCTATACAAAAGAATCAAGCTGGGAAGGGTGAATTTGTTACCAGATGCAGAGAGGTATATCAGCGGGGTGTGCTGACAAATGTTGAACACCTGGCTTTCCAAAAAAATAATTATGATACAGTGCCTATGGCACACTTTTTAGTTTAATCTGTATTATTAGCATTTTATCTCTCACTTTCTTACGTCTAGACAATCAACAGAACAATAAACCAAGACCTGATTTGTAGCATTTGCTGATTTCCAAGGTGGAAATGCTCTCACTGAAAATTTAACAGGCAGCCACCCAGACATATGAGCCCTCTCCAGCACATCTCTGGGGTGCACACTGTACTAGCTTGAGAGTTAGGAGCCCTAAATTCCTCAAATCATGAGATCACAGCTCTGGAGCTGGAAAGGGACTTTCTCATTTTAATTCTACCATTGAGTAATGTCAGAACTGTGTGCCTTTACTTTCTATAAAATAAGAGTGTTGAGGTGGGTTGTCTCTAAGACACCTGCCAGCTTTAAGTCCCTGGAGTCCTCTACCAAGCACCACCACCCAGAGAACAATAATGAGAAAGGGAGTCGAGCTGGATGAGGAAGTAAGAGACAGTCAGGGGAAGAGAAAGTGTCCTCTTCAATGAAAGCCTTGTTTGTTGCTTAGTTTGAGTCAGAGGTTAAAGTTGTATTCAGATGTTACAGGCCACAGAGAACAGCTGTTCACCATGTCAGAGAGAAAACCACCTCATTCCACGGGCATATCACCCCCTGGTGGGGAAAGAGTATATCACCATTAAACATATGTTCTGTGGTTGTCTGGTTTTATTATTGAAGTTTAGAGTGGAGAGCACTTAGTCCACAAGTGTGCTGGAGGGAGCTTAGACTGGCCCCAGAGAGCTGGTTGTTCAACTTTCAGTATGAGCATTTGCACTTCTGAAATCAGCAAACTACAAATTGGGGCTTCATTATTTTGTTAATTGTCCAGACTGAAGAAAGTGATAAGAAAATTTTAATAATTCAGACTAAACTTAAAAGTGTGTCATGGAACATTTTTTCTTGGAGAGCTGGTTGTTAAAAATTTACCAGTATATGATCTAACTAGGCCTAGGGTTCTTCTTTTGTGTCATGGACCCCTTTGGAAGTCTGATGAAGCCTATAGAACCCTTCTCAGAATAATATCTTAAGTGCATAAAACAAAACACATATTATAACAAAGAAAACCAATTATAGTAAAATACTATTACCACAATAATTTTAAAAACAAAGTAATAGACCCCAGGTCTTGGATGTACAAACTGATTACTGTTTTAGGGAGGGCATGGGGAAGGAGAAAATTTGGAACTTGAAATTCTATTTTTTTAATTTTTAAAAAATGTTTATTTACTTATTTTTAATTTTCAACATTCATTTCCACAACATTTTGAGTTCCAAATTTTCTCCCCATCTCTCTCCTCCCCCTGCCCCAAAACGCCATGCATTCTGATTACCCCTTCCCC
The DNA here is from genome assembly GCF_028372415.1 of Notamacropus eugenii. Lineage (NCBI taxonomy): Eukaryota > Metazoa > Chordata > Mammalia > Diprotodontia > Macropodidae > Notamacropus > Notamacropus eugenii. The sequence continues at coordinate 59,067,999 of NC_092877.1, forward strand.
CAATCTGCCCTCCTTGCTATCACACCTCTCCCTTTCCTTAGCCCCATCTTCTCTCTTTTCTTGTAGGCCAAGATAAATATCTATACCCCATTACCTGTATTTCTTATTTCCCAGTTGCTTGCAAAAACAATTCTCAACATTCATTCCTTAAACTTTGCATTCCAACTTCTCTCCCTTCCTCCCTCCCCACCCATCCCCACTGAGAAGGCAAGCAATTCAATATAGGCTATATATGTGTAGTTTTGCAAAAGACTTCCATAATAGTCATGTTGTGTAAGACTAACTATATTTCCCTCCATCCTATCTTACCACCCATTTCTTCTATTCTCTCTTTTGACCTTGTCCCTCCCCCAAAATATATACTTCTAATTACTCCCTCATCCCATTTGCCCTTTCTTCCATCATCCCCCCATCCCACTTATCCCCTTCTCCCCTACTTTCCTGTAGTATAAGATAGGTTTTCATACCAAACTGAGTGTGCATGTTATTCCGTCCTTAAGGAACTTGAAATTTAAAAAAATGAGTTAAAAATTGTCTTTACATGTAATTGGAAAAAATGCTACATATATAATACATATAAAGCACATATAAAAATAAATATGAGTATATACATTTTGTATATGTGTTTGTACGTATATAGAAATACATATATACACATATATGTTTATATACACACATACATATATACATGCATGCATATACATATATATTTTTTAAATTTACTTTTTATTCCTGGATCTAATTGTGCACAGCAACAGCAATATTGTGATGATGATCAACTGTGAAAGAGCAATATAATGATCCAAGATAATTCCAAAGGACTCATGATGAAAAAAAGTTCTCCACCTCCAGAGAGACAACTGATGAAATCTGAGTACAAATGGAGGTATACTTTTCTTTCTTTTTTTTTTTTTTGCTTTCATAAAAAATATGACTAATCTGAAAATATATTTTGCGTGATTTTTTCACATTTATAATTGATATCCTATTGTGTGCCTTCTCAAAGGATAGTGGAGGGGATGGGATAGAGGAAGAGAATTTGGAACTCAAAATTTAAAAAGAAAAGAATGCTAAAAATAATAATTAAAAATAAATTTCTTGGACCTCAACCAAAAAGGAAATAAAAGAATTCCAGATCTAGTTCAGTCTTTGTTTTGTTTTTTATAGAGGAGGAGACTGAAGTTCAGTGACTTGTTTGAGGTCCCACAGCAAGTTAGTGCACCATCTTAAGCTGGAACTTTCATACAAATTTCATAGAGATGAAAAAAAAAAACACTTTCCACAATCTTTAGGTTGTCAGTACTAATATTATTTATGGTTTTTGCTGCTTTATAAAAAAATATCCAATGGCTTTTTAGCTTTTGACCCCATTCTAAAATTCCTTCCTGAGAAAGAAATTGCATTAAATGACATTTTAAAAAAACAGATTGAATTTTAGAGTGAAAAAACATGAAACTGTTATTCAGCAGAATGGAAAGAAGGTTTTTAATTCTAAATAGCATATTATTCCAATCGGCAAGATGCTGTCATCTGTGGTTGGTCCGTCTAGAGTCACTTCGGTCCCTTCTGGTGACAGTACTTATAACAGATAGCAGTCAGGGAAGCTACAAAGACGATGAATTCATTGAAGTCCACTTCAGAATCTTTATTGTTATCCAGGTTCTCAAATAGTTTATTCACAGCCTCATTATTCTTCCCATTCTGAAAGAGAGAAAAAAGAGGTGGATGCAATGATGACGGGGCAGGGCCACTAAGGGCAACCTTCCAGGCATTCCTGTAATAACATTCCTTAGTCTCCTCACCTGCAAAATGAGAGACAACTGCCACTTTGTGCCACTTTACCTAACAGACTTCTTGTTTGGGAAGAACTGTCAATCTTGAAAAATTATATGCATTTGAATAATAATAGTTATCATTGCTTCCAAAGTTCTTTTCAATTTACCAAGTCCTTCCCTCTCAACAGTCCTAGGAGACAGGTCATGTAAATATCATGTTTTCATTTTACAGAAGAGGAAACTGTGAATGGAAGTGATTTACTTATTGTCAATCAGGCAGATCTCCTGAGCTCCAGTTTTCTTGCTTTTAGAGAAGAAGAATGACCAAGAATGAGGGATGGTAGAGTTTGAAAAGATATTAAAGATTGCATTATCTTACTCCCTCATCTTTTTTGAGAAGAAACTAAGGACTAGAGGTGAGATGACTTCTCCAAGGTCATACAGCTTCATTCTAGTTAGGGAGATAGGATAAACACATAAAAAGAGCCATAATAATAGAAGGGAGCATATTCTAAGGACCACATGGGTGGCGACTGGTAGTAAAAGTCCTCCAGGGATTCACAAGGCTAGAGGTCATTCATACCTGGTATGTCACCTTCACAAGTCTGCTGGTGTTGAAACTTACACACTGTTGGATAATATCTCATCCCACAGGGTCAAAGAAAAGAACTTTCCCTGGTGTTATAGGTAAAATAAAACTCAATAACAATGAGAAAAACAATACTATTGGTTACTAGGCATAGGTATTTGATTCTTACACTTTTTTTTCCTTCCAGGCATTTGAATCTTGATATAAACTTATCTGTACCTCAGTTTCTCTAGAGGAACTATGTGATATCCAAGGTCTCTTTTGGTTCGAACATTCTATGTTCTTAGGTCTCTTCGGGCTCTCATGTTGTATGTTCTATATTCTAAGTTTAAGAATTTAAGATGTTTGAGGGCAGGGATTGCCTCATTAACGTAGGTGTATCCATAGAGTCAGGTACAGTGCCTGGCATAAAATGGGAGCTTAATAGATGCTTGAATCATTGATTGATAAGGCCCCTACCAATTCTAAGATTCTTTGTTCTAAAGCCCTTTGCAATTCGAATATTCTAAATCCTCTTTCAGTTTGGACATCTTATGTCCTAAGGTTTCTTTCATTCTAAAATTCAGTCTGAGAATACTGCAATACGGCAACGGACATATGATCCCTGCCCACATCAAGAAAATTCGAAGAAGTTATTTTGCAAATCACCAGCAGATGGCGCAAATGATATATAACAAGTACTGAATATGTCAGTGGCCTGGGAGCTACCTGAGGAAAAAATGGATAGAAATATTTGATAATTTTTGTGAAGTAAATTAAAAGACACATTTTTGCCCCTGAGGGTTAAATCTGAGAAATGCTTTCTTGGTTTGTTCTATGTATATTTTTAAAGTATCAGCTGCATTTTAGAAGAAAGAGAATATTTTGAAATGAGAAACCTGAGCTCCATTGAGACAGGACCTGGATCCATCCTGACTTCAAAATTTCAAAGATCTGTAATTGTGTGTACCTTCACCAGCACGAGCCACAACCTCCTTCAGGCTTAGTGGATGTTTTTTGAGTATTAAAGGTTAAAAAACATACAAAATTCATTTTCCTGCAGCCAATCTGGTGATGAATCTCTGCATTTGCCTAACTCTGGTACTCAAAGAAAGAGAGTTTCCAACTTGGTAGGACTTTCCAAAACTTAATTCTCTCCCTCTTTGGCACCAGGCACACAGGGTCTCCTCCACCCCAAGTTGAGACATGAAAAGTTAAGTCAAGTTAACAAGCATTTATGTAGCATTAAAGTTGTGCTAAGTGCTTGAAATCCAAATACAAGTGGAGAGAAAGACAGTCTCTCCCTTCACAGAGCTTCTCAAAGGGAAAGACAACATATACAAGAAAGTTAGAAAGGGTGGAGGGACTGAGAGGGGAGACTGAACACATAATTTGAAAGAGAGTCAGGAGTACAGCCCCTGGTCACTAAAAAGACTCTGATGGAAGGTTACATTGATATAGAGCAATGAAAACAAGATTTAAATTGGGAAAGCAGAGTTAGATACAGACAAGGAAGAAAAGGGGCAAGAGAAAAGACCAAAGATGTCTTTCATCATATCTTTGATGGGGGGGGGGGGGGTAAGACCTGAAGAGGAGCCTTGAGGCAGGACGTCTGGTCCTCGCCAGTCTGCTTGGAGCTAGAGATGGCTCTACCAAAAACTGCACAAAAATTCCAGCAACTCCTAGGGCTAGGACTTTATTAGGAAATATAACCCATGATCAGCTGAGTGAAGTTAAATTTGCCTTCAAGCCTTGGCTCTCATTTATTTTTTTTTATCTCACTCTTCTTATCTGTAAGAAAAGTCATGTACCTGTAGGACCTACCTCACAGGGTTGTTGTAAAGTTCAGATGATCTATCTATCTCTTGGCAAACCTAAAACCTGGCATCTAAAGCTTCAGCCTGGCACTCAAAATTCTCCAATCTGCCTGTGTAGTCTTTCATATTTCTTCCCTTCATACTGTCAACATCCCAGTCCAATTGGCCCGCTAGCTATTTTCTATAAATGGTATTCCATCTCCTGTGTTCCTGCCTTTGAACTGGTGGTTCCCCATGTCTGGAAGGCACTCCCTCCTCATCACCTCTTGGAGGCCCTTCAAAGCACAGCTCAGATTCTATCTCCTAAATGAAGCTTTTTCTGGATGCCTACCCTGTTCTTAGTGTTCTGTCTTCCCTTCCTCCCTGCCCCTCATCCCCTACCAGTGACAGTGTCCAAACTTTTTATTTACTTGTTTGAATACATGTTGTTTCCCTGTGGTAGAATGTGAGCTCTATGAGGTCAGGGTGTTTCATTTTTGTCTTTGTCTCCTTATTGCCTATCACAGTGACCAGTACATGGTAGGTTCTCAATAAAGATTTGTTAAATTGAAATTTTGTATAAATGTCAAGAGGTACCATGATGTAGAAGATTCCAAGAGACCTTGGAGTCAGGAAGATGTGGGTTGAGGTCTTGCCTTTGGCTCACGCCAGCTCAGCACAGTGCCTGGCACATAGTAGGCAAAATAAGTAAATATTTATTGGATTGTCTGTGGCAAGTCAGTCTCTCAGTGCTCTGGGCAACTCTCTAAGACTACAAATTGCAGGAAAGGTGTTGATCTACCTATATTAGAGGAACTTCTCTATATCAATAAAATTGCAGGTTGTCTCTATAACTGCAAAAAAAATTAGTTATTATTATTATTCTAGGTAAAAGCAAGCACCCTGACACATCCAGGCTGGCCTGCTGTACAGGTTCTTAGATCTGCTCTGAAAGGAAAGCAACTTTTGAGGGGCCAACAATCACTTTAATCAAGCACAGGTATCATTCACTTAGTTCAGGGGAAAAAATCAGCCCCTGAACTTCAGAGAAAATACAGAGAAATCAAAGTCAACAGACAGGGCTTCCAACTGTCTGACGGTAAGCAATACATACATCACAGATCAACAGACAGATAACTGTCTAACCATATACACATAGTCACCAGTGAGAGAAGCACCAACATCTGGGTTTTCAAAGCCAGGGGGCTCCTTAATGGCTGCCCAGAGTCTCATCTGGCCAAATAAACACTTCCAATGAGTAATCCTCAAAGTAAAACCTCACCTCAGAGTACTTATACATTTTTCAGAGCCAGACTGGCATCACAACCCTAGAGAACCAGTGCCTTAGAAATTAACAAAAGGTGTGGGCCTCCCCAGTCAAGCTTTCCTTAATGGGCAGGCCCATGAATGGGTGGGGAAGATCTTTAATGCTCTGATTAGCATTACACTATTGAGAGACCTGAGTTTTAATTTTGGCTGTTAGTCATTGTATGCAGCTTGCTTCAGCTTTCTGATTCTCGGTCTTCTTATCTTTAAAATGAAAGGGGAACTAGATGAGCTCTAATTTATTCCAGCACTAAATCCTATAATTCAATGAGCTCTAAACTCCTTCTAGCTTTAAAATTCTATATGACTCTATTGGTGCTGTCTTCTTAATATGGCTCAGTCCATGGCTCACTGGACTTGGAGACAGAAGATGGGTTCATATGGTAGTGCTGCCCTTCCTAGCTATGTGACCTTTGACAAATTAATTCACCAGTCTGAACCTGTTCGTCCAGCCACAAAATGGAGATAATAATACATGTACTGCCTATATCACTGGCTGTACTATCACCAAGCATCAGTTTCCTTCTCTGTAAATTGAGCAGATTGCATTAGATGATCTGTAAGGCCCCTTCCAGTTCTAAATCTATGATCAGCTGACCTTGGCCACTCATAAGAATATAGGGAGGAATGTGTACCAGATAGAAGAAAAATGCCAAAGTAGGTAAAAGTCACAACAGAGTAAATAAAAACAGAGACTAGGACAGAGTCGTGATGTTTAATAAAGGTATTTAGTGTGATATAGATGTGAACATATATGTATCTCCCAGGGTGTGGAGATGATATTATATTATGTTGTTACCTCTAGATACAATCCGCAGGGATACATGAAAACAAAGGCTGGTTGGAACCATGGCAGTAATCAAGTGGAAGTGACCACCCAGGGTGACTAATTGCTCTCAGGGCTAATGCAGCTGGAGATGAAGACAGGAAAGAATGTGGCATTGTGAAATCAGTGCAACCCTTCCCATGGGGAGTGGAGAGAGGGCAGATTGGGACAGACCATGCTGAGGATTCCTTTTCTTCTATAGTATTTGTATCCAGGAAAGATGAAATTAAAATGGATATGCTAGGTACCTTTCAAAGTGGAAAGAAAGTTTTAAAATGCTGAGAATTGTAGAAGGTTCAGTGACATCCGAAGACCAGGGTTCAAGGCACAGCTCTACCAACTAGCTTGCTTGGGAAAAAAAGTCACTTACTGTAGGGGAAGGCCTTGGTTTCCTCATCTATAAATTGAGGAACTCAGTCTAGTCCACATGTGGCCTCGAGGCTGCAGGTTTCCCACCCCAGTGATGTCCAACATTCCTCTGAATTCTGATATTCTGTGTTCTAGGATGCCTCCAGGTCCGACATTCTATGTAAGATTTCCTAGAGTACAGGATAAAATTCTGTTCTAGGAACTGAATCAGGCCATTTCTACCATAAGCTTTTTTAAGTCTCTCTGGTTCTGACATTCAATGTCCTAAGGTCCCTTCTGCTCTGACTTTGTGGGCTCCAAGATCCTTTTCAGCTCTAACATTCTTTGATTCTATGTATTATTATTGTTAAAAATAAGAGCTCACACTTATGTCATACTTGGAAGTCCGCAGTGTGCTTCTAAATTTACTTTTAGACAGAATAGTATAGTGTAAAGCTAGACTCAGAATCAGGAGCTTTGGGTTACCCACCCCTCTCAACTACTTTCTATATAACCTTGAAAAAATGACTTTATTACTCTGTCTCTCAATTTCTTGCTGTGTAAAATGGGAGAATTGCACGAAAGAATCTCTAAGTAGGATCATTTTGTGCTAACTTTATTTTTAAAAATATTTTTTATTCCCAATTACATGTAAAACAATTTTTAGTATTAATTTTTTTTAAATTTTGAGTTCCAAATTCTTTCCCTCCCTCCCTGAGATCTAAGCAATTTGATATAGTTTATACCTGTGTAATCATGAAAACATAGTTCCATATTACTGACTATATTTTAACAAGATGTACAGAGTTCATTAAAGCAGGTTGGTTTGGGGTTATCTTGATGATCTGTTTTGGCAATACTGATCAGCTCCACTATGTCTTTCATTCAGATGGCCAGGTATACTAGATGGGTCATTGTTTTCAGTTTTTCATTTTTTTGCCTATTTGAAACAGGCAATATTTTATTTAAATTGGAGAATGCCTATGGAGCCCTGGACTTATAGTCAGAAAGATGTGGGTTGTACTTCTGACTCTGCCACTTTTTAGCAATGGGACCTAAGAAATGTCACAACTTTATTGTTCTTCAGTTTTCTCATCTGCAAAACGGGGATAATAATATGATTAATTCTAGCAGTAACAATAAGAACCTTGCATTTATAAAGCACTTTCAGACTTGCTCAAGGTGAATCTATTATCTTATTGATATGGAGAAGAGGTTTTGTAAATCACTAAAATTTTTTTAAAAAACGAGAGATGTAGCTAATAAAATTCTATAAATTCTACAAATTCTTCCCTGGTAAGGAATGATCAATTTATAGAATTTCATAGAATCAGAGATATAGAGATGGAAGGGAAGTTAGGAACTAATTTTTCACCCTCCAGCATTCCTTCCCCAACCTCCCTTCCTCAACCCATTTTACTGATGAAGTAGCTGAGACCCAGAGAGGCTTATATGTTTATACAAATAATGGCAAACCTGGGATTAGAAACCAGCTCTCCTGACTCCCAGTCTATTAACTCCATGGGATCTCAGTAATAAACTCTTACCTTAACAAAGTTTGGGAACTCTTTTTCCAGGAGTGCCTTTAGTTCCTGTTTAGTCAGAGTCTCCTTTTTGCTTTCAGCCCCTGCATACCGGTCAAAGACGTCAATGAGCATTCCCATGGCTTTTTCCAGTTCTGACATCTTATCTATGCTCTTGACCTCCCTTCTTTGCAGAAATAGGCTTGGTTGATGATATGTCAAGCTGGGAGACTAGTCTTTTATAGGGCAAGACTCAATGTTGACAATGTGGGTGGTTATCAGTTAACTTAGCAATTTGTTTTATTTTTAAATTTTCAGTTCCAAATTCTCTTCCCTCTTTCACCTACTCTCATACTCATTGAAAAGGCAAGAATTATAACACCCATTATTCATATGAAGTAATGCAAAGTATATTTACACATTTAGCTTGGTAATTTCAAAATCCTATTTCTTTTTTCCATTATAGATCCAACCTAACTTACAAAATAAAATTCCTTTGCAGGTATTAAATCAGTCCATTTCTACTGTAGCCATTTTAACAAATTTATACAGTTTATGCTTCTGGAATATTTCAGTACCACTTTTGGGAACACACAAAGTAAGCCTTTCACTCCAGAGAATCAGCAAAATCACTAATTTAGATGATTAATAATTTCAGCAAATTAGAAGGATAGAAAATAAATTCACAAACATCATTAGTATTTCATTTACTATGAAAAAAACCAGGAAGAAATGATAGAAAAAAATTACATTCAAAAATAATTACAAAACGTGTATAATATCTAGAAATTAAGTCTACCAAAACACACTCCTGACTTGAGTAAATAAAACTTCAAATTGATCTTTACACAAGTAAAGGAAGACAAAAAAAAAGAGACTTTCAATGCTCATTGGAGGAAAAGAAAGAAATCACCCCTTTGGTGGTGGAGACAAAATAAGTACTCATTACTTGTGGAATGGCTAAACAAATTGTAGTGCATTAATGAAATGAAATATGTATGTATATATTTTAAAATCATTTTATTTTTCCCCAACTACATATAAAAACAAATTTTAAAATTTTTTAAAGTTTACAGTTCCAAGTTCTATCCCTCTCCCACTCTACTCACCTCCTCCCTGAGATAGTAAGCAATCTGTATACATATGCCATTGTGCAAAATATTTGAAATGAAACATAATTTTATTTTTGGGCTTGGGAAAGGGAAGTTCTGGTGAGGAAATTCCCTTTACCAATGCAAATAGGCAATAGTTCATCTTATAGTCTAAGAGTTGTCTGAAGAACTGAAATTAAGTCACTTGATGAGAGTTAGACAATATGTGTGTCAATCAGGACTCTTTTTCTCAGGCTCTGAAAGCCAGCTTTCTATCATCTAGGTCACATTCCCTCTCCAATGGAATATTATTATGCAGTAAGAAGTGATCACTATGAGGAACTCAGGGAAACATGAAAAGAACGATGAAGGTTTGTGAAGTAAGGAAAACCAGGACACCATTGAATTCTAAAGGAAGTTAACTCAGAGTAATTATATTTATCAAACACTCAAGCAAACGGACAATGAAAAACGGCTCAACAGAGCAGTGGGTGGAGGGAGAGGGGTAGGTACACTATGTTGCACGAACTGTTAGATTAAGGTATTATAGAGGCTGGGTTTGTTCCACTTTCTTAAAGAGCAGTCTTCATGTAGTGTTCATGTATGTGTTAGCTTTAAATGACAGTGAATATTAAAAAATGAAAAGCATGAATAAAACTTACTCTTTAATTTAAAAATAATTTTGAATCAGAGAGGCTAATTCAATCAACAAGCATTTGTTAAGTACCTACATGTCATTTCAGTCTACACATAATGACACCCTGGGTCTCTTAAAGCACCTTAAAAGAACCTAATTTAGAACTCACTGCCACTGACCTTAGAAGTATGGGGAAAATGTTTGGGAAGCAAATGTTTTCCTCACTTAGGCTTTTCTGCACAAGTTCATTTTATCTGAATAGTTAGTTACTAGGATATAGTGAAAGATCACTTTTAATTGGAGTCAGAAAACCTCTCTATGAATCTAGGCTCTGTTATTGACTATCAGTGTGACTTTAGGAAAGTCACTTCCCTTTTCTGGGCTAGATTCTATATGCTTCTCTGTAAGACGAGGAGATTAAAGAGGTGATTGATCTCTAAGGATCCTTCCATTTCTAATATTCTATGATCCTAGTTTGTATGTTGTAGTGGAAAGAAGGTGGAGTAATTGGGACCCTAGGTCTAGTCTCCACTGTGCCCTTAACTTGCTGGAGAAATTACTTCAGTTTTCTGGGATTGATGGTCTTTATCTGTAAAATGACAAGAGACTGGCCAGATGATTTCCGAGGTCCCTTCAAGTTCTACATTCCATGTTGTGTGGGTTAAGGGGCCTTTCAACTTTAAATCCTATGATTCTTCTCTGTTTAGAGACAGAATTGTGCAGGAGTGAGGGAAAAGACCTACGAAGATAGCAGAAAATGGTAGAACTGGAAAAGGCTTAAGAAGTCTTCTACTAGCCCCTTCATTTCTTTTTCTTTCTGAGGCATTGGGGTTAAGCGATTTGCCCAGGGTCACCCAACTAGTCATTTCATTTCCTTATCTCCCACAGCATTCACTGATTTAATTAGTACTCAAGTGCCCCTGGAGACTTTCCTTGACAATTTCTAAATTTCTGAATTTCAAGAAATTATGGGATCTTATTGTCAAGTCTTGTTTCTACCTTCCCAGCATCTCTGGTATGTGAAGAAGGGTTCCATATGCAATAAAATGTTTAAATCAATACTTTTTGTGATAGGTGGAAAAAGTGTTCAAAGCAACACTTTTTGTGTTCCCAAAGAACTGGAAACAAAGTAGATGCCCATCAATTGGACATGAATGTAATGGAATACTACTGTGTTGTAAGAAATAGTGTGTGTGATGAATACAGAGAAGCATCGAAAGATCTCCATGAACTGATGCAGAGCAAAGCAAGCAGTCAAGAAGACAATATATATAGTAACTACAACAATGTAAATGGAAAGAACAACCTTAAATTAATAAAAATGAATGCTTCAAAATTACAAAGAATGGGCATTTCTCCAAGGAAGAGCTATGAGAAGACACCCCCGCCCCTTTCACCCCCCCTACACATACACACACTCCTTGGAAGAAGGAGGAAGTCCCTGGGGGATACATTGCACATACTTCCAGATTTTTTTTCAATGTATCAATCAGTTGTGCTGATTTCTTTCTTCTTTTTTTTCCTCTAAAAATATTTTTTGGGGGGATAATTCTCTGGGAGGGGGAATGGGAAGCCTACTGGGAGAAATTTTGGTGATGTAAAAAACAAAACATATCAATATAATTTACTTTTAGAAAGGAATGTCGCAAAATTACAAAAAACAATCATGGCTCTAAAGAACAGAGGACTCCATCTCCCACTCTTTTGCCAAAGTGGGGTGTCCAAGGGTGTGGAACAGTGCATATATTCGATTTTTCTTGAATACAGTAGAGAGGTTTCAATTGATCAGTCTTACTGAATTCTCATTTTCTTCCTCTTTTTCTTTGTTTATAGTTTTAAAAAATTTCTTTGTTTTAAGGAGCTGCTCTCTGGGATCGGAGAGGGCTAAAGGAAGGAATTTAGGTTATGTAAAAACAACAGATGTCATTAAAATGTATTTAGTCTTTGTCACTCTCACATCTTGTCTTTTTAGTCTCCTTACAGTCACACAGTCTGTTAGATGCGAATGTTTGCTGTGAAGATGCATCCATGAAGTTTTATTGCATTTAGGTAAACAGATAACGGTATTGGTGATGAGAAAGTCATGCCATTACTGTCTTCAGCAGTAAATGACCATTGCTGTTGCTGTTTCCAACTCCATTCCTCCCTAGGACTCCCTGCCAAGTCTGGTAGTCTGATTGTACTCTAGCATTAAAGTCAGGGGCAGCTAGGTGGTACAGTGGATAGAGCACCAGTGCAGGAGTCAGGAGGATCTGAGTTCAAATCTCACCTCAGACACTTGACACGCACTAGCTGTGTAACCTTGGGCAAGTCACTTAACCCCAATTGCCTCATCCTGGGGGTCATCTTCAGTCTTCCTGATGAATATCTGGTCACTGGATTCAGATGGCTCTGGAGGAGAAGTGAGGCTGGTGACCTGCAGAGCCCTCCCTCACTCAAAAGAAAGTCAAGTGCAAGTCATGTCATTATTTCTCTGATGGCATGGTCTTCTTTGGCAGTGAAGGATGAACACACACACACACACACACACACACACACACACACACTGTCAGGTTTTTTTTAAGTATTAAGTTTAGATTAGAGGACCCCAGTTCAAATCCTACCTTTATTACCTATTTAATCTTAAGAAAATCAATTAACTTCTTTGGGCCTCATTTTCCCCCTCAGTCTAATAAGGGAATTAGTTAAGATGACCTCTGCAAGCTCTAAATTTATGATCAACCTCTTGTTTACTGGAAGGAGAGAAGAGGTTAGCTTCACTGTTGAGAATATTATTGGTACCTTTGTGGAATGAGTGATAGGAGAGAAAGGATCCACTCCCTCATTTTATAGGGTAAGAAACTGACATCCAGGGAGAGTCATGCTTGGCCCAAGATGGTGAAGCTAATTACCTGCTGAGCCAGGCCTCGAATCTAGTCTCCTCTGTGACCATTGCTCCTTCCAGGTACAGCATTGTTCTGGGTGTCAAGGCATACATGGTTAAGTGGCACATGGTCACATTTTTTGGGAACCTCTCATGGGATTTATCAGTCCCAGCAGTCTGTATTGACTGCCAGACTATGACCAGTGACTTAAAACATTAGCTGCCCTGACTGCCCTCGGCACACTGCCCACCCTCCATTGTAGTATGTTTCTCTTTTCCCAGAGCCAGGTAGAAGGACAGTTATACATTTACTCGCTGTCTATATACCTTGCACAGCCCTCCCTCACCCAAAACAAAGTCAAGTGCAAGTCATCATTTCTCTAATGTCATGGTCTTCTTCGAAAATGAAGGACAAACACAGACAGACAAGACAGATGATGAAGTAACTCCCTCTTGCTTTCTCTAGCAAAAAGTGGGCTCAGGGAAACCACTGGAACAACTAGAACAAAGGTGGAACCAGAGCTAATGATTTCTGCACCTGGGATAGTGGTAGAGTGAAACTAGAGAGGCTTACCCAGGGTAGAGCATGTGGGTATGGGGAGACTGCCGCAAAGGAAACAGAGAAAAAGGTACATCTACTTCCTGGCTATTTCTACAGAGTACTCCCATGCACCCCATCTTCTGGCTTGTCCAATGTTTAGTGCAGTGTCTGGCACATAGTAAGAGCTTAATACATGATCTCTGTCTGTATCTATCTATTCACCTATCATTCATCTATCAATCTATCTGTCTACCTATCTACCTATCTATCCACCCCTCCATTGATCTACTGAGGACCCTTAAAAGAAGTAGAAGGAAATCAAACACAAGCTTCCTGTGGTGTTATTTCTTGAATTTCAGAAATCTAATAGATTTCTAGGCTGCTGAAGGAAGGAAGCACCTCTAGGACTGGGCTGCAGTCTCTGTCTGTGGGAGTAGGGCAGGGAGGGAGGGAAGCTCCCTCAAGGAAGTACTTTTGGTATCCCCTAAATTTTCTGTTCTAGGGCAAAGGCCCAATTACTCCACCCTAATTTCAATTCTGACCAAAAGACCATCAATATGGTTGTCCCTAATGGGGTACAGGATCCTGGACTAGCTCTCTAAAGAGTTAGAATCACAGAATCCTAGAATTCTGGAGTTGGAACAGACCTTAGAGATCATTTATGTCCATCTAGTCAAACACCCTCATTTTACAGAGGAGGAAACTGAGACCCAGATAGGGGAAATGACTTGGCCAGAGAAAGCATGGTTGGCTAATGACACAACCAAGAATAGAATAGAAAATGGTACAGCTACAAGAGGCCCAAGAAGCCCTCTAGTAACCTGCCATTTTTATGACTATTACTAATGATAAATTTATATAAAGTGCTAAGAACTTTATAGATTTTATCTCATTTGATCCTTATTACAACCCCAGGAACTATTTTTTATATTACATATGAGATATACATATATGTTACATTAGGTGCTATTATCCCTACACAAATTATATATCATATATATTATAATAGGCACCATTATCCTTATATATTATAATGTATAATGTATTATAATAGGTTCTATTATTAGCATCTTATGGAAAACTGAAGCCAATAGAGGTTAAGTGACTTTCCTAGGATCATACAGCTAATAAATCTCTGAGGCTGGAGAATTCAGGTTTTCTTGTCTCCAAGGCCAGTGTTATATCTGCACTGTTCCACGTAAATGCTCCAAAAAGAGCAGGTGAGGATCATAGGCTCTTCCCACTAGGGATTGGGGGCCGGGCAGAAAGACTCACTGCCCAAATGTTGGCTACTGTCTGATGAAGATTTCTGGTCCAACCAGTTTATAAAGATCCTCTTCCCTAGGTTAGAGGGGCTGCAATTAATGGAGTGAGGACTTACACAAATGAAATCACGACCCTTCTGAAACATACGGAAGCATTTGAAATGTGTCACCATTGATCTTCCCTCTTCTCCACTTCCTTCGGGAGGTGATGGACTCCCCATCACTGGAGGTCCTCTTGCAAAGCCTTGATGACCATGGATTTAAGATGTCATAAAGGGATTGCCTATTTAGATAAAGGTATGAATCTCACTGCCCTCTAAGGATTCCTCTGGTTCTGAAATTCTATGAGTCTGCTATCTCTTTTATGAACCTGGTGACTTTTCCCACATTGTACTAACTGTAATATATATTAACTGGAGGTGAGAGGTAGCCGCAGACCTTGGATTAGTGGGTGTATCAGATCATTGGCTAATCAGCAGTCATCAAGTGAACAATAGAGGGTGGAGGACCCGCCCTGGGTGGATACCAGCCCAGGAGGGAGAGCCCTTAGGGGCCCACACAGTAAAATCAGAAAACTGGCCAGTGTCCAAAGGCAGAAATGTCAAACCGAGTGAGGCAACAGCCTAAGGGTCAAGCAGGAATGCAATAGTAGGCCTTAAAAAAAGCCTTGGCTCAAAAATCAGACAGAACAAAATCAAGAATCAACAAGGAGGCGGGTGTCCAGGCAGCATCATTTAATGGGGAATATCCATAGCGCAGAGGATAGAAAGCTAGGAAGATATGAGTTCAAATTCTGCCTCTCACACATAACTGAGTTATGACCCCGGGGTGAGTCTCAGTGCTCTGAGATGAGGGTCAGAGGAGATGCCCACCTGCATTAGTAGAGGGAATTTCCTCACTTGGAGTTTTTCTGTAGAATGTAATAACAGGTTTAGTCCCTTCCCTGCGGCTTTATCTCTATGGCTCAGCTAAAGTAGTTGTAGTCTCTGGCTACTCCTGGGAGGTACCTTCAATTCAAAGGATTTTCCCCGATACTTGAGTCCACCAAGGGAAAGTCAAAGTCTAGTATCTATTCAAGTCAGAATTCTGATCTTGACTCCATTTTCTCTCTCTACACCTCAGTTTTTTTATTTACAAAGTGGAGAGGTTGCAGTAAGTAGGTAATATTCCAGTTCATCAAAACCTTCGGTTCCTCTGAGACCAGTTTGCTCGCCCTGTTTGGGTGGTGGGTTGGGTCAAGCTGGTAGCTTCTGAAGAGAACTCCCTCTGTCTGCATCCAGAATCTTGGTTTCCTCCCTTCCCAGGTTCCTCCCTGAGCGTTTCTGGAGCACCAGTACTGGTTGTGGGGGCAATGGCTGATGGCCCTGGGCTCTGTACTGGTAACGAGTCTGGGTAGAGAGAGGTGTACACAACTTCAGCATCCCTCTGTTCACCTGGCCTTTTAGCAAAAGAGGTCATGGATTCATAAAGGACAGAAATAGCCTGGAAAACAAAATTAAGTCCTGTTTAGATCTGATGACACGGACAGCTGTGGTGCAGCAGCAGAACATTGAACTTCAGGTCCAAATCCTGATTCTGATACGTTACCCTTAAGGAAATCCTCTCTTTTCTTCTGGCTTTAATTTGCTACTTTTCAAACTAAGAGGACTGAAGTAAGGCTCCTTTCAGATCTAAATCTATGACACTAGCAATTTAACTCCATTTTTAACAGGGTTTCTAAAGGTAATTAAATCTCCGTCTCCCTGTAAGAGGTTCAAACAATATTTTTTGAAAACAGCATAGGATAGTCAGTAAAATTGACACCAGGAGATATGAGTTCAAGTCAGCTCCATTACTTACTGTGTAGACCTTGAGCAAGTTGCCCACCCTTAATAGGTCTTAATTTTCTCTTCTGAGAAATGGAGAATAAAAATATTTGCCCAGGCTTCCACACAGAGTTGTTTGTAAGGATTAAATGATAAAACACAAAGTGTTTTAAAGCCTTGATGCCCTCTGTCAGTGTGAGTTAACCTTTAAAACTCTGTGATTTTATAGGTTTGGGTAATTCCTATGCAGATACAGAACATAGCCCTCTGGGACTTGGAGTTGTTCTTTGAGATTTTCACCCTGCAGCTGGCCTGGCCACATACTGCATGGATGTGGCTGGGCTGGACCTCAGGTAACAGACATAGGCTCCACCATGGGACATATACATACAGCCTTCCCAGATTGTTTTACTTGATAACCTCTGCAATCTACTGCCATAATGGAGCCCTAAAGGGAGAAGTTAGCAGGTGATTATTGCATTTTTATAAATAACTGTAATTAATGAGCCATAGAACTTGGTATGAATGGTAGACAGAAAACAACCAAACCTGTCCTCATCATTGGTTTTAATTTTCCAGTCATAGCTGATTAGCCTGAACAATTAGTCAGGAGCAGGGTAAGCTTCCAGAAAAGGAGGTGGGATTTTTTTTAACCTTCTTTGGACCATTGGATTTATTATTTGATCAGACCATGCCTCCAGGAAGCATTTAATATAAGTAACTGGAATAAGATTCTAAGGAAACGCTCACATGACTTGAGAAGCCATGAGAAACCACTGGGAAAGAACTTAGGGGCTGAGAAAAGAAATAAAACTGGCTGTCCTCAATTGGTATTTCTCCATCCCTATTCAAAATCTTATTGATCCTTTAAAGGTTATTTCAGTAAGGTAGACCATTCAATGCTCTCTCATAAGGTAGTGAGTTCTTTGTTACTCAGAGAGGCATCCAGCCTTTGCTTGAATATACCTGTCAAGGACTCTGTAGAGAGATTTCTGCCACAGAGAGATGAGACTAGGTGACTTCTAAGATTCCCTCTATATCTAAGAATCTGTGATTTCTAGGATTCAAATCTTAGATCTTTCAGGGAGATCTTTTTCTCTCCTGAGCCACAAAAGCACTTACTGTCAAAATGTAGGCACTTGATTATCCAGGATTGTACATGTCTATTTAGTCCTTAGAATCACATAGACTCCTATAACTTGAAAGGGTGTCAGAGGTCATTCAGCCCAACCATCATGAGAAGGAAGAAACTTCATATAGTAAAAAGATCACTGGATTTAAAGGCAGATGCAATTCTGCTCCTGTGTTGTTCATTCTTCATTTTTGGAGGATCAGTGACATCATAGAGTGATGTCCTGACTTGCTTGTAAACTGGATTTAAGTGAGGCAGAGCTGCACAGTCATCAGCCTCACTTTCCCTTCTAGAGTCATCAAAGTCCAGTGACAAAAGTCAAGATGACCTCGGTGTCTTTGAAGTCTGACAAAGCTCTAAGTGCCCCACTGAGCCTGCTTCAGTCACCTTCATGGGAAAATAAATTGTTTTCATCTGCCCATTCCACCAGGAGAAGTCTTCACATATCTGAGGTAGACTGATGTGTTTGAGGCCAGTCAGTTACTCTCAGCCTGGTTTAGCCCATCTGCCAAGATGGTTTACCAGGGGGTTGGTCTTCTATGAAAACGAAGGATGAACACAACAGCAACAACCTCACTGGAGTGTGGTTGCAGCATAATCTACAGCTTCTTGGCACCATGGGTGAGAGTTGGGTGACAGGTGGACAACAAAGGTGAAAGAGCAGCCCTGGAAAGGGCTTGGCAAGTCCTCACACTAGGGGAGCTAGTCCTCCTATACACCCCATACACCTCATGCTCCTGCCATTTACTACTTATATGACTTAGGGTGACTTATTTCATCTCTGTGCTTCCATTTGTTCATCCGTAAAATGAGGGCATTAGATGAGATCATAGGATTAAGAACTGGAAGGAACTTTAGAGCATCTAGTCCAACTTACTCATTATACAGAAGAGAAAGCAAACCAAGAGAGGCTAAGGGAATATTGTCCAAAGTCTCAGCAAGTAAATGACAAAGTTGAGACCTGAGCCTAGGTCTTCTGACTCCAAACCCAGTTTTAGATTTTGAATTCCCTCTATAATTTTCTTGTAGGCCAGGGGTTCTTAACCAGGGTCTATGTACTTGGCTTTAAAAAAGATATTTTATTAACTGTATTTCAGTATAGTTGGTTTTTGTTGTAACTCTATATATTTTATTTTATGCATTTAAAATTTTTCTGAGGTCTCCATGAGCATTGCCACATTGCTGAAGGGACCCACAATACTCAAAGGTTAAGAACTCCTGTTAGAGTCAAATCATCTAGTAATTATTCCCTGACTCTGTGATATAATTTTGACTGCTTTTTTAATTTGTTGAGCTCCTAGTATGTACCAGGCACAAGGATACAAACAGTCCCTGCCCTCAGGGAGCTTACATCTTATTAGGGAAAGATACAATATTTAGCAGCAGTGTATACCTGGATTCCCCAGAGTGCCTAGCAGAGCACTGGACACAGGACAAATACTCTACAGTCCAGTAGAAATGAATGTAATCTCTCAGCTATCTTTCAAGCTCATACATTTTTCTTTCTAAACCAAATCTAAGGGTGCCTTTTTTCTAGAATTTTGACTAAAAATGATTTTTAAAAAGCTTCCCCAGAAGATGAAATGAAGGATAATTTGCAGTTTGGAAAGCTGAGCCTTGTCACTGATTTCTAAAAGACGAAAAGAAACCTGAATCTTATTCTTCTGGCTGCTTTCCTCTCCTGCTAAATGACAGCTCCCGTTGGGCAAGGCAATGTGACTTCAATCGATGGAAAAAAATACATATGAGGAAAGTAAACAGCTCTTTGATTTGAAAGGTTTGAAGCATGCTCCAAGGTGCTGAGCTCTCCTGAGATGGGGGAGATGGAGGGGAGGTACTTCAACAAATAATGCCCTTTCCTCTCTTAATTTCATCTTTTGTCATCCTAAATCAAATATTCACCACTGGAGTTTCAGTTATAGCTGAGAAAGAAGGGAAGACATGGAAGAATGTGATCACTGAGGGGTTGCACATTCTCCAGATCAGGTTTATTAGGAGATTCCAGACTCAACATGTTCTAATGAAGAAAGCCCTAAGGCAGCACTTGGCAACCTTTGAAAAGTGGTGTGCCCAGGGTCTAACCAGTGTGTGTGTGTGTGTGTCCTATTTTTGTAGCTCCCTCCATGAAAGGAGGAAGAAAGGTAAATGAGTATTTCTTAAATGCTCACTATGTGCTAGGCATTGTGCTAAGTGCTTTCCAACCACCATCCCATTTGATCTTCCCAACCACCTTTGGAGGTAGGTGTTATTATCATCTTCATTTTACAGACAAGAAAGCAGAGGCAAACAGAAGTTAAGTGACTTTTCCAGGGTCACACAGCTAGGAAATATCTGAGGCCAAATTTGAACTCAAGTCTTTTCCCTGAATCCTAGCCCAGAACTTCATCCCTTGTACCACCTAGCTGTCCTCCTTATGGGCTAGGATCCTGTCTTTTATTCAGCTTTATGTGTCTCCAAGGTCTAGAACATGGCACACAGTAGAACAAATTGTACTTGGCTGCAAAACCCTTCTAATAGTAATATGCATCTCCATAGCACTTGAGAGGTAGCAAAGCACTTACCATACTGTAACTTGTCTGAGTCTCACAACAGCCCTGTGAGGTAAGCACCATAAACTTCATTATGCCCACTTCAGAGATGAGGAAACTGAGGCTTGGGCAATTAAGTGACCTTGCCCTTGATCACAGAGCTAATAAATGTTAGAGGGATGCTGTGAACCCAGGCTACCCTCACTCCAAGTTTAACACTCTAGCCATCATGCCATACTGTCAAGTACTGACCCTTCCCATGCTTGGAATGGACTTTTAAGAAGTTCTTTATTTTAAGGTCTAATTCAGCCTCCATCCCAAATATGAACTCCATGTACCTCAGTAAGTGATCACTCAGCCTTCACTTGAAGGTGGGGTACTTATCTCCCCACCTCCACCCCAATGTAGCCTATTTCATTTTCAGCCTTAATGGTTCAGAATTTTTTTCTGTATGTTGAACAAAAGTCTGCCTCCTTGCCTTATTGTTTCTGATTTCTGAGGCTAAGCAGAAATAATTCAAATCCTTCTTTCACATGGCAGTCCTTCACATACAAGATGACTTACCGCAATGGGTTCATGTCAGGTTCCCAAAGTGCAAGTAGGGATTCTTTTTAACATGGGGCAAAACAACTGGTCAAGGGGCAGTGATGGGATAGGAGATGGTAATGCAGAAGGCAGATCAGGCAGTCAGTTTGGAAGAGGGGGTGGCCAAATAGCTATTTGAAAAATAATTTGGAACTGTGTCCCAAAGTCACTACATTACTATTAGGCCTATAAACTCCAAAGAGATCAAAGAAAGAGGAAAAAGACCCATAGGTTCAAAAAGATTTATAGTTTCTCTTTGTGTTGTGACTAAGAACTGGAAACTAAGGGGGTGTCTATCGATTGAGGAATGTCTGAACAAATTGTAGTATGTGAATTTCACGGAATGCCATCATACTGTAAAAAATGATGAAGGGAGAGTTTTCAGAGAAACTGGGGAAGACTTAGGTGAAGTGAACAGAACCAGGAGAACAATTTGTACTGTTAACAATGCCATAAAAATGAACATTTTTGAAAGACTTAAGAACTCCATTTAACACAGTACCCAACCATAATTCCAGAGGTCTCATGATGAAGAATGCTACCCACTCCCTGTTACAGAGGTGGTGGACTCAAGAAACAGAATGAGGCACACATGTTTGGATATGGCCAATGTGGAAATCTGTTTTGCCTGCCTATGCATATTTGTAACATGGATTTCTTTTTTCTTCTCCCAGTGGGTGGGGGAAGTAGTAAGGAGAGAAAATCAATGCTTGTTAACTGAAAAAAAAAATTAGTAAAAAAAAAAAAAAAAGAGGGGATGGCTCATTCCAAAGAGTCTAATTGGTGCCTTCACAGTGGTTAGGTAGGGTAAGGGAAGGCCGATTCCAGAACAGTCACACAGTAATGGGGGCCAGAGGAGGTTGGCCCAACAGCCATTTTGAAAATCACAGAGAGGGGATGGCAACCCCTAGGATAGATGAGGGAGTGAGGCAATAGGCAGATGGCTACTAGGAGCTGGAAACTGGGCAAATAGTCTCCAAGCACGGGGTAGAGAAGAAACTTCACCCAACCCCAGCATTGCTAGTGCCCTGGGGCAAAGACGCTGCCGTTTACCCCAATTAAGAGCTCTGCATCCTCGAGTCTCTTCCAACACCAAGGTTCTCTAATTTCCCTTCCATTGTATTGTGCCAGTTTCTTAGAATTAGAAAGAGTGGGAGCATTTTATAAGGGAGCCAGGGCCAGGCAGGATTCCTCTGGGCATAATTAGGAGGGCAATGCAAGCTCAGGTGTAAAGAACATGTTTAGTGGCTCTCCTAATCTGAAAAGCCTACCAGATCACAAGTCTCATGAATGATTTATGGAGTCAGTTCCTCAAACTCAGCCTTGACTCTCAAATCCCTAGGCCAGGTGCCAATAAGAGCAGACAAGAAAAGGAGGATGTCACCTTTGTGATTAGAGGCCACTGTGGATATTAGCTTTCTAATTAAAATAATACAGCTGAGCTTAGATTGCCTCCATTCAGCCTTGGGTAATTATTGGGTGACAGATTTACAATCCGAAAGGAAGCCAGAGATGATTCAATCCAATCCCCTCATTTTAAGGAAGAAGAAGCCAAGACCCAGAAAGAAGTGACTTGCTCAAGGTCACTTGGTTAATAAGTAGCAGAGCTGAGATTCAAACTCTGGTCCATCCCTTTCACTTTGCCACCCTGTCCTGGCTTCTTAGTCAAGTCCAAATGTCTCCGGATGAATGCTTAGGTGCTGACTCATTTATTCACGTCAGGCTCTATCTATTTCTTCTCACTTTCAAGACAATTTCTTGTGTCCTTGTCAAAGATTAACAAACACTAGAGCTATTAAGTCTCTTAAAAACTCTAATCTGATTAGTAGAATTTTATTATCTCAGCCCACTCCTCTCCTCCCACCTTCAAGCAAACTTCTCCTGAAAGCCTTTCATTTCAGAAAAGAGCCCTTTAAATCTATTCTAGATTGTTCCCTATAAGGCCAGGAATACTGCAATTGCTATCAGACCTTTGGTTAGTCAGAACACATAATAATAACTGCAATTATAATAAAATAGCTCACATTACTTCAGTGTGGGAATAAATGAATGAATGAAAAAGTCCTTTTTAAGTACTCAGGCATAGTGCTGAGGGCTGAGGAGACAAAAAGCAGACATTCCTTACCCTCAAAGGAGGGAGGACAAGTGTCCCTTCTCTCTGGGCCTCATTTTTCTCACTATAAAATGGAGGGGAGGAAATAGACTAGATGAGCTATAGACTCTTCTTTTTAAAGATAAGGAAACTGAGTCTCAGGGGATTTAAGTGACTTGGCCAGGTTCACACAGCTGGAAAACCTTCCTTCCATTTCACCCCTATCCAGTCTCATTAGAACTCACCCTCATGGACCTGCTGTCTGCGCTTTCTCACCAGAGCTAGAAGGAGAAGGGGGGACTGAATGATTCAGAGGTAAATCCTGTGGTTCTCAGAGGGCTCCTGTTCTTGGCTTCTCTCAGGACCACCTGCAATAGCTCAGGTGTAGGCAATTCCACCCCTGAGACAATCTGAGATCATTTTAGATCCTAGCTGAGTAGAATAACTTCCAATATGATATAAATGAAAAACGAATCACAACAAAATAATAGCAACTGAATGATGAGAAAGTATAGAGACCAAACTTGGAGAGTTTTTCTCCCTGAGCAGCTGCTAGGGACAGAATGAGGCCTAGGATGTGAAGGGCCTGGAATTTGGGGGATGCCATATGGAAGCATCTTGGGGAGAAGGTGGTGGCATCATAACTGATATTAAAAAAGTATGATAAACCCTAAAATAGCTCAGCATCAGGCAAGGAGTGTCTGTTAAGAGTTTCCTTATCTTCTTTCCTACCTCTACGACTTGTCCAGTAGAAAGGACTTTGCTTGGTAGGCCAAGGGTGGTGATTTGGTTCTTTAGATAGTAAGACTATATCCCACATTTCCCCTCTTCTTCTCCACCTTAAGTCCTTGGGAACATAGCCCTTTATCAGCTCCTCTCTCCTGTATTTGCCATGTAGTATTATGTATTATAGATGTATGAACATGTTTTAGATACCTCTGTTAGAGTCTAAATTCCATGAGGATAAAGTTTGGACAGAATCCAAACTTCTAGGTCCTTGAACCTCTCATGGTATTATGCACATGAAAGCACATAATAAATCCATAGTATTAGTGATGTTCTTGTAGAATATCTTCTGAAAATTCAGTTCTAATGTTAGAGTAGAACTTTTGAATCTGTGAATACTCTGGTAGATCCACCAGTGGTGGGCAACCTGTGGTTTTGAGGCCATATGAGAAGATCTATGAAGTTTAGATTCTGTCAAAGGGCCACACTTGAGAACCTAGAAGGCCACATGTGGCCTTGAAGCCACAGGCTCCCCACCTCATTCATTTTCTTCCTCATTTAAGGGTCACAGGTCATCCATCCATGGAAAGCAAACCATTCTAAAGTGGCATCCTAAGGCTTTATGTGCCAGTGTAAAGACATGTTATAACACAGACTGCAAAGGCCTTTGGGACTTCCTTTCAATGTGTTATCTTTTCCATTACTCTGACATGTCCCCCATTCACAGCGGCCTGCTGTTTTGATTGGAATTGTTCCTGTTGCTTTGGCAAGTAGATGGCACAGTGGATAGAGTGCCAAGCCTGGAATCAGGAAGACCTGAGTTCAAATCCAGCCTCAGCCACTTACTAGCTGTGTGACCCTGGGCAAGTTATTAACCTCTAACTACTTCAGTTTCTTCAAGCATAAAATGGGGATAAGATGAGCATGTACCTTTCAGATTTGTTGTGAGTCCTTAGTGGAATGCATGGCACAAAGCAGGTGTTGTATAAATGTTAGCAATAATAATGATAATCTAATATAACATGGCAGCTGACTACCTATGGTACTATAATAATATATAATAATAGTTATTATTATTATTATTAACCATATCCTATTTCCCCCCCTGGAATAGTACTTTTGTGCTTCTGTCTCATATCTAGTTTAGATAAGACAGATAGTATTTACATGGTTTCCGTTGTGATTGTGAATTCTATAATATGATTTATAATAATGCACTTGGATTATTGAACTTTATACTCTGGATTTTTTTTCACATAACTGCAAAGAGCCTGCTCTTAATTGAGAAACTCCACTGGAACAACCTGTTGTCTCTGACTGGATTATTCTATAAGGCTAAAACATGGCCAGGTCAAAGACTCTTGACTCTTATTGACTTGTGCTTTTGGAAATTACACAAAAACCTGCATGCTTTGTTGCTTTCGTGTATCCCTTTGGGTTCTAGAGAGAAGCGTGCCTTACCCTCTGCCAGACGCCTTGTTCCTGCCCTGAATCAGCTATCACTTATGTCTGGATGGCGCCATGATTTCCTTGACACTGATATTTCCTCCAGTGGTGTAGAGTGTAAACCATCCATTCTTTTGCATCTTGTGTAATTCTTCTCTATGTTCACCAATAAATCCTCATGCTAGGGGCCTTGCTCTAGACAATGCAAGGGTCTCAGTGGAGCATGTGTATAGCTAACAGTTAATCCTCACTCTAGATACATGACAGGACCACCTACTTTTCCAGGCTCATATAGGATCATAGTATCATAGATTTAGAGCTTGAAAGGACCTTGGAGGTAATCAATAATAATATTGGCTCTGATACTACTGGGTATGTTTTCTCTCCTAAACAACTTTGTTGGTAATATGCTGTATTCTACTTGTATCTATTATAAACATTTCTACTGACCATTTGGCTCATTCCCAGTAAACTGACTCCTATGTGATGAATTCTTTGGTTATGGCAACTAATGAATCAAAGAGAAACACAGAATTATCCACAATCCTCTGAGGACCTTTTTCTACTTCTATAGTGACAGTGGTAAAAAAAAATGGACAGAATTCTAAAAACCAGGTTTTTTTTCAACTTATATATTAATTTGACTATTGACTATGACCCTGAAATCAACTTACTGTAGTTTTGGCAGTTGATGATTCTATGATCCCAAAGGAGGCTAATCCCAATTTTAACATGTTGTTCATACTTTCCTGGGTCTTCTTTTTCCTGGAGAATGTCCCTTAATCTCCAGATCACTACAGTGTCATTGAAATGGTGGTAAAGGAAAAGAAATTCTTATGACTCCTACCATTTCTCAATATGAATCAGAAGACAGACCATCCCTGCCTTTATCAAGTAAATATTTGCTCTGGGTATCAAACTCCTCATATCAGATCCTGTTGACTTTGGCTCCAGTTAATCTGTATGAAGACCCAGAAAAACAAGCATGAATAATTCAGAGGAATGAAGCTACTGTTAATCATTTGACAGAATTCTAGAACCATGAATAGAAATCATGAAGATTTGAAGGTGAGTAGCTGAATCTCCACTCTCCATGATCTGTCATGGAAGGAGTTCTCCATCAGGCAAGTATTCAAGCAGGGCTTAGATGGCCACAATCTGTTAGAGACTAAAAGTGAGGCTGAATTATCTGGTAGGGATTGGATCTCTAAAGTCAACTCTGTGATTCTCTAATTCTTGTCATGAAAGCAAGATTGGCTTAGGAAAGCGAAATCTTGGGAGAGGCTAATTAATACTTTTTGTTATCAAGATTGTGATCATTTCAATTACTAACAAAAACAATCATTTACAACATCTTTCTCAACAAACCTTTTATCAGTGAGGCTAACATGTAGCCAGAATTGATAGCAGTGGGTTTCCTTCATCCCTTTTTGGGCTCTCAACAGTGACAGTCACTATGGAGAGCCCTCTTCCTAGGTTTTCTCATCCTGCCTGCTGTTGAGAGCTACTGAATACTGGAGGGCCTCATGGAGCACTTATGGGAAATACTTATCCCCAACTTTCTTGTCAGTGCCCCTTCCTTTTTCTCCTTTCTGACTGGGCACTAATGCTCCCATCTGCCCATTGTTGGAAGGAACACAAAGCTTTTGCTTCACTCTGTTACTTGGTCCTATGACTCACTTCCCAATAGTCCTAAGTTGGATCCATGTAGGCCACCTATTTCCTCTCTCTCTCTCTGTCTCTCTCTGTCTCTCTGTCTCTCTGTCTCTCTGTCTCTCTGTCTCTCTCTCTCTCTCTCTCCTTCCCAACCCCCACATCACAGCCCAGGTCTCTTCCGCTTTAAACATTCCATGTTCTGAAGTCTTTTTCAGCAATTTTCAAAGGCTCTTATATTTCTGGCATTCTATGTAACAAGGTCTTTCTTTGGCACTAATATTCTATATTCTAAAGTCCCTTCCATCTCTGACATTCTATGTTCTGAGGTTTTTTTAAAATTTTAATAGCACTAATGTTCTATGTCCTAAGGCCCCTTCCAGTTCTGATGTTCTGTGTTTTAAGATCTCTTGGAATTCTAAAATTTCATGTTCTATGTTCTAAAATCTCTTTCAGCTCTGCCATTTCAAGATTCTCTGATACCAAAGTTAGTCAGCTCCCATGTTTGCACTTTGTCTATGTGCTTGGGAAATTTTTGGTTAGCATCCCTTCATCTCTATTGAACTGCAACAACTCTGAAATGAGAGTGGAGCAAATAATTTCCTATTGTTGAGTCAGAAGATGAACCCTACAGTTTATCAAACAAATATCTGCCCTAGGTCTCAGGCCCTGAAAATTCACAAAACTACCTGATGTGAGAAAGATGTAAAGAGTTCTGGAGATATGGTAGCAACATAATGCTTAGCTCAAGGCAAGGGACACAAGATGCATTTAATATATGTTGGCTGACTGACTGATGTGTTTGTTGGGAGCACTGGGCTATCCCATGCCTTGCTTAGACTGTTGGATTATTACATTTAGTTCTAGGTGTCACATTTTAGACAAATTTAGTAAACTGAACACTATCCTTAGAGGGCAACTAGGTGAGTCAAAGGCCTCAAGATCAAGTCACATCAGGGACAGGTGAAGGAAATGGAGATGCCAGGACTTAAGCGGGGGACATGATCTCTGTCTTCAATTATTTGAAGAGATGTTACATAGAAAAGGGCTTAATCTTGTTCTGCAGGGTCCTCGAGGGCAGACTTAGGAGAAATGGGTAGAAATTGTAGAGAGATAAATTTAAGCTTGATGTAAAGAAAAACTTGCAGTTAGAGCTACCCAAAAGTATAATGGGTTGGCTCACAAATTAATAGGCTTCCACTAACTTGATGATGATGATGGTAACTTGCCTTCAGGCAGAAGCTCAGTGAAACATTTGTCCAGACAAGTTGTAATAGGAAATTTGTTCAACTATGGATAAGGATAGATAGCCTTGGAGGATCCTTTTTATTCTGACAGCCTAAGGAAAACCTAGATTTTCAAGTAAAATTTGGAGTGGGGAAAAGTGTGGAGAAGATTTAGTCTTGCTTTTGTAGAAATGCAATCATTCAATTTACAACAAGTAAGCAAATGTGGTCTGAGGCTGCATTAAGAGCAGTAGAACATCTAAAAAGAGGAAAGTTACCGTCCTTTCTTCCCTGCTCTGCTCAGATCCCATCCAGAGCCTCATGTCCAAGCACCACATTTTAGGAAGGACAGATGGTGAAAGTTGGAATATGCCCAGAGGATGGTAAGACAACTGGAGACCATGCCCTAATAAGATCAGTTGAAGGAACTGGTTGAAGAAGAGAAGACTTGGGGGTGTGAGGAAAGACTTGATCATTATTTTCAAATATTCAAAAGGCTGGCATGTTGAAAGATCAGACCATTTGCTCTGTTTGGTTTCAGAGGGCAAAATTACAAGTAATGAGTGTTAGGTACAGAGAGGCAGATTTCAACTTAGTGTAAGGAAAAATTTATTAACAATTAGAGCTATTCAGAAATTAAGTGGACTGTTTGGGGGTGGGGGTAGAATGTTCCCCATCTTTCAAGGTCTTCAAACAGAATTCTAGATGAACAGTTGTTGAGGATGCTGGAGAAGAGTATAATTTGGACTCTGAGACCTTCAGGATCTTTTCTAAGGATCCCAAGGATCTAAGGATCTGAGACTTAGTATTCTATTCAGCTGTCACTGAATTGAACAGCCACCCAAAACTGAAATCTTTGGCAAACCGATAATGAATCAATGTACCCCCAGATATCCTAGCACATTGGCAGCAATTAAACTTACCCATTCTGTTGTATTGGATGGGGTTCTTTCATCTTCCTTAGTTTTTATTTTCATTTCAATATACTCAGTCTCTTCTGTTTCCTCCTGGTCACTTCTGTTTGGCTCTAGGGATTGGATGAGGCATAATTAATTCTCACATTTGCAGGTCAGGGTTCCCCACAGCAGGGACACCACCATGCTGCTATAACTTATGCTCTTTCAGGCTCTCAGGTGTAACCTTGTTGTAGGGTGATAAACATTCCTACTACTCATCATGGTAGCTCATGGGCCCTTAGTGGTGTACTCACCAGTTATATGAAACTGATCAATAGGATGTCATTGGCTCAAATATAAAATGTTCATTAAAGAATAATGCAATGACAATAATAATTTCAACATCAAGATTACTCAATGGAAGATAAATATAGGAAAAGTCAAAATATGAGTCCACTCATGTACCCTGGTTATCCCTTCCCATCAGTATACATATTATCTATGGGGGAGAATAGTCACATACTTACAGAAACCTAGTAGGTTTCTATGGGGAAACCCACATACTTGAGGCAATTTAAAACTTTGGACTACAGGCTCTAATGTCCTCAGTCACTTCAAGAACAGTTTACACCACATGAAGCTAATAGCTCTGATACCTCCTCCCCTTCTAATCTTTACCACACTCCTGGGGCAAATCTTCTCCTCCCGGCTTTAGAGATGATGAAGAAATGACAAGCTCTTAATTAATTTAGAATTACACTTAAAAGGTGCTGAGAAAGTGTTACACTGTTGTAATGACAAGGAGCTCCTTTAAGCCAGAGAACTGAAAAACTCTCCAGGTTGACTTTCTGGGCAATGCACACAAGCCCAGTCAGCTCTTCAGTTTAACGGGACTCTGAATCTTTTTATCAGATCTAGTCTATGCTCACAGCAGAGGGCAGTAGAGGCACCAAGCATCTTGGAGAGATTTCCCTCCCTTGGACTGTGTATGGTGCTGAAGAGCAATAAGGTTAAGTAACAACGGAATTCAGCTCTTTTTCAATGAGGCTCCCAAAATGCTGAAGCCTTTTCTGCAATAAATCAGCCAAGAAATGCTTCTCTTTAAATTAATAGGCTTAGAGCAAAACAATGGAATCTTTGTAATTAGTTTACTGTCCTTCTATGAGCCTGGCTCAGGGCAAGCACTTGATGTTTCCTGTATTCTTCAGCATCCTATTATGTGGTTGTGAGTTAAAGGAGTTTGTCATACAGCCCCCTCAGCTCTAGAGAGGAGAGGAGCAGATCTGCCCACAAGAGAGTGGTCAGGACCGGTAGGTGACCAATTAGTGGAGGAAAAACTTAGTGTGGGGCAGATTGTTTTTGAAGGTACCAAGCACAACAGCAAGCACTTAAGGTTAATTGATTAATCTATTAATCTTGATTGATTAATTGTGGTGAAGGTATTCTGAGCCCTAATAAACCAAGAGTTAGTTTCAATGACTAAAATCATGGAATCTCAGAGCTGGAAGGGACTTCAGAGGACCAACTTATCCAACCCATACCTGAAGCCCAAATCTTTTCTACAACAACCAGTTTCAATGTGAAGATCTTAGGGAAATGTAGTCCATTCCATTCTGAGATATCTCCAATGGTTATAAAAAAACCTTATTATACGGAACTAATAGATGCCTCCCTATAAGTTCTCCCTGTGATTTCTAGTTCTGACTTCAAGGGTCTAGTAGAAAAAAAATTAACACCTTGAATTAATGATACCTTGCAAGTAGTTAAATACAGTGTTTTTATCTCCTTCTTTAGTCTCTCAAATTCTCACAAACTTCTAGAACATTCAAACTTGATGGGCCCTTTGAGATAATCTAGCCCAGCTCTTGTCAAAATGTGGACCCTTTACCCCTTGTGGTCCCCAAGACCCTTTCAGGGGGTCTGTGAGGTCAAAACTATTTTCATAATAATACTAAAATATTTAACTATTAAAATACTCTTCTAACTACATATATACATGTGTGTGTGTATATAGTCAGATTTTTGTCATATACTTCAACCAAAACAACATATTGCAACATTTTTAAATGTAGAAACTGATGTGATAATCCAACTTTCTTCTATTAATCTAGACCAGGGTTGGGGAACCAGCAGCCTTGAGGCCACATGTGGCCTTCTAGGTCTTTGGGTGAGGCCTTTTGACTGAGTCCAAGTTTTATAGAACAAATCCTTTTATTAAGGGGATTTATTGTGTGAAGTTTGGATTCAGTCAAAGGGCTACACTTGAGGACCTAGAGGGCCACATGTGGCCTTGAGTCCACAGGTTCCCCATCCCTGATAGACACGAAAAAGATGTGAAAAAAATATGTAAAACAATGGCATTCTTTTCACTAATATTTTTTTTGTTTTGGAAACTATAGTTTTCATAAAAATATGTTGTTTATGTTAACATGTAATGGGTTTATTATTGTTATTTAAAATTAGTTAATAAATAACTGTGTATTCATTAATCCATTTTAATGGCTAATACGGTAAATATTAATAGATAAAACTAGGGGTGTTCTGATAAATATTTAACAACTAGCCCTCTACAAAGGCACAACACACTTTTAAGTTTAATTTGAATTATAAACATTTTTTCCCATTTCCTTTTTAAGTGATCAACAAGAACATTTTTAGCATTAGCTGATTTTTGAAGTTTAAATTAGCTCACACTGAAAATTTGACAACTAGTTCTTCCATGCTAGTACAAGTTGGTTCCAGCATACTGTTGGATGGAATCTATATTTCAAAAAGTTCCTTAGGTTTGTCAATAATATTTAAGAACGTAAAGGAGTCTTCAGATCAAAACACTGAAGAACTGCTGATTTAGTCCAACCTCTTCATTTTATAGATATGATACCACCCTCATCAGCCTCTCCCACTAAGTATCCATATGGTTACCATATCTTTAAGAAGCAATTGTTCTTGCCTTCTCAAGGGGTAGGAGAAAGGGCAGAAGGAAGGGCGTTGAGGGCCAGGGTGGAGTGTGGTTGACAAGATCAGAATAGACCTTCGGGGAAACTGTTCTTTGAGACTGTGCTCATTATCATCTAGAATGGCTCTCCATGCCCACCCCCCCCCCACCCCCCCCCACCCCCGCCATGTTGCTGTCTCCATGAGACAAACAAGAGAACTACAGAAAACAAAGGATAAGTAAAATAGATGCCTTCTAGGCTAACAGTCTTTAAGACAATAAGATTGATCAAATCAATAGGACAGGAGATGTGCAGAATGTCACGTAGACTTGCGGTTTCTGTCTATACATATATCCTGACCCTCAGATCAATAAATAGAGTTGGTCTATCTACATCTGCCTGCCCGTGTCTTTCTTCTTTACCACATTACCGAGTCGTGTGGGGATGCAGGCCATCTGCCACAGAAGGGAAAGATTTCAGAAATTAAAATTTAAAAAATTTTAAAAACAAATAACAAATTGATTTTTTAAAAAAGAGGTAATGGGATAGTGAATTTACAGGACAACTGTTATTCTTTGAGGAGTCTGTGAGAGGATGGAGAGTTTAATTGTCTTTTTGGATTGATTGCTAGGTATGATGAGTGAAGAAGACTGATAAGAGGATTAAGAGATCTTATTTCTTCAAAAAATTAAGTTTAACACTTATTTTATAAAGAAACGTAAACGGAATTCTTGAAAAGAGATTTCAATTAATTTACTGAGAAAAGTGAATGATGAAACTTTTTCTAGAATGAAGTAGCTATAGTGATATGCCTCTGACTGCGATCTTTCTCAAAGTTGATGTATTAAAAAAAGACTGATTATACTGTAAATAAATACTGTAGCCAGGAGTCTTGATGTTTACTTAAGCAAAGATGATTTAGGGCCTTGATATAAGAGAGATAAACCAAAGCCATTAGAAGAATAGGTTTCTCAAATTTACTAAATAAGTAGTATTTAATAAAGTGAAATGGAGCCTCAGAAAATTGACGTTGTAATTCTAGCTGAGATGTTACAATTCTATTAATTAATAACGGAATATCAAAATATGTCTCTTGATTGTTTTAGAATGTGAAATGAGAATAAATAAGGAAGAAATCAGATGAGAGGTGATCATTCCACCTAGGTTACATGTAAGATGAAGAACTCTAAAGTCCTGCAAGGTAAGGAGACTGAGGACCAGAGTGGTTAAGTGACTTACCCAAGATCACATGGGTAGTAAAATGAAGAGACTAGCCTCAATCCAGTCTTCTGACTCCACATCTGTTCTCCCTGCCTCATTAAATATGTCTTTTATTTTGTCATTTGCTACTTTTTAAGGTTGTACAAATCTAGTGCTGGGCTACAGGTAGGGTCAGGACAAAGTGTCAGGGTCTCAAGACCTCCTATATAGGCCTACCCGAAAGAGCAAGGTTCTGTCAGGGATGCATTGGCATAATTACCTGAAGCCCTTGATGTTCTCTGTACCCAAGCCCTTGAGCACCTTAGAGCCTGGCCCAGAACATCTAATGCATGACAATACAAACATGAACACATGAAGAAGTCCACCGAGGAAACCAGACATAGCCACACCAGTCCACCATGAAGAAATTTTATGTGGTTCCTTTGCCCTTTTTCACGATGGAATGGGTCAGCTATAAACACCAACTAAAAGGCTTTCTTGAGCCTTAGCTCCCCAAAGTGGACAAGAAACTAGTACCCCAGGGCTACTATCTACATCTGCTGCCTTCTTTGTAGCCCTGTCTTCCTGACACTAGTGACCCAAAGACAGAGGACTAAAAGCAAACTTTTGTGTTTTGAACACTCTGGTCCCATTTAATTGAGATTCTACACATTTAGCCCAAAGAATTGTTTGAAGGATGAGCTAACAATAATTTTCGAAAATCTGAATACTTGTCAATTACAGTGTACTACATTACTGCTAGACTGGAAGTTCCTTTAAGGCAGAGACTTTTTTTACTCATCAACTAGTATCCCCAACAGCATACAGCAGGAGCTTAATAAACATTTTTTGAGCTAATCATGTAAGAAGAGGCAGCATGTGCACTCCATGTCGACCTGATCTTGGAGGCAGGAATCCAGAATTAAAGTCTAGCCTCTGATATGTACAAGCTGTGGGACCCTGGACAAGCAGCTTAAGAGATGGGTGTTCTCAGTCGTTCTTTAAGACCAGAGATAATTCTGACTTGCACTGGTAAATGTTTCCTCATCTAGGCATTATCTGTGTCAATGAAATCCCAGGTCTAGTCCTTATCCCTAATGATGGTATGAAAAGAGGAAAATGGCATATTGTTATGTGGCAAGTTTAGGTTATATGCAAAGAAAAGTTTATCTAATGGAAGGATTATTAATATTGATATTATCATGAGTTGTTAGAAATAATTACTAGTTATAGACAAAAATAATAACTAGCAAGAGGCATAGTAGATGGAGTGCTAGTCATGGGGTCAGAAGACCTGAGTTCAAATCCAGTTTCAGACACTTTGTAGCTATACGACTCTGGGCAACTCACATCCCCTCCACCTGCCTCAGTTTCTTCAGCTATAAAATGGATATAATAATAACACCTACTTCCCAGGATTGTTGTGAGGGTCTTGCCCTACCTGGCACAAAGTAGACACTAAATGCACGTTCCCCTCCCCTGCCGTAGCCTCTTACATTTTCAGAACACTTGAAACAATTCTTACCAATTTTTTTTGAATTCTGTTGCTTCTTGCAATAACAGCTCAAGCAGGTACTTAATATTAGGAGAGGAAAGACAGCGAAAACCCACGGGAACTGTTGTTTGTTTTTTTTATTTTCTGCAAAAGAATATAGACAAAAGTCATCTATTTTTGTTACTTTAAAGCACTAAAATCATCAAAATTAATTCCCAAAACGGTTTAGTTACGTCACTACGAAATTTAAACTCCCTTCTTTCTTAGAGGCATTTTAGGGTGTGTCCACAGAAACCATAGAAAATGTTTCTAATAATTGTTGACATTCTTTAGTATTCTACATATACCTGCACTGCACAAAAACCGCAATAAGCAAGCAGAGCAAGGATTGTCATTCTTATTTTGGATGTGAGAAAACTAAGCCTCAGAAAGGTTGAGTTGTCACATAGCTAATAAGTAGTAACAATATATATATTTATGGATTAATATTAGTAAGAAAACAGTTTTAGAGCTAGAAAGAACCATAGAGCTCATCAAATCCAACCACCTCATTTTACCTATAAGAAAGCTGCGGCACAGAAAAGTGATGTTGGAAGGGACCTCGAATAAAGAAGGCACCCACTATGTCCCAAAGTAGCTCATTCTGCTTTGGGATAATTCTAATGGTTGGGAAGGTTTCCTTATATCAAGCTTAAATATGCCTCTTTGCAACTTCCCCTGTTGGTCCTGGCTCCTCCCCTGGGGTCAAGCAGAGTAAGTCAAATCCCCTTTTCCCTTGACAGTCCTTCAAATACTTGAAGACAGCCATCATCTCCCCTGCACAGCCTCCTCTACTAAGTCTTGTCATCTCCAAGCTAAACATTTCCAGCCCCTTCAATAAATTTTCATATAGCATGAACTAAAGACCTTTGCCTTGACTATCCTGGTGACCCTTGTCTGGATACAATCAAGTTTGTCAATTTGCTTCCTAAAAGGTGATGCCTACAACTGAACCCAATATATTCCACATGTAGCCAGAGTAGAACACAGTGAGCACATCCCCTCCCTAATTTTGGACCCTATCTTTCTCGACTAAGATGGTGCTCACTTTCTTTGCTTGCCGCCTAACATGAGATAAATGGTTATGGAATCGATTTAATGTTAAACAAGTCTAATGTGCAGTCCAGATGGATGCTTAGTCAGTATTGATGATGACGATGATGAATCCATCATGCAAGGTTGCTGCTGTTGGATCTGTATATTTCATTTGGCCCTTGGATTTCCCTTGCCTTATAGAAGGAACTCTGCAGTAGAAAGAGCTGAAGACTTGTGTTTAAGACTTGGATCTGCCATTTATTAATCACCAGTGTGAACCTGAGCAAGCTACTGCAGTTTACAAGAACATTGGGCAGATATTTTTAAAAGCTATTAGCTTCTTATTTATTAGCTATTTTAAAATAATGAGCATTTGTTATTGATACTATTTATTTAGCTGTTGGCTATTTCTATGAGCTATTTATTTGATAATTAATATTTATCATTGATACGCTTTATTTATTCTTTATTTAGCTATTAGCTATTTTTATTAGTTGTTTATTTAACTCTTCTGTTTATTTAATTTTAGTGTATCTATGACCTAGTCTCCTGACCACACTCCCTGCCCTAGGGGGCAGGGAACCTCTCTTTGCATTTTCCCCAGCCCTGAGCAAATGCACTAGACACAGCAGACACTTCATACATATTTGTTGAATAAATGAAAACCTGTGTTTGATCAAATGAACACTGGTCAAGCCCATAATCTGAGTAGGATAAATGGCAGTTTCAAAGATCAGGAAATGGACATGAGAAAAATGACAATTTCCTCTGCCTCCAGGTGTGGTTCATTGTTGAGTGTTTTCTATCAGTACATGCTTCATTCCATAAGAGGAACAGGAAGCTGTAAAGGAAGAAAGAAACGGGCAGAAGGTATGGTTGACCTACATCTAACAGTTCAGCTGGAATTATTAATGGCCAATAGTTTTTCATGCATTCAATAAGCTGTTATCAAGTGTTTACTCAATGTTATGCTGGTTATTACGGTGATAGTGGCGATGTATGTGTGCACGTATGTGTATATGTGTGTACGTGTGCATCTGTGTGCATGTGTGTATGTGTGAATTTATGTGTGTGCATATGTATTTGTGTGTGCATGGGGGGGTTACACGTAGGGTTCAGGGAGGAGGATCAAGCACAGGAAATACTTAAGACTGCCTCTGACACACAGCTGTGTGATGATGGACTCCCTTAGCCTCAGTTTCCTCCTCTGTAAAATAAGCATAAAAATATCATTGACTCTACAAGGTTGTTGAGAGGATCAAATGACAGAATACATAGACATAGACATACATATATATGTATGTACATACATACACACATGTACATATACACACACAGAGATATGCAAAGACCTTCAGGACTGTACTAAAGCCAGCTCAAATTGGTCCTTGAAAGCTGATTTACATTTTCAGCATGAGTGTTTACACCTCAGAAATCTGCAAAGGTACTAGTCAGGGCTTGATTTATTGTTTTGATGATTTTGAGACTTAAGAAAGTGATGGTGAAATTCTCCGATTGAGAAACTTAAAAGTACATCATGAGTACGTTCTGCCCTTCCAGAGTTGGTTGTTAAATATCCACCAGCATAGTTCTGTATATATAAAAGAATATAAAATATTAAACAATAAATGAATAAAATAATGTAAAATTACATCAGATTGAGCTACAGGAATGTACCTTAGAAATCATCTATTCCAACTCTTCATTTTAAAAGGAAAGAAATTTACATAAAATTCTTAGTGTGCTTAATAGGTTTGAGTCCCAACTCTGTCTGCTATTTACTAGCTGTGTGACCTTGGGCAAATTACTGATCCTCTCTGGACCTCTGTTTTCTCAGCCTGTAAACTAAGGGGGTTGAACTAAATAAAAGACCTAAAAAGTTCTTCACCTCTTCAAATCCTATGATCACCAGTGTTTTGAGGAAAGCATCTCTAGTGCCTTACCTTTCACAGTTAGAAGAGTTCCAGATCCTTGAACTTCCTTATGTGTAGGTATCTCAATTGTTATTTTACATAAATAAATTCCAGAGTCATTTATTGTCAGATTGTTCAGTTCCAGAACTTCCGTCCTGGTCTCTTGGGTGAAATTGGACCTCGTGCACAAATTCTTCTTCTTAATGGAGACAGCATTGTCTTTGGGGGTGTCTCTCAGATGGGTAACATTGTCTTGGATATGGCTGACTTTTTTCCATTCTACTCGAAACTGTTCCACTTCAGAAGGGACATTCCAGGAACAGCTTATTTCCATAGATTGTCCCACCAGTAGCTGCAGCTCAGAAGGGGTCTGAGTGACTGTCAAGTTATCCAATGATGCCAGCACTTTTAGCAAAAAAAGAATTATCAATGTATTAACTACTAAAGAGAATAAACCAGAATATCTCCAGAATGGACTTGCCAATCCCTTTCTATGGTCTCACAAAACTCTGTGGGCCTTACTTTCTTCATCTGAAAAATGAAGTAGTAGATTATCCATAATTTTGGATTTAGAGCTGGCAGCGATCTAAGAGGGTAACCATCTCAACTGTCTCATTTTACAGATGATCAAAACTCATGATACCAAGAGAGGCTGCGTCATGTTCAAGATCACTCAGCTAATGAGTAATAAGTAAAGCAGAGAAATTCCCTGCTTTTAAGTTGCTACAGTCTAATGGGGAAGATAACATACAAACAAGTATGTACAAACAAGAGTTTATACAGACATACAGTACATATACATGTATATGCAGACATGTATGTATACATGCATACATATACACACATATGTGTGTATGCATATATATATGATAATCAACAAAAGGTAGGCACTAGCCATGAAAGTTTTCTTGCAGTAGGTAGGTTTTTAGCTGAGATTTGAAAAAAGCCAGGGAAATAAGATAGTAGACATGAGGAAGGAGAAAATTCCAGGCTGAAGGAACAGCCAATGAAAATTCCTCAAGATGGGAGATGGAGTGTCTTCTGTCAGAACACAGTGTCACTGTGGTGTTAGCATACATGAAAGAGAGGAATGTATGAGAAGACTAGAAAGGTAAGAAGAGGCTAGTTTATGAAGGGCTTTGAAAGCCAAACAGAGGATTCTAAATGTGATCCTGGAGGTAACAGGCAGCCAGTGGGGAGAGACTTGAGGCAGGGACACCAACCAAAGGCTACTGGGATACTTCAAGCGTGAGATGATGAGGGCTGGGCCTGGGTGGTGATGTTGTCAGAGGATAGCATGACCTAGGTAGGACTTACTTAACAATAGATTGGATATGAGTAATGGGAGAGAGGGGAGAGTCAAGGATGACACCTAGGTTTTGAGCCTGGGTGCCTGGGAGGATTACTTGATTGTCAGAAGAAAAGATGGGAAGAAGTTCAAATCCTAACCCTGCTTCTCATCTGCCATCTGTGTGACATAGGGTGAATTATTTAACCTTTCTGAAGTTCAGTTTGCTTATTTATAAAATGAGGATGTTGGTCTTTTCTAATCTGTAGGCTTTTCCAACCTTAAATCTAGTAGCCTATAAATCTGTTCCACTCTGGGAGTGTCTGTGCTCTTCAGTCATTACCTTGAAGAATCCAAGGTCACCTACACTTGAGATCTCTTTTAGTTCAACTCTCTTATTTTATAGATGAGGCATTGGAGGATGTGCTAGTGAAGGACAACCGATTTCATCGAAAAAAGTATGCTTAAGTTGGATATGTTCAGTGGAAAAGTGACAGGCCTGGAAGTATAAGGCTGGTCCTACCCCAAACAGAGTGACTATTCAAGTGACTATGGACAAGCTACCTGACTGGTAGGCCTTAGTTTACTCATCTATAAAATGAAGAGGTTGGATTTTGTAGCTGCTGAGCTTCCTACAAGTTCTCATGGTCTAGGCCAGACTTGTACAACTTTGGCAGGAGATAGGGACCAAAATTAAAATAGGCTAAACTTCTTCAGACTACGGATAAAGTTTTAGTGACTCACTTTCCAAGTAAAGGCATAATTAATTATTATACTATTTTGCAAACAAAATATTTTAAAAAGAGAAATTTCAATTAATGTAAATTAATTACACTTATTACTTAAGATTTCTATTTATCATGAAAACACATTAATGTTAAAAAATATTTGGGGGGAAGGAACCAAGATGGCAGAGTAGAAAGATGCACATATGCTAGCTCTTACCCCACAGTCCATAAAATACCTGTAAAGAAGAACTCTCAACAAATTCTAGAGCAGCAGAAGCCACAGAACAATGGAGTGGAGGAGATTTCTATCCCAGAGAGACCTGAGAGACTGACAGGAAAGGTCTGTCGAATGGGACTCAGAGCAGAGCCCAGCCCAGCCTTGGCCACGTGGCACTTAAAGGAACAGATCCAAGCAGGCTTCAGGGACAGAATCTCCAGCTGCAGCACAGATCCCTCAACCCACAGGTGCCAAAGGTCAGTGAGAGGGTCTTTTCGACTGGCTGAGAGGGAAGCAGGGTGTCCCCATAACTCAGGCCTCCTCAGGAGGCAGCAATAGAGGCAGTAGCAGACAGGGGCTCCCAAAGCAGGCAGTAGCCTGCATCCATTGTTGAAGGTCTCATCGTAAACCCCCTGAGGGAACTGAGCCCTGTGTGGTGGCCCTACCCCCCACCTGATCAGCTGATCTTAATCTCACACTGAATAGCAGCTCTGCCCTCACCTAAAGCCCCTGAGGGTTTGGAGCAGTTCATCTGAATCTCAGCCCCAGTGCTGGCTTGGTGAAACTGGAGGTGAGGTAGTTGTGGAGAGGAAACTCAGAAGTCAAGTAACTGGCTGGGAAAATGCCCAAAAAAGGGAAAAAAAAATAAGACCATAGAAGGTTACTTTCCTGGGCAACAGGTGTCTCTCCCCATCCTTTCTGATGAAGACAGGAAGAATAAGGCATGCTGTCAGAGGAAGTCAAGGCCTCTGTCTCCAAAGGAAATTTAAACTGGGCTCAGGCAATAGAAGACCTTAAAAAACAAGTTAGCAACTTACTAAAGGAGAACCAAAAAAATGCTGAGGAAGATAACACCTTTAAAAAGAGGCTAACTCAATTGGAAAAAGAGGTCCAAAAAGCCAATGAGGAGAGGAGGTTTTAAAAAGCAGAATTAGCCAAATGGAGGAAAAGGTCCAAAAGCTCACTGAACAAAATAATTTGTTGAAAGAGAGAATTGAGTTCAGAGAAATGAATGACTTTGAGTTAAACCAAGCAGTTAGTAAACAAAACCAAAATTTGAAAAGATAGAAGATAGTGTGAAACATCTCATTGGAAAAACAACTGACCTGGAAAATAGATTCAGGAGAAATAATTTAAAAATTAGGGGACTACCTGAAAGCCATGATCAAAAAAAAAAACAGCCTAGATGTTATCTTCCATGAAATTATCAAGGAAAAATGCCCTGATGTTCTAGAATCAGAGGACAAAAAAAAATTGAAAGAATTCACCGATCATGTCCTAAAAGAGACCCGAATAGAGAAACTCCTAGGAATATTGTGGCCAAATTTCAGAGTTCCCAGATCAAGGAGAAAATACTGCCAGCAACTAGAAAGAAACAATTTGAGTACTGTGGAAATATAATCAGGATAACACAGGATCTGGCAGCTTCAACATTAAGGGATTGAAGGGCTTGGAATGGGATATTCCAGAAGTCAAAAGAACTGGGATTGAAACCAAGAATCACCCACCCAGTAAATCTGAGTATAATACTTCAAGGGAATAAGTGGTCATTCAATGATATAGACAACTTTTAATCATTCATGTTGAAGAAAAGACCAGATCCGTATAGAAAAATTTGACTTCCCAAGACAAGAATCAAGAGAAGCATGAAAAGATAAACAGGAAAGAAAAAAATCATAAAAAACTCTCTAAAGCTGAACTGTTTACATTACTACATGGAAAGAAAATATTTTTAACTATTGAATCTTTTCTCAGTATTTGGGTAGATGGAGAGATTGTTCATACACACACACACACACATACACACACACATACACATAGATAGAGAGTACAGGGTGTGTTATATCAGAAGAGATGATATCCACACACACAAAAAATAAAATAAAAATTAAGGGGTGAAGGAGGAAAATTCTGGGAAGAGAAAGTGAGAAATGGAATGGGGCAGGCTATAACACATAAAAGAGATAAGAAAAATCTTATTCAATGGAGGAGAAAAGGGAGAAGGGGAGAGGGGAAAAATGAAGCTACTCTCTCCATACGTGGCTGAAGGAGGGAATAACATGCTCACTAAATTTGATATGAAAATTTATATCAGACCACAGGAAAGTAGGAGAGGAGGCAACAAGTGGGATGAGGGGAGTGTTAGAAGGGAGGGCAAATGGGAGAAGGGAGTCACTAGAAATAAACACTTTCGAGAAGGGACACGGTTAATTGTAGGGAAAAAAATAAGGAGGGATAGAGTAGGACAGAGGGCAATATAATTAGTATTACACAACATGATTATTATGGATGTCTTTTGCAAAAGAACACATATTTAGTCTGTATTGAATTGTTTGCCTTCTCAGTGGGGCTGGGAAGGGAGGGGGGGAAGGAAGAGAAGTTGGAATTCAAAGTATTAGAAAGGAATGTTGAGAATTTTTATTGCATACAATCAGGAAATAAGAACTACAGGGAATGGGGTATAGAAATTTATCTTGCCCTACAAGAAAAGAGAGAAGATGGGGATAAGGGAAGGGTGGGGTGTGATAGAAGGAAGAGTACATTGAGGGAAGGAGTAAACAGAATGCAAGGTATTGGGAAGCAAGGGGAGGGGAGTGATGGGGAGAAAAATTGGACATGTTACAAAGTGAGGTAAAAGCAATTAGTATTAAAACAATTGACTGAATTAATTACTGAGAATAAATCAATGACATCTTTAGTTTGGGGAAAAGAATTTCAGTCTAAATTTTCTAGAGGAAGGTAACCTCGGGTAAAATTTGGCATTGATGGAAAAGTTAAGGTTTTAATGGTAAATTTGATTTTATGATTGCTATTTAATCAGGAACTAGAACATGTATAGAAAGGCATGTAAACCACTTAAGACTTGTCTCAAAAGATGTTCCTTAGCCAAAGTGAAATTATAATCATATTTGAAACCTGGTTATTGGAACTTGCCATTTTTGGATGCTATGGGACTATTAAGAGACTGTTCTTCTGAGTCTAACTCCAGCAAGAAAGGTGATCTGAGCCTCCAATCCATGATGTCAGTAAGCTGGTGAGATGTTGGTATGAACTGCAAAAGGTGACCTCATGGGAAGGGTGGGAGAGCGGCTGTTCAGCATGGGTTAAGGTAGGATTCTCCTGACTCAATTTCTCCACTGACACCTGGCAGACTTTAAACCTGATTGAATGCAAGTGGATAATCTAATCCTGCCTTGAACTGACATGAAGTTGGGGAGATATTGTATCCCTGCTATGTCCCTACTCTTGGTGGAAATTTCCTATAGTCAAAAGGTTTGTAAGCTTAATACCAGATCTATTCAATTGGTAGGGGAACATCCAAGGTTAAGTCTAAAATTAAGCTATTAGGCTTAGGACTTTAGACCAACAACAATAAGTTAGAATCCTTTAATTCTTAGTAATACTGTGGAGACAATTAGGTTAAGAGCTTGTGAAGTTAGCAACATAAATATTATTTGTGTCTCACTTGGTTAATGTTTTTAAAAAAATTCTTTTGTGGTCCATATTGTAAATGTTTTAAAAAGATGTATCACCTGACCAAAAGTTTGGATTGTTTTATCTGTTATAAACTCTGTTATAAATGAAAAATTAAAATAAAAAAAATACTTTGCTAAGTGGTACAAATTTTAATAAATTTTTCAGGTTTTCTTACTGTTTATATTTAGTAACAACTGAAAACACAGCAAAAAGATACAACTCTCACTCCTCTCAGACTAAAGACAAACTGGTTGCCATGGGTCATGTGATAAATAGGAGAGAGTATGCAGTGATAACCCACCTGGCATAACAGTGACTAGTAGAAGGTGGGTTAAGTGGGTACCAACAAAGCACTCATTACATCTTAACTTTCTTTTATATCTTCTACATTTTTCATGAAATCATTTGGTGGCCTGCAAATGGCCCATGGGTCATATATTGTGTAGATCTGATCTAGGCTTTTTATGGGGAACTTACCCCAACCTCACCACCCCAAAACGCTGAGGACAAATTGGAAGGTCAGTGAAAAAAACCTGTGGGACCTGTGTGAAAGAATAATGTGGTCCAGCCTAAGCCCTAGGATGGCAGAGGGGGTGACAGTCACAGCAATAGAGGAAGGGACAGTGCCTATTTCTGGAGCTCTAGGTCCACAGATTGTGGTAGGGAATCAAGGGGTTGACAGTACACCCCCTCACCCCACTGGAAGCAGAGAACTACCTTGACAAAGAGCTCAAAAGCCAAGTAAATGGCTGAGGAAGTTAGCAAAAAAACAGAAAAAGAATAAGTCTATAGAATCTTACTTTGGTGACAAGGAAGATCAAAATATACAAACAGAAGAGGACAACAAAGTTAAAGTTTCTACATCCAAAGCCTCCAAGAAAAATATGAATTGTTCTCAGGTCATGGAAGAGCTCAAAAAGGATTTTGAAAATCAAGTAAGAGAAGTAGAGGAAAAACTGGGAAGAGAAATGAGAGTGATTCAAGAAAATCATGAAAAATGAATCAACTGCTTGCTAAAGGGGACCCAAAAAAATGGTGAAGACCAACCCAAATGGCAAAAGAGATCCACAAAGCCAATGAGGAGAAGAATGCCTTAAAAGGCAGAAATAGTCAGATAGAAAAGGAGGTCCAAAAGATCACTGAAGAAAATAATTCCTTAAAGATTAGAATGGAACAGATGAAAGCTAATGGCTTTATGAAAAATCAAGAAATTATAAAACAAAACCAAAAGAATGAAAAAATAATCAACAATGTGAAATATCTCATTGAATAAACAACTGACCTGGAAAATAGATCCAGGAGAGACAATTTAAAAATTATTGGACTACCTGAAAGTCATGATCAAAAAAAGAGCCTAGACATAATCTTTCAAGAAATTATCAAGGAAAACTGCTCTGATATTCTAGAACCAGAGGGTAAAATGGAAATGGGAAGAATTCACCAATTACCTCCTGAAAGAGATCCGAAAAGGAAAAC
The DNA here is from genome assembly GCF_028372415.1 of Notamacropus eugenii. Classification (NCBI taxonomy): domain Eukaryota; kingdom Metazoa; phylum Chordata; class Mammalia; order Diprotodontia; family Macropodidae; genus Notamacropus; species Notamacropus eugenii. The sequence goes on from NC_092877.1 coordinate 59,112,451, forward strand.
TCCTAGGAATATTGCAGTCAGAGCTCCCAGGTCAAGATAAAAATATTGCAAGCAGTCAGAAAGAAACAATTCAATTATTGTGGAAATACAATCAGAGTAACACAAGATCTAGCAGCTTCAACATTAAGGGATCTAAGGGCTTGGAATATGATATTCCCAGATGTCCAAAAGGCTAGGATTAAAACCAAGAATCACCTACCCAGAAAAACTGAGTATAATACTTTGGAGAAAAAATGGTTATTCAATGAAATAGAGGACTTTCAAGTATTCTTGATGAAAAGACTAGAGTTGAATAGAAAATTTGACTTTCAAACACAAGAATAAAGAGAAGCATGAAAAAGTAAACAGGAAAGAAAAATCATAAGGGACTTATTAAAGTTGCACTGTTTACATTCATACATGAAAAAATAACATTTGTAACTCTTGAGACTTTTCTCAGGATTAGATAGTTGGAGGGATTATATACATATAGACAGAGGGAACAGAATTGAACATGAAGGGATGATATCCAAAAAAATAAAATTAAGTGGTGAGAGAGGAATATATTGGGAGAAGGAGAAAGGGATAAATAGAATGGGGTAAATTATCTCTCACATAAAAGAGTCAAGAAAAAGCTTTTTCAGGGAAGGGGAAGGGGGAGAGGTGAGAGGTAAAGAATGAACCTTACTCTCATTGGATTTGGCTTAAGGAAGGAATAACATGCACACACAATTTGGTATGAAAATCTATCACAAAAGTGATAGAAAAAGTATGAGGGAAAGAGGATAAGTGAGAGATGGGGGGAATGATAGAAGGGAGGGCAAATGGGAGGAGGGGGTAATTAGAAGTAAACACTTTTGAGGAGAGCCAAGGTCAAGAGAAAGAATAGAATAAATGGGGGGCAGGATAGGATGGAGAGAAATATAGTTAATCTTTCACAACATGACTGTTATGGAAGTATTTTGTATGACTACACATGTATAACCTATATCAAATTGCTTGCCTTCTCAATGGGGGTGGGTGGGGAGGGAAGAAGGTAGAGAAGTTGGAACTCAAAGTTTTAAAAATGAATGTTAAAAATTGTTTTTACATGCAACTGGAAAATAAGACATACAGGCAATGGAGTACAGAAGTCCATCTTGCCCTATAAGAAAATAGAGGGGAAGGGGATAATAGAAGGGAGGAGTGTGATAGAAGGGCGGACAGATTAGGGGAAGGGGTAGTCAGAATGCATACTGTCTTGGGGTGGATGGAGGGGAGAGATGGGGAGAAAATTTGGAATTCAAAATCTTGTGGAAGTGAATATTGAAAACTAAAAATAAATAAATAAATCAGTTTTTCAAAAAACAAGGAAAAATTTCCAGCTGGTTACTCATTCATTGATGGCATTTTCAGTTTTTGTATCAATGGTTTAAACATAATTAGATAAGAGGATGAAGATGGGTCAGGTTGTGTTTGGGAAATGTAATGCTTTTAATGATCCCAACCTACTCTTTGAAATTAAAAATCCATTTAAAAATGTTAATAAAAGAGTAATAGTCTTAGAATCTTAGATTTATTCAATTTACCTAACCTTTTTAGTCCTTACTTTCCTCATTTGTAAAAGGAAGGGGTTGGATTTGATAGCTTCTGAGTTCCTTTCTAGTTCTGCTGCCTCATTTTACAGTTGAAGAAATTGAGGCAGGCAGAGATTTAAGTACCTTACCCAGAGTCACATAGCTAGTAAGTATTTAAGATGGATTTGAATTCAGGTCTTCCGACTACAAGTTCTCATCCCTATTGGCCCCTCATAGCTGCCTCTGGGACCATGCTGTATACCTCTGAATCTGTAGATGACTGGCAGCACAGTCTATGTTCCTATGGGCTGGTCCACTCTTTTCCTTACACATAGGAGGAAAGTGAGAAGCAGAGAGAATCTCTCCAAGGTCACATGGCAGGTTAAGGGTAGAGTCAATTAGCCCTGAGGTCTAATCAGATATGGTTGGCTGTGCATACACTGGGAAGGGTGCCTCTTCATCTGCCTGGGCCAAATCACAAAACTACAAAGAAGTTTAGTGACTTATAAGAAACACAGATTGGCTCCAGGTGCTGGGGACCAAGAGGAAGAGAAAACAGTTTTTAGTTTTGTTCAAGAATGAGCACACAAAAGGAGGGAGCTGAGGTAGAACAGGTTCAGACCGGGAGATAGAGAGAGAATATCCTTGTTGAGTTGTTTTTTTTTTTTTCCTCAGGAAACCAGGCAAAAGGATAATTGACTGAGTAGACTCAGAGGGTCAGACTGACTTCAAGAAGGGGTGGGGAACCTGAGACCCAAGGCCACATGTGGCCTTCTAGGTCCTCAAGTGCAATCTTTTGATTGAATCCAAACTTAACAGAACAAATCTCTTTAATAAAAGGATGTGTTCTGTAAAACTTAGACTCAGTCAAAAGATCACACCCAGGGACCTAGAAGGCCACATGTGTCCTCAAGGCAAGCCACAGGTTCCCCACTCCTGAACATTCTAGGGAACCTGCTGGGAGAAGCTGAACCTGAAAGCTCTTCATTTCTTTGTTCATCAAAGTTTGAGTACTTGTCACATGAAGGGCATTAAACTAGTTGTTAAGAGGAATTTTTTGGTTCTAGGCCATTCCTGTCACCCTGTAGGGAACTTTTAGCATGCAAACTCCCTCCACAGATGAGATCAGCATCTCATCTATAACTTAAAGATCTTAGAGAGTTGTCCTGAGACTCAGAGAGATTAAATAACTTGCCTAAGGTCACATAGCCAGAATATCATGGATAACTCTTGAACTATATATCATTCTGAAGGAATATTTCATATCCCTTGAATAAAGTAAGTTCACTCTGTCCTTTTGGTGACCTCTCAAGGAATATAACATATGTGAGTTGGCCATGTATTAATGTTTTGGGAACTAGCCACCCCTGGAACACATAGATAATACTTGGAAGATTTGGCTAGTCTTCCTAATATACGATTAATTAACTTATATCTTGTGGCCTCCGTATGATATCTCCTTGATGGACAAAACCTGTATTCCCATGGCCATGTGCCTGACCAGCTTGGAACAGTGTGCAGAGCTGTTGGCAAAAAGCCTTCTTTGTCTAGGTCCCTATAAACTCTCCTTGCTTAGTGTAAGTCCTTGGAATCTCACCCATGGAGAGGACGCTCTGCCTGGGACCACTTGTTCCCAATTCAGACCCTGAAAGCTGTATCCTGGGATTCCCCAGCTGAGAAAATTCAGGTGTTGGTGCTTCCCTGAATTGGTGATGTTTTTCTATTTCCTCTTATATCTATATTAATATTGCTATAATTATATTAGTATTAGGCTATATTAATGATTTCTGCTGTAGCTCTAAACTGTTCATGCATTTGCCTTTTCTGTAAATCAATAAAATATCCAGCTTCTTCTTCTCAAATGTGTCTTATTGTAGGTGCGAGTCTGAACCATAAATTTCCTTAATCACACACTTTCTCATTTATCTGCCCACTTCACTGTGTTGCCAGTCATCTACAGATTCGGAGGTATACAACATAGTCCTAGAGGGTCCTAGAGACAGCTAAGAGGTGCCAATAGAGATCTGGACTTGGAGTCAGGAAAATCTGAGTTCAAATCCATCTCAAACACTTACTAACTGTGTGACTCTGGGCAAGGTATTTAATCTCTGTCTGCACAGTTTCTTCAACTGTAAAATGAGGACAATAATAGTACCTACTCCTCATGGATAGTGTGAAAATCAAATAAGATGATATTTGTAAAGAGCCTGGAAATTGTAGGTGCTTAATAATTGCTTGTTTCCTTCATTTTTTACCTGTCTAAAAGAAACTCTAAAACCATTAAGGAATGTAGGAACCTATGATTGTTCAACTTATTAGTAGTTTGTCCCCATCTCTATCTATATTCACAAAGTTGTTGTAAAAAAAAAACATTTAATCCTAAAAGCCAGTTCTTAAAATGAAGTGAACCTCAAAGACTTCATTTAGTGGAATTTGCTGACCATTTTAGGAATCAATTTATATTAAACCCTTTTATCATTCAATAAAGAAACACTTTCATGGTGATTTCTAGAGGAAAACATGGAAAAGTTCCATGAGCACAGTTTCCAATTGTTTGTATTATCTTAATTCAAGATTCGATAATCAAGCCTATGAGGTCCTGTCATGGGTTGTTAATGGAAAGAGACTAGGATAGGGAGTCAGAGGACATGAGTTCAAATCCTGGGGCTCTCACTTCCTGCCTGTGTGACCCTCAGCAAATCACTTCACCTTTTTGGTTCTCAGTTTCCTTATCTGTAAAACGAAGGGGTTGGACTAGATGATACTGTGATCCATTGGGATAGACTTTTAAAAAATATTTTTAATTTATGGAATAAAACAAGCATTTCCATATCATAGTATAATAAAAAAGATGATTGCATATGAAGCTGCAAATCTATTATATACAACTTGCTATTCCTTTTAAATATATAAAGTTATCATGTAAATTTATTTTTTCCTTTTTCTTCCCTCCCCTCCCTCTTACAGATGGCTACCGTTAGAAATAGACTTTTAAAATGTGAGGTACCACATCACACCTATCAGATTGGCTAACATGACAAAATAGGAAAATGATAAATGTTGGAGAAGATGTGGGAGAGTTGGAACACTAATTCATTGTTGGTGGAATTGTGAGCTGATTCAACCATTCTGGCAAGCAATTTGGAACTATGCCCAAAGGGCTACAAAAATATGCATACCGTTTGACCCAGCAATACCGCTTCTAGAACTGTATCCCCAAGAGATCATAAAAATGGGAAAGCATCCCACATGTACAAAAATATTTACAGCAGTTCTCTTTGTGGTGGCCAAAACTGGAAATCAAGGGGGTGCTCATCAATTGCAGAATTGCTGAACAAGTTGTGGTATATGAATGTAATGGAATACTATTGTGCTATAAGAAATGAAGAACAAAATATAAGAACAAGAAGACTTCAGAGAAGCCTGGAAAGAATTATATGAACTGATGCTGAGGCTCGGTCCTCAGGTTCCCCACCCTTGCATGAAGTCAGCCTGGCCCTCAGTTATATGAAATGAGTGAAAGGAACAGAACTAGGAGAACTTTGTACATAGCAACAACCATAGTGTGTGAGGAATTTTTCTGGTAGACTTAGTCCTTCATAGCAATGCAAAGACCTAAAAAATTCCCAATGGACTTTTGAGGCAAAATGCCTTCCATATCCAGAGAAAGAACTATGGAATTGGATCACAGGATGAAGCAGACTATTTTCTTTTATATTATGTTTTGTTTCATGGTTTCTCCCATTCACTTTAATTCTTCTATTCAACATGACTAAGGTGAAAATGTATTTAATAGGAATGTATGGGTAGAACCTACATAAGATTGCACGCCATCTCAGGGAGGGTGGGAGGAAGGAGGGGAAAAAAATCTAAGATATATGGAAGTCATTGTAGAGAACTGAAAAAAAATACAATAATTTTTAAAAAACAAAAAAATAAGACATTATATGTAACATTCCAAGTTCAGAATCCCCCCACCTCTGCAAAGGAGCTTTCTTTTCAAAAAATATCATTTCTGACTAAGAAGATTTTCTCTTAAGAAGCTTACCCTTAATTCGAAAACTTGGAAGAATAAACCTGCTTTTCCATCACAAAAAAAAGAAGAAACAGACTTTTAAAATATTCTATAGATGTGCAGATTTTGAAAGCTTTATAAAATGGTAGGCAGGGATTTAGAATATAAGTGCACCTAGAGGGAGGGGAGGCAGCATGGTCTAATGATGAGGGAATTAGGAAACCTGGGTTTGAGTAGTGGTTTTTCCATGGGCTACCTTTGTGACCTTGGCTGAGTCACATGACCTCTCTAGGCCTCAGTTTCCTTATATGTAATGACAGAGTAGGGATAGATCATTTATCAGGTCCCCTCCTACCTCCCAGGCTTGTTATAAGGAGCAAATGAGATCATATTTGTCAATCACTTAACCTAGTACCTGTTACATAGTAGGTAATTAATAAGGGTTTGTTTCCTTCCTTCCTTCCCTCTCTAAATCAGATGATCCTAGTTCTGTTACCAGCACTCTATGTGATATTGGGGCAATCTCTGAGCCTCAGTTTCTTTTACCTGTAAAATGGAGACCTATATTCTTTACATCATAGCGTTTGTGAAGACAGCATTATATAAATGTGGTCTTTTACAACTGAATTCACCTTCTTAAAGAATGATTTAAGGTAAGCCATAGATTCTAAGGATAAGATCTTAGATTCAAGTATTCATATGGGAGGGGGGATTAAAATGACAGCATGAGGGAGAGGGGGAGAAAGCAAAGAAGAAGGAAGAGAAGGAAGGAAGGATAGTGGGATGGAGAGAGGGAAGGAGAAAGCAAGGGAGAGAAAGAAAGGAAAGGAGAGGAGAGGAGGAAAAGGAGAGAGATGGAGACAGGGAAGAAAGGAAAAGAGACAGGGAGAAAGAAAGGGAGAATGAAGAGCAGGAAAGAGGGAGGAGAGAGGAAAGGAGAGGGAGAGGGAAAGGGAGAGGGAAAATGAATATGATGCAAGAGATGCTCTTACCTAGGTAATCACAGGCAGCCATCAGAAGAAAAAACTCCAGCACCCAGGCCATGTCAGGCAGGCCCCACTGTCAGCTGCAGCCTCAGTGACTGCCCCAATGGCTAGCTACATTTTTCATTGCACAGGGATGGATAGTAGTTCTGTTTATTTCCAGCGATCCTCTTGTGAAGTTGTTGTCTGTGCTTGCTGCTAGGAGGAGGAAGGCCTTGCAGCCGCACCACAGAGACAGGAACTCAAAACCCCAGAGACTATACAACACTCCTGACAATACCACATTAATGTGGAGGCACCAGGGGCCCCACCTACCTCCTCTTATGGACAAAAGTTCCCACGATATTTGAGAGGCAGGGCAGATAAGTCCAGGGAAGAAACTGAATATTTCACTGTGCAAAATAATAACAACTTATATTTCTATAGCATCTTTAGGTTTACAAAGTTCTTTTTTGTAAGTAGCTTTGAGTGTGTAGGTCACACAATTTCTTTTTCAGATGAGGAAACTGAGGTCAGTAAGGAGAACTGACTGATAATGCAGCAAGTTCATGGCAAAGCAAGGTTTTAAACCTAGGTCATCTGCCTTCCCTACCCTTTCTACCATCAGACACCACCTTACTTTGCTGCAGGCAGCTTTCAGTTCAAATGTGAATGCTTTTCAAGTTTATCTGAACCAAAAGCAGACTTCAAGCATATCCTAGGCAGCGTTGGCTTAGGCTTCAAAATGTCCACATTACCCCACCATTTGGTGTCCCAGGCTCCTTCTGTGTCTGTCGTTCTGTAGTTGGTGTCATGGTTAGTAAGAAGTGACATGACCCTCACTTCAGTGCTGGCCTGGGGCTGGCGATGTGACCAGCGCACAGCCAACTGTCTCCATTATCACATTTGGAGGTCTACTCCTATTGACGTTTGTCATAAGATGACATTTAATAGGGATCAAGGCAGATAGAGTCTGACATGGGTTCAGAAAACCAGCTCCTTTTCTCTTTCTCTCTTTCCATTTCCTCCCTTCCTCTCTCTTTTTCTTTCTCTCTCTTTTTTCCTCCCTTCTTCTCTCTTCTTTCCTTTGTTTCTTTCCCTCCCACTATCCTTCCCTCCTTCTCTTCTTCCTCTCTCCCTCATCCTCATTTTAGTCCCCCTCCTCCCCACCATGAATACATGAATCTAAGATCTTATCCTTAGAATTCATGGCTTACCTTTCTTTCTCCCTCTCTCTTTTCCTCTCCAACAAGATGGGGGAGGCATGAGTAAACCACAGTTTGAAGAAGATGTGGGGTTTTTTAGTGGACTGCAAGGTCAGTGACAGTGAAAAGTAGATGATGATGGCCAAAATAGTTGCTGAAATTGTGGGTTGCACTAAGAAAGGTACAGCTCCCAGGGATCCTGATAGCTTTATTGGTCTCAATTACTCCATCTGGGAGTTGGAGATTCCTTGTAGCTCTAAAGCTATGATGCCAGTGATTCTTTGCCTTATATGAGACTGAGGTGTTATAATACCTGTGATATTGTGTCCTGATTAGAAGGAAAAAAATACTTATTAAATACTAGATTAACGAAGCCAGGCACTATGCTAAAGACTTTACAAATATTATCTCCTTTGATCGCTGCAACAATCCTAGGAAGTAGGTGCTATTATTACCCCCATTTTACAATTGAGGAAACTGAGTTAAAGGTCAAGTGACTTGCCCAGGGACACACAGTAAGAAAGCATCTGAGGCTAGATTTGAACTCAGATTTCCTGACTCTGGTGCCCTCTGTTGGAATTATTAGGCGTATTTTGTTGGGATTTTAGGGAGAGTGAAATCTGTATTTTTAGTGCCCATGAGTTGAGCAGGGTAGGGAGGGTGGCTGGTAAAATCCAGTTGCTCCCATTGAATAATTGGTGGGGGACTTCTTTAGAAAGGAGAGGATATCCTGAAATATGATCAGGCTGTGGTTTATTTTTCAGTAATAGACAATCTACCTACATCAGTTAAAAAAAAAAGGCCAGCCTTTTTTCAGTTGACCTTTTCAGTCACAGAACATTAGAATGATTCAGTTTTCCACAAAACAAAAGTGAGCAGAGCTGACGTTACAAAGTGGGATGTTCTACCCTCAAGTTTTGATGAGGCACTACACTTGTAACCTCTGAAATAGATGTTCCTGGCTTTTTTTTAAAAAAGCATATAAATTTATCACTGTCTTTTGTTTTAATATCATCTGCATTTCCCCTTGGGTCTCCCACGGCTTTCCCAGAGAGACATCTTTTATAAGGGAGATTTTTTTTTTTTAAGAAAAGAGAGGAAGTAAAAAATTAGCAAAACCAATCAAGACATCAAAAAAGAATCAATGTTCCAGACCCAAAGTCCCCCTTTCTGCAGAGGCCACGCTCATACCTTGTAACTTTGTAACATTCATTTTCAATGTTTTGCGGTGGCTGTTTTCAGCTACATTGTAGCAGTCATTGTATGTACATATTATTTCTTTGGCTCTGCCCCTTTCACTTTGCATCAGTTCGGAGGTCTTTTCATGTGCCTCTAATTTGTTACCACTGAGTAACATTTTGTTATGTTGATATAGCACAATTTCTTTAGCCACTCCTCAACTGATAATCACCTACTTTGTTTCCAGCTCTTTGCCCTAACAAAAAGTGATGCTGGAAATATTTTTGTATATAGGGAACCTTTCTTTTTAATCAGATGTTCTTGGGGTATATGGCTAGCAATGGGATCTCAGGGTCAAAGGGGCTGGGCATTTTCTAGCTTAGAAACTTTCTTTAGCTCAAGGGGAGTTTCCAGCAATGATGAGAGCTTCATAGTATCATAGATTTAGAAATACAAAGGATCTTGGACATAATTAAGTTCAACCCCCTCATTTTATAAAGGAAGAAGTCCCAGAGAGGTGAAGTTATATAATAGTAATAATAACTAACATTTATATAATGCGTGCCATGTGCCAAGTATTGTACGATTATCTCATTTAATCCTCATGAAAATCTTCTGAGTTAAGTGCTATTATTATCCCCATTTAAAAGGTAAGGAAACCAGGACAGACAAAGCAGAGTCACACAGCTAGTAAGTGTCTGAGGCCAGATTTGAACTTAGGCCTTCCTTACTCTAGGTCTGGTGCTCTATCCACTGTACCACTAGCCTGCCTCTCATTTACTTAATGCCACAGAGGTAGCAGAGCTAGGATCTGAACCCAGGTCCTTTGGTTCCAAAAGCAGTGCTCTTTCCTTGATACTACATTGTAGCTCTATTCCAATTAACTGAATTCAACAAATATTTATTAAGGGCCTATTTACTATGTGCAAGGTATTGAGGACAGAGGATTGGATATACAGTTCCTGCCTGCAAAATCTTATGTTCTGTGGGGAGGTGGTCATGTGGCATTCATAATGATAAGCATAATGCAAGGCAATATACTATGGGGAAGGGGAGAAGAGAAGAGATCCAGACAAAGTGTTGTAGAAAACTTGGAGGAAGGAAGAAATGCCTTTTGGTGGAGAGATAAGGGAAAGAGCCAGATGTCTAGTTTGACCAGAACATAGAGTACGTGAAGGGAAGGAATGTGAAAGAGATCACCTGAAGAAGTAAGCTAGGGTGAACAGTTTTCTAGGTCAGGACAAAGAGCTTGGGTTTTATTGTAAGTCAATAGGAAGCTTCATGGTTTTTAGGCAGATACTGATAAAGACCGGATAAGTTTTAGCAAGATTAGTCTGGCATCTCTGAGAAGAATGGGTTGGAGAAGGGAGAGAAAGGAGAAAGAGAAGATGGAGCTCTTTGAGAGTAAGGATCGTTTCATTTATTGTCCTTTATTAATAAATTAATAAATGCCAATCTATTGATAGTCTAGGTGAGAGGTGATAAGGATCTGAACTAGGGTGAGGAAGGGGAAGGGAACAAGTATTAACGCTCAAGCCCTTCACAATTATTATCTCCTTTGATCTTCACAATAAACCTGGCAGGTAAGTGTAATTATTATCCTCATTTTGAGGAAACTGAGGCAGAGATTATGTGATTTGTCCAGGGTCACACAGTGTCTCATGGTGGTGGCTGTGAGAATGGAAAGGTTACAGATGCAAAAGGTTGTGGAAATAGGACTGATAGAACTTGGCAAACAGACAAATGTAGGGGTAACAGGGAAGAGAGAGCTGAAGGATAACCACAAAGCATTGATTTAGAGGTAGCTGGGTGGCACAATGGGTGGAGTGAGGGATGTGGAGTCAGAAAGATCTGTCACTTACTAGATTTGGGAGACTGGGCAAGTCACTTAATCTCTTGGCACCTCAGTTTTCTCATCTGTAAAATGGGGATAATAATGGCACCTACCTCTCAGGGGTGTAGTGAGGATCAATTGAGTTAACATATGTAAAGTACTCTAAACCTTAAAGCACTAAATAAATCCTAGGTATCATTGTTATTAGAAAAATGCTGATGCCATTAACAAAAATAGAGGCGTGGAAATGGTTGGGTGGTTCTAATGGGAAGATGATGAGGCCTGTTTTGGACAGGGTGATTTCGAGATGTGAGAGGACATTCAGATGAAAATATCCAACAGATCATTGCAAGGCTGGAGTTCAGGAGGGAGATAAAATATATAAATTTGGAAGTGAGGACAAAGTCAACCCGTGGGAATGGATGAGATCATCAAAGGAGAGGGTATAAAGAGAGGAGGGGCCCGGGTTACAGCTCTGGGTAGATGACTCAGGAAATGAAATCTAAAAAGAACAATCGAACTAGTAAAAGGAAAACCTGGAGAAACAGTGTCCCAGAAGCCAAGGAAGGACAGGGGGTTCTTAAACTTTTCTGTGTCATAGACCCATTTGGTAGTCTGGTGATAACCTATGCACCCATTCTTGGGTTATTTTTAAATGCATAAAATACATAGGATTGCAAAGGGAAGCAATTATTTTAAAATATAGTTATAAAAAATTAATTAAAAAAAAGACCCAGGTTAAGAACCCCTGAAGGAGGAAGCAATTATTAACAATGCTGAGTGTTGTGCAAAAAAAAAGTAGGAAGGGTGAGTACTGACAAAAAGCTATCAGATTCATCAGATCATAAACGTAGGGTTAGAAGGACTGACAGAAACCATTTAGTCTAATTTTTTCATTTTACAGATGAGGAAACTGAGGCTCAGGGAAGTTGTTAAATTACTTGCCCAAAATCAGATCCCTGGTGTCCTCTAAGAAAGCACGTTTTGTGGAGTGCTGAGGTCTGAAGCCAGATTGCAAGGGATTTAAATGAGTGAATATATGAGAAGGAAAGAGGCAGCTAAGTTTAGGACACTCTTTGTTAGAATTTACCAGTGAGAGAGAGGAGAGATAAAGGGAAATGACCTGAGGAAAATGGTAGGGTCAAAATGATAGTGGAGACCAGAGCATGTCTATAGGCAAGGGGGAAGGAGCCCAGAAAAAGGGAGACACTTAAGTGGAAGAAAGCAGGAATGTTCTGTAGACCAGACTTCTGAGCGAGCTAGGAGGCTCTGGTACCAAGGACGCAATGGAAAGCATTGGCTTTTGAAAGAGCATCTATATCATCCCTCATGTGAGAATGAAATAAATGAGGAGGGGTTAGGCAAAGATGTGGAGAGGTCCTGAGGTACAATGAAGGAGATGTGAGGGAATTAAAGGGAAACAATTTCAATCTGCTTCATGAAGTTGGAGGGGAAGTCCTCTGCTAGGAGAAGTCACCTTCTGTCCCTTCCCTCTCAGGAGACAGTCTTGCCTCCTACTTTCCTGAGAAAACCAGGGCCAGCTGACATATATGAGATGTGAAAACTGAGGCTCAGAGAATTGAATTAATTTCCCCAAGGTCATAATTCACATTCACACAGGACTTTAAGGCTGATAAATCACTTTTCTCATACCAGCCCAGTGAGGCAGGCATTACATATATTATTATCCTTACTTTAGAGATGAGGAAACAGAAGTTTCAGAAAGGTTATCTATTGGTAGCAAATAAACAACTGTTATTGAGGTTATGTGCCAGAGGCAGGACTTGAATTTTGCACCCAGTTCCAAGTCCAGCGCTCTCTGTTACACAAAAGTAGTAATGATTGGACCAGACTCACATTTATTGATTCCAGCCCAGAGCTCTAGTCTCCATCTTAGACTTTCTTCTTTTCTTAAAACTAGAATCACAGGATGTGAGAATCAGATTTATATGCTGTTGTGTTTGGAAAGGGTCTTAAAGCTCACCTAGGCTGATCATTTACATATGAGGAAACGATGGTTGAGTTATTCAGGTTGATAGGGCTATTAAGTGGCAGAGTTGGGCCCAGGTCTCCTGACTCTGCCTCCCACTGAGCATTCAAACCTACATGCAGAAAGATGCGTGATTATGCAAGAGACTAAAAACAGGAATGTTCTTTAAAGGTTCCTGAATGTTGGTGGGTGCATAATGTCTATTCATCAACTCAAAGGTGAGAATGGGGTCTAATTCCTTTGTCGCGCAGGGTTTGACATTCTCTCAGACGACAAATGTTTAGCAGCATGCCCATATATGAGGCAGGGGTTGGGTAGACTACAGAAGAAAAAAAAATCAAACAAAAACCAAGACTGTTGAATTGAACTCAGTTGTTAACAGCAGAAACTTTGACAAATGAAAACCTTTCACATGGTGGAAGCAGAGATGGAAGGCTCTGAATGTTAAAGGTCAACTTCAGTGCTTCCTCTGAAATGCCTCATCAAATACAAACCATCACTGTCAAAATTAACACAGAAAAGACCTCACTCACTGCTTCTTTCGCCAAGTCCCCCACTCCTCTCCTTTCTGGCATGGTTATCTCTACTATGTAGTCACAGAATGTGAATGCTGGGAAGGACCTTAGAACGGAGAATGTCAGGGCCGGAAGGGACATTAATTAGAACACAGAATGGCAAAGCTGGAAATGGACCTTTGTAGAATGTCAGAGATGGAAGGAACCTTATAATGTAGAGCAGAGGGTGTCAAACATGACACTTGGCTCACAATACTCACTCCCAAGTGTGGCTCAATCCAGATTAAAATAGAACTGGGAAATATTTAGCAAAATAAATAAAAACATAATAAAACAGAGAATATCAATATGTGACTTTCTAGGTCAATATGTGATCTGAAAGGATCATTCTTATGGCTTGGTGGTCTGTTTCTTCTATTGAAGTTCAACACTACTAATACTGAATGTCAGAACTCAAAAGTTCTGTTAGAATGTAAAACATTAGAGTTGGGAAGGACCTTGGAATGTGGAACATTAGGATCACAGAATGTTAAGACCAGAAGAAATGTTAGTCTAGTCTCACTTTTTTTTTTAATGGTTGAGGAAAATTGAGGCCCATAGAGGAAGTGATTTGCTCAAGATCACACAGCAAGTCCTGAGCACGACTTAGTATGTTGGGGGGGGGGGGAACATTCCAAACTGACACAGAGACACTCTTGGCAATGGGACCACTTGTATGTACCTGTATTGGTCACACATTAAGCAACAAGTGGGCTAATGCTCTCAATGGCAGCCTTTACTCCCCCAAGAACCCAGAATGCAGGCAGAGCTTATTTTTCTCTAGAGTTAATACTACGGGCAGGCAAAATAGGCAGCTTTAAAGAGCACAATGAGTTAAGATAACTGATATTTTATAAAGTTTTAAGGTTTGTAGATCAAATCATATTGCATATTTTATATGCATATTTTTAATGCCAGAAAAGCCTGCTCTCCCTAATCCACAATGATGTAGGTTACATTTCCTGCATGCATCATAACCATTTGTCTGGGGTACACAGATGCCTCGTCCCAGTTCTACCACTCAGCTTCCTATTTCCAGCTGCCTGGACTTAGTTTGTACATAGTCCAACATTTTGCACATGGTAAGGGCTTAGTAAATACGTGTTGAATGAATAGTGGAGGTTACTATACAATGAGATAATATACAAGGTCACCCACTGTCTCACAAGTACCATTTCAATTCCATTTGACCCTTACAAAGGGTCTGCTATGTGCAAGGTCCTCTTCTAGGCATAGTAGATACAAAGACAGATACAACACAGGCCCAGGTGCTAACGCTCTACCTTGGGGGTCTGAAATGGAAGGGGAAAGGACAAATACACAAAAAATGACACAAGGCAAAATGAAGTCAATTCAAAAATATCTAGGCAAAGTACCACAACTGGAGGAAGGGAAGCTCAGTTTCCCCCCGGGGCGATCAGAGAAGACTCCATGGAAGGTTGCATCTGAACTGGACCTTGAGAAGGAGGGACTTTAATAAACAGATGAGGAATTTATTCTTTCCACTTCTCTATCAGCTTTGTCAAACTCCTCATCATAATGGTTCTGCAAGTATTAATTGAGCATGTATTCTAGGCTTGACCTGAATACTAGCGGAAAAGAGGAGCTTGGAACACCTGTTCTGTGCTTTCTCAACGAATTCAACAAGGCAGGTGGGGAGAGATGACAAGTATACAAAATGAACCATGCAGGATGAGTCCATGTTAAACTACGGGGTCTGGAGGAGGTGATACTTCAGTCGGACCTTTTGTTTTAAGCACAGGGGTACAGCATGAGCACAGGAAATAAGAATATGGAGACTACTCCATATTCTACTATTGGAGGCACTGAGGTCTCCTTGATTCTCCTGGTTCAAATCCCATCATAGCCACTTTCTACCTGTGTGACCTGAGGCAAGTCACGCCATGTGCCTGGGTCTATTTCCTCTTTTATAAAAGGAGAAGGTCGCACTAGATAGCCTCTGAGTTTCTTTCTAGCCCTATATCAATGATCCCAGGAAGTCCTTCCAGCAGAATTTGTATTTCACCAGCAGATCTTTGAAAACCAAGGATAGTTACCTGAGGACTTTAATGGAAGCTGATTTGGGTTAATACTCAACCAAATATTTGTTAAGTACAAATATCTTTTTAAAAAAATTTTTTTAAATATTTATTTATTTTTAGATTTCGACATTCATTTCCATAAAATTTTGAGTTCCAATTTTTCTCCCCATGTCTCCCCTCCCCCTCCCCATAACACCTTGCATTCTGATTACCCTTTCCCTCAATGTGCCCTCCCTTCTATCACACCCCACTCTTCCCTTATCCCCATCTTCTCTCTTTTCTTGTAGGGCAAGACGGATTTCTATACCTCATTACCTGTGTTTCTTATTTCCCAGTTACATGCAAAAACAATTCTCAACATTCGTTCCTAAATGAGTTTCAACTTCTCTTCCTTCCTCCCTCCCCACCCATCCTCACTGAAAAGGCAAGCAATTCAATACAGGCTATATATGTGTCACTTTGCAAAAGACTTCCATAATAGTCATGTTGTGTAAGACTAACTAGATTTCCCTCCATCCTACCCTGTCCTTCATTTATTCTATTCTCTCATTTGACTTTGTCCCTCCCCAAAAGTGTTTACTTCTAATTACTCCCTTCTCCCATTTGCCCTCCCTTTTATCATCCCCCTCACCCCACCTATCCCCTTTTCTCCCCTACTTTCCTGTAGTGTAGGATAGATTTTCATACCAAATTGAATGAGCATGTTATTCCCTCCTTAAGTCAAATGTGAAGAGAGTAAACTTTGCTTTTTCCCTCTCACCTCCTCCCTCTTCTCCTCCATTGAAAAAGATATTTCTTATCTCTTTTATGAGTGATAATTTTCTCCATTGCATTTCTCCCTTTCTCCTCCCAATATATTCCTCTCTTACACCTTAATTTTATTTTTTATAGATATCATCTGTTCTGATTCAACTCAACCTGTGCTCTCTGTCTATATGTGTGTGTGTGTGTGTGTGTGTGTGTGTGTGTATGTGTGTGTATAATCCCTCCACCTACCCAAATACTGAGAAAAGTCTCAAGAGTTACAAATTTTATCTTTCCAGGTAGGAATGTAAACAGTTCAACTTTAGAGAGTCCTTTATGATTTCTCTTTCCTGTTTACCTTTCCATGTTTCTCTTTGATTCTTGTGTTTGAAAGTCAAATTTTCTGGCTTTTTCATCAAAAATGCTGGAAAGTTCTCTATATCATTGAATGACCATTTTTTCTCCTGAAGTATTATACTCAGTTTTGCTGAGTAGGTGATTCTTGGTTTTAATTCCAGTTCCTTTGACTTCTGAAATATCCTGTTCCAAGCTCTTTGATCCCTTAATGTAGAAGCTGCCAGATCCTGTGTTACCCTGATTGTATTTCCAAAATACTAGAATTGTTTCTTTATAGCTGCTTGCAATATTTTATCCTTGACCTGGGAACTATGAAATTTGGCTACAATATTCCTAGGAGTTTCTCTTTTTGGATCTCTTTCAGGAGGTGATCAGTGGATTCTTTCAATATTTATTTTGCCCTCTTGTTCTAGAATATCAGGGCAGTTTTCCTTGGCAATTTCATGAAAGATGATGTCTAGGCTCTTTTTTTGATCATGGCTTTCATAATTTTTAAATTGTCTCTCCTAGATCTATTTTCCAGGTTAGTTGTTTATCCAGTTGAGATATTTCACATTGTCTTCTATTTTTTCATTCTTTTGGTTTTGTTTTGTAATTTCTTGGTTTCTCATAAAGTCATAAGATTCCATCTGCTTCACTCTCATTTTTAAAGAACTATTTTCTTCAGCGAGCTTTTGAACCTCCTTTTCATTTGGCTAATTCTGCTTTTTAAAGCCTTCTTCTCATTGGCTTTTTGGATCTCTTTTTTCAATTGAGTTAGCCTATTTTTAAAGGTGTTATTTACTTCAGCATTTTTTTGGGTCTCCTTTAGCAAGCTGCTGACTTGCTTTTCAAGCTCTTCCATGGCCTGAGTCTACTGCATATTTATTTTGGAGGTACTAGATGTAGAAGCCTTGACTTCCTCTGCAGTATGCATTGTTCTTCCTCATCCGAAAGGATGGAAGGAAATACCTGTTCACCAAGAAAGTATCTTTCTATGGTCTTATTTTTTTCCCCTTTTTTGGGCATTTTCCCAGTCTGTTACTTGACTTCTGAATCCTTTGTCAAGAGGATGGTCCTAGCGCTCCTCCTCCTCCCAGGACCATGCTCAGAGCTGAGATTAAGATCAGCTGCTCGATTCCCTCAGGGGCTTTGGGTGGGGGCAGGGCTGCCATTGAGAGCTGAGGTTCAGATCCTTTGCTCAATTCCCTCAGGAGCTTTAGGCAGAGTGCTTCACAAATGGACGCTACTGCTACCTCCACCGCTACCACCACCACCTGAGGCCAGTGCTAGAGGGTACCCTGTTCCCCTCTTGCCCAGTTGGGAAAGCCCTCTCACTGACCTTTGAAGCTTTCTTTGGAGCTTATTGGTTCAGGGATCTGAGACCCTCCACTGCTGCTGGGAATTCTGCCCTGAAGACTAGGACACTGGTCCTGTTTCTCCCAGTGCCACAGGGCCAGGGCTGGGCTCTGCTCTGCTCCACATCCTGTGCAATACCTTTCTTGTCGGCCTTCCAGGTTACCTTTGGCTGGAAATCTCCTTCACTCTGTCGTTTTGTGGCTTCTGCTGCTCTAGAATTTGTTGAGAGTCATTTTTTACAGGTATTTTATGGGCTGTGGTGGAAGAGCTAGAATATGTGCATCTTTCTACTCCACCATCTTGGCTCCACCCCCTCTAAGTACAAATTTCTACAGCTTTTCTTACCTTCTTTGTTTCAAAAGGCTACAGCACCTATTGATTACCTACCCTTCCTAAGAGCTGAGGAGCAGCGTTTTTCCCTCATTAATTCCATTTCTGGGTTCACCTCCCATCTCATTCTTTAAAGCTCACAGTTTAGCCAAAGATACGTTAAACTCACTGCTAAGCAGTTGGCAAAACTCCTGAGTGTCCCACCCAGATTAAATTGTAACTGGAAAATATTTAACATAATAGATAAAAAAAACTCAATAAAATGTAGATTATGTTAATTTGTAGTTTTCTAAGTTGGGATTCATTTCTGTTTGAGCTCAATACCACTGCTGTGGCAGCCAAAGGTCTGCATTTGGAGTTAGAAGACTTAGGTTGGAATCTGAAGGAATGTAAGCTCCTTGGGGATGGGGAATGTTTCATTTTTATCTTTGTAGGGCATTTAGGTGGCTCTAGCAATGGATCAGAAAGACCTGAGTTCAAGCCTATTGGCTGTGATCCTGAGCAAGTCACTTAACCTTTATCTGCCTCAGTTTCCTCATCTGTAACATGGGGATTATAATAGCACCTACCTCCTAGGGTTGTTGTAAGGATAAAATGAGATTGTATTTTGCAAACCCTAAAGTGCAACATAAAAGCTAGTTATTATTATCACCACCAGGGCTTAGTGGCACCTTTCTTTCACATAATCACTTAATGCTGCCTTGCGGTGACACTTAATGACTTGGTGACCTTGAAGAGGTCACTCTTCTCTAAGTCTCATCTATATAATGGAGAAAACCAGTATCTGCATGACTTACCTCAGAGTCATAAAAAGAAATGCACTTTGTAAGCCTTAAAGACCTAGAAATGGAAACTCCCTCTTTTTATCTCCCTTGGCTTTCCCCCTGTTCTTCCTAGGTTCCATGTTTGTCATATTCATGATGGAGGGTCAGAGGCAGCTGGCATTAGAGCAAACAGGGCTGCACTTTTTATGTCCATGAAAAGAAAAAGTCACTGGTAGTTTTTTATCATCATAATTTACAGTTTATTAAAAAAATATACATCTTTCTTCCTCCATAAATTCACACTGGCCTTAAATATTCCTTTGGCAGGCCATGTACAAGGCTTTAAAGACATTCAGGATAGCTGCAATATAATTCCTAAGCATTTCACTGCTCTTGAAAATAGACGAAAAAGGTCTTTATTTCCTTCGGGTGCAGAATGAAGGTGGAGTTTCCCAGAGGTGTCCTGGAAGACCTGTGGAAGTCTGGAAAGGACAGAAGTGTCAGTTCTGACCTCAGCTCTAATGTTCTAATGTGCCAGACTTGGCTAATTTCCCTTATGCCTCCTAAATGCCCAGTTCACTCCTCCCTTTCAATCTGATTTGTCAGCCTGGACCAGAGACTGTGAGAGCTGATGGGAAACTTAGAACACAGACTGAGAGCTGGAAAAGAGTGAATGTTGCAGTTGGAGGGGCCTTAGCAAAGAGTATTTGGAGCCGAATGGATGTTAGGAACATTCTAGTTGTGCTTCTTCAGTCTATACATGAAGACACTAAACTAAGAACCAAGAAAATCCAGGTGGCCTTTAAGGATGTCCTTCTTCCATCTGGCCTCATTCCCTTAGATGGGAACCCAAGATGCAGAGCTGAGAGGCAAGAAGGCAGCTGGAGGGAAAGGGAATTAACCCACCCCCAAATAAACACCAGATATCTGTCAGGTTTGGTAACAGTAATCTGAGGAGCTATAAAAAGCCTCATTCTTATGGATCTTAACAGAAAAAGGACCAGAGTCTGAGGGAGGAGACCACTTTGACTCATCAATCAGCTGAGTGAATTTGGGCAGGTCACTTAACTTTCCTGGGACTCAGTTTCCTCACATCTAAAATGAGGGGTTTGGACTTGGTGTTCTCTAAGGTCCCTTCTATCTGACAATCAGTCAATCAGTCAACAAGCATATGTCGAGCATCTACTATGTGCCAGACACTGGGGGTACAAAGGATAAAATGACCCTTCTCTTAAGGAGTTTGACATTCTATGTTGTCTGGTCTCCTCCAGTTCTAGCGTTCCTAGGTTCCTGTTTTCAGTGAAAGGCCCCAGGCCGGTAGGTTGCTTCTGGTATATCCTGGATGAAGGTCTCAAAGATTCTGGCCCCAAACTTGTAAGGAGATATTGTTTGGCTACTCTAATCTGAATGGATGGAGTGCTTTGTGAAGGGCACTAGGACTAGGCACAAGCTTTCAGGAGAAGGATTCAGTACTCCCCAGAGCTCTCTCACCACTACTGGCCATAGCTTATTTTATCCTTCTCCTTGAAAGCTTTGATCCTTGTAAAGGTGCTAAGGGCTCTGAGACCTGAGGGGATCAGGATGCTATTAAGGAGGAAGAAGGGAAAGACAAAAAAGAAAGAGGTTAAGAGGCCAAGGAAACTAGGTCTGCTTCAAATTGTGCTGAGGGTCAGTCCAAGAGCAGAGGGTAGGGGTGGCCGGAGTTCCCAAGGAGGACAAAGGCTGGAGGACATGAGACCCAGTGAGTAGTAAATGGGCCCAAAGTCCCAGAAGGCCTGAGGAGATACAGATAGGAAAGGGAGGAACCTATGATTTCTCAAACCTTGGCCTTCAAGTCTGGCTGTTTTCCACTTCCAGCGATTCAGGTCCTTCACATCCCAGGTCCCTGTGAGGGAGCGCTCCTCCACTGAAGCTACCGTTCCTAGACTCTGGAGCAGAGACTGTTAAGAAACAAAGACATCAGGCATTGAGTTATTTGCAAGACCTGTGGAAAGCACTTCTTTGAAAAGTCTGTTTAAAACAAAATGGGCTGCACAATGTAATGGCTACAACATGACCACTGCCAAAAGTCTGAACAGGAATGTTGTGAAATCACAAAGAACAAGCACGGTTCCAAAGAAGAGACATAGGAAGATACCGTCACCCATACTTTTTGGAGGTGGGGGTCCACAGGTGTGGAAAACTGCATACATTTTCACAACTTAAAAAATATATTGGTTGGTTGTGCTGATTGTTTTTTTCTTCTTCCTTTTTAAAAAAATTTTTGTTTTGCTTTGTGATCTAGGATGGCTCAATGGGAGGGGGAGGAATATAGGGGGAAATTTAGGCAACAGAAAATCAAAAGACATCAGTAAAATTCACAATAGTGCAAATGGATGTGGGGCATAAACTTTAAGCACACAATTTGGTCCTGAGACTCCTGCTCTAACTTAGTCATAGTTTAGGATGATCAGAATTATGCTTCCAAATCAACACTACCTAAGGCAGATTACTGAGCTGGGGAGTCCAAACTTCGGATCCACCAAGGCGTTTTTGAGGTCCTTTTATAACATGGCTTCTCCCAACAAACATGGATAACTGAATGAAGAACATTCACACAAAAGGTAAAGATTAGAAACAGTTTCAGTTTTTTCTTATCTGGGACAATTATAAAGATGATAATCAGTCAACGATTCAAAAACTGTGCCTAGAGTCATGCTAGGTGCTGCAGGAGATGCTGTGATGGGCAAGATATGGTCCCTGCCTTCATGATCTGGATGGGAAAGTAAGACATGGAAACATGGAGACAAAACAATAAGGGTCACTGGGTTTCGAGGAACAGAAAAGGGACCTTAAAACACAGGATAATAGAACTGGAAGCTTAAGGTCATCAAATTCAAAAGTGATACTATAAAGGACAGTAGTTAGACAGTTAGAGTTAGAAAGGACCTCAGAGGCCTCTAGCCCCCTCATTTTCACAGATGAGGAAACTGGGGAACAAAAAGGTAAAGTGACTTGCTCAAAATCACACAGACAGTAAGTATCTTAGGCTGAATTAGAACTCAAATTTTTCTGACCTCAGGCCAGGACTCTATCTACATGTATTTATATTGCCAAAAAACTGGAGTCAAGCAAATGTTCAACGAGCAGAATGACTGAATAAACTATCTCATTAATTAATCTGAATATTTATAATGACAGAGCAATGGAACTGTAGTTGGAAGACCTTGGGTCAAATCCTGGCTCTTCTACATATTTCTCGTGCAAGCCACTTTATCTCCGGGGTGCTCAGCATCCTCATCTGAAAAATAAGGGAGTTGGACCAGATGACCTTTAAGGTCCCTCCAATTTTATAATTCCAAATGATTCAAAAACAAAGAAATATGCAAAAACTTATATGAAGTGATGCAAAATGGGGCTAAAAGAATTAAAAGAGCAACACACACGTTGGCCAAAAACTTTTGCACAGAAGGAAAAAAGAGGCAGGAGACACAGCAAATGAATTGTCCTTTACAAAAGTTCATGTCAGGTTATTCCCATTTTTCTCTCTTAATACAACACCAATTGTTCTGATTTCACAGGATTATTAGGGCTCAGTTTCATAGTTTATTTATTTGGAGTTTTTGCAAGTATTAAGCTTAGAATGAAAGGTTATTTTAAAATAAAAGAAAAATGGGCTAACTACTCTTGTCCTGGTGAAATATTTTTCTGCCTTTGGCCCACTTCATGGCTCTGGGAATCTGCCTTGGTAGGCTGGAATGCCAGTTTTAACAACTTATTACTACATGACACTGTGCAAATCAGTTACCTATCTGGACTTCAGTTTCCCAGTCTATAAAATGCAGATGAGGATATGTAAGGCCTGCTGAGAGAATACCCATTTCATCACCTGAAAGTTGCTATAAAAACACAAACTGCTCCACGTTATGGATGAGGAAAGGCCTACAGTCGGTGAACTCTGAGCAGTAGCAGTACCAAATTTTCTGTTTCCCTCCATGAGGCCCTCCCTGCTGATGAGACCCTCAGCTCCAGCCTTAACACTCATGCAGACAGAGGCAGAGAAGGGGAGCTTGGGAGGGAGGAGACAAGACCAAACTACAAGGCAGCTTCTGTGCTGGGGGCTGGCTCAGCTACTTACTGTCTGACCTTAGATGAGTCACTTTCCTTGTCTGAGTCTCAGTTTCCTTACTTAGAAAGATCTCTCTATCTCAACACAACAATTCTAGGAGGTTCCTCAGTAAAGGGAGAGGCCAACCCTGAGAAAAGCACTTTGAAGTGGTCCTCACTGCTGAATTTCCTGTGATGATCAAATTTATAGGTGGGTCCTGTGTACTAGGCATTGGTAAACACTTCCTGTGTGGTGGCTCTAATTTTACTGCCACTTACCCTTTTTTCTCAGACACTAGGTAACTGAATCAATCCTTTTCCATTTGTAATTCAATCGACCCACCAACCCA
This sequence comes from Notamacropus eugenii, assembly GCF_028372415.1. Taxonomy (NCBI): domain Eukaryota; kingdom Metazoa; phylum Chordata; class Mammalia; order Diprotodontia; family Macropodidae; genus Notamacropus; species Notamacropus eugenii. The sequence continues at coordinate 59,135,736 of NC_092877.1, forward strand.
AGTGAAATTTTTGTCACAAATCTTTCTCGGAGGCATGCCTCCCTCTTTTCACTTGCAAAATGCCTGCTCATCCTTTAAATCCTAACTCAAATGCCACCTCTTCCAAGAAGCCCTTCCTGATCCCTTGGTCTGTAAACCTCAGGCAATTTCCTGAGATTTCAAGTATTAAGCAGCTGTCAATCTGCACTGATAGAAGAATTTCCATACTGGAAGTTTCCTACACTAATGAAGCCCTAAGTCTGATTTTTTAAAAAATGTCGTATCCTCCATTTTAGACAGTAAACTCCATGAAGACCAGGCCTATTTCTTATCTAAACTTTGTTTCTCCTTGAGTGCCTAACAGTATTAAGTCCTATGTACACATCAGGTGATTAATAAAATTTATGGAAGTGAATTAATAACATCCCTGACAAATGGTGGCAGAATCACAGATTTAGAGAAGGAACGAAATCTCTGGATGAGAAAACACCCTCTACCAATACAGGTCAGTACATTTTATGTACATTTTTTGTACATAAAGTGACCTCTCCAGGGTCACAAAGCCAGGAAGTGTCAGAGATGGGATCTGAACCTGGGTCTTCCTGGCTTTGAGGCCAGCTCTCCTCTCTAATGATGAGACTGACTTTCGCCAAGTCACTTTTTCTCTCTAGGCCTCATTCCACAACTGCAAAATGAGTTGCATGAAGATGATTTTTAAGGCTCCTTCCTGCTCCAGGACCAACTGAATCTATCAGTTATTTCCATCCTGCTCTGAAATGAGATTTTGTAGTGAAAAATGGACATGTCCAATGTACCTGGGTTACAGAGTACTGGTGTTTTCTCTCTAGGTTGGTTGTAGGGAAGGAAGACAGCTAAGGGCTAAAGCTCACAGGAGACCTAAAGAAACCATCTATTAGTAGGGAAGGAAGTGGGTGGTCTGATCTCAGAGATGTGGAAAGCATCCACAGAGAGTAAACCTATATAGTACCAGGCCCAACTCTCATGACCCAAGGACTCTCAACCAAAAGGATTCTGCCACCAGGTTATGTGCTACCATGGTGGAGGGCCCTTGAAGAGGACCATGCACTTCCTGTTGAGATCTCATAAACATAGGGGAAGGGAAAAAAAAGTGGAGGGAAACTGAAGAGCTTGTATGAAGTAATTCAGAGTCAAGAAAAGTAGCAGACAGAGAACATCACACACAAGAACCTCAGTATGAAGGAAAGGAAACAAGGCTGAAGCCATCGGACCTCAGATGTATGGAATGATCAGTCTGGACCCCACAGGACTGAAGGAACCGAGGAGAAGGATGAAGAGACAGACAGCAGAGAGGCTTGTCTGTACTCCCCAGTGTTTAGCAAAACGCCCAGCCCCCTATAAGTGCTTAATGACTGCTTGTTGAATATCTGGCTTGTCTAAGATCTGCTGGATGTTTTCACTTGTGCTTTGAACTAGGAAAAATCACAACACCTCTTGGAATTTTGCTCATCTATAAAATCATGATGATAATGTTAACAAAGTTAAACAAAAAAGAAAATGCTTTGTAAATTTTAAAAAGGCGCTTTGGTAGCTACTATTTTTTTCTACCAGGCCGGAGAGGTTTGGGCATAATGATTGTATCACTGAGATTTGGTGGGATGGAAACCATGAAAAGGCCATGTTTCTGGAGGGGTATACCTTATTCAAAAGACATAAGTAAAGTAAAAAAGGAGCTGGGTGGCCTTGTACCTTAGGAAGGTACATTCATGAGAGGCAACCTAGGAACTAGAGAAGAGAAACATGAGGATGAGCATTTGGGTGAAAGTTGATGGAATGAAAAGTAAATTTGTCACTGGAATGTACTACAGACCACCTGGCTGGAAAGAGGATATAGATGTGGAAACACAAGAGGTCTATCATGGTCATGCACTGGGATGAACTCCAGATTTGACTCCAAATCTCTGGAACTTTCTGGTCCTGTCCTGTGACTTCTTAGTGGGAGAACTCCTTACTGTGGCAAGATCTTCCCTCCAGGCTTTGTGAAGCTTTGAAACATGGGAAATTATGTGATGCTGACCAATTAAAAGAGCAGTTTCAGAGGCAGGACTTGAACCCAGGTCTTCCTGGCTTCAAGGCTGCTCCTCTACCCATGAGGCCAAGCTTCCTCTAATTTATCAGTTTTTGTGAGGCTAGGTCTCTTATGTGTGAGGTTTGCTTAGGGAGTCCCTCTCACCCCCTGCTCATGGTGGGACTGCAATAAGGTGAAAGGAGGAGAAGGAGGTAGGTGTTACCTTCAGGTTCACAGTCACTGGCTGGGAAAGATCTGGGTCTTCTCCTGCCTCGTATAAATGGCAGATCCGGAGTAAGACCCGGTTGAGGTCAGGACCACTCTCCTTCCTGTGACCTTGAGAAATAGAACAAAGCAGGGAGCAGATGATCAATCAGAGCATCAATTATTCAATCAAACAAGAGTTTACTAAGCATTTCCTATGTGCTAGTTACTAGGCTAAATGGGAGGGATACAAAGAAAGGCAAAAACATAATCCCTGTCCTCAAAGAGCTTATATTCAGACAACCATTACACTGAGAGTTGGAAGGGACCACAGAGTTCACTTAATCCAACCCTTTCATTTTATGGAAGCAGCTGAGGTCCTGAGGCTAAGCAATGTCAAGTAGTCAGGAACAAAGCTAGAATCTGAAACCAGGCACTTGTATTTCAAATCTAGAAAGTACTACTTGTGTTGCTCCATCCTGTCTCTTGCCCAGAGGAAGAATCTAAGGGGAACTTTGCACAAAGAGTTGGCCAGTATCAAAGGGGATCTACAGTGAGCTCATCCTTTCTTCAGGACACAGCTTTTCCCACTAAGGTACAATTTGTGTCCTGCCTCTTTCTGGAACCATCACTGAATACAGTAGCTCACCATGAGCCCTCCCTTCCCTCAGCTCTTGTTGTACTTAACAGTCTGACACATAATTTAGTGCTTCATTGATCTCTAATTGTTCCATGTTCTCTTTTATTGCCTCAAGTGGAGTATGGGTATTCTGAGAATAGGGACTGCAGGAGGATGGAAAGAATCCTGTTCCGGGCAGCAGACAATGTCAGATAACAGCTATGGCTTGTTCCATGGGTGGAACAAGCAAATCACTTCTCTCTCTGGCCTTCACTTTCCTCATCTTTTAAATGGTGCTAAGAAAACCTATAATACCTAGCAGCTCTTTTCTGGGTGTAAAGAATTGGAAATTGAGGGGATGCCCATCAACTGGGCAATGGCTGAACAAGATGTGATATGTGATTGTGATATGTGATCATATATTGTGATATGTGATTGAATATTATAAGAGTACTATAAGAAATGATGAGCAGGAGACTTTCAGAAAAAATTGGCAAGACCTACATGGGCTGATGCAAAGTGAAATGTACTGTGTACAAAGTAATAGCAAAATACTGTAAGATATCTTTTTTTAAGACACTATAAGACATGCGTGCAAAGTAATAGCAATATTGGAAGATAGCTGTGAATGACTTGGCTATTTTCAGCAATACAAGGATCCAAAACAACTCTCCATCCCCAGAGAAAGAACTGATATGAATACAATCTGAATACAGATCGAAGCATACTTTTTAATTTTATTTTTCTTGAGGCTTTTGTCATTTTTTGTCTATATTTTCTTTCACAACATGATTATTATAGATATGTTTTGAATGACTACACATGTATAACATATATCGAATTGCTTGCCTTCTCCGTGGCAGTGGGGGTGGGCAGGGAGGAAAGGAGAGAATTTGGAACTCAAAGTTTTAAAAGTGAATGCCAAAAATTGTTTTTACATACAACTGGGAAAAATAAAATAAAAATAATAAAAAACAATATATCTTTCTACACTTCCAGACTACCACTGGCCTTTTAGTGTGTTGAATACGTACCTGGGGGGGATTTCTTTCTAGCTCACTATAAATGAATTTTTCAGATTAAATTATTTGTTCTTGAGTTACAGGGAGTAAATAAAAACAAAACAAAACAAAAAAAACAAAATAAAAAGAAAACCTACATCGCTAAGCCCTGAAAACCTTATAGCACTCCTATTAGAATGAATACAATCACATATCTTTTATGTCTTGTGAACCAGCACTGGGCTGAGCACACAGCACTTAAACTCTTAGGCATTGATGTTACAAACTTATCTTGTTCTGTATTATTGGGGGAGATAATGTCAATGATAACAGCAAGAGCAGCTAAAGTCTATAGAGCATTTTAAGGTATGCAAAGTATGTGACTTAGACCATTCCATTTGATCTTCATAACAATCCTGTGGGTTATGTTATTTGCTCTTTAGAACAACTTAAACATTATTTGTCATTTGTAACTCAGCCATTATTATTCCACAGAAGGAGTCTATGAAGACTTCAGAATGAGTATACAGACAAAGATTCCTCAAGGATTTCAGAGAATATGGGGGTTGCTTTAAGCTGGAGTCATAGTAATGGGAGGTTTTTTTGGAAGAGAGAGTCCTTAACCTAGGCTTTGAAATATTGCAGAGATTTGGACTCGGAATCAGGGTGATCAAGGGGACTTGAAGTCGAAGCCCTTACACGATTGGAAAGTCTTTCAGTCATCATAGTCATGAGTAATGTCTTGGTGACCTAAGGTAGAACAGTAGCCTAATAAGAACTTCTGTTCCCATCATCCTCCTAGGAAAGCCTGCCTCACCTTTCTGCAGACTCTGCAGATGCTTTGTGTGGTTAGAACTGTACTGCCACCCTGGTACGCTGAGAATCTGGAGGTGAAGATTGGAGGGAAGAGCTGGAGCATCTTTCTGGACATATCCTGGTGGCATCTGGTCATTAACTGCATTTGAACCAAAAACAAGATATTTTCCATGATTTGTGAAGAACAAAGAAGAAAAGTCAAGAACCTGGTAATAGTGTCAGCACTTTGCAAAACTGGGAACCAACAATTTCTTGCTATCTCACATAGCTTTTCCAGTGCTGTTCTCACCCCACTTCCCTCTCTGATGTGGACTCCTACTATTGACCATGTCTACGGCCTGCTCTCAACTTTCCAGACCAGTCATTTCCATACTGACTTTCTGTGCATAATTGTACTACAGATTCTTTAGGGCAAGGATCAAAATCAATGTCAAACTAGAAGAAAGAATAAAAATGAGAAGGTATGTTATGTAGTTGGGGAACCCCTATCTGTCCAATTTAAACTAACTGCTAATGTCCAAAAAAAATGCCTCCCAAAACTAAAAATGTCAACACAGATTGTTAGCATTTCCTAAAAGAAGCTAAACTGACATAAGTTAGCTGCCACTGTTGTTGCTGTGTTTGTCCTTTATACTCTAAGAGGGCCGTGACACCAAGATGATGACATGATTTGCAGTTGACTTTGATTTGAGTGAGGGAGGGCTCTTAAAAGAAATCAAAAGATACTGTAAAATGCCCTAACTAACAAACCTGGACAACCTTGCCAAGTAGAGAGATGTGACAGCCAAGGGCAACAGTATAATATTGGCTGAAGCAATAGTACTGACTGATAAAAGCAATGAGAAGTAGTTCAGGAAAAACTCAGTTTTCAGAAAGCTTGGTCAGATGCCCAACTCAGCAAAATCATCCTGAGGGTATTTAAGGATGAAATTAAGAGGACAGCAAGAGATGAAAAATCAAAAAGATCTACAAGGACTTTTATATTCATTCTTCTCGACATAAATTTTAGCTATGACAGCAAGTTATAATTCAAGTCCATATGGGAGAGTAGGGTCAAAATAACTGATATTTCATAGATCACTGATAAGGTTCCAAATTGTAACTAGCTGTTTTATTTCTTCAAGAACGGCTTTGTAACAGCAAATGTAAATGCAGCATTTTTTTCTTAGAAGAGCTATAGAGGAAACATGAAAGATCATATTGTACGAATAAGAACAGCTAGCATTTATGTAGTGCTTTAGGCTTGCAAGGTGCCTCATGCGACCTCATTGATGATGATGATGATGGTGACGACAGCAGCTAACATTTATACAGTGCTTACTGTGTGCCTGGCACTGAGCTAAGTGCTTTACAATTATTATCCCACTGGTCCTGTGAGGTGGGTGCTATTGCCATCCCCATTTTATGGATGAAGAAACAAGCAAGCAGAGGTTGTGACTTGGTCACACAACTACTAAGTATTTGAGGCTGAATTTGAATTCAGGTCTTCCTAACTTTAGGTCTAGTGCTCTATCCACTGCACCTAGTTGCCTGTTTAAAAAAAAATAAATATGAAAAATTCATGGTTAGTTTAAGGGAGCTCAAGTGGAGAGCCCCACTTGAATTTCAGGCAGAATATTCCCCTTGTAGTTCAGATGCTGAGAAAAGACCCACCATTAATGACTGGGGAAGTAGTTGCTATATCTGCACCAATGTTCTGAACCGAGGTCCAAGTGAGAGTTCCAAACACTTGATGTCTGACCTTGGATAAAGGACTTCCTCTTGCTGAGTCTCAGTTTCCTCTTCTGTAAAATGACCATAATAGTGCTTGGAACACTTGCCTGTCCCGGTTGTTTTGAAGGAGTGCTATTTAAATGGGAGCAAATTTTACTTATTTTGGCATTGATCTAATGAGCTAACAAAAGGATCCAGTTCGGGCATTTGGCAGAACACAGAATTTACTACTACAAAAGAAGTTTGAAATAATTTAGTTCAGTTCCCTCATTTTAAATAGGGGGAAACTGAGGCCCAGAGGTAGTAACATATCTGCTCAGTCATACAATGAGTGAACAGCAGAGCCAGGATTTGAACACACATCTTGTGTCTTTAAATCTTGTACTCTTTCACACATATAATCTATTTCCCAAACTACTAGGTGTTTTGAAAATGGACATCTACTTACTAGTTAATTCTCCAAATATGACAACTGGTCTGTGCTCCAAAGCCATTCTGCTCATGTGATACAGAGCAGTGGTGATGGGCTTGGGTCCTAGGAGGAGCCAGAAAGTTGGCCGAACCACGGATGTATCATTCAAAGTGAGGTTATAATTTTGGTCCCACTCAAAGTTGTTCCACAGTCTCCTATGTAGCATCACCTGTTAAAAAAATGTCAACCGGGTGGTCACTTCTTCCACTATCTCTCTTAACAAGCACTCAAGGGAAAAGGCCTGTCCTCCTTTTACCTCTATCTGCCCATTTCCTTGACTAGAGACGCCATGTGATCTTTCAGACAGCAGTACAAGCCTTGTGCTGTTATCTTCAATGAAAGCTGTCTGCACCATAGGATAATAATTCTGTAGACATAAAAGACCAAGAAATGAAGTAAGTGACTCTGGGCAGAATACAGCAATACCCCAAATCCATATAGAAGTCAGATAGATACCTGACAACCTCAATTACCCCAAGGTGACACAAACTCAGAGGAAAATTGTTTAAAAGACCCAAGAGCTTCTAAATAAGTTTTTATGAAACTCATGTATTTTAATCTATGGAAGCTATCCTTATATCTCCATTTACAGTCTATTTACTCTTATATAAAATTTTAATAAGTCTGGGTATGTGGTTAGAATCAGCAGATTAGAAAGAGGGTCAGCGAACTCTGCAAGATGCAGGAGGACTAACAGCAGTGTTCAATGAGAGTTGACAGTGATAGAGGAAAAAGAAAAACTGTAAGAATCGGACCAGCCTGGCACCTTGCACCATTTAGTATCAGAGTATACAGCCCTTATGCATAAATTTGGTCACATCATTCTTCTGTTCAAAAAATCTTCAGTGGCTCCCTATTACCTCCAGAATAAATAACTCTTTAGCTTGATTTCCAAGGTCCTCCATAATATGGCACCTGGCTACCTTTCTAGCTTTATCTTATAACTCCCTCTCCAAAGACTCTATACTCTCTCTCTCTTCCTACTGAGCAAATACCTTAGCTCAATTAGCTTAGTTTTGCCTCAAGAGTTCATTGGGAATTTTTTAGGTTTTTGAACTGTTGTGAAGGGCTAAGTCTACCAGAAAAATTCCTTACGCACTGTGGTTGCTGTGTACAAAGTTTTCCTGGTTCTGCTCCTTTCACTCAGCATCAGTTCATATAAATCCTTCTAGGCCTCTCTGAAGTCTTCCTCTTCATTTCTTATAGCACAATAGTATTCCATTAAATCATATATGACAGCTTGTTCAGCCATTCCTCAATTGATGGGCATCCCCTTGATTTCGAGTTCTTGGCCACCACAAAGAGAGCTGCTGTAAATATTTTTGCACATGTGGGACCTTTGCCCATTTTTATGACCTCTCTAGGATACAGTCCTAGAAGCAAAATTGCTGGGTCAAAAGGTATGCAGAGTTTTGTAGCCTTTTGGGCATAGTGGCAAATTGCTCTCCAGAATGGTTGGATCAGCTCACAGCTCCACCAACAATGAGTTAGTGTTCCAACTCTCCCACATCTTCTCCAACATTTATCATCATCTTGTTTTGTCATGTTAGCCAATCCGACAGCTGTGATGTGGTACCTCAGAGTTGTTTTGATTTGCATCTTTCTAATCAATGCACTAATGTATTCTTGAGGAGTATAGTTCTCTTGGTATGTATCATATCTACTTATCAGACTGCAGAGTTCCATGCAGACAGGGACTCTAGATCTTCTTTAAACTTTTTATCTGACTCTAGAATCTGCAACTGTCCTCTGCATGCAGTAGGAAGCTTATAAATGTATGCTGAATTATTGAAAAGCCTCTAAACAAAGCAACAGACCTTAGGGTCATCACTGTCTTAAAGCCCAGTGCTTTAATTATGATGCTAAGTCATTAAGGAAAGAATAAATTCTGTTCAGATGAGCTTAAGAAGGCAAGCTGATGACAAAGTTGTAAAATGATCCATAATTTGACATTATGTGAGAAAAGTCACAAAACTGTTCATATTCTCTGACTTAAGTATCCAAAGAAATACTAGGCACATACCTCAAGGACGGGTGTGTGTGTGCACACAAGCGCACATGTATACAAAGATAAATACTGTGCATAAGCACAAGTAGATTTAGACACAAAATGGCTATTTTTATACATGTATATAATCAAAGAAGCACTTTTTGTGGTAGAAAAAAATTGGGGAATTGCTGAACAAATTGTGATGTAAATATAATGGAATACGATTCAGGTATGAAAAACAATGATTGTAAGGAATTCAGAAAAGCATGGGAAAATCTTGAGTAACTAGCACAGAAGTACGAGGAATAAGGAAAGCAACACAGAGAAAACTACAATAACATAACAAAAATAACACTGAAGGGTAGTTGAACTAATAGAATAATTAATCTTGGTCCCAGAGAACTGGTAATGAATAAGTCATCAACTCTATGTGGAGAGATGGGAGATGCTGAGCAGGGCATGCATTACCAGATACGGTCACTGATTCTCCCTGTTATAAGGGAGAATTCAGCTGTTAAGCTGGAAACTAGAAATGTTTGTGGTATAAAATCAAAATATGGTAATAAAATTTTACTTTATTTTTTTTAAAAAAAGGCAGATCTATGGACAATACAGTTTGAGAAATTTTGTGAGCAAGATGGGTATATTAACTGTGGTCAATGCAGTGACCTAAGGTGTTTTAAGAGGACTGAGACTTCAAGTTTTAGCTAAAATCCCACCTTCTGCAAGCCTTAACCACCCTTCCTGCTAATGCTAATGCCTTCCCTCTAAGATTATCTCCACTGCATCCTGTGTTTATCTTGTTTGTACATAGCTGTTTTGTGTGCCATCTCTTCCATTCGACTGTGAACTCCTTGAGGACAGGATCTGTCTTTTGACTTTCTTTTTATTCCCAGGGCTTAGCACAGTGCCTGGGCCTCAGCAGTATTAGCTGACTGACTGTTAATTCACTGAGAGTGGAGTATGATAGTAGAGGAATCCCAGGATGGAAAGAGGCCCATATCTCCAAAGAAGGTCATGGTGCTGAGCATTTTGCTCAACAATACTTCTTGGGGGTACGGGATGGGATGGGAAGGGAAGGGGAAGGGGGGAAGGAGAGGAAAGTCTCTGGAAAGTGACAGTAATATATTAAATATCATATTTATATAATATATAATATATTAAAAAGTAAAAAATTAAAAGTTTGCACTAAGACAAGAAAGGTCCACTGCATAGAGCTGTGAGTTTAGTTATATAACCACACATATGTGGACCAACTCACTCCTCGCTAGAGCCAGCGGAATGAGGCACCTCTGTACAGAGTGGATCCTGAGGATTCCTGAGGTCTCTAACTTTCAAGAATCTCAATGATGCTTACCCGAGCCACAGTGTTATTCACATATGCTTTGTAAGTCCTTCTCTGCATCTGATAGCCATTATTGTCTGTATAAAGGACTTGGTGACTGTTTAAGTCCGTGCTTGTCCGCAGGACTGCCTCACGGTTCAGCTCCAAGGGTCCCACCCTGTACTCTTGTTCTATCCTGTGACAAAGCAGTTTCGCGTCATAACCCTCTGGGATATTGTAGATCCGAGAATAGGCAGCATAGGTGTAATCCTTTACTGTGAAATTTCTATTAAAAAACAAACAACAAAAAAGGGAGTAGGTACAGCAAGATGAATAAATGAGAAACAAGTGAAAAAGTGAGGTTGGAGATTGTAGGTAACCATCAGGATTCCTCATGTGGAAGTGAGTTTTTTGGTTCTTTTTTGTGAGAAAATGTAGAAATAAAAGTAAATTAGACTCTCCCTCTCTCCTTATCAGCCCTGGTGATTTTCAGCTTACACTGGGGTCCTACTATGTACCTCCCTTGGCCTTGTGAAGTTTCTCAAAATTCTCATTTATTTTCCATTTCAGGTGGTTTTTTTTCCTATTTCTCTATTTCTATTTCTGAATATCATGCTGTCACTCCAAGGATCCTTATAGTACTGGACAATTTTCCTTGTTCATCTTAGTTCTAGTTAGTTACTGGTTTAAATGGGCTTGCATGACCTAAATATTTATGATTCTTGACAATGGCTGACCTTAGCAGGCAAGTCTAGAAGTCATACCATTCCTCCTCATAATTTCTGTCAGAGTCTAACTGCCAGACTGGTGAGATCATAGGTTCTGACCCAAGGGAGCAGTTGTAATGGTCCCCAATTACAGACCAATCTTGACAGCACTTGTGAATCAATACTTGCTGAATTGCATAATGACAATCCTAAGAATTCTGTAGTGCATCTACCTCTGTATGACCCCCAGTGCCTAGCACAGTGCTGTGCCTCTAGCAAATGTTTGTTGAACTCAAGTGAATTATGATTCTCATTTAGGGAAGAGGAAAACCAAGTTCAGAAAGATGAGAGGACTCATGCAAAGGTCATGCGGCCAAAAGGTGGTAGATTTGGGACCTGAGCTCCTCTCCTGATTCCAAGTCCAGTGTTCTCTCTGCTGAAAAGTCTCATGGTGGCAAGGACAGAGGACTAACTTGAAAAGTTAGGAAAATCAGAATTCCATCTCTCTTCAAACTTTTATTAGCTGCGTGATGCTGGACGAGTCACTTGATTAGTCAGTGAATCAATAAGCATTTTTATTAAGCGCCTGTTATGTATGAGGCTCTCAGCCTCAGCTTTCTTACCTATCAAATGAAAATAATAAGAACACCTACTGTCCAGAGCTGCTATGAGGCTTAAATGAAATAATGCATGTAAAACACTTTCCAAATCTTAAAGTGATATATAAATGTAAGCTATTATTATCAATACTGCCACGAGATGAACATTTTATATCAAGCAATACAATTATAGCCCGGAGAAGTGACTCTAAGCTTTTGTATTTTTTTCTTTTAGAATATACATATGGGTGAGGCTGAGAGGTGATTTCATATGTATTAGGGGTAGGGGTGGGGGCTGGCCCATGGAGGCCTGTCCCCCAAGCACATGTCACATGATCTGCTCACATGGAAAGGAAAAGTGTGATGAGATATCATAGAAGGGGCCTCCTCTCTGATTCAGAGCACAGGGAGGAGTCAAGATGGTGGAGCACATACGCTAGCTCTTACCCCACAGCCTATAAAATACCTGTAAAGAAGAACTCTCAACAAATTCTAGAGCAGCAGAAGCCACAGAACAATGGAGTGGAGGAGATTTCTGTCCCAGAGAGACCTGAAAGACCAACAGGAAAGGTCTGTCGCGCACCAGACCAGAAGCTGAGCCTCGCCCTGACCTTGGCCACGTGGCACTGAGAGGAGCAAATCCAAGCAGTCTTCAGGGACAGAATCTCCAGCTGCAACATAGATCCCTCAACCCACAGGCACCAAAGGTCAGGGAGAGGGTCTTTTCGACTGGCTGAGAGGGGAGCAGGGTGTCCCTATAACTCAGGCCTCCTCAGGTGGCAGCAGTAGAGACAGCAGCAGACAGGGGCTCCCAAAGCAGGCAGTAACCCTCATCCATTGTTGAAGGTCTCATCAGAAAGCCCCTGAGGGAAGTGAACTGTGTGGTGGCCCTGCCCCAACCTGAGCAGCTGATCTTAATCTCACACTGAATAGCAGCCCTGCCCCCTCCAAAAGCCCCTGAGACTTGGGAGCAGCTCATCTGAATCTCAGCTCCCAAGTGCTGGCTTGGGGGAACTGGAGGTGAGGTAGTTGTGGAGAGGAAACTCAGAAATCAAGTAATTGGCTGGGAAAATGCCCAAAAAAGGGAAAAAAAATAAGACCATAGAAGGTTACTTTCTTGGGTAACAGGTGTCTCCCCCCATCCTTTCTGATGAGGAAGAACAAGGCATACTGTCAGAGGAAGTCAAGGACTCTGCCTCCAAAGGGAACTTAAATTGGGCTCAGGCAATAGAAGACCTTAAAAAACAAGTTAGCAGCTTACTAAAGGAGAACCAAAAAAAATGCTGAGGAAAATAACACCTTTAAAAAAGCTCAATTGGAAAAAGAGGTCCAAAAAGCCAACGAGGAGAAGGTTTTAAAAAGCAGAATTAGCCAAATGGAGGAGGTTCAAAAGCTCACTGAACAAAATAATTCGTTGAAAGGGAGAATTGAATTCAGGGAAATGAATGATTTTGAGTTAAACCAAGCAGTTAGTAAACAAAACCAAAAATTTGAAAAAATAGAAGATAGTGTGAAACAACTCATTGGAAAAACAACTGACCTGGAAAATAGATCCAGAAGAAATAATTTAAAAATTATAGGACTACCTGAAAGCCATGATCAAAAAAAGAGCCTAGACATTATTTTCCATGTAATTATAAAGGAAAACTGCCCTGATGTTCTAGAATCAGAGGGCAAAATAAATACTGATTCAGAGCACAGGCACGTATGCTGTTTCTGGTCCTTTTATCTGGTAATAAGGTTGGGCCTTCTGAGTTGGCTGTTGAACTAGAACTGAGAGACAGACAAGACAGGGACAACTTACCCCCACTTTCCTGTTTGGCTGGCTTGAGGAAGACATTTTAGACTTCCAGGTAGGGAAAGGCCTCAGGCCCTTTCTATCTGGGTCACCATCTGGTCAACATGGGCCTCTATGCGTTTGTCCTTTCCTGCTTGTAAGGTGAAGGAGTATGTGACTAAGCTACAACCTCATCAATTTCAAAAGTTAGGAGAGTGAGCTGCTGAAGGTTGGGGAGCTGGCGTCTAGACCGGATTTTGAGGACAGCAGAGTTCAATGAGAAACAAAGTCCCCAGCCCACTGTCTGACCTAGCAGAAGTAGACTAAAGGCAGTTGGACGAGAGACTGCCACTCACTCAACAGCTATGCCATATTCAGAAATGAACTTAGTAGGACAAATGCTCTGTAGCAACTGCTTTAAAGTTAAGCCCACACTCCTTAGGGTCCAAGGTGGTATGGAGAAAAAGTGTGCCACCAAGCATTAAAGGGGGAAGAGTTCATACCTCTCTTATTGCTATGTTTTCTCAGTAGATATACTTTTCTAAAAGCTAACTGGTGTTAACTGCTTAAAGGAAACAAGAGTGCTAACCTCTGGAGGGATCAACTGGGAGATACTACCTGAGATGGATATTAAGGAAAATGCACTGGAATGAAGGCTTGATCTGATGGCATTAGAAAATCACCCAGACCTCTTGGGGAACTCTTAGGATTTCTGGAGGAGATGAGGCGTTTCTCAGGGAACTGACTCATCAGTTGAAGTAGAAATTGAGAATAAGAATCCTTAGAGCTTACACAGACGACACAGGAAATCTTTCTGAATACTAACTGACTTGGACACCATGTATTCTACTTGTAACAACAGCATGTAAAGAAACCATCTGAGAACAGTTAGTATCTAAGAAGACTAGATGATGTACAAAAGTGAAAAACGGAACACAACAAAACAGCCTTATCCATGGAGAAACTCGGAGAGCATCAATATACAAGGAGAGATAAGTATTCTTAGATGAGGAACCTGGGGTCTAGGATCAGATGAGTCACAATCCCCACTCTGACTCTGAACAGATCACTGAAGAGTCTCAATTTTCCTCAACCATAAAAAGCAGGAACTGTACCATCACAGGAATTCTTAATCTGGAGTTCATGAACTTTCTTTTTATTTAATTACCTATAATTCAGTTTTATTGATTTCCTTCAAACTCATCTTTTTATTTTATGTACAGAAAACTGTTAATCTGAAAAGGGATCCATAGGCTTCATCAGCCCAGCCAAGCAGTCTATGATACCAAAAGGTTAAGAATCCTTGGCTTAGACCAACACTTCTTAAACGGTGGGTTGTGACCACACAGTTTAAGAAGTGCTGAAGGGATCTCGAGTGAAAAAAAGTTAAAGAAGCCCTGGCCAAGATGATTTTTAAAGATGTCTTCCAGTTCTAACATCTTTTGGTGCACTCTATAAACTCCCTTTTGGCTCTGGCATTCTATGACTCCCTCCTCCACAAAAAAAGCAAACACAAGAAAACAAAGTCACACAATATTCCACAAAGTGATGGAAAAAAGGTTTCCTCCAACATTGCCTACCCCTCAGTCATTTCCATAGTTTCATTGTTTCCTTTCTGTAGCCTAATTTATGTATTAAATGCACGGACAAAGAAAACTGTGTCTAATGATATAGTTACCCATTTAGAATTTGTTAGTGGAAAAAGCAACACACAAGCTCCTTGAGTGCAGGAACAACTGCTCACTTATAACTCTAGAGCCCAGCACAACTTCTTACACAGGGCAGGTACTTAGTACATGTGTACTGAATGGAGAGCACTTAGAATTAGGAGACTTGAGGTTTGAGTTCCTTCTCCACTATTTATTGGCTGTCTGACTTAGTTAATTTGAGTCTCTGTTTCCGGTATGACTATGTTTGTACTACTTTCCCCTAGTGCTTTACAAAGACAAAGGTATATCATAGGACTTTAAAACTGGAAGGAATCTTAGATATGATCTAGCTTATCCTATCCACTTTACAGAAGAGAAAATGGAAGCCTTGCAGGTGAAAATGACTTCCCCAGATCAAACACGGAGTCACAGATGCAACTTTTATATTTATTTTCCCTGCCCATCTCATTGAGTTTTGGGGAACATCAAATGAGTTCCTCTATAGTATAAGTCCTTTGGAACTGCAAGGAGCTACACAAACCTGAGATGCTGCCATTAGTGGCATGAAAAAAATCAAATAAATAATAACTCACATTCCTAGAGTACTTTAAGGTTTTCAAAAGTGTGCAATTTATAGATGAAAAAACAGGAGCCCTATGAGGTTAAAGTGATTTGCCCATGTTCACTCAGGTAATCAGCTCCTGAGATAGGATCTGGACCTGGGGGGTGGGGGAAGGGTCCTAATTTGAGGTACCATACTTGATCTACAAAGTCTTGTGGACACTTGGCAAATCCTTATTTAAACAAACTGGTCTCTGATTGCAATTTCATAAATATTAACTCATTAAAGAGAAAAGACTGTTTGACTACTCAGATAAAAAGGCTAAGTTGTCTCCTCAGCTTAAACAGTCTTTTAGACTGAAAAGACTGCTCAAAAGCAGAAAATGAAAATGGTCCACTCTGCAGCCTAATACCTTACCTATAAAAATACTGCCGGATCTCTGTCACTAGTTTTCCAGCCACAATTTCCAAGCCCACCACATCTGATGCTTGAACTGCTGATCCATCTGGGGTAAACAAATAGTTGTCTGAAATTGGTCCATACTCCAAATCAGCATTCACTTTATACTCCAGGAACTGCTGAGTGACTTGTACAGTCTGGTTACTCTCCCTGTTAAGACATAAGAGATCAAACATTTTCCTTGCTCATTTATTATTTTCACAGATTTCACCAATTTTCACATTCTGTAGCCATTTGAGCAGAATCATCTGCTGTGCAAACACCACTGGACTTAGAGCCAGAGCAAGTGTTTGGTAAGTGATGACTTTGTGCCATGGGCACTGCTAGGTGCTGGGGATACAAAGATGAAAAAGAAATGATTTCTGCCCTGAAGAAACTTACAATCTACGGAGGGACCAAAATACGCAGGTGTAAGTCCATGCAAACCATAAACAAAACGAATGCAAAGTAATTTTTTGTAGGGAGAGGCATAGGGATTGGGGAGGGGTGCAGGGAATCATGTGTAAGGCTACTGTAAGAATTGGCACCAAGGCAAGGATTCTCAGAGGCACTTTGGGTGTGTGTGTGTGAGCCCTGAAAATGCATGCAATCACGTGTGAAGAAGAGCAAGAAAGTCACTCAACAAATAAGGCGCTCGATCAACAAAGGGAGGCAGCGCCACCTAGCGCGGGGAGTCCTGGGATTGGAGGGGTCGCTCTGCCTCCCACACCATGAGACCTTAAGCAAGTCATACAGATGAGAGTTGGCTTCCTCATTTGTAAAATGGGGATAACATCTGCCCTGCCAACCTCCCCGGGCTGTGGATGGGATGGGGCCAGTCTCTGGGCACACAGGTGGTTAAGCCTGAATCATAGATTCACTCTGTGTATCTGTAAGACATCAGGGAGTCAGAAAAGACCTGGGAATGTGAGAGCTGGAGAAGAAATTCTAGAACATCTGTGGCTGATACAATCCTCAAAAGTTTACAAAGTTTTTAATGCTCATTTGAACCCTACAACAATCCAGTGAGGCACCAGGGGGTAGAGGTTTATATTTTATAAAGAAGAAAGTGAGTCCCCTAGTGATTCTCCCACAGCCGTACAGTTAGTGAACTAGAACAGGATCTAAGCCAGGTCTTCTTGATCTCAACTCTGACAGTATTCTTTGCACCATGATGCCTTTCCTAGAACCTAGAATGTCAGCACTTACAGATGATTTCATCCAACAGGCTCATTTTACTGATGAGAAAGCAGGTTGTGACTTGTATCAGGTCACACACCTATTGGGACAAGGACCTGATTCTCCTGACTCCCAACGTGGCATTCCTCTCCAATTCAATACGCATTTATTAAGCAGCTACTGCATGCAAGGCCTTGGGGAGACACTACGCCATATTGTGAGGATACAGGACATCATCTTGTATCTTAGCCACAGTAGCTACCCAATTACATACAGTCTACAATCAGCCCCAAGCGTCTTCCTGTTCATGTCCTACCCCAGTAGCTCTAACAGGCTATTCAGGAGGTATAAAATGTGCAACTCAGAAGTTAGATGATTTCCTGACCTCAGTAGAACCAGATGTGTGTGTCCATGTGAACTGATGGTTAGCCTGTTAGATGTCTAACCACATGTTGGGTGAATTGACGAATCAGATTGTTTTGATAACATCTGTAGAAGCACATGTCACAAGACTTCTCAGAAAACTGCCCCTCCCAACTTCCCTAGCATATACTATATGCTGTAAACTGGGCAGTCCAGAGCCATTAGTGAATTGAATTGAGGATGTTGTTTGCAGAAAGCTCTGGTTCCTGCCTTCAGGTTGAACAGCTCAATGCCTTGGGATCAGAGAGGATAAGTAAATTTCTTACACTTAGTCTCCTAAGATGTATTATAGCTAGAACATCAATCCAGGTCTCCTAATTATCAAACAAGTGGGATTTTTTTTAGCACTATCCTGTTTTTTTTAAACTCTTTTTAGTTTTGAATTTATGATTTCAAGATCTCTAATCAATAAAGTTGCTTTTATTGCATTATATGGTTTAAAGCAGAAGTGTCACAGATTAAAATGTAGTTAGGAAACACTGAACAAAATAAATGAAAACATAGTACAACAAAGATAATGTGAATTTGTAGTTTTTAAAGTCAACATCCAGCCTGCAGGGATGCTTCCATGTGACTCTGACACCATTAGTCTAGAGTGCTTTATTGCATTTTAGCCGCCACATCTGAATTGCTGGCCCAGTCCCAAGCCCTGCTATCCCCTTTTCTCTCCCTCCACTCTTACTTGCCACACCCATCAGTCTGAGCTGAGGCCCTTTCACTGAGGCCTCCTTGAAGGCTAGTTGGTCTGACTCTGTGTGGTGGGGGGGAAGCACACAACTCCATCAGGACCTCTGAGACAATTTCCATCACTTCTTAGACTGTTTCCTCATCTGCAAAATAGGGATGATTCTCTTGGTCCAACTTACGTCACAGGCTTTGTGAGCATGGGACTCTGTAAACCTTAAAGCAGGACAGAAACACCGCATTCTTGTTATTATCACCTCACTTGTCCTGTTACAGGATAGCTTCCTCCCACCACTGACCCCACTCATGAAAGCATGTGGGAGATGAAGGTTTGGGGACTCTGAGTTCTTACTAGTACTCCTAATCACCTTGTGCCATATTCAGGGGACTGAATATAAAACACCTTGGTAAAGCATAGTAGAAAGAGTGCTGCAAAGGAATTAAACACCTGAACTATGGTCTCAGCTGCTATTGGACTGAAATGAATAACCTTGGGCGAGACATTGCTCCTTCTGGGCCTCAGGATTCTTACCTTCCAAGCAGGAGTGTTGGTCTAGAACAGCAGTTATCAAACTCAACTAGAAATGTTGTTGTTTAGTCATTTTCATTCAGGCGTCTGATTCTGTGACCCCTTTTGGAATTTTCTTGAAAAAGATACTGGATTTCTTCTCCAGCTCATTTTCCAGATGAGGAAACTGAGGCAAACAGGATTAAATGACTTGCCCTGGATCACACACCTAGTTAAGTGTCTGAGGTTGCACTTGAACTCGGGAAGGTTTTCCTGATTCTAGAGCTAGCACTGCATTCACAATGCCACCTAGTTGCCCTTCAAATAGAAATAGGGGCCATTAAATTGTACCTAAGGATCTCTGTGAGCTGCATACTGACTTAGAAAACCACATATTAACATTATCTATGCTTTATTATATTTTAATTTATTTTATTAAATACTTCCCAAATTAAATCTAATTTAGATCAAGCTACAATCAGAAGTATCTGTGACTCACATATTTTGACATCTCTGGTCTCGAAGAATCTCTCTTGGTCCTCCACTTTATAATTACTGAACAGTATTGTATATGTGTTTAATTTCTTCTGCTAGACTGAGAGTTTTTGGAGGACTGAAGTGCCTTTATTTATCCTTATATTTCTCAATCTTATCTTGGTACTTCAAACAAAGCAGGTGCTTAATAAATGTTTGCTGAAAAATATATAAATGCATGTTTGCTCAATGTCTGGATGTCTGAGGTCCTGTTTAAGTCTGACATTTCATGTTTCTATCTTTCTAAATAGTTCTAATTAAGAATTAACTGGCTGATAATGGCAATTGTCTTTTAAAGGCTTCTCTACCCCAAAATATTTCTCCCTGCTATCTCCTCAATGATACTTGAAATTCTACCTTTGCATTAAGGAATGGTAATACACAATTACACTTAAAAGGTTTAATGCATTCATTCTGAACAAGTGTTTATACCTTAATGAGGAGGAATTCATCAGATACTTTCCTTCAGGACAGGGAATGCATGAAAACCACAGGGGTTAAGTTTTTTGTTTTTGTTTTTTTTTTTACCCCAGGGGAAAGAAAAGAGATATCAAAAATCTAGGTATTATCTGGATTGGGCAGGTCTGAGTACAGCATTACAGTCAGGGATGGGGACAGGCTCTTCCAACTATACACACTAGGTTTTAAAAATCCAAAGATCTAGATTTGAATCTCTTTTGGCACCCACTAGTTGTGAGATCTTGGATAGTTCATTTTCCTTCTAGTTTTTTTGTACGTCTTATGTTTCCCTACTAGATAAAAAGACCTTACGCTCCATGAGGGCCAAGACAGCGTCATGGTTAAATTTTTATCTTCCTTGATGTCTGGCTAAGAAGGCTGTTTAGCAAAGAGACAAAATGTTTGTTGGTTGAGGCAGTTTCTAGATTCTTTTGGCCTCCTAGCTGTGTTGATTTTACAGTGGTTAAAGCTCTCTTTAAAAAAAAAAAGTCAGAACCTGGTAAGAAATTGGATATAAGGCATTAAAAAGCAGGAATGATTCCAAGATTTTCACCTTGGAGATGGACACAATAATTGTGCCACTGACAGGCAACAGAATGAACCTTCTTGAGGGCAAAGCCAGTTATATTTTTGTCTCTAAATTGGCAGAGTTTAGCACCAGTTCTTGATCCACTACACTAGCGTTCCACACACTTAACCTCTCCCTGTGCCCTGGCAACTCTCAAAGACTAAGGTGCAAAGAGGCGCCATTCTCCAGGAGTAGAAGGAGTTTCTCCACTGGGTTTTTCCTATACCATTGAAATCACAAGCCCATTTTTTGAAAACGGTACTTATGGTGGCACCATATGTAGAAAGACCATTCATGGTACTTACTGTCAAGAGACCTGGTTTAAGCTGTGACTCTGATACTACTAAGCACAGGTAAATTACTCAACCACCTCTCAGATCCTCAGTTTCCTCACTTGTAATACATACTAACATTTTCACCACTTCTCTCATGGAACTGTTGTGAATAAACTTTGTAAAACTTAAAAGGCATCATAGAAATGTAGAGGTGTGATGATAATAAAGGCTTATGTTTCTTCTTAATTTAAAAAGCCTATGACTTACATACTCTATATTTCTCCAAGAAATAAAAACCAAATCAAGTTTCTTTTTGCCTGAGGACCAGTGGTCTCTAAAAGGAAAACTACCTCCTTACCATCCTAAAGCTAAGAGATGCCAGCAACAAGCCCAAACAAGCCAGATGACCTACCTCTCGGTGATGCTGTGCATTAAATTGGTGTCTTGGTCCATAAGTATAGAATAACACTTGTTTGTCACAGGAAACAGTCGCTTGCCAGAGTAGTGTGAAGACTTCTCAGATTTCCTACCAAAATGGAAGACTCTTGCAACTGAGGTGGACTCCTGGTGAGCCTCTTTAAATTTGTTGGTTGTCTTAATGTAGTAACGTCGGTAACTGAGACCCTCAATGGTGGCCAGAATGTACAAGTCATAGGTGGACTGAGACACAGTTGAGTTCTGGATCTGCAAAGAAAGAATAAGATCAGCTATAATCTGTCCAATATTGCTGAATCTTTCTGTGAGATTTGATAAGTACTGTTGAATGGGACAGGTGCTACAAAGGCTAACCAATAAGCATTTATTAAGGGTCTACTATGTGTTAGGCACAGTGGTAAGCACCAGGGGAACTAAGAAAAGCAAAAACCATTCCCACTTTAAAGGAGTTCATGGTCTAATGGGGGAGATAACACACAAACAGCCATGGAGAGGAAAAGATGTACACATAATAACTCTGTCAGGAGCCAGGTAAGTTCACGGGCCTAGGGCTGGAAGGCTCCATGTAACCTCTTCATTTTTTGAAAGATCAAGGCCACATCTGTCCAGCTCTAGTATGCTTCTCTCTGTTGATTACCTCCAATTCATGCTCTGTCTCTCTTGTTTTCTACACTTTGCATGTTCTCTTTCCCATTAGACTGTAAGCTCCTTGTGAGCAAGGACTGTCTTTTGCCTCTCTTTGCATCACCAGCTCTTAGCACAGTGACAAGTAGCACACAGTAGGCACAATAAATCTCTGTTGACTTGACTTGAGCAAATGTGACTGTGACCTTCCAAAAAATGAAGAAGACTGGGTTTTCAGACTATATAAAAGTGAGCTCAACTGAGTGCTGGCTAAGTTCTAGAATGTATTATTAAAGGAATGTTTTGTGAACATTTAGAAAGTACAGCTGTGATTTTTGAGAGTGGGAAGGGGTCCATTAATAACACGCTGCACCACTGAGAAGACTTCTACAAACTGATACAAAGTGAAGTGAGCAGAACCAGGAGGACACTGTATATAGTAACAGCAATCCTGAAAAGACAATCAAATGTGAAAGACATAGCTATGCTGATCAATAAAACGATCCAAGACAATTCCAAACGACCCATGACAAAAAGTGCTCTCCATCTTTAGAGAGAGAACTAATGAACTCTGAATGCATACCTTATTTTTCTTGGGGTTTTTTGTGTGTTTTCTTTTGCAACATGGCTAATACGGAAATATGTTCTGCATGACTTCACAAATATAACTGATATATTTCTTGCCTTCTCAATGTGCAAAGGAGGGGAGGAAAGAGAATTTGGAACTCAATTTTCAAAAACGAATGTTAATTTTGTTTTACATGTAATTGGGAAATATTTATCAAAATAAATAAAAAGAAAAAAGAACAGGTTACACCAGACTAACTTCATTTTCTATTTTGAATGGGGCACTAGATTTGTAGACTGGGGTGTGATGACAGATATAGATTATCTGGATTTTGGTGAGGCATTTAATAAAGTCTTTCATGAGCTCCTGGTGGGCCAAGGTGGAGAGATATGGAGTAGATGACAGTATCACTAGCTGGATCTGGGAATTGGTTGAAGACTAGACCCAAAGAACAGTGATTCACACAGTAACTCAAAAGAGCTTGTAGCCTCCAGCTAAAACTTACATGGTCCTTTACAGTTTGCAAAGAACTTTACATAATCATCTCCTTTGAGCTGCACAACAGCCCTATGAGGTGGGGGCTATTATCCTTTTTACAGGTAAGGGTGTTGTGCTACTTAGAGGTGAAGTAACTTGTCCAGGGTCCTATGTCAGAGACAGGATTTGAACCCAAATCCTCCTGACTGTAAGTCTAGCACCCTATATACTCTACCATGCCAGGCCCCTAGTGTAGCTATGTCTGAGAGTTCCAAATACAGCAGCATAGCTTATATGTGAATTCGGGGGTCCTACCTTCACTCTTAGGCCTCTTTCAAATCACTGTTTGATGCCTTAAAGACAATATACTTTGCAGTTTAGGTCAGAGTTTGATGTCTGGTGGCACAGTGGATAGAGTACTGGGTCTAGAGTCTGTAAGATCTAAGCTAAATCCACTTCAAACACTTTCTTGCTACATGAACCTGGGAAAGTCACTTAATATCTATTTGCCTCAGTTTCCTCATCTGTAAGATAGGGATAATAGTACTTCCCTACCACAGCTGCTGTGAAGATCAAATGAGATAATAATGGTAATGTGCTTAACCCAGTGCCTGGTAAATAGTAGGAGCTATATAAATGCTTATCCTCCACCTCTCCCCCTACCCCTGGGGAACATCCTGGGGAACCACATTTGGACTGGTATTCTTAGATGCTTTTTTGTGTTTTTATACTCCACTTTCCAAATGGTTTCTAAGGTTTTAGAAGAAGACCATGTTTTTTTCTCCTGAATCCTTCAAAGGAGTCATTCAATGAATGTCTATCTAATCGATTTGGGGGAGCTGAACCCAATGCCCACCATTTCATCATGATTGTTTCATTTTCTGAAGCTTGAAGGTTTTCTGTCTTCACAAATTCCCTACTGAAATGCGTAAGTGATCATGAATTCCTAGTTATAAATGAAGACAGGACACAGGATAGTGAGCCAGGGAAAGGATTAAGGAAGTTCAAGGAGTAATAAAGGAAGGTGGGAGGCCAAGACTGTTACTCTACAATGTCACTTAAGGCCAGTTCAAGGGACTGAATCTTTAAACATGTGGAGACTGGGAAACCATTTCCCCACACTAGACATCATTTTCATCTATAAAACGAGCAGGATGAGTCAGCTAATAACAAAGGTCCTTTCCAAGCTCTGATATTCTAGGTTCTATGATAACAGCAGCTCACATTTATATGATGCATTAAAGGTTTTGTTTTTCCTTAACGAACCACAGGATTATAGAAATAGAAACCTTAAAAGTCACTGGCTCCAATCCTTGCAATTGACACATACGAAAACTGAGGCAAAAAGAGGTTAAATCAGTCAGTCAATGAACATTAAATGCCTACTATGTGCCAGGCATTGGGCTAAAAAATGGGATAAGTGCCCAGTATCTCACAGCTACTAAGTGCCTGAGGCACGATTGTACTCTAGGCTTCCTTGTACCCTTGACTCTATCCACCAAACCACACTGTCTCTCTACCTATGCTCTACTGAAATAATACCTCACAGTTCCAGGGCACTTTAAAGAGCTTTTTTCTTATAGGATTACAGGATCAGATTTAATGTGGAAGAGATCTTATAGGTGATTCAGTTCAGCACCCCATTTACAGATGGAGAGACAGAGTCACAGAAGTGAGTGAGCTGCCCAAGAATGCAAAGCCCATAAATGTCGGAAGTGGAGCTGGAACACTTAACTCTAATTCAGTGCTTTCTATTTCTTCACATGGCCTAGAATGCACACAGTACCCTTCCTCACTGAAGCCCCACAAAGTACATAATGAATAAGGTGAGGAGATTTGGCTCCCAGTTTAAACAGCAGGCCTGGGGTTATCTAGTTAGTAAGAGTCAGAGCAGGGACTCTAGCTCAGCCTCTGAGGCACCAGGCCCAGGGTTCGACCACTTGTATTCTCAGGGCTCTTTCAGATTCAACTTTTAGTGAGTTAGCAGACAGAGAGGTCAGAACCCTTAGCACAAAGAACATCTGATTCAGAGTTGGCAGACTTAGGTCTGAACAAGGATTCTGCTACTAATTGTGACCTTTAGCAAGTCATTTTATTTTTTTGGACTTTGGCTTGGTTATTTGTAAAATGGGAATAATTCTACTTGTATTACATACTTTACAGGGTGACTAGGGAGTCCTTTCTTTGTTCAGTATGGGCAGTATGGGACTACTGACTGCAGCCTGTGGTCCATGACCTAGGACCCCAGGTCTTCTTCAGCACTGGGCGCAGCAAGCTTAAGGCAAACCACAGCATGGAGGAGGGAGATGAATAATGATACCTGGGCAGGCACAGGATGTCCAAATTCATCTAAGACAATGACTCCTGGAGAATGGATGGTAACAGTAACAAAGGTGGTGATGGTCCAGGCCAAGGGATTATAGACAACAGCACACGGTTCCACCTCAGAACCTTTCCAGAAAAGACAAAATCAAATGCATCACTTATGGACAGCCAAAACTACAGCAAAACACCCAAAGGAGAAGGGGAGTTTGAAGCTGGGACAGGTCTACTGTCTGTGTAAACTAAAGGAACCAAGGTAAAATGCTCACAGACATACATATGCATGTGTATAGTGGTACAATATGTATAACTCTACTGTACAACATATATATATGTATACATACGCATGTATATGTAACACACACATACAGAGTGAGGTCACTAGGTGGTAAAGTGTGTAGAGCGCTGGACTTGAAAGTGCTCCAATTCTCCCTCAGACCCTGACTAGCGGTGCAACCTTCAACAGGCACTTTAACCTCTCTCAGGCTCAATTTCCTCAATTGTAAAATAAGGATAATAACAGTAACTACTTCACAAGGTAGCATCACATGAGAGAACATGTGTAATGCATATGTATAATATGTATATTATGTACAATGTATAAACCCATTGTTATTACCATATATACAGTATACCATATGTGTATGTATAGAGATACGTATACATATGTGGATTTAAAGTACTCGATGAGCTTTGTTTATGGCAGCAATATTGGCCTTCCTTCTACATGCTCATTCCCACATCTGGGCCTCTGTTTGAGGCATTTTAGTTGCTGTAATACTTAGATGGCCCAGCCTCAGCCTTCTAATGAGAGTAACACTGGGTATGGAATTCTAAGACCAGCCTGGAAGACTGGAACTGCCACTTACTAGCTGTCGGAGCTTGAGCAATCAAATTCATATGTGTGAGCCTCTGTTACCTCAAATGTAAACTAGAGAGAATACTATCTCCCCAGGCGATGTCACAGAGTTTGCTGCATGGATCAAATGTGGAAGTAGACAGACAAAGGTTACACATATAAAAGTCTTATGCTTCTTCCTGAAGACCCACTGATTAGGTCTTAGTTCTTATAGTTAGAAGGAAGTAGAGTTTTGAAGGTCACATAGTCCTGTCAGCTCATTTTGCCACCCCCTCAGGGCAGTGCCTTGAACTTTTCTTCCCTTTCTCAGTCACACAGGAGAAAAACTATTGCTTCAGTTGTGACTTTGTGCTTTCTCTTATCATTCCCTCTCAACCCTTTGCAATGTGGTTCTGGACTCCATTGCTCTCTACCAAGTTATCAACAATCTTTTAATTGACAAACGGGCCTTTTTCAATCCTCATTCTTCTAGACTTTTCTGCAGCTACTTTTAATTACCATCCTCTCCTGGATACTCTTCCTCTTTGGGATGTTGGGACGTTGTTCTCCTGAGTCTCCTCTAGCTTATCTGACTGATCTTTCCCACTCTCTTCCGCTAGATCACCAAGCACAGTAAATCCTTTAGTGTGCGAATGCTTTCCTTCACTTGTATCCACTCTCGCTTAGTGACCATGGATTTAATTGTTATCTCCATGCAAACGGTTTGCAGATCTATATATACAGTCCTACTCTCTGCCCTAAGTTCCGGGCCCACAATACCAACTGCCTTTCAGACATTTTGGTCTGGATGTCCTTTAAGCATCTCAAACTCAATGCATCCAAAACAGAACTCATCTTTCCCCCAACACCTGTGCCTCCTCCAGACTTCTCTATTTCTGTTGAGAAAACCACTATTCTTCCAGTCACCCAAGCCTACAACTATGCTATCATCTTTGGTTCCTTACTCTCACGCAACATACTCATGACTGCCAGATCTTGCCAGTTTTACCTCTATAACATCTCACCCTCACCCATCCTCTTCATCTCAACTGGATTAATGTAATAACTTTCTGGTTGGTGTGACTGGCTCGAGTCTCTCCCCACTCCAATCTAGCCTCCACAAAGCTGCTAATCTGTGATCTTCTTAAAGCACAGGTCTGACTAGGTCATTCCTCTTATCAACTTCAGTGTCCGATTTTTACCTCTAGTACCAAATGGAAACCCCTCTAGCACATTAAAGTCCTTCTGGACTGGCCCCAACCTGTCATTTCTGCCTTACTGTAGATTACACCCCTTCATGGACTCTATGATCTAGTTAAACTGGCCTTCCAATTACCTACTGCTATTCCTGTGCCTTTGCATGGGCTATTCCACATGTCTGCAAAGCAGTCCTCCTTATCTCTGCTTCCTCGATCTCCCCATCTCCTTCAAGACTCACCTTCTAAGGGGAATCCCCCGGTTACTAGTGACCTCCTGCTCCTCCCTCCCCCAGTCACCCTGTGTCTCTTTGGTATGTACCCACAAATTTATTTATTGTCTTCCCTGATAGACTCTAAATACTAGAAGGTAAGAGCTTTTTCACGTAATTTTTGTATCCCCAAGGCCTCATGCCATGGCTGCCACATGGGAGATGCCTGAAAAATTCTTGTTGGCTAAGATGAGTAAACCCAGTGGCCAAGAGAGGGAAAGCTACCTGCCCAAGGTCACACAAGTGATAAAGTGCACAAATGGGATTTGAACCCAAGTCCACTGACTCCAAATCCAGAGTTCTTCCCATGACACCATATAAGCAGGGCAGGTCTTATTTATTCCCATTTTATAAGCAAGGAAAATGAAGCTCCAAAAAGTGAAATGACTCCCCAAAGTAGAGATGGAACTCAAACCCTAGCCTTCTGGTTTTGCACCCCCTAACCCCAACTGCTCAACTGGATCCCCCTCCTTCCCCAGAAGCCTGTGTTCTTTTGAGCAGGACAGCTCCTGTAAGATACCTGGTGTGCCTGAATCTCTATCAGAGACACCAGCTTGGAGCTCTTCTTTTTTCTTCGCCTGGAACATGTCAAGGATGATGGAGGCCATTAGCTTCTCCACAGCAAACATTCCTTCCATTAAGTTGTTCACATACATATCTCTCACCTTGGGGGACTCTGTCCCTGTTATGCCATCATGGTGTTGAACCTTTAAAAAAGATGAGTTTAAGTAAATATATAAAAGATGAGTTTAAGTAAATACAGCAGTCGATTTTTGATGAGTTTAAGTAAATATATAAAAGATGAGTTTAAGTAAATACAGCAGTCGATTTTTCCTGAGCTAGCAAATATTAAATGCTGAGCATCTGAGTCTCACAATAACCTAAATAAAAAAGGTACTGCAAATACTATCAGCCTCTTTTATAGATGGGGAAACTGAAGAATAGCCTGAAAAGGGAAGCAGTCTGCCCAAGACTAGAAGTTGGTTCTTACCTGATGTTTTCCCCATCTGACTAGAAGTGTCTCAGGGGTGCTCAAAGTCACTGTCCTGTGCTTGATACAAAGTAGGTGCTTAGTAAATGTTTGATGGCTGACTCACTAGAGAAGCAATGAGGCTGGGTTTGTAGTCCCTATTAGAAATGGCTGGGCTGGCCTGGCTGGTCGCTAAGATCCCTCCAGCTCAAGTGTTTGAAGAATCTTTCTAGATTCTAGAGTATGTTATAAAGAGTATTATTATAGGAGAGACTCTGGAGTCTAAAGACCCTGCCAATTTCATGTTAACTATAAACTTTCAATATAATCCTAAGTAACCTCTAGACCAGCGTTCCCTGAACCTGAAGAATAATGTGGGCCTGCAATCTGCCTACTTTACTGCTGACTATTCTGTCCTTGGTAGATAAAAGCCATTGCAAGGGAGAAGGATTTAGGAAGAACAGGAGAGGATTTACAAGGGAAGAACAACATTCAGAGATAGAGTCAGTTTTTAAATTTTATAGGACTGTTTTTTAATCCAGAACATGCGCTATGGGGGACTTCCCAATAAGGAAAATCCCTTCACCAATACGGATTGGCAGCTGCTTTGTAACCTGAGGGTTGCTTGGGACACTGGGAGGTTTAGTGACTTACTCAGGGTCACCTGGACAATATGTGTGAGAGTCAACACTTAAATTCAGGCTGTTTTGACTCTAAGGTCAGCTCTCTAGACCATGACACCATGCTGCTTCTTGGGTTTATTGGTTTTCAGAAATAAGGAGAATTGGAAAAAAAAAGTTTCAAAGATCAATAAATATTTGGTGTGGACCGGTAGTTAGGAAATTCTTATCTATACCACCCCAAAGATAGGAAATTGTTCTAGACAGTGAGCACAACTGAGGCACCCTTGGATATTCACTCTGATTTATCTGCACAATATTATGCAGCTGTATCTTAGGGAGAAGGCATAGTGGAGCATGCTCATCACCCCTGCAGGCTGAGGCTGATGGATTGCTTGAGCTAGGAGTTCTGAGTTGAAAGATGATTAAGTATCCCTACTAAGTCCATTACAAATATGGTGATTCCTGGGATGGGGGAATCCATTAATTTAGTTTTGCAATATTTTGTTAACTGTATTTCAAAATAATTGGTTACTTTTGTAATTCTATTCATTTTATCTTATGCATTTTAAAATATTCTTCTAGGAATAGGTCCATAGACCTTACCAGATTTCTAAAAGTACTCATGACTTTAAAAAAGGGTTAAGAATCCTGATCCACCCTAAGACAATTTCAAGACTCATGATGGAAAATGCTATCCATATCCAGAGAAAGAACTATGGAGTCTGAATGCAGATTGAAGCATATTATTTTCATTTTCTTTTGTTGTATTTTTCCTTTCTCATGGTTATTCCCTTTTCTTCTGATTCTTCTTTCACAACATGACTAATGTAGAAATATGTTTAATATGATCATACATGTATAGCCTATATCAGACTGCATGTCAACTTAGGGAGCGGGGAAAACTTAGAACTCAAAATCTTATAAAAGTGAATGTTGGAAACTAAAAAAAAAAAAAAAAAAGAATCCTGATCTAGAGCCCTAATTATCCATACAAACATACAACAAAGGGATTGTGCAATAGCCACTTGACACTATATGAAACCATGGCAGTATTTGGAGTTGTGGTTTGGAAAGCAACTCTGCCTCAAAACCGTATGTCCAAATACCTGGAAGTGGAACAAATTAGCACATTATTGTTAATTAACCTAATGCTCAGCCCTAATTAAACATCTCAGAGGTGGAAGGGACCTCGAAAGATCATCCTGTCCATCCTGACACCCTGCCTTCAGGCAGAGAAAGAGCTATTATTTCCACTATACAGATAATATTTCCCCAAGCTGGCCACTAGATGAGAAATTATTTTAGCTACAGCAACTTATTAAACCCCCTATTACTAAGGTAGCAGATGGGCGTAGGAGGTGGCTTGATACTCACTAGCAGTGTCATAGGTTTGGGGTTGGGAAAATCTGGGTTCAAATTTTCTCTCTGATATATACTGGCTGTGTGACTGGGCAAGTCATTTAACCTCCATCAGTCTCACCATACATCAAATGTGAATAATAATTCTATCTGCCTCCTGCCTCAGAAGGCTGCTGGAAGGCAAAAATGAAAGACAGTATAGAAAGGTTTTGCAAACCTTGAAGTCCTAAAAACATATTAGTTATTATTACTAGGGGAAGGAAGACCCATACTTATGACATCCCAGATCCCTGAAAGGTGATGTAGGGAAAAGAGGGAAGGACGTAGTATCAGGGGACTCAAATTCAAAACCAGGTTTTGCCACTTACTATTTATGAGAACTTGGGCAGAAGACCCAGTCTTCCTGGTCCTTAATTTTCTCATCTCTAAAATCAGGGGTTTGGACTAGTGAACTAATCTATTCCAACTCTAAATTTGTGATCCTCTGAGCAGGTGTTCACCAAGGTACAGCAAGCGTCCTAAATATGCTCTGTGGACAAAAGATCTCCAACAGTCTACTCATGTACGAGCCTCTGCACTTAATGAGTCTGGTCTTCTGATGACAGATGTGCTATTCAACCCTGAGCTTGTACGCAAAGCTTCTCCACCATGGTGGGATCTGGCAGGGGCCTTCTGCTGGCAGTCTTTGAAGAAGCCAGGGTCACCTTGACACCAAGATAAGACACTAGAATGGGACTCGGGTGAAGACTGCTGTTACAATGATGCTTGTTAGTGGTGCTATAGATGCCAATCTCAGCTGAAGAAGGGAAAGCTATCAGCAGTCCTACCTTTAGCTGAAGAAGGAAGAAAGGATCCCTCTAGTGAATGTCATATTTATTTGAAGATGTCATTTTACCTCTGAAACAGCCCACCGAAGCTTCTGCAGCTGCTCCAAGGACTCAGGTTTAGACAGAGGACCCTGGGGGTTCTTCCGAACATACTGGGTGAACATGGACTCTCCAGCATAAAGATGGGAGCTCGCTCTCCGGGCGATCCCTTTCAGTGAGCTACGGGAAGTATAAAATCCAGTCCAGCTTTGAAATGGCCCTAAGAAAGAATATTAGAGAAACAGTCTAGTACTAAAGGCAAGGATGACCCTCTAACACTGCTAATGATACATGGCCCAGAGACCTGAGCACCCCAGTGTACCCAACAGAACCAGAATACACTATGAGGGCAGGCCTCGGCCCTGACTTCACAGCTTTATCATCACTTGATTCCCCATCCCAGGAATAAGCTCCAGAGAAGTCATGACCCTGGACCTAGATATACACCTGTGAATACCCACCCCTTCCCCCCAATGAGAGCCTGAGGCCCTCCCACACCACAGTGACAGCGTAAGGAAAAAGAAGCCAAGGTTAAACACCAACCCACACCTCCAAATCTTTATCTGTCCCTCCTCTGGCCTGTGATTAGATGCTCCTTCCACAGTACACTTTCTCATCCCCAAATAAAGACAGATCTTAGCATTTGTAACCTCACCTTGCCAGCAGTTGTTCTATCATGATACTCCCAAACATCCTAGTGGAAAGGCCAGGTTAATGCACTGCTTATGGTGTTGGGGGCCAGTGATGGAGGGAGCTGGTCCCCAAGGCTGCACAGGACATCCCCTAAGCTCACTTCCTTCTCCTGGCCCAGTGGTGCCCCAACCCCCCGGTACCTGACAGTGTATTAGCAGGGGTGTTCATCGGCACATATAATACAAACTTTCTAGGAGCAGTCACAGTTTGAGGAGGACAGAGATAAGCTAGAGCATTAAGAAGAGAACAAGCAGGATGGAAGACAGCATCCAAAGAACTGGGAGTGATTAGCCTAGAGAAGACCATCTTCAAGCACCCAGGGTTGTCACAGACAGAAAGGACAGAAGCAGGAGGAATGGGTGTGTGCTGTGAAGAGGCAAAGTTAGGCCCAAGGTCAGGAAGCCTCCCAACAGCTAACTGAGTTCTCTGGAACGGACTTCTTCTTCAAGGTCGGGGAGCTCCCCTTCCCTGGAGGTCTTCCAGCAGAGGCTGGAGGACACCTGCCAGGCATGGCACAGTATGGATTCCTCCATAAGGAGGGCTGGACAAAATGGCCAACAAGGCCCCTTCTAACTCTCCATTTTCAGAAGTAGCACGCAGTCCTGGACAGAGCACAACTTATAGTCTGTACCACCTGTGTTCAGCTGTGGAACTCTGGGAAAGTCACTTCACCTCTCTGGTCCTCAGATTCTTCATCTGTAACATAAAGGGACTTTGGGGTTTCCTTTCTGCTCCAAGTCTAGGATTCTGTAAGTCTACTGCAGCCCACAGGGCTAGCTTATGTTTTTTTTATAACACTTTAATGCTTCCTAGGACAGCTAGATGGTACAGCGCATAGAGTGCAGGGCCTGGAGTTAAGAAGACTCATCTTTCCAAGTTCAAACCCAGCCTCAGACACTTCCTAGCTGTGTGACTGGGCAGGTTACTTAATCCTGTTTGCTTCAGTTTCCTTATCTGTAAAATGAGCTGGAAAAGGAAATGGCAAATCACTTCAGTATCTTTGCCAAGAAAATCCCAAAGAGAGTCACGAAGAGTTGGACACAACTGAAAAATAACTCAGCAACGCAATAACCCAGAAGGGTAGGCAATGTATGTACTTTTATGTCAATTTTACAGATGAGAAAACTAAGGCTCAGTGAGCTTCTCCTGGTAACATAGCTAGAAAATGTCAGGAAGTTTTAATCTAGACTCAGAGACTTCCTAGCTGTGTGACCCTGGGGCAAGTCAACTCCTAGGTTTCCCAGACAAAGCTGGAAAATGGGGAAAATAATGGCATATACTTCTGAGGGTTGTTGTGAGGATCAAATGAGGTAATCCATGTAAAGTGCTCTGCAAATCCTAAGGCACTACTGAAATATCAGATACAATTATTACTCATTATTATAAGGACTCAACTTGATGTTCATTTTTTGTCCTGAAGATTCTTAATAATTCTTAACCTAAGTTGTAACCCAAGAGTGATGTTACAGAAGGGAAAAAGGAGGGAAGGGAACAGAATAAGAATTTCAGTAGTGTTTGGGACTGTGTGCCAGGAGTGTGCTAAATACTTTTATAATTGTCATCTCCTTTGAATTTTCACAAAATCCTGGGAGGTAGGTGCTATCTATTATTATCCCCATTTTATAGCTGAGGGCACTAAGGCAGATAGCAGTTAAGTGAATTGCATTCTTCTGGAGCATTGTTCTGGGGGTCAGGAACACCGACGTCTCAGCACCAACTTTGTTATAACCAATTGGGGCCTCATTTTCCTCTTCTGTAAAGTAAAGGGGGTTTGACGAAGCAGCATGCTTGTTTTGGCTCTCTGAATAAATGAAATCAATAAATATTTATTGGATACTCACTATGCATGATTTATTAAGGCATAAAAAGACCATGGTCTCCATTCTTAAAAAGCTTAAACTAGGAGGGGAAGTGAAAGAAGCACAACCGGCAGTAACAATGACGCTAACAACAAGGCAGAGAACAGCCGACATTTACGCAGAGCTTCCAGATTTGTAAAGTGGTTTATGAACATCATTTTGTTTGGCCTGCACACGAAATATGATTTCTACTTTAGAAAAGGGCACAAACAGTGAAGTCATCTTCCACGAGAGGCAATCATGGAGGGCTTCCAACAACAGGTAGCATGTGGGCCAGGTTTTAACAGATGGCAAAGATGTCAAGAGGCAGGCGGGCAAGGGAAGGCATTCCCAGAAAAGGGAGCAGCCTGAACCAAGCTGATTCCAGAAAAAGGCAAAAGGCTGTGGAGGTTTGGCAAGGGATATCATCAAGCTCAGTTCATGCGTTGGTTGGTCTTACTTATTTACTTCGAAAAAACTTATAAGGGATGGCTTGTTGGAAAGAGGCATTTATTTGTAAATGAAAGAGATTTAAAAACAAAAGATATCAAGAAAATTTTTAAGAAATTAACCTCAGTTATTTATGAGTTTCCCTCATAAGGCACTAAAATCTGCAGGTGGGGTATCCAGAAACAATTGAGTAATACGCAAGCATGAACCCTACAATGTGTCAGTCACTGTGCTAGTTACTGGGGATACAAAGGCAAACGTGGCATAGTTCCTGCCTCAGGGAGAAGCCGCCATGTTCATGTTAAAGACTATACAAGCCACATACAAAGTAAATACACCAGGCAACTTGAGACGAGAAGGGTCCAGGAAGGTCTCTTGCAGAAGGGGACACTTAAACTGAGTCTCCCTCCAAAAAAAGGAAAACTTACACGGAATTTCTCTTTTTGTTCATTTATGCAGCAACACAATGTGACCCCAAGAACATGAGACTAAGGAAAAAGAGAGCTCCGTTACTACTTGAGCTCTATAACCTGTGCCAAGTCATTTCCCTTTTCTGTCCTTAGTTTTCCTCTCTGTAGAATGGGGAGGGGGCAGGGATTGAAAGTCTGGGAAGGATATGACTCCACAGAAGGGCACCTGAGAAGGTAAAAGGTCTTGAGCTCATGATGACTAAGGACAAGGCTCAAGGATGTAGGATATTTAGCTTGGAGAAGATAAGATTTAGTGGGGACATGATAAACGTCCTCAAGGTCACAAAAGACTGTCAAGTGAAGGAGGGGACTGATCCCTGAGGAACAATAAGTAAAAACTGCTGAAAGGCAAATTTAGGCTTGATCTAGGGGAAAACATTTTAACAATGAAAGCTGTCCTTGGGATGCAGGAGTTCCTCCATAATCAGAGGCCTTCAAGCAAAGGCTGGATGATTGTTTGTCAGATAGAATGCAGAACAGATTCTTGTGTAGACACATGGGTGACCCCTTTAGGCCTCTACAATTCAGATTATATAATTCTAACTGCATGATCCCCAAGGTCCTTCTCTGCCCTGGTGATTATAGTCTGTTCCAAGGTTTCTGTTGGAACTTTTTGAATGTTCTCTGAGAGAAAAAAAATCAGAATTTAATCCTAGATCTGAATTTTTTGTCTTTATTATAAATGTCTTAAGGGAAGTATCTTGAGGGTGGGGTGCTATTGTTTTTTACCTTGTATCCCCAGGGTCCTGCACACAGTAGGCAATTAATGAAGGCTTACTTAATTGCACTTTTTTGAAACCTGAAAACCATGAGGCCTCTGGTAAAGCCTGAGTAGTCTGAATGGAAGTCATTGGTAAGACACACACACACACACACACACACACACACAAAAAAAAAAACAAAACTCCAAGTATTTCTAGGGTAACCCAAGGTGAGGGGGAAAGTAGGCAATGTAAAAGTACCTGTTGAATATGGAAGAAAGTCCTGCTGGTTCCGTATGCTCCAGGTGACATCTCGATCATAAACAGCATGGAAGTAATCACCCACGGTAGCATATTCCACAGTGACCCCAAACTCCTCAGAGTGGTTATTAATATAGGCCAGCAATGGATCCATGTTGGCGAACTGGACAGATGAATTAAAGAACTGCTTATCACAACCCTGCAATTCACAAACAAAAGAATAACATGGTACCAGGAGCAAAGAGAGCTCCAGCCTGTACTGGGGTGGGGGGTAACACAATTACCTCTCCATCTTATCTGTCCACTGGTACCTCCCCCTAAGGGTTGGGAAGATCTAGGAAAGGTCTGTTTGTGATCACATCATTATCTCTACAGGTAAGGGTGAGTCCCTCAAATGTACCACAAGGTGGTCATGATCTTGGTCTAAATTGGAAGCACTATAGGCATGCAAATGTAGTAGAAAGGCCCAGGTCTGGGAGATGAGCCAGATGTTCTGGGCCCTAGTCCTTCCTTAGCTATTCCTAGTCCTGTGACCTTAGGTCTTCACCTCTCTGGGTTTCAACTTCCACTTCTATAAAATGAGAGGGTTAAATAAAATAATTTCTAAGGTCTGTTCCAGCTCTAACACCGTGTGTTTCCTGGTCTAGAGTTCATCCCAGCTCCAATAATCTGTGAATTAGTGAAACCAAACCAGGGGTAGACATAACTTGACCAAGAATAAGAATAAGAAATGACATGGGATTAGGTCTCCATGTTTTTAGCCTTTTATTAACTTATTAATTAATTCTTTCAACAACCATTTATTAAGCATGTACAATGTATAAATCACTGTACTAGGTAATGGAGGGACAAAGACAAAAGAAAACAGTCCCATTAACTGTTCCTTGAAGGAAAGGATTGTTGTGTGGGGCAGTGGTGAACACTGAGTGCTGGACTAGGCAGTTAGGAAGACCTAGGTTCAAATCCTGCCTTCAACAATTATTAGTTGTATGACCATGGATAAATCACTTAACCTCCATGAGCTTCAGTTTTCTCACCTGTAAAATGGGGATATTACCCATAGCACCTACCTCCTAGCGTATGTGTGTGCATAACTTTGTACATATTACAGGACCACATAAATGTCAGTCATTATTATAAATGCTTCTGGCTTGTCCTGAAATACAACATATACACAGACCTGTAAGTAAACTTAAGATAATCTGGGGAAGGAGAAAGCCCTGACCTTGATGGAGAAAGAGATAAGAATCAGAAAAGACTTTCTTCTCCTGTAAGAGGCAGCACTCATGCTGAACTCATGAAGGAGGCTAAAAACTCTAAGAGATGGTGATGAGGTAGCACATGCCACACATGGTAGAAGGACAAGAGATAATGGAAGGTCATTTTGGCTAGAATGTACAGTATACAAAAACATGGGGCGATCTGTTTGGCTTGTGTGGAGCCCAGTGTCCAGAGGTGACTCTAAGACACCATGCTTAGGACTGGGTGGCCGCACAGCCTTCCCACAGATAAGGCAGGTACCAACAATCACAGCTGGTCATCATTTCCCACAAGCCCATGGTGCAGCATGAATGATATTGCTGATGACATTAAGGAAGTGATGCAAAAAAGGGGGAAGATCTCTGGATGCAGGGAGTCTGACAACCTGGATTCTAATCCCAGCTCTGCTCCTAATTAGCTGGGCACCCCAGGGTAGATGCTTCCCCTCCTCTGAACCTCAATGTCCTTCAAGGCAAAATGAGGACAATAACATCTGCTTTACCTACTTTACAAGGCTGTTGTGAGTCCTCAATGAGATCATGTATGTGAAAGGCTTTGTAACCTGCAAAGTACAATCTTCTAAGTGTGAAGTGTTATCATTAATGCCATTTTAAATGATGGAAGTGACAGAGCAAGCACGTTGCTTACTATCACTGAAAATAAATGGCTGGAATGGACCCTTTAGTGCTACTGAGAGTGCTTGTTATAAAGCATTCAGCTAACATATTCGTGTAAGGGATATTTTTCTCCTTTCCCTTAACTCATTTTGGATAACAGATTATCAGAGAGAAAGGAACTTTAAAACACAAAATGTAGAATTTTAGAGCTGAAGGGGAGCTAAGAATATAGAAACCAGAACATTAGAGTTGGAGGTGACCTTAGAACATAAAACACAAAACGTCAGAGCTAGAAGGGACTTCAGAACATAAAACGCAGAGTGGTAAAACTGGAGGGGGGCCTTAGAGCATTAGAACCAGCAAGGACCTTAGAACACAGAATGTTAGCACAGGAGGGAGCCTTTGAACATGAGCATTAGATCTGGAAGAGGTCTCAGAATACAGAATGTTAGAGCTGGAAGGTACCATGAGGATCATTATTTAATCCAAAATTCCATGGAAATTGTACCATCTCTAGGTTGAAGGGTCACCTTCAGATACATCATACCAGCTTCAGTAAACCTATAAGAGGCCAAAAGAGCCTGGTCTAGGAGATCTGGGTTCTAGCCCAAGCCTTGCAGCTCGTGAGCTAAGCAATTCTAGATGAGTCATTTGTTTCATCTACTTCCTCTCATCTGTGAATTGCACATGATACCATCTGCCCCACGACCCCCCCTCCAAGCCCCTAGGCTGTTATAAGCAAAGTTGTAAACAAAATTGCATTTAAAAAAGTAAAAAACTCCTGGCACCTGCCAGGTATTATTTTTCCAAATGGATGGGCACCCACCAAACCGTAACTACTAAGGAGATGATTCCAATGTTCTTTCAAGAGGAATAAGGAAGTTACCAGTGGTTGGTCAGATCACTGAGAATATAGCCCTTAATGAGCTTCCTGGTTAATGAATTCCTAAGATCCCCAAAGACAAGTGCCTACCCAGCTCCCTGCACCCAGCAATGAAGTAATGTTTCCCCTTCTTGAAGCTAAAGCGCATCCTCCTCAGGTGCTTCCTATGCAGTGTGTCTGCCAGGATGGAAAAAGCACTAGGATACCTGCATGTGAATTCTAGCTCTGTGACCTCAGTCATTTTATCTTTCTGGGCCCAAGATCCCTCATCAATGAAGTGGGAAATCATAATCCTCACAATCCCAAAGTCACAGAGCTTTTGTGAGGCAAGTGCTTTGTAAAACTTTAAAGTAGTTTTTTAAAAAAGTGAATAGGGAGTTTATTAGGATAATATAAGATAATATATGTTAAGAACTGTGTAACCATAAAGTGCAAAACAAACATGTTATTGCTATTTCAACAATATTAATACCTTCACCATCAAATACAAAATCCTCTGTTTTGGTGTTCAAAGACCTGCCCAACCACAGCAGCCTTCCTGCCATTCTTACCCTTGACATCCTATCTCCCATCTCTGCACCTTTGCACAGGAAGTTCTGCATGCCACTCCCACCTCTCATAATCCCCAGATTTCTTCAAAGCTCAACTCAAACACCAAATCCTGCATAAGGCCTTTCTGGATTCCTCCCAGCTCCCATTATCTCTTCGCCCCACCCCACCTTGTATTTATTTTGTACACATTTATATCTTACGTAGGTGTCTCTCCCCAACAGAATGGAACCTTCCTGAGGGCAGGGGCTGCTTTATTTTTGTCTTTGTATCGCCAGAGGCTAGTAAAGCAAATGGAACATAGTAGGCACTCCATAAGTGTTTGATTAATGAAGGAAAGGGAAG
This sequence comes from Notamacropus eugenii, assembly GCF_028372415.1. NCBI lineage: Eukaryota > Metazoa > Chordata > Mammalia > Diprotodontia > Macropodidae > Notamacropus > Notamacropus eugenii. The sequence goes on from NC_092877.1 coordinate 59,174,880, forward strand.
ACAAGGAAGGGGAGGAGGGAGAAAAGGAGGGAGGGAAAGGAGGAGTGAAGAAGGAAAGAAAGGAGAAAGGAGAAAGGAAGGAAGGAAGGGAAGGAGGGAAGGAGGAAGTGAGAAAGGAAGAAGGAAGGAAAGGAAGAGGGAAGGGAAGGGAAAGGAAAGGAGAGGAGGTTAGGAAGTAAGGATAACTTAATCTTACTTGATTCTTACAGCAATCCTACAAAGCAGGCAGTACAAATGTAGTTACTCCATCTGACAGATGAGGAAACTGAGAGATCAAGTAACTGACCCAAAATCAAACAGCTAATAAAGGTCTGAAGACAGGTAGATCTTTCTGTTCTAAGCCCAGAGTTGTTTTCTACCACATCATGTTGCCTCTGTGGTTACAAATGTGAGAATTAGGTTCCCAAGTTTGAAACGCTAACCCCCTTACCCATGGCCAAAGCACATCCTGAGTCCTGAACCAGGCTGCCCTCTCCTTAATGTTGGCCACCATGGTCTGTGCATAGAGGCTGAGGCTGGCATCTGTCACTGGCACGCTCATGTTGGGGTATACACCATCTCCTGGAGGGTTGGGGAAAAGTGCTACTCCATTCCAATAAAAGCCGGACCTGAGGAGGAAACACAGTTGTGGTTATTTAATCCTAAGAAAAACAATTCTCGTGGCAAAGACTCTTCCTTCACAAGGGACCTCAGAGGAAGGGAGGGTAGGTATTATTATTCCAATTGTACAGATAAGCAAAGGGAGGCCCGGAGAAGGTAAGTCACTGCCCAGTAGGAGCTGCCACTTAAAGCTGGGTCTTCTGACTCAGTGTTCTTTCTTTCCACTTGGCCATACTGCCTCTCAGTAATAAGATCTTCCCTTTATTCCAGTGCTTAGTACAGCACCCACACAGCACGTAATAATAATAAGCTCACATTTATTTAGCACATGCTCTCTGCCGACTGTGCTGAGCACTTCACAAACATTGTCTCATTAGATCCTCACTACATCCCTGGGAGGTAGGGGTATTATTATCCCCATTTTACTGACGAGGAAACTAAGGCACATGACTTGCCTGGGGTCATCCAGCTGGAAGTGTCTAAGGCTGGATTTGAACCCAGGTCTTTCAGATTCCAGGCCCAGTGTTCTATCCACTGAGCTACAGCACTACATGCAGCAGGAGTGATCTAAGGTGCTATGCACATGGTGAGCAGTCAATAAATGTTTTTTGACTGACTAATGACTGACAGTGACTTATGAAGTCCGTAAAGTTCTTCACAAGCACATTCTAACTGATCCCTAAAAAAACCAGGGGAGGTAGATGTGCTTATCCACATTTGAGGTAAAAGAGGCTTCAAGAGGTGAGATGCCTTGCCCAGGGTCACCTGGTTCTTTTTGATCCCCTAAGCCTAGCATGGTGCCTGGTATTTAAATGATCCTTAACAAAGGCTATCAGAGTGAAGTAAGGCAGGTGGGATTTGAAGGGTGGAGTCCCAGAAGCCCTAAGCACCGGGCTATATGGCCTCTCTCCACATTCTAGCCCAAGGACTGGGAGTGACCACTGAGACTCCGGTACTCTGGCTGCTCTAAGAGCCAGGTTGGCCAAAGAGCATGCTATCAGAGTACACTGACTGAGAACTTGCAGTATGAGGGATGCAAAGAAAATGAAGGTGTCCCTGCTTCCACCAAGAGTTCTGGGGAAACAGCACTAGATTTCTTGTCTGAAAATCTGGGTTTAAATCCCAGATCTGCCATTTTCTAGCTGTGCAAACTTGAGTAAGTCATTTGAGCTCTCTGGGCATCGGCTTATTCATCTATAAAATGCGAGAATAACGTTTGCTCCACCACCCCAAAGGGGTACTATGATGAAAACACTTTATAAATGGTACAAATGTGAGCTGTTATGTTAATTATTATTACTATAAAAGAGTTTAATAACAATACAAGGTAATCTATAAAGAACCAACTTAGTGCAGTGAAAGAGTGTTGGCTGTGGAGTCCAATGACTTGGGTTTGAAGCCTAGATCTACCACTTGCTACAGTGATCACCCTAAGGACTCAGGGTATTTCTCTGAGGTTTGAGTGATACCATCAAAGAGATGGCATTTGAGCTGTACTCTGAAGGATAAGTAAGCTTGGAGAGCATCAGTGAAACAGCCTGAATGAAGAGACAGACTGTGTACGGTATACTGGTAGGGGTTGGGGCCAGGAGGATGGTAAGTAGACCAGAGTAGAGGAAAGGGTGTGGTAACAATAATGATGAGGATAATGATGATAAGGATGGATTCCTATATGCTACTTTAAGGTTTGCAAAGTGTTTTCCATTTACACTAGGAATGAAATAAATAAATAAGACACTAGGAATGAAAGAGAAGCAGGGACCTGATTGTAGAGGCTTCTGACTGCCAGGCTGAGTCTGAACTTACCTTGGCTCTAAAAGGGAGCCACTGACTGTTCACATACTTAGCTCACTAGTCCCAAGAACCTTTTTTATTTTTTAAGTTTTTATTGATATTTTCTGTTTCTTACATCACCACAACTATCCCTTGTATCCCCCTCACTCCCTCTGCCAGAGAGGGTCACCTCATTTGGCAAATAGAATTTTTTAGAACAGGAAAAAAAAATCAGCATAACTGATCAATAGATTGAAAAAGTTAAAAAATATGTGTAATGTGTAACAGCTGTGGGCCACCTACCTCCAGGGAGGGGTAGGTTGGGGATTGCCTTCTCATACCCCTTCATTCATGTCCTGTTCAATCTTTGTAACTGTTTAATTTACTATGGACTTTTTGGGCATATCACTGTTTTTTCCATTTATGTCTGAAGGAGGGGGAGGAAGAAGAAGAGGAGGGAAAGAGATGTAGGCTCTTACTTCTCCCAGAAGAAGTCCCAGGTTCTAGTCTCAGCTCTGACACTGACTAGCTGAACGCCCTTGGGTTACTGCCTTGACATTCAATATCCCAGTCTGTCAAATGTGGAGAATGTAACTTGAACTCAGATTTTACCCCCGCAGCCTGTGCTGCTACTGGCCCTGCATTGGTATGAAGGTAGCCCAAGTCACTGCTGAGGCTCAAATGAGACATAATGAATAGGAAAATATTTTGAGAAGCATTAAGCATTTCATCAACGTAAGTGTTATTATTTTAAAAATCAGGGTATGGAAATAGAGACTCATGATCCTATCAGACCTTAAGCACAGCAACAGTACTGGAATGCCCAGGATGATTTTCCCAGGATGCTTCTATAGGACATTAAGCTGGTCCATTAGTTTTTAATCAAGGGGAATGGTAGTCACTATTGAGACTGCTATTTCTCTTCAAATGATCAAGTTTCATTTACTGGCTTTCTGCCATCTTTTTAGACACACAAAGGAGCCAGAACAGGCCAGAAGAAAAGGCAATGGACTGGGAATCAGGAAGAGTGGGTTTCTTGTCCTAAATCACTATTTCCGAGAGTGGTTGGACTGCCTGACCTCTAAGGTCACTCTCCATTCTAAGATTTACAACAAACTTTCTGTATGCCTGTGGGCAAGTCCCTTTTCCCTTCTGAGCCTTAGTTATTTTTCCAATTATAAAATGAGAGGGCTGGACTCTGTTAGTTCTCAGCTACTAGCTCTGAGAATCTTCTAGAACAGGAGTCCATAAACTTGGATTTTAAAATAATTTGATATTTTAGAATATCAGAATTTCAATGTAACTGGTTTCCTTTGTAATGCTATGTATTTTTTACTGCACATTTAAAAACACTACTCTGAAAAGGGTTGCATAGATTTCACTAGACTGCCAAAGGGCCTATGCTTAGTGCTTTACAAACATTAACCCACTTGATCAGGAAACAGATTAATAACCTGTGTTCCAGAAAGAAGATACACCTGGGGTCAGAAACAGTGGGTTTAGGTCTGGCTCTGACATGCACTAGCAATGTGTCCATGAAAAAGGCACTTCCTTAATCTCTCCCAAAAAATAAGGGGTTAGAAAGAAGGTCACCTCCAGCTCTGTGATTCTACTCCCTGGTACTAATTCTTAAAGAAAACAGCTTTGGTTCTGGGGTCAGACTACCTGAGGCAGAGTTCTGATTCTGACACTTACAGTGTGACCTTAAGTAGATCATTCTACCTCTAAAGGCTTTTTAGTATTTTTATCTAGGCTGTGAAGCAGATAGACCGCTAGACCTGGAGTCAGGAGACCCGAATTCAAATTTAGCTTCAGATACTCACTACCTATGTAACTGTGAGAAAGTCACTTAATCACTATCTACCTCAGTTTTGTTCTTTGTAAAATGAGGATTATAATAGCACCTACCTCCCAGGGTTATTGTGAGGATCAAATGAGATATTTGTAAAGTGACTTGTAAACCTTAAAGCACTACAGAAATATTATTTACCATCATCATTATTTTTACTAGAAAATCTCTGAGATCCTTTTAAGCAATAAATTCTAAGACTGATGGCACTTCTTGCTGGGCCTCAGAGCCCTCCACTATAAAATTAGGAAGCTGGACTAGATGGTCTCTGAGTTCTAAATCTGATGTTTCCAAGATCGCCTACTGTAATAGGGCCTGGCTAGACTCCATTCAAAGCCAAATAAAGCCATCAGTAAAATAAAGCAAAGATTCTGCTCATATTTCATCAATGAAAGCAAAGTATCATTTGGGACCAGGACTCAGCTGAGAGCAAAGCTATATTTCTGGCCAAACTTAATCCATTCTACTTAACAAAGCCTCCAAACTTACTGCCTGAGGTGCTGAACAGAAAGAACAAATAACCTTCATTTATGAGAGAGCTGCTTTACCTCCCGCTAAAGTGCTGCAGAATTACAGCAGAGAGCAGGCCACAGGGGGGTGTAGAATTAAAAAAGGAGTAAATTGCTGATTGTTAAATAGGGAAAAGTGGGGAGAAAACTCCCTTTCATAGAAAGTAGCAGCATTTCCTCTCAGCTCAGGGAGGATTAAGAGTGGCCTGTAGCCACTGGGCTTTCTTCCATAGGAAAGCTGTGATATATATGTGTATATATACATACATACATGTACACACAAACATATATGTGTGTATATATACATGCACAGATACACAGAACTGGCATTGGAGAGAGCAGAGCCTAGTCTTCTGCCTCCAAAGAGGACCCCTTTTGGACTGGGCAATATGAATAATCCGGGAGAGAACACCTGAGCCTCTAGTGCTGATAACAGCTATTCCCGCACACTTTTTCAGTGCTGTAACACAAATATGGGTAGCTTGTTGGAAAAGAATAAAAACAGAGTAGGCTGGGGCTGGAGTTAGAAGATGTGCTTCTGCCACTCACTAGCTACATGCACACAGACAAGTCAATTATCATTTGACCCTCAGTTTCCTCAGTAAAACAGGACTAACAACATTTTAATCTACTTCCCTCACTGGGGTGTTAGGAGGAGGGCATTTTGTCAATTTTAAAGAGCTCTGTGAGAGAAGAAACATGGTGGAGTGGATGAAGTCAGCCTTGGACCCAGGAAACCTGGGTTTCAGTCCTGCCTCTGATACCTACTGACAATACGTCCCTGGGCAAGTCACTTAACCTCTTGAAACTCCAAGTGCTCTGGGCAACTCTCTAATACCAAAGGTTGCTGACCTTCACTGGTAGAGAGAGTTTCCTCACTGGGGAGTTAACCAATGAAATTCCAAACCCAGGCCCTCTCCCTGAGACACACTACATATCTCCTGTCCCTTTCCATCACCCCATCAGAGCACCAGGGACAAACCAGGGAAAGCCTGCAGGAATCTGACACAGGGATTTTCTGCCTACAGTCCTTGGACATGGGTAATGCAGGGCTGCCTCTGCTTACATGGATTGTCTCCTCTGACAGAGTGGGTATGCCTTAAGAGCAGGGGCTATTTCCTCAGCTTCTAACACCACGTCTGGCACATAGTCAATGCTTGACTTATTGAAGAGAGGGAATAAATGTTTATTTATTGAAAACAAAAAGTCAGCTGAAATTAAATTTCCAGGGAAGTGGAGCAGACAGTGAGAGGCAGCAGAACAAAGGCTAATGTTGGAGTCAGAGGGCCCACGTTCAAACCCTAGGTCAACCATTCACTACTTCTATTACTTGGGCAAGATATTTAACTTCTGCGGGCCTTAGTTTCTTATGATGTAAAATGAAGAGGAAGGATTACATCAGAGATGCCTGCCAGAGCTACAACATTCTTCAGTGCCATGGGATTAAACAATAATAATATATTAAAATAGATTAGCGGCCTGTTTCTATTTGAGTTTGATACAGCTGGCCTAGGTGACCTCTGAGGTCACTTTGAGCCCTAGGTTTACATCATCCAAAGCAGTATTTTGAAGGATCTGTCCTCAGGAATACAGTGGTATCTCTTTGCAAGGGTTACATGTAATCGTAGCTTTCCTTTTCCTTGGCGGTGGGAGCATAATATACAAGAGCTGCGCTTTGCACAGAGTAGGAATTAAACAGTGGGTACTGAATGAACAAATGCACGATCTCTGGGCTTTGCTTTGTTTTTCCTGACCTACTACCCACTTTTCTGAAGGAGGAAAGTTGGGGTAGCACTAGATAAAATTCTGGACTTGGAATCTGAAAACTTGAGTCTAAATTTTCTTTCTAGCATTTACTATCTGAGTGGCCTTGGACAAGTCACTTATCCAAGTGATTCTAAATCTCTGTCTCCTTCACTGATAAATGAGGATAATGATAATAAATGCCATTTACATGATTCTTTAAGGTTTACAAAACATGTCCTAACAACCCAGTGAAGTAGGTGGTGCTAAAAGTTATCTTCATTTTACAAAAAAGGAAACTGAGGCTCAGAGACATTGTGACTTGCCCGTGCTTTCACGTGCAATTAAGTGCAGAACCTAAATCCAGTCCTCCAGACTCTTACCCTGTCTGCCCCATAAGGCTGCTGTGATGAAAGCATTTTATAAACTTTCCAACACACTGGAAATGTGAATTACAATTACAGCCACATTTCTTTGCTGCTGCTGAAAGGGTTAAAAAAAAATTTCCTTTGTATTCTACAATCTCTGTAAAACTTCTTGGAGGTCACACGCACTCCAAAGTCCTATGTGCAGGCAAGATGTTCCTGTAATGATGCCAAGTACATGCAGGCCCTCCATAAATATTAAATCCAATTCAATAAAGCACAGTCTTTTTTAGAAAGACATAATTTAGTCTTGACCACAAACTGAGACCGAAAACAGCACTTTCCAGTCCAGGGTTGCCTTATAGCTGGGAACCCAACTGCCTGTGAATAACTCTCCGCAGCTCCAGTACCACCCACCTTCCATGAAGTCAAGCCAACTGGCCCAGCGATGGGCTTGGACACATTCAAGTCTGGGTTTCTAGGAGATGGATTAATGGAGAAGAAACACTTTGCTTAAAACCTTCTCAGTCTCTAGGAAACAATTTTCAGGCAGCTCTCTAGGCTGAAGTCCAATGGGAGAGGTGGAGGCTGGCAACAGTCAGTTGCTAAGGCATAATCCAATTAAAAGGGGTTATCGGATGGGTGGAGGACTATTAAAACAGCAGATGTCTTCTTCCCTGGCATGTCAAGAGCAACATTCTAGAAAATCACTAGGAAAGCTCTTCACATTCTTTCATAGGTTGACATCATTCTCACCATCATCATGCCATATTACATTAAGAGAGAATAATACAGTTCAGAAAGTGCTTTCATATACACTATCTCATCTGAGCCTCACAGTGATTCTAGAAGCAGGCAAAGCAGGGCTTGCTATCCCCATCTTTCAGATAAGGCAGATGATGAGAGGCGAAGTGACTTACCTATGGTAATGGGTATACAGCTATTAATAGTGGGTAACCCCTTTTTTCTCCCTCTCTAAGGACTCAGCATACTGCTCTGCAAAGAAGGGTACTTAATGTTTGTTGAAGAAAGGGAGTAAAGGAGGGAAGGAAATGAAGAGGACAGGAAGGAGGGAGGAGAAGAAAGAAGGAGATAGGTCAGCATTATCCAAAAGAGCTGCTTCTTATCCACTTGTCCATCACAGGTCAGGTTCTTATCACGTTTTGCTTGTACTATGAGACAACTTTCTCATTAGAATCCCTGCCTTAGGCCTCTCATCTCCAACACTTGCTCCTAACAACTGCCATAGTGATCCTGTTTAATGGCAGGTCTGATCACGTCACTTTCTGGCTCAATAAACTCCAATGGCTCCATATTACTTGTAGGCTAAATATGTGTGCATATGTATGTATACACACACAATATATATGTATGTTTTCACATGTATAGGACATACAAAAGTGAAAAGGTGTGCATATATACACATGCATAATGCAAGTAAACAAGTGTGTGTGCATGTGCATACACATGCAATGTCTCCCCCTATTGACTGTAAGCTTCTTGAGGGGAGGCAGGGACTGTGTCCTTTTTGTATTCCCAGCAATTATCATGGCATTGCTTACTGGCACACACATACAATAAGCACTTAATAACTGCTTGCTGCTTTATGATCATCATCAAATCACATTAGACTAGCATGGGACATTCTGGCTACGATCATGGTTTCACATTCATTAGCTCAACCAATCTATACAATAGCTCTGAAGGTTGTTGGGACAGGGATTATTATGCCTCAGCTTGCTCCTATGAGAAATGGGGCTAACACCACTCAAACTGCCCATCTCCCAGGGCTGTTGTAAAGAACATGCTTAGTTAATCTTATCTTCACAACCTGACCCCTCTGCCTTCCTTTCTAGTCTTCTTACACGGTCCTTTCTTCCACCCACTCTGATATGGTGAGAATGGCCCATATTCCTTCCATAAGATGACAGTTTCTGTGCCATGCGATAGCCACTCCACAGGCTTAGAATGATCTCCGTGCTCAAATGACCCACTGAGAAATCCTGGCTTCCTTGGAGACTCAGTTCAAACCCCATCTTCTGCAGGGAAGCCTCTCCCAGCAGCCCTGGCTGCTGGAACCTTCCCTTCTAATGCCACCTTCGATCTACTCTGTATGTACTTTACGTGGAGTAGCAGCAGTAATTGTAATAAACAACAGTGACGTGCATTCATAAAGTGCTTTAGGTTTACAAACATGACCTCCTTTTCTGCTCAAATCATTTATGTGTCATCTTCTCCCCCTCTAAAACATGCTCTTCTTTGGGGTTTCTGCCTTGTGTGTAACTGCAGCACTGGCACATAATAAACACTTAATAAATCTTTATTCATTGGCTCATTGACTGATCAATCTTAAAGTATTCTAGAAGAAACAGCTGTTATTACAATTAGAGAAATGCAGCCCATTGTTCTTAACTATGCGACAGTGTTGTGCCCATAAGTACTACGTATACAGCAGCTGCTATTTTTCAGTTGAGAAAACTGAGCCATGAGAGGGGGCGTGACGCAGGCAGTCGGGGCAAGATGGAGCCAGAGCTCAGATGTGGGTTTGCCTGCTTACTGCCAAACTCCCCACAGGGGAGAAAAGCACGGGGAAATGAGTCCAAAAGAACGAGTGAATACCCCCCAAGTCTCTTCAGATGCACAAAGCCATAGACCGTGCAGCTACCTAGTGAAGGCCTTATTCTGGGGGACATTTTTTCTCATTTGGGAGGGGGTAGTGGGCCAGATTAAATTTTTTTTAATGAAAAGAAAAAGGATATTTATGTTATGATAATCTATGATGCATGGGGTTGCTCTGAAGTACAACTCAAGTATAGAACTGCATGGTCAAAGAGAACTAGGAAAAATATACTGCATCATCTTGCTACTAAGGAACACAAAAAAGATTTCAATGCACTGCCTTGACTGGATAGGACTACAATTGATTTTACTGTTTTTAGTATGAATCGAGAGTATTCATTGAAAAAAAATGTGTAAAGTGCACAGAATTTAAAGAGAACACCATTTATATATCCTTAAATTAATATAATGCTAAGAACCATACGTTATAGAATGATTTTTTTTTTAAAAGAGGGCCCTGGAGTTGGAGACAGAGGATGCAGGTTTAAGCCTCCCACTGCTATTACAACCTGTGACTCTCTGGGCTTCCCTTTCCTAGTCTGTAGAATGAGGGAACTGGAACAGATACTCTCTGTCTTCCCTCAATCTTCAGACCCTAAGGCCTCTCACAAGGGACAGAGTTTTAAACTCTGCTCTGTCATCTGCTATAACTCAACAAGTCAAGGACTTGTGATTTCAGCCGGGGTATTCCCTCCTTCCCTGTCTTGAGATAATCATCTGTTTATGATTTACAGTTTCAGAGATTTGCCTGAAGATCCGTGTGACTTGCACGTGGTACACCTGGCAGGGCTGGAGGTGGAATTTGATTCTAAGTCTCCATCACTCCAGGTCTAGCCCTCTAGTTGCTTAACCAGCCTGACCCTCATTATCTGAGAGACAGATGACTATATCCAGCGTTTAGCACAGTGTCTGGTCAAGTGATACTGTTTAACAATAGGTCTGACTACGTCACTCCCTTGCTCAATAAACTCCATGTATCCCTGCATTTAACAAAGTGCTTGGTAAATGCTTGTAGAGGGACTGGAAAAGATGGAAGGGACCAGGGATAGCGGGGGATGTCTTAGCAGACTACAAGCTCACCAAGAGGCAACAATGTAATATATGAAAGCCAGAAAGGACCATAGGCTACATTAAGAGAGGAGAAGCTTCCAGCAATGAGGAGGTGAATACTGCTGTGCTCAGCCCTGGTCAGACTCCTTTGAGACTACTGTGTCCAAGTCTGGAAGGCAGTTTAGGAAGGACACTGATTGAGCTGGAGAAGATTGAGAAGAGGACAATCGTGATGAAGAATTTCAAGTTCAGGCCTTAAGAGAAACAATCCAAAGAAAGGGATGTGCCTAAGTGGAGAAGAGAAGATTTAAAAGGCTAGCACTAGAAGATTACACTTGTCCTGCTTGGCCCCAACCAGGAGAAATGAAGAAGATTTGGGTTTGATGTCAGGAAAATCATCCTAATGATGGGAGGTATCCAAAAGGAAGATGGGCTGCTCTGGGAGCCAGTGGGTTCTACTTCAGTGGAGGACTTCGAGCAAAGGCTGGAAGACCACTGGCTGGGCATGCTCTGGTGGGGGGACTGCCCCTCAGCTCTAAGTTAGACTAGGTGGCCTCTGAGGTGGGATCCAACCTGTCACAGTGGGAAGGCTGCCATGTTAGACACTAAAAATAACCAACAGGTACCAGATGGAAGAAGCACACCCACCTGTTGGAAAAAGGGACATGTGATGGGGTGCAGTAGCTATACTGGTCCATAACGTGAGTGAAGATTTCCTGACTTTCAGCCAGAGATGGAGACCCTCGCCACACAAACTGGAGCTCCTGCAACACAGAATGAGACCACTGGTCAGGGAGAGATCAGAAGCCAAAGAAGATTTTGCAGTCAGTCCCCACACTCTTACGGCTTTGCAGAAGAGCACCATATGGCGTAGGTGTCACAGGCATTATTGTGCCCTTTTACAGATGAGGAAATGGAGACTCAGAGAGGTACAGGGACTTGTCAATGGTCACATCATTTACTTAACAAACATTTATTTAGGGCCTATGGTACGCCAGGCATTGTGTTAAGTGCTGGGGATACAAAGAGAAAAAGACAGTCACCTGTCCTCAAGCAGCTTATAATCTAATGATAACTCATATTTATACACTGCTTTATGGTTTATAATCACTCAATCAGCAAGCATTTTTAAGTACCTACCATGAAGCAGGAATTGTCCTGATGGGGATACAAAGATAAAAATGAAATATCCCCTCAAGAAGCTTATAGTCTATTCTTTATAGTCTAAGTATACAGAATTAAAAATAAGGTAATTTTGGTGGGAAGGTACTAAGGGATAGGAGCATAAGGAAAAGCCTCACATAGAAGGAATCACTTGGATGAGCTTTGAAAGAAACCAGGGATGGTAAGAAGTGGAGATGAGGCAAGATGGGACAAGCAATACAAAAGGCCCAAGGATGGGACATGGAGCATTATGTGGGAGGAAAATCAAGAAGACCAATGTGGATGAACCACAGAATGCATGAATTATGGATAATAACATATAAGAGTAATTTGAAGCTTGGAAACCGAAGAGGGAGCCACGTTGTGGAGGGTCTAGAATGTTCGAGTTTGTACTTGACCCTAGAGGTAATGGACAAGTGTTGCTGATGTCATCAACCCCCCTTCAGAGATACAGTGACTGGCCCAGGGTCACACAGCAGCTTCATACCACACCAAGTCCAGGACATTTTCTGCAGCTTTCAATTCCCTAGGTTTATACTGCAGCAGTATCAGGTAAGACAGAAGAGACAGAGTGAACATCTGGAGCATGCTGATGTTACCTTGGCTTTCTGCATATCTTCTTTTAGGTCATAGTCAATTCGGGAAATGAGGTGGGCATTGAAGCCGGCCAGAGCGAACAAAGTTGGTGTGGCAGCAGATGCTCCAAAGGGATCAACGTGCCAGGAAAACTCAGGTCTTATCCCAAAAGTTTCATATAAAAACCCGTGTCCTTCTGCAATGGCAAGGCAGAGTTTAAAACATAAGCATGCTGGTCTACTTTATTCCAACTGCTCAGTGTGAGTGTCTGGCCCAGAAAAGCAGGTCAGATATGAATTCTGGTTACCTTTGTCAGCTAGCCACACATTTAAGGACAGAAAGCAGATCAACAAAAGCACTGAAGGAGGGCAGCTACAGTAATAAGCATTGGGATAGTAAGATAAAAGCAAAAATGACGTGCTCAATGCTTTTGAGCACGAACAGGGATGGCTGAAACTATTTTCCTTGATTATTTCTGAGTAATTTACTAAAACAATCAACAACATAGTGGTTTAAACCAAAAGTGAGACCTTCAGATATTTAACCTAGAATTCTACAAGGTTAAAGACTTGGATGAAAGCACAGAGGGCATTCTCATCATATTTTCAGATGAAAGGATGCTGAGTAAGAGAGGTAACATATTAGAAGAAAGAATCACAATCTGAAAGAAAGAACCACTCCCACTTAACCAGGCTGGAACATCAGCAGAATGGAATTAAATGACGCTTAATAAGGATTTACACTTAGCTTCAGAAAACCCGCTGCACACAACAGAATCCTACCAATTCTTCAATGCCTACTTCAGACGCCTTTCCATCAAGCCTTCCTTGGTACTCCTCCTTCCTGCATCTCATGGAGAGAAGCTCTCCCTCTTCTGAGGTCCTAAAGCCCTTTCTTTACTGCAGTTATCAGAGAAGTATTTTGTGGTGGACAGAGTTAGCCTCGGAGCCAGCAACACCTGGACTGGATTCAGTTCTAACTCCAACACATTTGCTGTGTAGCCTGGGAAAGATACCTAACCTTCTGGCCAACTCTCCAAGGCTTTACATTTTAGAGAAGGGGTTGACCTACATATATAGAAGAGGTTTTTCACTCAGTAGGAGCTCCTCACACCAAGAAATCCCCTGTACTTTCCCTCTCCCTCACCCTACAACACACAACACTTAGAACACCTTCCTTACAGGTATTAGTCTACAATGCTTTCCTTTCTCACTAGAATACAGGGTCTCTGAGAGCATGGCACAGATAAGGTTTCACAGTTTTTCCTGAATGTCAGAGAGTGTGCCATCTAATCTATACTTAGAAGGATTCTCTCCCAAACCTGACAAGTCAATCAGCCTTTTTTTGGAAACCCAGTTCCATTTATCTATACCCTGCCCAGAGAAGATATATTCAGTAATCATTTGTTACAGAAATGAATAATTATTTAAAAGGTTTAGCTGGGATGGTTTCACTTTTGCATTCCCAGTGTCTTGTCCAGCGGCCCCCAGGTAGTAGACATTTAATAAACATTTGCTGATTGATAGATTCAGACAGAAGCTGGCAGCCTTATCTTCTTACAGCTCTTTCCCCATCATCTTTCTTAGGTTCCCGAACCTCACATTAGGGTTCTTTCACAGGTATTTTGGGCAAGAATCTGAGGTTAGACATTGTGTGATTTTTGATAAACTTAGCTCTTCTCAGCAATACAAGGATCTAAGACAATTCCAAAAGACTCCTGATGGAAAATGCTATCCACATCCAGGGAAAGAACTTTGGAGTCTGAATGCAAATCAAAGCATACTATTTGCTCTCCTTTTCTTTTCTATGTTGTTTTGTTTTGTTTCTTCTTTCTTGTGGTTCCTCCCATTAGTTCTAATTTTTCTTTACATCATGACTGATGTGAAAATATGTTTAATATGAATGTATAAGCAGAGCCTATATCAGATTGCATGCTGTCTTGGGAAGGGGGCAGGAAGAGGAGGACGAGAAAATTTAAAACTCAAAACCTTGTGGAAGTGAATGCTGAAAACTAAAAATAAATATTAATTATAAAAAGAAAATAATCTGAAGCTAGGTCCTTCAATAAGATTTTCCCAGAGAGAGAAGAAAGACAGTGAACTTTCAGGAAAAAACAAATTAATATTTCATCCCTCTCTCCTCCATAACCTTCTGCCTAGCCTTTAAAGACTGGTGAGAAACCCATGCTGTGAATGATTTAATGTCCATGGGGAGACATATTTCAACACTTCATGGCTCTGTGATTTGAGGAGTGCGGGGAGTCTCCCTCCACCTACACAGAACAGCCTATTCATATCTTCGAAAAGGGTTTCTGAATGGCGATGGCCAAAAAAGAACATCCCCTAGCAGTCAAACCATGGGTGGCAAGCCTCTCTTGATTTATCAAGAATGTCTCTGGGATGACAGCCACATCTGGATGCCAGGCAGGCCCATACTCTGACGCCTTTACAGTCTGGCAGTACTTGCCACAGCTTGTGTATTGCTGGGGCAACCTTTAAGAACTCTGAGTCACCTAGTCTCTAGTCTGGACTCTTCCTCTTCCTTTTTCTCTACTAGGAATTCTTAACAAAGAGTCTGAAAATTTGATTTTTTAAAATATTCTGATAATTGTATTTCATTATAATGGTTTCCTTTGTAATTCTGATTTTTATTTTATGCATTTAAAAACATTATTCTGAGAAAAGGGGTACACTAACTTCACCAGACTACCCAAGGATTCCATGCATGTCAAGAATCCCTATGCTAAAGTACGGTGGAAAAATCACTAAACGGGGAGTCATGAGTCCCAGGTTCTAGTGACTTTGGGAAAGTTACTACCTCTCTGCAGGACTCAGTTTACTCATTAATAAAATGGGGACTGGAAGACCTTTTGGACCCTTGCTAAGTCTTGTTTCAGTGACTCTAAAACTATGCTATAAGATAACTCCAGTACTTTAGGATGTAATAAATTGTGCCTATTAACCTTGGCTTTCAGGTTAAGTGGTATTGGACTGTTAGCTGAAATGAGGGACTTCTGAGGTTATCAAAAGTCCCCAGATTCAATTAGGTACCATACCAACTGAAGAACTGATGCCTGAAATCCATAATGATCAAGATACCCTGCATTATCTAAGAATTAATGTTCAGTGAGAGGACATGATAGTCTGAAGCACAAAGTTAGCCAACAATCAGCCTCTGGAAGTATCCTCAATGGAAACTGGATCACTATGACGCCATATGTCACCACAGGGGAGAAAAACAACTAATTGGAAGCTCTAGGGGGTAATCTTAAATTTGTGTTCACTGATGAAGGATGTATAATTAGATGATTCTTATGGTTCCTTCCAGCTTTCAGAGTTCTTGTTTAAGCCAGGCATGGGGGAGTATACCTGTAGTATCCACTTCTGTGGAGGCTGAGGATGGTGGCTAAAGTCAATCAGGTATCTGTGTTAAGTCAAGCACAATATGGTAAGCCCCTAGGAGTGGAGGGCCACCAGACTGCTTAAAGAGGGGTCAGCTGACTCAGGTTAACAGACTTCTAGTTCTGATGGAAAAAAGTGTCTATACTCTCTACTACCACCACCACCACTACCACCACAACCAATACCAGAACCAGCAGCAGCAGCACAACCACCGGCACCATTATCATCATCTAACAGCTAGCATTAATAAAGGGCCTTTTGGTTTGCAAACCTCTTTACGTACAGAAAAGCTTTTGATCAGTGATAACATTCCAGGGTGCAAGTCTTGGCTCTCCTTCTCATTTCACTATCTAAGGCACAATTTCCCAATCTATAAGACAGGGATAAATTATAGGTCCATGTTATTTCTTTAGTTTCCTGTCATTCAGTCATGTCTGGCTCATCGTGACCCTGTGGACCATGGCATGCCAATGCTGTCCAGGGGGTTTTCTTGGCAAAGATACTGGAATGGTTTGCCATTTCCTTCTCAAGTCAATTAAGGCAAACACAGATTAATTCACTTGCCCAGCATCACCCAGCTAGTAGGTGTCTGAGGCCCAGATTTGAACACAGGTTTTCCTGACTCCAGATCCAGCGTTGAGCAATCTAGCTGCCTCTATGTCTTTAAGATACTGTGCCTGAAAAATGGTGTCCACATCCAGATAAAGAACTATGGAGTCTGAATGCAGATCAAAGGATACTATTTTCTCTCTTTTTTTCTTTCTTTCTTGTGGTTTTTCCCTTTTGTTCTGATTCTTCTTTCACAACAGGACTAATGTGGAAACATGTTTAATATGATTGTACATGTAAAACCTATATCAGATTGCATGCCATCTTGTGGAGAGAGGGAGAAAAAATTTGGAACTCAAAAGCCTTGTAAAAGTGAATGTTGATGGTACATAATTGGAAAAAATAAAATACTATTAAGTGTGCAGGGGGAGAGAGAGAAGATGCTATCCCTAAATTTCCAGAGATTTTTAGTCTAAAAAAGTGGAACTTGGCCTGGGTCCAAGTCCTCAATTTGCCCCTCACTAGCCTTGTGACCATGCACGAATAACTTCATTTCTCTGAATTCAGTTTCCTCTTCTGTAAAATGGGGATAATAATGCTTATTCTTTTCACCTCTTAAGGTCATTGGGATGGAAAGCACTCTGCAATCTTCCAAACACTCCAGAAATGAGAGCTTTTATTATTACTTGTTCTAATAGCTCTACCTCACAGTCTTGTTAAAAAAAAAGATATTCAGTGAGTGGCTCTTAGACATGACTCATTGTGCTAATCAAAAACCATTCAGCTTAGACTCAGTGGATGGCATCCCTTGTGCTCTCTGGGGAAGGCACTCAAACTTCCTGTGGCTCAGCATTTTTCTCTGTAAGCTATTATAAGTGATGGATTACAGATTTCATAGCAAGAAAGAAAATTAGGTATATCTTATACCTCAAAACCATTTCATAGATGGAGAAACTGAGGTACAGAAAAGTGACAAGCCTAGCTCACAGTCACAAAACTGGTTAACATTTGGATTTATTTCATCTTACATCCTTTCTCAATCTGTATGTCTGAACCAAACTGAACTTCTGTTGTCCCTGTTCTTACCTTGCCCTCTTCCTTCTCTGTGCTATTCACTGCTCATCCCTACAATGGACTCCCATCCTCTTCACAGTATGGGATGACTCAACAAGAGTGGGTTCTCCAATCAGAAGATTCAGCCTCTGTCACCACCTGTGTGATCTGAGATAATTAATTTACTTCCCTGGGTCTCAGTTTCCTCCTCTGCAAAATGAGGGGGCTGATAGCCTTGGGGGGTTCCTTTCAGTTCTACATCTATAATCACTTCCCCTGGAGAGGGCTCTCCTTACTCCATCAATGCTCCAATGGTTTCCAGGGGTGGGGAACCTGCAGCCTCCAGACTACATGTGGCCTTCCAGGTTCTTGGGTGAGGTCTTTTGGCTGAGTCCAAGATTTACAGATCATTATTAAGGGGATTTGTTCTGTGAAATTTGGATTCAGTCAGAGGACTGCACTACAGGACCTAGAGAGTCACATGTGGCCTCAAGGGCACAGGTTCCCCACCCCTGGTTTAGGCACACCTGATTTGGAGGATCAAATGAGACAGTGAGTGTGCTTAACGAGGCACAAGGTCCCGCTGAAATATCAGCATTTGTTAGTATGAAAGCAGTCTGTCCACTGCACAGCAATACAAATCTACTATGATTTGGCACTTTGGAGGCACACAATGGAGCCAGTGTCACTGAGAACCACAAGGAACCACAGGAAGGTGAGCTTCGCTGTTACTTCTGCAATTGTGAGAGGCTCTGCTGCTTCATGACTGCCCACAGCTAATGCTTTTAGATTAAAAACATCTCAAGGACTTTATGGAGAGCCCAGGTATCAATCAATCAACCCACATCGATTAAGTGCCTACTATGTGCTGGGCACTGTGCTCATGATGGGGATATGAGTACAAACAATGAGAAAATCCCTACTGAAAAGGAGCTTATACTCTCGTAGAAGAAACAAGTACAAATATAAGTATATACAGAATAAGAGGAGAGGAGGGGGAAGAAAGGAATGTGAAGACAGGAGAGGGAAGAGAAGATAAAGAACAGAAATAAACAGCAAAGTAGTTAAATATAAAGCAGACTGGGATGGAGACCAGTAGAATTTTGGAGGACAAGGAAAGGCTTCACATAGAATCTGTGACATGAAGAGAGGGATTGTAAAAGGTATAGGTGAGGAGCGTGGACATGGGGAACAGCCCGTGAAAAGGCTGAGATGGGGAATGGAACGTCTTGTGTGAGGAACTATAATGGGAATTAAAAATCTTCCCCACCACAGCCTCAGGTGGGGCTATTGAGGGAGGCTTGTTTTGCATGAAGGTGGACATTGGGTCATGAAGGGTCGTGCCCTCTGGCTCTGAAAAGAGTACATACACTCTGAGGTGAGATTTTGCTTTGGGGTTTAGTTCTTGGAAGAAGGTTCCTGCACCAGATGAGACTCTGGGCAGCCACTAAGGAACCCTCCAGCTTTGAAAACCCATTTGTTGGTGCTTCTCTCTCTGGTAATGCTGTATGCATTGCCTATGGTCAGACAGTTGGAAGCCTTGTCTGTGATTTTGATCTCTCTGTATTTTCTCTGAAGTTCAGGGTGCTTTTTCCCCTGAACTAAGTGAATGATACATGTGCTTGATTAAAGTAGACGGTGACCCCTCAAAAGTTGCTTTCTTTTTAGAAAAGCAGATCTAAGGACCTGTACAGCAGGCCCTCCTGGATGTGTCAGGGTGCTTGCTGTTACAGGAACCTAGAAAAGAAAGGCCAGTTTGGCTGGACGGCAGAGAGAGTCAGTCAGTCAGCAAGCATTTATTAAATATTTATTATATGCCGGGCACAACGCTAAGCCCGGTGGATACAAAGAAAAGGAAAACAATGTTTCTGAGAGGGAGTAATGCACGTGGAGGCTGGAAAGAGGCTGGAGTCGCTGGGTAGTGCTTCACAAGCCAAACCAAGAGGCTTTGATCTGATGTGCTGTATCTGAGTCTCTTCACTCACAGCCTAGTATTTTTGTATTTATATGGTGCTTAAAGGTCACAGGATTTAGGGATGGAGGAGACTCCACAGGATTTCAGGCAAGAAGGAACCTTAGCAATGACCTAATTCAACAACCTCATTCTACAGATGAAAGTGAAATTAAATAAGATAAAATGACTTGCCCAAGGTCACACTGTCAACAAGCAATTGAGCCTATATTGAATCCCAAGTTCTCCTGACTTCAGATTCAGCGGTCCTGACGTTCACCACACCATGCTGCTGAAGGAAGAGTACAGAGGCTTCTTACAATTGCCCTATAAGTTAGGGAGTATGAGTGCTTATTACCCTCATTTTACAGATGATAAATCAAGACCCAGAGAGGTTGAGTAGGTAAGAATGTTAGAAATGGAGTTGGGAAGCCTGAGTTTGAACCCTACCTCACAAACTTACTACCTGTGTGAACTTGGGCAAGTTACTGAACTTCTATTTGTCTCAGTTCCCTCATTTGTAAGATGGGGATCATAACATCTATCTGCTAGGGTTGTCATGAGAATCAAAAGAGACAACCTACACACAGCATTTTGGAAACCTTAAGATGATTATGAATGGTGGCTATCATCATCATCGTTATTATATGCCCAAGGTCACACAACTAGAAAGTGGTGCAGCTGGGATATGAACATCTGTCTCCTAATGTCCAAAATCACAGATAATCAGAACTGGGGAAGAAAAACAAACAAACAAAAATCTTACAGATAACTTAGCAGAGGGGAAAATGAGAGCCAGAGAGGGGAGCAAACTTGCTTAAGAACACAGTGCAAACTTCAGGCAGAGGCCAGACTAGAATTAGGCCCCCTAAGTCCTCCCGTGCAGTACCTGCCAATATACTATGTTACTTCCCATTAGTTATTTTTTTTTTTAAAAAAGGTCTTTATTAATGTTTTTTGTATTTATGTCATGCTCATTTCCAAGTATACTCTATTCCAGGCCTGCACAATCCATTCCAAAGGATTTTGGGTGACCCACAAAAAACGTGGAGGATAAAATCCATTTTTCGCAGGCTGCCTGAAATCCTTTTATAGGCTGCAGGTTGTGCAGGCCTGCTCTGATCCCTCCATCCTTTGCAAGGAAGGTTTAAAGAGAGAAATACGGCAGCTTGGCAAAACTAATCAACATATTTAGTGTGTCTGAGAGTATATGAAAGGTCCCACACCCATAGTCCCCCAACGCTGGAACTTTTCTTTATTTTTCTCTGGGACGTTATTAAAATTAAAAGTTCATTTAACATTTTTTTGGTTCTGTTCATTTTTTCTGATACTCAGCATCTAAATTGTTTTCCCTAAAGATTCTTACTTCCCTCTCCATCAGTTCACGTAAGTCCTCCCCAGGCTTCTCCGAGTTCTTCACATTCGTCCTTCCTTACAGAGTGATGATGACATCTATGTACAATTTGTTTATCTATTTCCCATTTGATAGGCATCTACTTTGCTTTCAATTCTTTGCTATCATAAAAAGTGCTGCCATAAATCTTTTGGGACATAAGAGGACTTTCTTATCAATAGTTTCCTGGTAGGTGTTATATTAGCTTCATGTTGTAACTGAGGAACTGAGGCAGAGAGAAGTTAAGGGACTAGCCCAGTGTCAAACATCTAGTCAGCATCTCAGGCTGGATTTGAACTCAGGTTCCTCTGACCCCCAAGTCCAGAACTCCATCTACTGCACCACCTAGGCCCTGTCACCTTGAGCAATCTTTCCTCTGGTTGTGGAGTTGGCAATTACTATTTTCTCTTCTCCTTTTAGCAGTTGTCCTCACCTTCCATTCATGTTTAAGATTCCACAGTTTTTAGTTCCTCATCACTTGTGGTCAGTTTAGATGACCCTGAATAGGTCCCAGTGCATAAGGCCTCAATTCCATGAGATCAACATAACAAGTATTTACTAACGGTGCATCACCTGCCCGATACCTTATCAAATTCTACGCTCTCTGGGGCCCTCACTGCACTGTTGCCTGGAACGCCCGGATGATAGAAAATGTCTCAGATGCTGTAAATGCCTCAAATACTGGGAATTCCTTGGGATTGCTCAGTGTTTCCATTTTTCCTTTCCCGCTTCTGTTTTTAATAACTATTGCTGGCAATAAAGAGAGTTAACAATTAACTGGAGTTTAGCATGAAACCCTTGAGAAACTTCTGGAGGTAGAAGAGGAAAAAAAATTCTTCAAGAAAGGAAAAGAATTATGTCTTGGGTGCCACCCACCATCACCATTTATTAACCTGTAAAACATTCAGCTACAGAAGTGAAAAATGCCCCGAGGGCTTGAAGAGTCAGAAGGGTAAGGGAGATCATCTTTACAGCTGAAGAAACTGAGACCCAAACAGGAAGTCATCCCAGCCCAATGTTCTTCCACCTGTCCTGTACTATCTCTTTTCTTTCCATGGTATTCTGGAGATACCGTTTACAAAGATCACAGAATTTAAGGAGGGAGACATCATAGAATGCAAAATGTCAGACCTGGGAAAAAAACCTTAGAATCCCAAGATTCATCTCTCCTCAGACCCTGAGCTCAGGAAGTAGTAGCCTCCAGCTCAGTGCCCTTAGCCATCATCCTGGGAAGCAATATTTATGGAGATGCAGCCTGACCACTGTTCCTGCTGGAACTACAGTCACTGGCCACTGATGACCCAGAAATGAAAGTTTTTGCCAGCACAATCCTTGGCACTGTTCAATGTCACAATATGAAAAACCAATAGGATTTTATTAGTGGAAATGACATTTAAAAAGAGATATTATAATCTACTTTCTGGCTGCACCCTAAGGATCAAGGGACTTTTCCATCTGAATTGTAGCTGACACCTACCAAACGTATTATCTCCCCCATTAGAGTGAGCTCCTGGAGGGTAGAGATTGTCTTACTTTTCTCTTTGTATCCCCAAAGTGCACAGCACTTTGCATACAGTAAGTACTTCAGATATGCTTCATACATTCAATGAGTCATGTGCCATTACTGAATGGGTAAAGCAAACAAACCTGTTAGCTGTAAAATCTGATCATCTATGTGGGTCACTGCTTCATCATGCATCACCTGGCCTCCAATAATAAATTCCAGTCGTCCTTCTTTCACTAACTGATGGACCTTTGATGATAGAAAACAGGCAATTCCATTAACAACCAAGTCAATAATCAAACTAGAACATATTTACTTAGTAACTATTAGTTTTTAGGGCTTTCTTTTAACCTCTGAGGCCACATGAACAAGGAGAACAGGCTGCAGCAGACAGGATGTAAACCAGAAGACCTAGGCTCAAGTGCTGACTTCACAGCCTAGAAGTTGTGTGACTTGGGTAGCTCACTGTCCATGCTGGTCAGTCGGGAAGGAGGCTCCCTGCCTGTCCATCTCGGGCTGCATTGAGCAGAGAGTCGCTGCCCTTCTCAGGAGCTCAGTCTTTTTTCATCTCTAAAACACCCACACTGGACTAGAGGACCTTCAGGATCTCCCAGTTTTGTAGTTCTATGAATCAAAGCTTTAGCACTGGGACCTGGTATGTGTAGCTAATACTCTTGAAGCTTAGCTTCCTAATCAAGGAAAGAAAAGACAAACATTTATTAATCACATGCTATGTGTGTGCCAGGCACTGTACAAAGCACCTGATCCTCACCAAACCCCTGTGAGGCAGATGCTATTACCATCTCCATTTTACAGTTAGGGAAACTTGAGGCAGATGGTGGTTAAGTGATTTGGCCTAGTTCAAACAGCTACCAAGTATTTGAGGCAGTTCCTCTCCTCCATTAGATGGTGAGCTCCTAGAGGGCAGTCAGTGTCTTTTGTCTTTCTTGACATACAGTAGGTGCTTAATAAAGGCTTACTGACTATCTGACCTAAGGATAGTACTTTTCCTTTAAAAAACATTTTATTACTTTTTTCCCAATTAATAAGCATTTATTTTCTTTCCTTCCTTTTCCCTCCCATTGGAGAGAGAAAAAGAAAGAGAGAAAGAGAAAGAGAGAGAGAGAGAGAGAGAATGAATCTGTACACTGTTCATGTCCAATAATGAACGCCTCATTCTGCATCTTGACTCTACTCCTCTCAGTCAGGAGGCCAGGGCGGATAGGCTGTTAGCTTTAGTCCTCTGGAATTGTGGCTGGTCACTGCACTGATCAAAATTGTCAAGTCTTTTGAAGTTGCTTTTTCTTTATAATGTTGTTGTAGACATTGTCTTCCTGGTTCTGCTCACTTCTCTCTTCATCAATTCATATCAGTCTTTCCAGTTTTGTCTGACACTGCCTAATCCTTTTTCGTGGCACAATGAGGTTCCGTTACATCAACATATCATAATTTGTCTAGTTATTCCCCACTAGTGGGCATACCCCTTAGTTTCCAGTTCTTTCCAATGCAAAAAGAGTTACAATGAACATTTTTTGTACAGTGCTTTTCAAAAATACAAAGCATGTGCTCTCTCAGTGAAGTAGGGATGATTCTCTTCCACCTTACAGAAGAAGAAACTGAGACTCAAGGAGGGGAAATACTAAAGGCAAAAATCAGTCAGTGGCTTGGTCTCTTGTCCCCTGTCTTCCAGCCATTTGCTTAAACAGAATTGTAGGATAATGTGGATATTCCTGCCCTGGAGTGGCACAGATAACCAAGAGCTGGTTCTAGCTGCCAGGACTCTGACCTGCCTGTGTACAAGAGAGCCACAACCAGGGCAGTGTAGGAAGGTGCTCTACCCCTCAATGAATGGTGATGGTCAGCTCAATGGAGAAAGCAGCAGTGCCGATTGAAGAATTCAGAGAAAACTAAGGAGGGTATCAGCCTCGCTATTACTTTGAGGCAACTGCAGGAAGGGTTCAGGCCTCCAGCCCATAGCATAGATTTTTCTTGAAGAACCATTTTCTGTGTTACCTCCCTAAGTTTCCTGGAGTTTTTACAAAGTAGAAAGAAGCAGTGATTATTGTCTCCAATATTTTATAGATGAGGAACTGGGGTACAAGAGGTTAAGTGATTTGCACAGGGTCACACAGCTAACTCTATGGACTGGGATGTGACTGTTGTCCTCATGTCATATAGCTTCTCCCTGGCAAGTCACTTGTCTGAACCTCAATATCCAAAATCCCTCTCTGCAATTAGGATAAGAATCCTTACACTGCCTACTTCACACAGTGTTTGTGTAGTGAGCACTTTGCAAACCATAGAGCAATACAGAAATGTGAATTACTATTATTTTATTTTTTAAGTAGATTTTTCAGCTGTAAGAGGGTGGAGACCGTGCGATCCTTTAATTTTTCCCAGCACATAACCCAATCCTCTGCACAGATTGGCCCTTAAAAAAAGTTCAGACTGGTATATAAAAAGTAGTAATGAAACATCTTCATCTTCTCAGCCATTTGCTGAACCTTCTGCTTCAACCAGATCCCAGAACCCAAATGCTGAGGTTGGACAGGATCATCTCACTGACCCCCTAATCAGGCAGATTAAGAACCTAATACTGCAAAAAGGGATAAGATCAGGCAAAAGTCACACAGCCAGGAAATGGCAGAGTTGGGATTTGTCCAAGGTCCTAGGAAGAGGACTACCTATAAAGGCAGTCTAGCTATAAAGCTATCACTGCACATTTCTTAGCCTTGTTTCTTCAGCCCTTACGTTAGTGAGTTGAACACAAGGACATTGAAGGTCTCTTTCAACTTTGAATGCTATGACAAGGAAAAGGGATAAGGCCTGGACCCATGATTTCACTGGCATTGAGGTCTCCTAGTTGGAGAGACTCTGTCTACCAGTGCAGATGGGCACCTTCTCTGTAACTTGTAATGTTTGAGATATTTAGATTTCCAGTACGTGTCAAGAGGCTACACTTGAACCCAGATCTTCCTAGCTTTATCTTTAACTACTAATTCCCAGATACCTCTCTGGTTCTCTAAGAAATATTGGCCTGATCTTACCAACAAAAAATAAACAATAAAAAACCCTATAATATTATTTAGCTTCACCACACTGATAAGAAACAGAAGGCACAACTGTTCCACACTGTTAGTGCAAATATCATTGTAAAATTTCCTGGTTGGGCTTTTAACCAGAATTAGAATTCTAAACACTTTAGAGAAAATGCAAACCACATTTATCAAAAGAAGAACAACTTTAACAACAGATGGGAGACTTTTTTTTTTTACAAGGTTTGATTGAAAGTGGTTTCCTTTTCCTTTGAATGCTGCAACATCCATTAAGAAAGCTTTTTTAGCTCCCCCCACAGTAATTAATAAATCAAACACAATTACCTGATGTTTCTGGGTGTCTGTGGCCACTCTGCTCCACCAGAGCCGGAAGAATTCTTGCTCCACAGCAATAAATTTGCGCTGCTTCCCTCTGTTCAGTTCCTCTGTGACGGAAGTGTAGACATTGGCTGCATAGGCATGCATGCTCTCCTGTAGAAGGAGAGCGAGGAGGGGTGGCGGGAAGAGGGGCGGGGAGGGAGAGAAGACAGCTTATGAGTTACACAAACAGGCTTCAAAAGTGGGCACGTCTGCTCAATGCCAAAGCAACAAGAAAACTCCTTCCCTCAAACTTCACAATGAGCCATGATACCAGCTGATAGAGTCTCACAAGTTCTAATACAGGCATGCCCAAGAGACTAGGCAAAAACAAAGATGATGCCTGCTTTTAAGGTCATCAATGTCACTGGCCCGGTGACACAGACACATCCTTACCAGTCCTGTGATTTTCTCTTTGCCCAAGGCAAACAGTTTATGCACATGGCCTCCTCAAGCAAACACAAAAATTGACAGCTACTGAGGGAATGGATCCATAGAACCTCCCTGTTCCGTACCACCAAAGTCTCATGGGGTTCGTTTCCCCTACCTATCAGCTTTATAGCTACCATATAGCAACACCAGCCTGAAGGCCCAGACTATCCCAGACACCAGTCCAGTGGCTGAGGCTATCCCTACTTTTATCTGCAGCCAGCCTCTGGGTAAGAGAGAGGCTGGTGCCCCTGTTGTGGGGAAGATAATGCCTTGTGGCTAGAATGTAGTAGGTGCTTAATAAGTGTCTATTGATTGACTGAGACTGTAGTATAATAACAATGGATATGGAGGAAGTCTGGAGACCTAGGTTCTCATCTTAGTTCTGCCATTAATTCACTGTTATCTTGAGGAAGTGACTTCCTCCTTCTAGATCTCAGTTTCCACTGCTGTCAAATGAGGGAGTTATATGTGAAAATATCTATGGTCCCTTCAATATTCCATGATTTTAAATCTTCTCAGACACTGCTTTAACAGTGTCAGTAAGGGCTAGTGGTATGTTTTATCTCATTTTGCAAATAAGCAAACACTAGTCAAGGTTAGATAAGTCAGAGAGCTGGGATCAGAAGTCTGGTCTCCTGACTCAACTTCCCATGCCATTAGACTGCTTTAACTTGGAATGCTCCTTGAGCTTTGTTCACAGGAATAATCTCTATCTCAAAAGAAATTTAAATATTCACATAACCGTCACAGAAGAATTTGTACATCTAGTTTACGAACTTAATAAGGAACAAAGAAAATCAGTTTCACTGGATTTCAGGGAAGGTAAACAGTTTAGTATTAACTGCTATTACAGTCACAGGAAGTTAGAGCTGGAAGGGTATTTGGAAACTTTCTACCATAATCCTCTCATTTGATAAGTAAAGCCCAGACAGGGACTTAACTTCCCCAAGGTCACTCAATGAATTACTGCCAGAATGAGGGTTCAAGTCCTGGTCTTATGACTCCAAATTTAGTGTTCTTTCAAATATACCAGACTGCCTGTCCTTTTACTAGATATGAAAACATTACAAAGCTTATAATAAGTGTCTATATGGAGAAAAGACAAGGTTAAGACATGAGAGACACACTTGAGGGCTGGATTCCAATATTAAACTAACTGTGGGCAAACCTATTCATGTAGGGCATTCCTCACTACCAAACATCTTAAAATAGAAGCTGTATGCATATCTGACAGGGCATTATACATACATACACACACACACACACACACACCATAACATAATAATAGTTTGGCATATATACATATATGTATGTGTGAAAAGAAGATATATGTGTATGTGTATACACATAAGAGGATGTACATGTATGCAAATAAATAAAGGACATATGCACATACACAGAAAATATAGGTACCTATGTCTGAGCATACATGCAAGTATACAGAATACATACATATATATTCATACATACATGCACATACAAAAGAGATTCATGATCCACATGGGAGCTGGGCTAGATGATGCCTTCCCCAGGTGTCTTTAATCTTCCACAATTATAAGACAGTTCAGTGAGCTTTGGGTCAAAAAACACATGTGTTCCAGAGAAGATTCTACCACTCACTAGTGACATGAATCTGGGCAAATTGCAACTGCTCTGAACCTCAGTTTCCTCATCTAAAAAATAAGGACGACAATACTTGTATGTACTATGTATATAACTCCTGGGATGTTGTGAAGCAAAAATGAGATAATGGATGCAAAGTGCTCATTTATCAATGATCACAAAGTACTTTACAACCATAAGCTCTTATTACTGCTATGAATGAGTGAGCCTTTCAGAATTCAGATGTTGCACAAGGTAGAAATCTGTATCAGGATTCTTTTTACTTTTTATCCCATAGGTCTTTCCTAGAAAAGAAAAGAGCCAAACTTATATACCAGAAACTATCATAACTGCTATAACTTAGAAGAGGGTAAAAAAACCAAAACTTTTGAAAACCATGGCTCATTAAGATAAAACCTTGTTGAGACCCTAATGACTCAGAATTTGTGAAAATTAGGGGTAGGATTAAGATTGCTATATAAGGAAATTAGCAAACCCTGGCTTTAATTATTCCTGGCTCTACCAATTACTGGATGTGGGGACTTTATATAAGATCTGAGGGAATGACTGCAATTAATCTCAAGTGCTTAATCCCTTTCTGGGAGCCCAGCACAGTTTTTAAGCTTATCTAAATTTGTTTCCTTATGATCTCCCTCAACTACCCCCTTTGTATAAAGAAATGACATCTCTCTCCTTTGTCCTACTGAGTACCTACTGGAACCCCAGTTCCTCAGATTCTGGCCTGAAGGTTCAATTTTTACATAAACAGGTTTTCCAGTTAATTGGGAAAATCCTACTTATTATATGATCCCTAACATTACTTTTCTTTAACAAACAGTTCTCAATCAGTCAAAACTGATTAGCTGTTATTTGAGAAGTTTACCACTAAATTCTAGGGTAGCCTCCCTCCAGCCTTCCTTTCTTCCCACCCTCCCCATTGCTCCCATCTCTTACCCCCTCCTTCCTTCCCTCTCTCCCTCCTTCTCTTTCTTCCCAATGGGGGGGCGAGGGAGGTGGGAGGGAGAAAAACAATAAATGCTCGATGAGGGAGGTGGGAGGGAGAAAAACAATAAATGCTCGATGAGTGAAAAAAAAATTTAATAAAGAAAATAAACCAGGTTCAAGCCTGACTTCACAGAATACCTGCCATCTTTTGAGAATAGTTCCAAAAAATTAAGTCACTTTCCATTCCATGGCAAAAAAGCTGGAACTAGCAAAAGGCAGAGAGACAAGTCCCTGGAAAGGGCTTCTAGGGAGGGTGAGGATAACAATAGTAACAGTTCTCATCTCTGTAGCCTTTAAAGAGTTTTCCTTGGACTAATTGAGAAATAAGCAACGTAAGCTTGATTGCCCCATTTTACAGATGGGGAAATTGAAAGCGAGAGGCTAAGTGATTTAGAGATTATCAAATCTGAATGTCCCTCCTCCAAGTCCAGTGCTCTCTCCTGTACACATTCATTTATACACAGTGCTCAAAGTACTGTGGTCAGAGCTGGGGATTCAGAGATGTGTCCCAGCACCTACTCTCAAGGAGCTTACAATCTAATCGGGGGGAGGAAAGGTGAAAGAGGTGGAGAAAAGGAAAGCTTCATGAAGAATGTGCCTTTGAGCTGAGCCCTGAAGGGAGAGAATTCAAGAAGTGCAGGTGCGGGGTAGGGGGGCCAGGCATCCATTCCAGGCATGGAACACAGATAGGACAGGTAAGGATGGAAAAAAAGAAGCCAAGATGGGGAATAAGTAGTACAAATAAAGATAGGGAAACTAAATTGAAATCAGATTGTAAAAGACCTCTATTGCCTGAATTAGGAATTAATACTTTAATAATAATAATAATGATAATGATAATAGCAGCTAACATTTAGATAGTGCCCATTATATGCCAGACATTGTGCTAAGAGCTTTACAATTATTGCCTCACTTCATCCTCAAATCAGCCCTGAGAGAAAGGTACTATAATTATCTCCATTTTACAGATGAGGAAACTGAGGCAAAGGAGTGAAATGACTAGCCCAGGGTAGCTAGCATTAGACTTGGACTCAGGAAGACATGAGTTTAAAATCTGCCTCAGTAGCCATGTAACCCTGGGCAAGTCACTAAAACTCTCAGCCACAGCTTTCCCATCTGTAAAATGGGTACGATAATGATAGCACCTACTTCACAGGGTTGTTGTGAGGATCAAATAAGATAACAAATGCAAACCTTAAAATGCTACGTAAATGTTAGCCATTATTATTATTAGGAGGATAATACTTGCCCCACCTACTGCACAGGGAACTGACTGCACTGCAGGCCTCCCCAACTTTAAAGGGTTCCTCCCAACTGTGAACTCCACAGGGTCCTCACTGAGGGAGACAGGGCAGGCAGAGTTCAGAGAGCTGCTCGCTATTGTTGAAATGGGATCGTGTTTCTGGAAGGGCGTCTTTCAGGGCCCAGCTGGACTTGTTTGAAAGGCCTTATCTTCCCAGGGGGAAACTGGAAATTTCACAACACAGAAAAGGAAAAACAAAACAAAACCCTTTGGGATCTCTTTAGTCTCACTTGGCTTTTCTCCTCAATCTTATCACAAGTTGAAATGGGACCTATTAGAAAAGATACCACGAAAACTATACTAGGCTGGGAGCCAGGAGACCTGAGCTCTAGTCTTATAATGGCAGGATTTAGGACTAAATGAAACTAGAGATCATTTAAGTCAATTCCTTCGTCACTTTACAGTTGAAGAAACTGAAGCCAGGGAAGGTAAGGGATTTGTCCAAGGTCATTTAAGGAGTAAGAAGTAGAGTCAGAATTTGAATCCAGGTTTTCTAGATCCGAATCTGCTGCTCTTCTTCTGTGGTCTCAAAGTCACATGTGTTACACTGGAGCACCTAGAGAGTCACATGTGGCCTTGAGGCTGCAGTTTCCCCATCCAGTCCAAGGCATTTTGTGTAACCTTGAGAAAGTCAAATTCTCCATCAGATAACAAGGCCTATATCACTCACCTCACAGAAGAGCAGGGATGATCAAATAAAATAATGAAAGTGCTTTATATACATGCAGTACAATTTTCCATGAATACAATGTGTTATTAATTTCCAAAGAGGAGCTCTAAATACCTCCAAAGCTATGGCAGTCTCTCTGGAACAAGTAAGACTATAGTTTCCCAGAATGCCCACTTTAGAGAGGGACAACCTTTTTGTGAGTATAAATTCTGCTCTGTTGCCATGAAGGTCAATCAAATCAAGAAATATTTATTAAACATGTACTATGTATGGAGCATGATGCTAGACACTGAGAGAGATAGAAAGTTTGGATGGGTCAGGGTACTTGTTATCACAGAACTAACAGACTCGTGTAGGCATCAGATAGCAACACAACACACAACATTACAGTACTTGGAATAGAAGCAGCAAGCAGCAATGGATAAAATACTGGACTTGGAGTCAGCAAGGCCTGGGTTCACATCCTGACTTTCATATTTATTAGCTGTAAGTCACTTGAGTAAATCACTACATCTCAGTTTTGTTACCAGCAAAATGAGGGGGTTGGTTGGATTCAAAAGCCTCTCAGATCCTTTCCAGCTCTCACTTTGATGATTCTATTATCCTAAATTCATTCTTGCAATTCACAAGAAAAGGCATGTAAAGACAGATGTCATCAGAGAGAGGTAACTGCAAAGAAGCTGGGAGGTATCCAGAATGAGAAGGGGTGACAATGGAAAGTCTGCATGCTCCAAAGGACACCATTAAAGGTGACCAAGGGATGAAGAAGGCTCCCAGCAAGCTGGGTGTATTCTTTATGGCAAATTTACTGGAGGCCTAAAAGGATGGTCATAGAAGATACATGAGTGTGGCTGGGTTGCAATCTGCACTGTTGAAAGAAGTTTCCACATCAACGAGAAGGGATTCAACAAAGCAAGAGAGTACGTGCATTTGAGAGGTACAAAGTAAAGCACTATGTGAGATATGAGGGCAGAGGTTGTTATCAGTGAGAGAAAGATTTCTGAAGGAATGATCTTTAAGGGGAGCTTTAAATGACAGCTAAATTCAACAGATGTGTTCATCCTTCACTGCAGAAGAAGACTATGTCATCAGAGAGAATTGATGACATCACTTGCATTTGACCATGTTTTGAATGAGGGAGGGTTATGCAGGTCACCAGTCTCACTTTTCCTCCAGAGCCATCTGAATCCAGTGACCAGATATTCATCAGGATGACTGGAGATGACCCAGGAAGAGGCAATTGGGGTTAAGTGACTTGCCCAAGGTCACACAGCTCATGAGTGTCAAGTGTTTGAGGTGAGATTTGAACTCAGGTCCTCCTGATTCCTGCACTGGTGCTCTATCCACTGCACCACCTAGCTGCCCCTAAATTCAGCAGATAAAGATAAGGAAGAAAGGCATTTCAGGCACAGAAAACAACCTGAGAAAAAGTGGGAAGGAATGGAAGTAAACTATATGAAAGAGCCTCTCAAGGAAGGCCTTTGAAGAGATAAGACTGGAAGACACAGGAGGCCTTGAAAGCTAGGCCAAGGACTGTGAACTCAGCTTGGGGAGCAGCAGGGAGCTACTGAGGATTATTAGCCAGAAAACTCACATGACCAAAGCTCTAAGCCTGAAGGGGGTGATTCCATCAGTGTGTTAAAGGCTGCTATCAGCATGAAGAGTCACTCATACAGAAGACTTCTAGGGAGGTTACCGCAACAGCCTCCAAGGCCAGAGACAGGCTGAAGTGGGACAGTAAAATAATAACAGAGGGGAGGGATCATATAGAAGATCTTTTTAGAGATGGAATTAACAGGACCTGGTAACTTACTGGATGTGAAGGGTGAAGAGACAAAAATTACACCAGCATTATGAACATAAGAAGACTAGGTATATGCAGTGCCACAGAAAGAAACAGCTAAAGGTTGTGAAGATCAAATGAGATAACATGTACAGCACTTTGTAAACCTAAGATACATATATATATATAAACATATTATTAAACTAGAAGTGGAAGCAAGTTTAGGGAGAAAGACAATAAATTCAGTTTTGGATATCCAAGAATTGACATGCTAGAGGCAACTGGAGATCACAGGATAACAGATTTAAAGATGGGAGGAATTCCAAGAAAGTTAGTCCAATCTGATTCCCTCACAAATAAGGATGCTGAGGATTAGCTAGGGATGACCTGCCCAAGTTCACAGAGGCAGCACTAATAGGAGCAGAGCTGGGATCTGAAAGCAAGATCTCTGATGTCAAATCCTGACTTGTTTTGACTGTACCACATGGCCTCCGTATATGTTGGGAGCTCAGAGGGAAGGGCAGGGATATAGATTTGGGAGTTACCAGCATAGAAGTGGTGGCTAAAACCCATGGAGTGAACAAAATTACCAAGGAAGGCAGTGCAGACAGAAAGGGCTATGGAAAGTTACTAGGGGAACAACTGAATTAAGGAGTTGAGAAAGGGATGAGAAACTAGAAGTAGTTTCCTAGGGATTGTGAAGGACTAATTAGGGAGGAGAATGGGGAAGCTGTAGTATCTCTGAAGCTGAGGGGGTAGGGAGAATCCAGTAAAAGAACATAATCACATGTCAAAAGCAGAAGAGAATGAGGACTGAAGCCGGTCACTGGATCTGTTGATTAAGAGAACCCAAATGTATAGGGTCATGGCTCAATACAATAATAACAAGAGTTAGCTTTTACATAGCACTTTAAGGTTTGCAAAGCATTTTACATGCTATCTTACTGGAGGTGTTATTTCCATTTTACAGATGAGGAAACTGAGACTTGAGAGAGTTTAAGTGACTACTGTTTAAAGGTAGATTCTTCCTGATTCCAAGACCAGCTGCCCAGGAGCTATTCTGGTGCCATCAAGATACTAAAAGTATTTACAGGTTAGTCTCTGGATACATCTGTTATGTAGTGGGGGTGGGAGTGGAGTGATGGTTCTAGAAAACCATACAAAAATTGCACAGGATTAGTAGGCTGGAAAGGTTGTGACAGGCATTGGTGGAAGTAGTATTCACCCAATGGAAATCAAGAGATCCTTCTCTCATGCTTCAGCCTAGTATAGATAGAGAAGGCCTTGAGTTCTCAAAGGCTATGCCAGTAGACCACAAACTATGGTAAGTTCTACCAAAATTAAGACTTCAAGTAAAGATCCAATGAGAGTTAGCTTGTCGTTATCTGAGGGTTAGTCTAGCTAAAAGTGGCCAAGCTCATCACCGAAGGTCTGGTCACCAAGTAATGACTTTTTGTGAACACAGGAACACACTGTGTTCATCAATCAATCAACCATCTAGCATTTATTAAACATCTACCAAGTGCCAGACATGGAGAGGCTGTAATCTGCATTTCTGAACACAAATGAACAAAAAGGAATTACAGGTCCTTAGAGTATTAATTATAATGTGGATGATACCTAATACTTTTTCTAGCATAGCTACCTTATGAAGTAGAGGGTACAAGTACTAGTAGCCCCATTTGGCAGAAGAAGAAAATGAGGTCTAGTGAGATGAAATGATTTGCCCAGAATCATACAGGAAGTAAGAGGTAAAGTTGGATCCACAGAATTTAGAGCTGAAGGATATCTTAACACAGGATGTTAGAACTACAAAGGACCTTGGTTCACAGAATGTTGGAGATCAAAGGGTCTCTAAGCATCATCAAGGTGACCCTCTTCTTTTATAGGTAAGCCCCAGTAAAGCAAAGTCACTTGCCCAGGGTCACATAGGCATTAAGTGGCAAAGCTAAGACTCCAACCAAGATCTTTTAAATCCATATCTAGTGCTCCTTCCATGCTGTCTCCTACCACACAAGTCAGGGATGGAAACAGGGCATATCTAGTGCAAATGAACTCCTGGCCGAGGAAAATAAATTTATACACGTTAAACAAGTAGAGAACAAATCAAACTGGGTAATATAATCCAGTTTTAAATTGTGAAGAGCACAGAGAAAGGAAAATTTCAGTGTGGTATGTTGGCAAGAATAATGGGAGTCATAGGACCTGGGTTGGAATCCTGGACCTCAGTGAACTTAACCTCACTGGACTTGTTTTTCATCTGTAAAATGGGAGAGTTGGACTGGATGATTTCCAACATGCCTTCCAGCTACAAATCCATGAGCAGTGAAGGAAAGTTTCCCAAAAGAGGTAGATGCAAGTGAGACAGCCTAACGCAGTGGAGTTAGGAGACCAAGTCTGAACCCCAATTTTCCCATAACTCACTGTGCGACCTTGGACAACTCATTTCACATCTCTGGGACTCAGTTTTTCTCATCTGTTCATCAAAGGTCTTAGACTGGGGGATCTCTCAGGGCCCTTCCAAGGTTTGATTCTATGGGACACCTCAATCCTCCCTGACAAATCTAAAAGCACCAGAAATCTTTCAGGTGATTCTAGACAAATATGCTAAGCCCCCTAGGACTGCTTTAAAACCAACAGAATCACCTGCAGCCAAGTCTGGGCCAACCCCCTAACTCCCACGAAGTCACTTTTGAATGTGTGTTGGTTAGACTTTGGAAAATTCACTCTAGTAGCCCTTCAATGACCTTCTAAATTCCCAATCTTTTGGCTAAGGACTGGGTGCCCTTGGGGAAGCGACTATTTTGAGTTTCCACAACACCCCAACCCAAACTGCCAACTGGGGTATATCCTATTTCAGGCATAGGAGATTCTACAACCATCTCCTTTAAGAGCTAGAGGAACCCTTAGATAATCTCATTCTAATCCCTTTACTTTACATAGATGGAAAATGAGACTGGGGAGAAGAGAACCGTCCAAGGTCATACAACCAAGAAGTGGTCCAAAGTCCAAGGTTCTGTCCATTCCACCCCATGTCTGACTATATTCTGGCCAGTTCCTGACCACTCATTTTGACTTTCTTGGTGGGGTGGGTGTGCTGGTCCCTTCGGTGCTACAGACTGGACCAGAATAAAAGACCCTAAAGGGGCTTCCATCCTGAACAGTTCAAAATTCCTCATGCAGGGCTGTTTCTGGTAGACTTAGTTCTCCACAGCAATGCAAGGACCTAAAATATTCCCAAAGGACTCTTGATGCAAAATGCCTTCCACATCCAGGAATTGGAACGCACAATGAAGCAGACTATTTTCCCTTGTGTTATGTTTTGTTTTGATTTTTCTCATGGGTTTTTCCATTCTTTTTAATTCTTCTACGCAACAGGACTAATGTGAAAATGTGTTTAATAAGAATGTAATAAGATTGCATGCCACCTCGGGGAAGGAGGGGGAGAAAATCTAAGACTCTGGAAGTGACTGTAGAAACCTGAAAACAAATTAACTAAAAACCACAAAATTCCTCCTGCAGGAGAAGGGAGCGGCACCTCGGAGAGCGCTCCTTTGGTTTGGGTGCCCCAGTTCGGAGGCTTCCGGGAGCGCCGTCCTCCACTCTCCTGGGACCCTGAGGGCAGCCGGACTGTGAGATCTGCCCCCCCCAAACCTCGGGCTGCCCCCTGTGGCACATCTGGCTCCCGCAGCCTTTAGCCCTCCGGCACACCCCCGCAGGGGCGCGCTTCCCCCTACCTGGACCGTGTAGACCCAGCCTACGTCCATGTGGCTGTGAGGCACCACGAAGGCCCTCAGACCGCCGGGCGTGCGGCCTCGGAGGCCGGTGGCTCGCGACAGCAGCCACAGGGGCAGGAGCCACAGGGGCAGCAGCCAGGCCGGCAGCCTCATCCTGGCCTGACCAGACGCTTCCAGCTCCGAGTTTAGCCCAGGCGGATCCCAGGCTCCCGGACTTCCGTACCCGCCCCCTCTCACCCCTCCCTTCCCCCCAGGGGGAGGGGGAATGCGGCTACGGCGAGCCAGAGAGGACATGCCGCTCCGAGGAGGCCGCATGCGCGCTCCCCTCCCTCAGCCCTGAGGGGCGGGGAAAGAAGAGTCTATTAATTGTGTAATTAATAGTGTATACGGTGTCTAATTGGCTCATGCAGTTAATTACAATGAATAGTCTTCCAAGGACTGCGGAGTCGGGGGAGGAGGAGGGGCCTTTCTTTGACAGCGGGAGCGGGCCGCGTCGCTACCATGGAGAGTTCACCGTGCAGCGCACGTGGCTCGGGAGGCTGCGCAGACCCGCGCCCGTCAGCGCCGAGGACACTGAGGCTGCGCAGACCCGCTCCCGTCAGCGCCGAGGACACTGAGGCTGCGCAGAGGGAGCGGGGCTGCACGCGCTGCCTAGGCTGGACTTCGCCGGGCTTCTGGAGGGGGAGGGGCACTCCTGGTCCAGCGCTCTCTCACGGAGCCATCTGGCTGCCTTAGCTGCGCGCTCTGGGGGAGCCGCTGCACCCCTTCTAAGAATCTCGGGTTTTCTAGGCATAGAATAAAATGCAGAGGATTACAAAGGAAACCAAAGGTTAGTGAAAATAAAGCTGGAGTTTTTGCCCCATCCAAGTCCTGGAACCTCTTGAAATCTGGGAACCCCCCCCCCCCGGTAAGAATCCCCCAGCTAGCCCAACTCTCCCCTTTTACAGGTGAGGAAACTAAGTCAGGGGGAGCCTACGTGGCATACGCTAGTCACAGAGCTAGTGAGAGGAAGCCAGGTGGTACAGTGGGTAGTGCTGAGTTCAAATGTGACCCCAGACACCTAGAGCTGTGGGATCCTGAGCAAGTCACCACTTGGGTCTGCCTCAATCCTCATCTGTAAAGTGGGGAAAATTATAGTACCCGCCCCTGAGGATCCAATAATGTTCATAAAGTCCTTTGCAAAGTTTTTAAAAATATAATTTTATTTCATTAAATTTCCCAATTATATGTAAAAAATTTTTAGCAATAGTTTTAAAAAGTGTTGAGTTCCAAATTTTCTCCCTCCCACCTGCCTCGTCTCCTGTCCTTGAGAAGGCAAGCGATATATAAAGTGATGCAAAACATATTTCCACATTAGCCATGTTACAGAAGAAAACACACACACCCACACAAGAAAAATAAAGTAAAAAACTGCTTCAATCTGCGTGCAGAGTTCATGAGTTGTCTCTCAGGACGGTGGATATCATTTTTCATCCTGGGTCCTTTGAAATTGTCTTAATCAGAGAAGCTAAGTGTTTCACAGTTAATCATCTTTATAATCATTGTACAATGATCTGGTTCCACTCACTTCACTTTGCATCAGTTCATATAAATCTTGCCAAGTTTTTCTAAAACCATCCTGCTTGTCGTTTCCTGTAGAAGTGGTCTGCAAGTCTTAAAGTGCTGTAAAGATGTTATTATTTCATAACAATACTTTACACACAGTAAGGACTTACTAAATGTTTGTTGAAGTTACTGAGTGAGGATTTGAACCTAGGTCTTCTGACCTTTCCATATCTCCTCTTTTGCTTTCAGTTTCCTCACCTGTAAAATAAGGGGATTGGACAAGATTGTCTCTAACCTTCCATCAAGCACTAAATCTTATGAGAAAAAGTTGACAGTAGAGACCATCCAGATCCTAGGTCTTTTGGGGGGGTGGGATACACTCTGTCTTGAAGGCTATAGGGCTTCAGAAGTTTCTGGTTTTGTGTTTGAGAATTTGACATCTTATCCCAAAATTGGCATCCTTATCCTATGGGCAGGGCTGTGGTTTCTTCTTTACAGTTTCATTTATTGCCATGTTAAAGAAATATTAATTTGATGCTCCTTGCATGTAGATTCCCAGAAGAGACTCTGTGGGGAGTCTGAAAATTTGAAATAAATCACTGAATTGGAGGTTAGAAAACCTGGTTAATCCCACTTCTGCTACTTACTAGCTGTGGAACTTGGGCATTAAATTATTTTACCTTTCTGGGCCTCAGTCTCCTCATCTCTCTAAAGGGAATAATAATGTAGGGTATCCAAAAGGAATTTTATATATATATATATGGTGTCTTATGCTTTACTACTTTTTATAAAGGACTTTAATAACAATAGTTAACATTTATATAGTGCTCAAAGATTTGCAATGCACAAAAGAACTTATTTGATCTTCACAACAGCTTTGTGAGGGAGATGCTACCATTATCCCCATTTTAAAAATGGGGAAATTGAGATGAAGAACAGTCATATGACTTATCCAGGGTCACCCATCTAATAAGTGTCTGAGGCAGGATTTAAACTCTGGTCTTCTTGGCTCGAACTCCAGCACTTTATCCTCTAGGACATCTTGCTGTCTAATGCTTTTCTATACATTAATTCATTTTATTCTTATAACAGTCATGTGAGACAAGAACTGGGTATTGTTATCCAGTAGCAGAATGTGAAGCAGGTAGTTCAGGCATTTTACAGACTAGATCATTAAAGCTAACCGAGAAGTTAAATAACTTGCTTATGATCACAGAGCTAGTGTCAGAGGTAGGAATCAAACCCAAGTCTGTCCTGAATCCATGTTCAGAGCTCTTCTACATCACCCAGCTTTTCAAATACTAGGTATATAGAGACAATCAGACAAACAGTCAATGCAAATATTTTTCAACAATGTTTACAATTGCACAAAGGGAAATAAACCTACATGAACTAGAGCCTGATCTAGTCCCTTTGACTGAATCCAAACTTTAGAGGACAAATCCCTTTAATAAAAGGATTTGTTCTGTAAAACTTGGTATTAGTCAAAAGGCAGCACTCAAGGACCTAGAAGACCACATGTGGCCTTGAGGTTGCAGGTTCCCCACCCCTGAATTAGATGATAATGATTTTTTTTTTTAAAAAAAGACCACACATTTAAGCAACAATTTCGAGTTTAGAAAGCATTTTCCTCACAATAATCCTGATAAGTAGACTTTGAAAGTATTGCCTCCATTCTACAAAAGAGAAGACTGAAGTTCAGGCATGTAAAGTGAGTTGCTCAGGGTCATAATGATAGCAAATATCTGAGGTGAAATATGAACCCAGGTCTCCTAATTCCTGAGTCCAGCCCTCTTTCTTACACCTCCTTTCTCTGAATTGCAAAAGTACCATTCCCAATTGAATGTTTTAAAACACACATCATATTGGTTTTTCATGTCTGGCTATAATGAACCCCACCTGCATTTGGCTATAATATTTCAGCTTGATGTCACTTCTTGTGCTGTAAAAGATGCCATAGCTTCCCCTTAAAACACTGCCATCTCTTGTATCTATCATCTACTACCGAGGCAGCTACACAGATGGCCCTTTCTGATGACATGTGACCTTGACTCCTTGCCACAAATTCTTGGAAGGACATCTAATCACCAGTACTAAGGCCTCATTCCCTGCATTTAGTAGCAAAGGCAACAGACTTCTCGTTGGCTCTCTGTCTTCCCTGTCAACTTGCATTCATTCTCCCCCTTCATTCATTTCTTCAGCCCTAATGAGTTGTTTTCTTTGGGTTTAAGGAGCTGTTCGGTCAGGTGGTTTTCAAAATATCTTTTGAGTAGCAATTTTATTTTCATCTGGTTTTTGTATTTTGTTTTTAAGACTGTCAATGAAAAGAGCATGGTATACACAAGTAGACTGTAGCACATTACTGAGGATTTGTAAAGAAGGGGCAGCAAAGGTATAGAGCTGGGAAGGACCTTAGGAAATAGAATGCCAGAAATGCAGCGAAATTTAGAAGGCATTTATTTCAACTCTTCTATTTTTATAAATGAGGAAAATGAGATTCATAAAGATTAAATGACTTGCCCAAAATCATACAACTAGTAAATTAGAGCCAAGATTCAAGCCTATGCACTCACTGTATCCTGAGATGCAATACAGTATTTTTCCTAGTTCACTGTGACACTAAAGACACATAGATCTGTATATTATGTATATATACACATATGTATATATGTGTGTATGTGTATGACCTGAGTCCAAATTCTGCCTCAGACACTTATTAACTGGTTGACCCTGGGCAAATCACTAACCTCTATTTACCTTATTTTCCTTACCTGTAAAATATTAATATTTTAATATCATTAATATTAATAAAGGCTCTTAATGCTATTAATGGATAATTAGTGGCTATTAATAACATTAGCAATTAATTAACAGTTAATAATTAATAATAAGTTAATAATAGCAACCTCCCAGGGTTGTTGTAAGCATCAAATGAAATATTAATTGCAAAGCATTTAGCATAGTGCCTTGTACATAAGAGCTATTTTACATTAGCTATTGTAATATATGTGTATGTATGTGTATATAATGTGTATATGTATATATATGCATACACACATACATATGTTTGAGATGGGTTAGTCATGGAGTTAGATTGCCATGGAATGTTAACACCAGAATAACTGATCACTAGTAATAATAACTGGCATTTATACAAAACTTTAAGATTTGCAAAGTCCTTTGCAAGCAAAAGTGTCCCAAAAGTCTTAGTGCAATTTTAAACTGTTGAAGCTTTCAACTGCACTAAGACTTTTGGGACACTCTGCATGTTAATTCATTTGATTCTTTCAACAAACCTGCGTGGTAGGCTCTCTCATTATCCCAGCTTTACAGATGAGCGAACTGAGTCTGAGACCAAATGACTTTCCCAGGGTTACCCAGCTACTAAATGTCTGAGGCAGGATTTGAATTTAGGTCTTCCTGTTGCCAAGTCCAACATTCTACTCACTATGCTACCACAAGTATTCATAAAACATTAAAGGAACTGATGGATGGCTTCTAATGCCTTTGGTAGATACTCTGTGGAATACTTACAGGTATGGACAAGAATTAGACAGACTGGAAAGGTTATGGAAGGGTTATCATCACACTTGTTGAGGGTGGACCCACACCCATGAGTATAAGACTAATGATGAAATGGTGCAAGCCAGAAATGACAGACAAGGGTTCCAGCAGCACTGGGTGGGGAAGTGCACTGCCACTCACTCCCCATTGCCAGATGCTGTCACTGAGGCTGACCCTAGTTAGCAAGCTGCTGATGGAGCAATCAGAGATTACTTCAGCTCTTAAGAGTCTCTACTTCTTCACTCCTCCTAGGGTGATGGAGTTGAAGTTGATGGGCAGTCCTCAACAACTGGAATAATAAGGACTCCTATTTCTATGGCATGGACAAAGTCCTTTCATCTAACCAAGATGTGAGGTAGGGAGCATAATTAGAATCATTCTCATTTTCTGCATGAGGAAAATGGAGCTTGGAGGCAGTCAGATCCATAACTATCAATTCTGGCACTTGGGGGAAGCATCATGGAAATCACCCTCAAATCAATAAGAAAAGGGGAAAGGGAGAGCCCTCAGACCTCAAAATCTGAGGTGGAGGGGTAGGGAGAAGAGAAGGTAGGTGGAAGAAGACCCCAGCGGACAGAAACTCTGATGGGTAGGCCAGGTTGAAGCTTGCCAACAAAGAGAGAGAGAGCAGTGAAGGGCGAGGCCACCTGGAGAGAAAGCAGACCATCTGGTCACTTTCCATTTTCACTTGCTAAATAGGTGCTAAGTTTTGTTTTCCTACCTGCTAAAAGGAATACAAATGATGTCTCTGGACTTTAAGTTTCTGTATCTTTGGGAAAATCTAGAGTTGTCTTGACTTACAGTTCTGGGTGAATTTAACCAAGGTCATATAGGAAGTATCAGAGCTAGGATTTGAAGCCAGGTGCCCTGTCTCCAAGCCCGGGGCTCTTTCTGCTATATTACAGTATGTTATACATGCCCATCTAGAGTACAGACAGGGCACTGGATGACTCCCAGGCCCTGATAAGGACCTAAAACTGAGACCTGTTAAAGACCTTAGCTTAAAAAGGCCAAGATCTCCCAGCGCATCAGGGGCCATCATCAGTTGTCCCAATCTCTATCTAGCCACTGGACCCAGATGGCCCGGGAGGAGAAAGTAAGGCGGGTGACTTTGCACAGCCCTCTCTCACTTAAATCCAATTCACTTGCATGTCCTGATGTCATGATTCTCTTCGAGAACAAAGGACAAGCAACAGAACGATATATCTGTAACTTTCTTACCATGGGAGTTAGAAACTATTACCCAAAGAATATTTTGTTTTATTTTTGGAATAGAACATTTCAAGGATTTCCTTCTGTAGAAGTTCTTAACTTGGGGTGCATGAATTTTTTTAAAAATAATTTTTTGATAATTTAATTCACTGTTTTAAAGTGGTTTCGTTTGTAATCCTGTGTATTTTACTTTAAGAATTTAGAAACATAATTCTGAGGAGTCCATAGGCTTCACCAGCCTGTCATGAGGGTCCATGCCTCAAAAAAAGCTGAGAATGCCTGCTATAGGTGCACCTCCCCCATAACAGCAAAATGTTGCCTGGCCTACTCCACAGAGGGAGCCCAAGGCTAATTACAGTCTGTGACTGATTACAGTGTCCCCATGTAGCAATTGTCTTTGGAAACATTAATTTACAACTCAAGAGATTAGATTTCTTGGCAAACAATCAAAATAGCTTGGAGTCATAGAACATCAAAGCTAAAAGACACCTCATTTAGAACATAAAATGTGAGAGCCAGACCCATATAGAAAACACAACGTAGAACACAGAATGGGAGATACCTAAGAAAGCTTAGAACATAGAATGTTGGAGATAAGGGATCTTTGAATGTGGAATTTTAGAGCTAGAAGAGATCTAAGAATAGTTCTTACTCTTTTTTTATATCCTAGAACCCTTTGGCTGTCTGGTGAAGCCTACAGACCCCTTCTCAGAATGTTTTTAAATGCATAAAATAAAATACATAGGACTACAAAGGAAACCAGTTCTCTTGAAATACAGTTTTCATAATATTAAGAAAACAACCAAAATCTTATAAAAGTGAATGTTGAAAATGAATCTTTACATGTAATTGGAAAAAAATTAAAATACTATGAAGTGGAAAAAGAAAAAAGAAAACAAGTTCCTAGCTCCTAGGTTAAGAATCTGTATCTTAGATTCAAAATACAAAATATCAGAGATGAATGGCACCATGGAGTTTATCAAGTTCAGTTCTTTCATTTTATAGAGCTTCTGTAAATTGAGCCCAGAGAAGGAAATTATCTTACTCAAGATCATACAGATAGTGCCAGAATAAAAGCAAGATACTCGAATTATTATTAAGATGATACAGTGCTTTAAAGTTTACAAAGCTTGTTCTTTACAACAACCCTGTGAGGCAAGTAGTGTGGATATTATTATTATACCCATTTTACAGATGAGGAACCTGAGGGTAAGACATGAAGTGACTTGCCCATAGACACCCTAGTAAGTGGTAGAGGATGTATTTCAACTTGTCTTCCTGAATCCAAGTCCAGTGCTAGCCCAGCTTAGCCCAGTGCTTTTTTCCATGGCAAAGATTCCTGTTTTCCTGTTCTCATTATAATAAGCATCTCTTGTCTTCTTCTTGAGAACAGATGTCACACACACAGCCTCAATGCAGAACCTTGGCCCTGGGACTTGACCACTGCAGACGAAGCCCCACCTGCTAAGCTGGGAAATGGCCAGTCGAAAATGATACAAATTGGACACATTCTCCCCCATACAGCTCATGACGTATGTTTTCCGGACTCATCCCAAGTTAGAGTAAAGCTGGGGCAGAAAACCAAATCTACTGACTCTGTGAAATGAGGACATGTCTTTTCATCTCTAAGCACCAGCCCTTTGGTATTTCTTGTATTTTTATTCAAATTGGGAACATTAGTGTTGCATTTAATTTGGAAGAAAAGCCAATTTGGCAGAGTCTCCCTCTGACAGCACTCAGTACTAGTAACCTAAGTAACATCACTAAAAAAAAACCTAATATAGTATCCTAGTAGAGAGACTGCCAAAACATAGTTCTGGCAAGAAATGTAATTCTCTTTATTGTAGTTTCCCCCTACTTCCCACCAACCTCACTCAGTTGTCTTTTCCCTCAAAAACGCTTGGCCCCATTAAAAGTTTTAACCCATAAGTCCTAGCTTTTATTTCTCTTCTTCCCATTAGGGTAGAAAATACCCACAGTATTTTCTTTCTTTCTTGCTTGACTCAA
This sequence comes from Notamacropus eugenii, assembly GCF_028372415.1. Taxonomy (NCBI): domain Eukaryota; kingdom Metazoa; phylum Chordata; class Mammalia; order Diprotodontia; family Macropodidae; genus Notamacropus; species Notamacropus eugenii. Next base: position 59,219,252 of record NC_092877.1, read on the forward strand.
ACAGTTCAGGAATTCTACTCACTTTACACCTCTAGACTCCCTTCACTACCCCCCCCCCCTTTCCTCCCATCTTTTTCTATGCTAACCTTCTACTTCATTGAAAATTAGAACAACTTAAGGAGACTTTTTTTTTGGAAAGTAGGATTATTAATAATAACAAAAACCATTTCTAGATCACCTCAAAGTCGACAAAATGATTCCTTTACAACAGTTCTTCATGGTAGGGGGTGCACATATTAATCACTACTTTACAGATGAAGAAACTGAGGCCCAAAGAGGTGATATAATTTGGCCAATGTCAAACAGACAGGGTCAGTAAGAGTTGGGACAGAACCCAACACCATTGTTTCTATATCCAGTAATCTTTCCACTATACCAGGCTGCTTACAGATTCATTCACTCAACGCAGCCTTGATAAGTACAGACCAGTTATCCTGCTATCTGGGGAGTGCAAAGATAAATAAGATACATTTTCTGAATATACAATCTAGTTTTTTTCTGTTGTCTTGAAACTTGTGATTTTAATCTATTAGAGGCAACTAGGTGGTACAGTGGATAGAACAGAGGGTCTGGAGTCAGCAAGATGTGAATACAAATCTGGCTTCTGACACTAGCTGTGTGACTGCCTCAGTTTCCTTATCAGTAAAATGGGAATAATAAGTACCTACCTTTCAGGGTGGTTTGAGGATTAAAGGAGATTATCTGCAAAGTGCATAGCACAGTGCCTGGCACATAGTAGGTACTATATAGTCATTGCTATTATTTTTGTTAATTATTATTGTTATTTTTGTTCTAGAAAAGGACCATGACATCAGAGAGATGATGCCATGACATGCAGGTGAATTGGATTTAAGTGAGGGAGGGCTGTGCAAAGTCAGCAGCCTCACTTTCTCCTTCAGAGTCACCTGGGTCCAGTGGTGAGATATAGATCCGGATGACTAGAGAGAGCCCTGGATGCAGTAGGACACCTTAACCTTTTTAAAGATTTTTAAGAGGTCTCAGTTTGATAGTGGCAAAGCTCATTCAGTGATTAAGGATAGGTAAGGTATGAGGCAGAAAATGGTCTCTTTTACCTAGAAAAAAAAAATCTGTCTGGGAGGAGAAGCACCTCAGGGTTTCTGGCCAAAACAGAAACAATTGCTATTTACATTCACACTGAGCCAATCCCTGATTAATTATTATCTATATAGTGAACTCCCTAGCTAAGATCAGCAATTCATGGTCTTGCCTGGGACTGAGAGATTAAGAGGTCTTCCCAGAATCACACAGTACTTGTAAATAAAAGGAGGTGGATTTTTCTCCAGGTTTTCCTAGGTCCTAAAGCTACCATACCAAGCTACTTTTACAATCTAGTAAAGAAATAATAACAATTTACCCTGATATAGCATAAGGCTTACAAAGGCATGAGGGCAGGAGAAGAAAATAGGAAGTTTTGGTAGTGCAGTGGACATCACTGTTTGACTAGAGCATAAGGTCAAGAAAAAGGAAGCTTGAGGTTAGAACATAGTTGGGGGAAGGCTTTGAATACCAGGCCAAAGACTCTTAAACCATTTTAACAAAAGTGAGAAGTGGGAAGTCATTTTGAGTCAAAGAGTGAGAAGACCAGAAACGTGCATGTTAGGATTGTTATTATTTGGGCAACAGTGTGTAGGATAGTTTGGAGGAGAAGAGGAAGAGAGAAAGTTAACTGTACCATTGAGAATTTGCCTTTAGGGAGTGGGAAAGGGGACCACTGGCCAAAGAGGTTGAGAAAGTCAGGAAAGCAAAAGCCAAGGGAGTGAAGAATTTCAAGAAAGAGGGAGTAGAACAATGACAAATCAATCCATCAACCAACAAACTAGCATTTCTTAATAGTTTATCATGTGCACATAATAAACATATGCTAAGTGCCGATGAGATAGAGAAAAAGCAAAAATAATTCCTACCCTCAAGAAGCTTATATTCTAATGAAGGAGACAAATAAATACAGAGCAGATGGAAGATAGCCTTAGAGGAGAAGGCCTTAGTAGGAAGTGGGGGAGGTAGACACAGGAGAGAGATAAAGGAGTTTAAGGCCTGGGATCCACTAGAACCTTGGAGTTGGTGATTAGTCATTTTGAGAGCCACTTTAATAGAGTGATCTGGAGGAAACCAGATTGTTACTGTGACCCAAATCTTTATGCCCAAATTGCCAATTTGCTTATGCTGAGGTCCATCCTCTTCCTATTTTCAGACTAAGTTGTTGGCTGATGAAAAACAAGATATTGTAAATGCTGTTATTTCCCTCCCTCTTTACCCCAGGACTGCTTTGAGAATGTAGTAGCAAGGTCCTTTGTCTATTTGAAGAAATGACTCCATCAGAGTCTACCCTGGGAAAACAAAAATTAATAAATATAGAAATTAATAATAGTTGGCTTTAATAATTAATTACATATGATCAATATAAGCAACAATTAATTAATTACCTAATCTCATTAGATCCTCAGTGGTTTGTTTCTTTTGCCCTCTTGTCTCAGGTACCTAAGTGCCCTCTTATTCTCTGCTCTCTTCACCTTCCCCCATCAAAACTTACTCAAAAGCCCAAGTTGGGCATACTTTGGAGGCAAAGGGACGTAATGGGAAAACCTTGCTCTTAGAGTCCAAAGAAGGCCTGAACTTGCAGCTGCAATGATCAGTCACTAACTCTGTGACATTATACAAGTCACTCAACCTCTGGCCTCAGTTTTGTCATCTGGAAAATTAGAACAATAATATCTACCTACTCACCCAACCACCCACATCCCTACTTCCCAGGGCTGTAATGAAGGTGTTTTGTTCAAGGGCTGCAGAGATGAGCTCTCCTTGGAAAGACTCTGAGAAGCCAATTTTCACAGAGGTGAAGACATAACTGATTTACTTCTCAAAGGCATTTACATTTTAAAAGAGGACAAATGCTCTGCTTCATTTCAAAGAAAAAAAATCTGATAGAATAACAGTTCTGGTGGAATTTCAGTCATCTAGGAGGCAGTGGTGAGGATGTTTTATCAGGGGGCAGGAGGCCCTTCCAGCCACCTTATAGTCACTTAAAATAAAGGAGACAGCCCTGGAATTAGGCAGAGGAGAAACTAGGCTTGGATCCTGGTTTGGGAGTTTGCTGCATGTTTGATTTTGGATCCCTCTCAATCTGTTTCCTTATCTTAAAATATTTGGATTTGGTGTTCCCTTCCAGCTCAAAATTCCGTGGTCCTAATAAACAAATGTAGCCAAGGACCTTTCCCCTTTTTCTCCCCAAGTCATCATGGATCCTCTTCCTTCTGATGCTCCGTCTCTCTTTCCTTCCATTGCCTAACCCTCCTCCCGGCACTGGAGCTTTCTGAAAAACTTGGTGTGCACCATACCTGCTTTCCTCAGCAAGCAGCCCAACATGGATATGAAACAAATTCTCCTGCCCCGGGATCATTCCTGGCATTCCTATCTTGTCTGCCCCCTCTCTCTGCTCCCAGAACTCTGTGAGCCAGCCCTACACGATGAGTCAGGGAAAGAGGGAAGAAGGGGCTCTTTATTAGACAGCCTTAGATAACACATGGGAGGTAATATCCTCCCCTGTCATGCACCCCGAGGTCAGAAGAAAGATTCCCTCCGTTTCTCTCTTTCTTAAGGAACTTGAGCCAGAGAAATCAGACTCATCAAAACAAACACGTGGGCCAGAGTGGCATAGGGTACCCATTTCTGTGAAAGTTGCCAACCAGGTGCAGAAGATTTTAAACACTAAGCCATCTCCCCATAACTTAAGTCTAGGAAGGAAGAAAAGAATCCTTCCGGGGCTTGAGAGCTGGAAAGGTTCACCTCTTTTTACCGAGGCACAACCTGACTCCGCAAGACAGGGAGTCGAATCCAGGTCCTCTGACTTTAAAGCCAGGGTTCGTTTTCCTACCTCCCTTTGCTTCCTGACCCCAAGATGCCCTGCTAGCTTTCGGCTACTTGTCATTCCTTCTCCACACTCCTAGTTGGCAGAAGAGGGGATAAGGGCAGGGGGCGGCGGAGTGATGATCTTCGGGGTCCCTAGTTTTATTTCTCCCCAGGGGAGAGGTCATGGAAGGGTCGCTTTCGCCCCCTTCCCCCGCCCTGACTCTCCTGAGATCCGAATGGGTACACAACCATCCATCCACCTGTTGGGGCTTGGCTCGAGCTAAGAATGACAGCGAGCAGAACCTTGGAGACCCCAGGCAGGCGCCCAGGCTCCCTCCCCGCCCTCCGGGCGGAGCCCGAGCTGGAGTGGAGCCGCCTTCCCTGCCTCCAGCCTTCCCCGCCCTCCTCCGCTTCCTCCCCCGGGCAGCTGCTTAGGTCTGCGCTGCCCGCCTGTACCACCCAGCTCTGCCGGGAGGAGAGGAGGGAGGAGGACGCGGAGGAGAGGGGGAAAGCTAGGAGGAGGAAGGAGAGGGCCAAAGCTGGGAGGAGGTGGGGTGGAGGAGGAGGAGGAGGGTGAGGGCTGCCAGGAGGAGGGAGAGGGCTGGCAGCAGGAGGGGGAGCAGGAGCAGCGCCTGGCGCCCTGCGCGCCCACCCCAGGGAGCCCTTGGCTCCGACACCGAAACAACCTCGGAGCGCACTCCTTCTTGGCCAACCCTCCTGCCAGGAGTCTCCGGCAGACTCATGTCACAGAAGCCGGGTTAGTTAGCTGCTGCTTTTTTCTTTTTCTTCTTCTCTTTTTGCCTCGTCTTCCCCGCCCCTACCCCACCCCCTCTTCCCAGCTGATGCTCCCCATCCCACCCTTCCCTCGAGCCCTCCCAGCCCGCCTGCCAGCCTGCCCTCCGCAGCTGGGGGCCAGAGGCGCGGGCTCCTAGCCGGGTCTAAAGTTACTGACTGAGCTTTCCCTTCTCTGTGTGCTAGTTGGCGGCCCCCCAGGCGAAGAGGAAGTTGACTGGTGCTTGTATCAGCTCAATGGGACAGCCGAGTTTGAAGTCTCCGAAGGTAAGGGACAGTAAACCCAGCTCACTGATAGTGGAAGCTAATCTCGACTAGCTGGGGCTAGGCTGTGGTTCGCGGGAATTCTCTCAGGGTTGGAGAGTGGGAAGGCGGGGAGGCCGCGCCTACACGGACCAGGTCAGTCTTGGAGCTCCTGGTCACCCTGAAAGGTTCTGGTGGTGTCCTCGTCTGGTCAGAGTGGCTCAGATGGAGGTGTGTGTGTATGTGGGGGGAGGGTAGGAGAGGAGGGATGGATGGAAGAATGGGGAGTGGTTGGGAGAGGTGTTAATTTTGGGTTGGTGACTGAAGAGAAGTACTTAGCTCCAGGAGAGTGAGTATTAGAGACTGGCAACAGGATTTCAGCTGCATTTGATCCTATGTCCGAGTTGGAACCAGAGAGGAATGGGTGAATGATTTTTTTAGTCTCTCCAGGCCATATTTCCGAAGTGGTTTGGGGAATCGAGAGATCGAGAGACCTTGCCAAGCAGCACTAGAATTGTGGACTATTTTTATTTGGGCTACCTGCTTTCCTGTGAATTACACTAGTCACTTTTCCTTCTCCATGTCTCAGTTTCCTTCTCTGTAAAATGAGAGGGTTGAACAAGGTGATCTCCTAGGTCCCTTTTAACTCTAAATCCTATGAAGGCCAAGAAATTACATTTGGAGCCATAGGGTCATAGGGCTTAAAGTGTCTTGAGATCATCTTGTGCACTTTACTCTACCCCTTACTTTACAGAAGAGGGAAACTGAGGCTCAGAGAGGGGTGGTGCCTTGGCCAAAGTCAAAGAGACAGTAGCTGAAGGAGGGGCAGTTGAAAGAGAATGTGTAGATAAAAATAACATGACCCCCCTCTAAAAAAAACAACCAAAACCCCAACAATCTGTTTTCTGCTGAGATTTGGAAGAGAATGTGGGATCAGTGGGCAGAGATACTAAAAGGGCTTTCCAGATGGCAGGAACTGCTGAGAAATTTCTTACACCAATAGGGGCAAGATTGTGTGGTCAGACAGAACAGAACAGTCCTTAGAAATGGAAGGATGATTCCAGGCATTTGAATGCTGAAAAGTCTTAAAAGGAAACTCCATCTGTATGCAACAGTGTGTTTCCAGGCACTGAGAAACATTTATTTATTTTTTTTTGCATCGTCAGCTAAAACAGGGAGGAGGAGAGATTATTGCTGGAAATTAAAACCTTTTTTTGACAAGTATGTAACTATCCAACCTGGTTTCATGTACTATGAAAGGTATGGAGTCCTCCCTCTCCCCCTTGAAAGGAACTTTTATTTGCAAGGCTATGTGATCTGTTTAAAATTTTATTTCTATGGACTTCATTCACATTTAAAAGTCCTGCTCCTTTGTGAGACTGCTTAGGAAATGCCTTCTCCGTTTCCCAACTCCTACGCAGTACAATGACATAACATCGGGATTCATGATGGAAGACTTCAATGTTATGTTTTTCAAGTTGACATTACCTTAGACACAGCTCAGGAGAGACTTTCATGTGAAGGAACAAGGTGACCATCTGTAGTAAGCTCCAAGTAGAGTTTTCTCTTTCGTAGTCATAGACTTAGAATTTCTGAGATGGAAAGGAATGAAGGGCTTATCTAGTCTAACTCCCATGCAAAGTATGGATCTTGTCTCTAGCACTTCTGACAAGTCATCAGCTCACCTGAGGAACTGTGACAAGGACCTCTCTCCAACCTCCCTTGTGTCACCCTTTCCCTCTTCTCCTCCCACCCCCATCACTTTCTGTGTTTGAACAGATCTAATTATTAGAAAAGAGGGTTAGCTGGTATAGTAAAAGTCAACTGACCTTGGAGTCCGGGGAGACCTGAGTTCAAATCCTGATTCTGACATTGACTAGCTGTTGGATTCTGGGCGACAAGTCACTCAACCCCTGAGCTGTAGTTTCTTTACCTATAGAAAGAAGGGTTGAACTAAGTGATCTCCAAGGTTCTTTCTAGTTCAAAACTTATGAGCCTCCGGTGATCCTTATACTGAACTAGTTTCCCTTCCTGAAACTTCAGCCTATTGGTATGTCTTGTCCTTCAGGACCAAGCATAAATTTAATCCTTTCCCCACATATAGCCATTAATAGACTTTAAGGCACCTCTCATGGCCCCTTCCCCATGTCTTTTTTTCCTGGGCTAAGTATCCTCAGGGTTCCTTCCATTGTGCAGGTGAAAACCACAGTGTGTCTTTTGTAATGCAAAGAACACTGTGCTTTAACCCCAAACCTAACCCATATCAGGCTCAGTGGAATGAATTGGGGCTCTGGATCCTAAATAAGAGGAGACCAAATGGAAATATCATAGCTCTTTTCAAATATTTGCATGTGGGATCTGACCTGTTCTATTGGTCCTCATGTGGTAGAACCACAAGCACTAGATGGAATTAGTAGAAAAGCAGATTTCAGCTTGATTTAAGGGAACACAATCTTAATTAGAGGCATCCAAATTTAAACAGACCGCCTTGACTAGAAGTTGATTCTTTCCTCATCTAAGGTTGTCATATGAAGGCTAGAGGACCACTACCTAGAGATGTCACTGAAGGATTCAAGGGCAGCTACTGCTTGAACCAGATGGTGTATGAGATGAGATGATGTGTGAGATCCTGCAAGATGCTGGTCAAGGACAATGTTTTGCTGGCTATGTCAGTGAAATAAGATTATAGGATTTAGAGTTGGAAGGAAACTTAGAGATCATCAAGTCCAATCTTCTAATTTTACAGGTTAGGAAACTGAGACCTAGCGCAGTGAAATGACTTGTTCACCAACACAGAGGCACCAAAGTAACAAAATCAGCATTTGAAGACAGACCTTTTTGACTCTAGATAGGCTTTCCCATAATTATACTTTCCTTTTATACCTGATGCTTGTTTTCCCTTGTCACTTTGTTGGTCTTAATTATTTTTGCAAAACTAAGTGGGTGGGATTACCCTTTAGGTACCAAACAACTCTTAGAGATGTTCCAAAATTGAGTGGTTTGGCTTAAGAGATACTGGGTTCCCTTCCTGAAGGTTTTCAAGGGGATACAGAATGATCACTTGCTGGGAAGGTTGTAGAGGTCTGGTGGGCATTGGACTAGCTAACTTCCGAGGTCCCTTCTAACTTAGAGATGTTGAGGTTCCATGACGTTGCATTCCTACAAAGAAAGTGTTTACCAATGAAAAGCTTTGTTCATCAAGATAATAGATTTCTCTATGGGCCTTCTTCTAGAAGTTTTGCTTAGGTTCTGAGTATCATTCTTCCTGAGGTCATTGTCAACTTCAGAGTTAGACTATAAACTCCTCAAATGCCCTGAGGGATAGAATTGTTCTCCTGTTTCCATTGTGGCTTCTCTAGCCTTCTTTTTCGCTATGGGCCCTAGTAAATATTGGTAACTCACAAATGTTCTGTTGGTAGTTACCCAAACACTGTGAGATGCTGTGTTTTAATGAACTTAATAGTAGTTTTGTTGTTTGTGTGTATATGCGTGTATTTTCTTTTTCAAACAATGACCCCAGAGAAGATAGCTATGAATACCTGGTAATGAAATCTTTTAGAACTGATTTTGTTTATTTGTTTTTAAAGCACGATTTTTTTCTGAAATTCTAAAATTTTTTAGCCACTCAGGACTGATGTCCATGATTCTATGGTAATATAAGCAGTGGACAGCTAATAACTGGCAGATTGTGTGTCTATTTGAAATTTTGAAAATTTATAGTTTCTGACAAATTCTCTGCCTATTTTGTTCTCTCTTTGGGTGTTGGGAGGGATCCTTTGCCTTTGGGCTAAAAAACTCTAATGCAGATTCACTTTCCATAAATAGTTTCCTGAATACATTGGAATGTTTGTCACTTACCGGGTTTCTAAATTTAGGTTTGACTCTGTGATTCCTTCCCTGGAGACATGTTGACAGCAATTGTTAAGGCAACAAATGCTAATGAGTGGAAATCTGGATACACAACACTCAGCCTGGCCTTGGGACATCACCATTTCCTTCTGGGAGCCGTAGTACTGCTTAATTTCCTAAGGGATACACCTGTTTATACATCTGAAACTCTCCTTTCCCTCTCCTATATCAACAGCTCACATTTAGCTAGTATTTTGGTACATTTTCACATCTTTTATCTCTCATGTTCCTTACAATGCTCCAGGGAGCTAGGAAGTACAAATATTAATGATTTTTAATCATATCTAACATTTATATAGTTCCTTAAGACTTGCTGAACACTTCATGGAGGGTTATCTCAGTCCATCCTCCCAACAGTCCTGGGAGGTAGGTATTATTATTATCCCCATTTCATAAATGAGTAAATTGAGGCTGAGAGAGGTTACATAACTTTTCCCAGACTCACACACAGCTAGTAAATGTCTGCAGCAGGATTTGAATTCAGGGCTTCCTTACTCTAAATCCAGTACTCCTGCCATTGGACCATGTAGATTACAGTTGAGGAAACAATGTTTTCAGATAGCATTGGCCATTTGGACCACTGCTATATGGACAAGTCATTTGACCTCTATGGACCTCAGTTTCCTTATCTGCAAATTGAAAGTATTGAACTAGATAATCTATAAGGTGGCTTCTAACTTTAAATCCTTTAGGAGGGAAGCTTATGGTGACCCGGCTTTCCACTGTATAATCTTTTACCTCACGGACTAGTCTTTTAGGTATGCCCAGAGTAAAGCAGACCTTTCAGTAATGATAGGATTAAAATATTCAATTCAAATATTTCCCATAACGTAGTTGAAAGAGCTCTGGAATTGGCTCGATTCATTCAAGTCCTGCCTCCACCACTACTTGGGTGATTGTGGATAAATTACTAACTCTTAAGTTTCCTGTTCTGTAAAAAAAGTTTCTAAGTTTTCTCATCTGTAGAAAGGGAGAAATAATAATTGTGCTAGCTGCCTCCCAAAGGCTGTTGTGAACCGAGCACAGCAGAATTGTGCATTGATGGTTCCCATCACTGGGTGCCCCATCAAAAATCTGTCATGCAGAAGAACCTATTCATATCACAATCACTACTTTTCTCCTGCTTTCTTAGACATGGTCAAGACATGTAGGAAAACTTTTATACTTTAATCTGAGGCCAGATGATAGACTTGTTACCTCTATGAAAATTGAAAGTCACACTTTAGAGATAGAAGAGACTTCAGAGCAACTAGTGGTCCAACCCCTTCATTTTACAGAAGAGAAAACAGAGGCACCAAGAGGTTACATGTAAGGACAAAGAAGTTACAGGTAGAAGACCTAAGATTCAAACCCAGATCCTCCAAGTCCAGACCCATTGCTCTTGTCCAGGGTCACCCAGGTGACAAATAACTGAGGCAGGTTTTTAAAGTCAAGCCTTTTCACCAGAAATTCAGTGTTCTTTCTGCTATGCTGTGATATTTTTTATGTGCCCTATATAGATCAATTATACAGAGACAGAGCAGCGGCTACTGTGGCATACTACCTGTTTCATTTTTATTGTGGAAGCTCCTCCTATGAGGGGAGGGGAGGTCAGGGGTGGAAGGGAGATGAAAATTGGGCACAGTCCCTGATCCTTGAGAGTTACTAGTTTAGTAGGGGGTCAGACATACTGAGAAACTCATGGCTCACAATGTTACATGACAAGTTTATCATAGGTACTAGGTTTAGAACCAGAAGGGAAGTTAGAGACTATCTAATCTTATCCCTCATTTTACGGTCCAGGAAATTGAGGCCAGAGAGGTTTGGTGACTTGCCTAAGATTGGAGAGGTAGTAAATGTCAGAAGCAGAATTCGTACCCAGGTCCTCTGACTCCAAATGTTCCTTTGATTAGAGAGGGGTAAGAGACATTCTCTACCACCAAGCAGTACTAGGCTGCTTTAGGGTATGGTAGCTTCTTTAGGAGTCAGGAAAACTGTTTTTATGCTCTAATTCTGCTGCTTATTAACCTTGTCTTTGGCCAAGATGCTTTTCCTTTCTGACCCTCAGTGTTCTCATCTAGAAGATGAAGGGATTAGACTAGTTGATCTCTGAGGTCTTTTCCAGTTGAGAAATTCTAGGATTTTAAGATTCTCGGTGATAATGCGGTAAAGTAAAAAGAGTTTGGCATTTGGCATCAGGCCAGAATTGGACTAGAATTTCAGGTTCAGATACTAAGTTTTTGAAACTGGGCAAATAATCACATCTCTTAGCCTTAGTTTTCTTTCATGTATAATGGGGGTGACAATATTTACACCATCTATTTCATCAGATCGTTGTGTGGAAAACACTTTAGAAACTAAAATATACATGCTATCAGTGTGAATAATTTTCTTATCCATCAAGACTCAGCTCAAGTCCTTTGTTCTGCAGGAAGTCATTCCTGGTCCCCCCCAGCTTCTAATGCCTTCCTCTCTCAGATTTCCTTCTACCTACTCTGTATATGTCTTACGTGCACCAAGTTATTTGTGTGTTTCCATTAGAATGGCAAGTCCTTGAGGTCAGAGACTATTTTGGCCTTTTTTTGCTCTCTAGTACTTTGCACAGTTCCAAGCACGTAATAAGACATGTGGTAGCTAGCTGGTCATGTAGAAGAGTGCTGGGCTTGGAACCAGGAAGACCTGAATTTAAATCCTCCTTTGGATACTTGCTGTTCATGGATCTCAGTCTCAGTATCCTCATTTGTAAAATGGGGATAATAATAGCACCTATCTCACAGGGTTGTTGTGATGATCTAACATATGTAAAAGTGTTATAAACTTTAAAGCACCACATAATAAAATTGCTTAATGACTGAACAACTGATCCCATAGGGTATGAGTTCTATAATTCAGAGGTCCTATAATTAAGGTCAGGGGAGAGTTTGGTGGTGCAGTGGATAGGGTCCTGGACCTGGAGTCAACAAGACTCATTTTCCTGATTTCAAATCTGATCTCAGACACTTCCTAGCTACATGACCCTGGGCAAGTCACTTAACTCTGTTTGCCTTAGTTTCCTTATCTGTCAAATGAGCTAGAGGAGGAAATGGCAAACCACTACAGTATCTTTGCCAAGAAAACCCCAAATGGGGCCATGAAGAATTGGATACAAATGAAGTGACTGAACAACAAATTAAGTTCAGGTAAAAAGTGTGTGTGTGTGTGTGTGTGTGTGTGTGTGTGTGTGTGTAAATTTTACATGTGTGGGCCAGGGTAGTTAAAGCTTACCTAAGTGATTCTTATGCCATGGTTCTTCAAGCCTAGGCAATGGTATCAGCCAGGAAAAGGCAGCAAAAATCTAGGTTCTCTTTCCATAGTACTTTATGTGGAAGTGTTACCCCCTCTGTGATGGAAGAATTCCGTGCTTCAGCAAATGATGATAGCAGAGGGATCAGCTTCCAGCTGGGTGGGAGGGTGAGAGGGCTGGGCATGAGATGGGAGCCTGACCATACTGTTTTTCTGATTGATTGATTTGTTTGTTTGTTCATTCATTTTTAACATTTAAATTTTTTTTTTATTTCTGAATTTTCTTTCTAACCCTCCCACCTTCCCCCCATATTGAGAAAATAAGCAATATATCAGTCATGCATGTAAAGTAATGCAAAAAGTGTTTCCATATTAGTCATGTTGCAAAAAACCCCCCCAAAACCCTAGAAACATAAAGAAGGTAAAAAAAAGTAGCCTTCATTTTACACTCAGAATTCATCAGTTCTCTCTCTGGAGGTGGATAGAACTTTTCATCAAGGGTCTTTTGGAATTGTCTTGGCTTATTGTGTTGATCAGAATAGCTAAGTCATTCACAGTTGATCATAGTACAATATTACTGTTACTGTGTACGCTGTTCTCTTGGTTCTGCTCACTTCACTTTACATCAGTTCATGTAGGTCTTCCCAGGTTTTTCTGAAATCATTCTGTTTATCGTTTCTTATAGCACGATAGCATTCTATTGCAATCATATACTACAACTTGTTCATCCATTCACCAATTGGTGGGCATCCCTTCAGTTTCCAATTCTTTTTTACTATACTGTTGATCCTCTTTACCCTCTTTAATTCAAACTTTTTCAAATAGGCAAATAATGATATTCATAATGGTGACATATATTTTGGGAAAGAAGCAACTTTTGGCCAATTTGCCCAATGTCACCTAATTGGTTAGTGGCAGAGATGGGACTAAGACAATAAACCCCTCATGTTTTGATAGCACTTCACAATATACCTCCCTCACAACAACTGTTTGAGGTAGGGCATTACTGTCATGAATCAAACCTAATTTTTTGATCAGGTAGAGTTTTTTTTAATCTGTTTTACTTTACTAAACTAATTGTAACCCAAGCCTCTTAGGGTTCAATTCTTGATTTCATTTATCCAGTAGTTGTTTCCATGGGCACATTGATTTGTTCCTCAGTATATGTCTCTTTATCTGTCAAATGATGATAATATTTACACTGTCTCTATCACAGAATTGTTGTAAATATTAAACAGCTAGTTTAAGCAAATTGCTTCATTTCAGTGAGATAAAGTGTAATAATTACAATGTAAATTGTTGTTGTTGAAGTGTGTCCAACTCTTTGTGACCCAATTTGGGGTTTTCTTGGCAAAGATACTGGAATGGTTTGCCATTTCCTTTTCCAGCTCATTTTATATATGAGAAAACTGGGGCAAATTGAGGTAAGTGACTTGACCAGGGTCACACAGCTACTAGGTAAGTTTCTGAGGCAGAATCTAAACTTAGGTCTTCCTGATTCTGTGTCTAGTGCTGTATCCATTGTGCTACCTAGCTGCCTTAACAATATAAGTAGTTGTTTTTATTCTTACATCCACACAGCCCTAAATGGGTATCCTGTCACTTACTTTCAGAATAATTAACTAGTTCTTCTGATAGGGATTTTGGGGGAGCTAGTCTACATGAAATACTGCCTGATAGTCAGGACAGGTTGACCTAAGCAAAAGTAGATCACCGCATGAATATCTCCAGGAGGGCTGTGGCTTCTATCCTTGAATATGATTCCAAGTTCAGATTCTGACTCACAATCTGGCTAACTGGTGGTCACATTACTTCTCTCACGTTCTCAGTAAAGTGGAGGGATTTGACTTGGTAATTGTTGAGATTCTTTTCCTCTCTAACATTCTGTAAAATCTCTAAGTATGTGAAAAGTGTGTAGAAAGTTTGGAAAGGTTGGCAGTGTTAGATTGTGGAGGGCTTTAAATGCCAGGCTCGGCAAGGGTTGGGGGCGGGGCTCACGAAAGTTTGGCTTTTGAGATTAGGGAAACTGGAGATGACAGAGGCATCTCTTTCCTTTGGTGTACCTTTGGTGTCCATTGCACTCAAGACAGAGTCAGCTGTGTCTCAATTGAATTGCACAAGGTACAGATGTGAAAAATATACGAAAATGCTTCATGGAGTCACAGTCCAATTAGCAGGAACAGTTTTGATGCTCCTTAAAAAAATACCTGAGAACATCTCTCTGTAAGTTTGTACTTAATATTCGCCAGCACTTGTGTTCTTCTCCATTATATTAATTTGTTGTTATTCTAGGTATGGCTTAGTTAATCCCATAGCAGCCTGAGGGACTGCTGATGTGCAGTGTTCTGTGGAAACCAAGAAATCCACAGCAGGTGGAAGTGGGTCATTGATTTCAAGACTGTAGCTTGACTTCACTGTTACTGTAACATTTTCATACTACGAATGATTCCATCCATCTGATCAGCAGACAGTTATTAAGATTGACTATATGCTAGGACTAGGCAGTAGGAACTAATCAAAGACAAAAATGAAACATTCCCTGCCTCTTGAAGGCTGCGTTCTATTTGGAAGGAATACGTAAAAGAGAAATACAAAGTAGCTTTTTGGGGGTGGGGGAGAGCCCTTAGCTGATGGGGGAAATAGAGGAAGGCCCCATGGAGAAGGTAGATTTGAGCTGAATTTTAAAGAAAAGTAGGGATAATAGGAAGCAGAGATAAGGGGCTTGAGATAATTCCTGGCATGGGGGAGAGCCTGTGCAAAGTCATGGAGAGAGGAGAAGGAGCATCATATGTGAAAAAACAGCAAGAAGAAAAGTTTCTCTGGACTATAGAATATATGAAAAGACTAAATGATGAAGCTGGAAAGGTAGGTTGGTGCTAAGTGCCTTTGGATGTGACAATTTACTTCCCTGCCATTTTGGCGATTTGACCTTAATTTGTTCCTCAGTAAAATGAAGGGCCGTCTGTGATTCTATTTTCCATTGGACACTTGTACGCAGATAGTGAGTAAAGAGAGATGGGAGAAGTCAGGCTGAGTGCTCTAGAAATATTTGAAGAGAGAAAAGCAGTAAGTAGGGGGATTGAGGAAAGGCTTCAGGGAGCATTTGACATCTTAGAGGAGCCTTGAAGGACAATTGGAACATTGTTGTCTGTGTATCCTCAGTGCCTAGGACTGTGCCTGTCACATAGCAGATGTTTGACAAATGTTTGTTGATTGACTAGAGATGAGATAACTGAGACCAAGATAAGTTCAATGACTTGTCCGGGGTCACACAGACATTGAAGTGGCAGAGTCAGGATTCATCCTGGGCTTTCAAGTTCTCTTCTCGTTTCATTGTATCCAAACCTTCATTTGATTCTGCCATCCCCTCAAATGACCATTCTCTATCTCCCCTCCTTTTCATGGCTAAACTCTTAGAAGAGTTGGCAACATTTTCTGCCTCCCCTTCCTCAGCACCTAGTCCCTTTTCAACCCCTTGCAGTCTGTTTTCAAAGCCCTTCCCTTTACTAAAACTGCCTGGTTTTTTCTTAGTCTTCCTGCTCCTTGGCCTTTCTGAAGACTTGGAGAGTGCTGACCACGTTTTTCTCCTAAACACTTTGTCTTCTCACAGTTTCCCTGACGTTGTCCTGCCTTGGTTGTTGTTCTCATGGTGGTCTGACCACTCCTCTTCAGTCTTCTTTGCTAGCTCATCATCTCTCTCTCATTCTCTAAGCATGGCTGGCCCTCAGAGTTCAGTCTTGGGCTGCCTTCACTTCTCTCTTTATGTGCTCCCTCTTCTTGACCTCCTCAGTTCCCATCAGTTCAATGATCTCCATGAAGATGTCTGCCAAATCTACATACCCAGTGACAGTCTTTGTCCCAAGTACTAGTCCCTAATGTCCAGCTACTTGCTGGACATCTCCACTTGGATGTTCTATCATGACGTCAAAAACAGATACTCACCCAATGTGGGGCTCAAACCTACAACCCTGAGATTAAGAGTCTCATGCTCTACCAACTGAGCTAGCCAGACAAAGGCTGGTGGTACAGTGGATAGAGCACCAGTGTAGGAGTCAGGAGGATCTGAGTTCAAATCTCACCTCAGACACTTGACACTCACTAGCTGTGTGATCTTGGGCAAGTCACTTAACCCCAATTGCCTCATCCTGGGTCATCTCCAGTCATCCTGATGAATATCTGGTCATTGGATCCAGATGGCTCTGGAGGAGAAGTGAGGCTGGTGACCTGCACAGCCCTCCCTCACTCAAAACAAAGTCAAGTGCAAGTCATGTCATTATTTCTCTGATGGCATGGTCTTCTTTGGCAACGAAGGACAAACACACACAAAAACAGAACTTAACCTCTGCCCTTCTAAACGCTCATCTTCCTCATGTCCTTATTTGCATTAAAAGTTTCCAGTCAAACAGGCTTGAAACTTCAGATTTACCTTGGATGATTTCCTCTTTCACCCTCATACATATTTAATCAGTTTCCAAGTCCTGTCATTTCTGCCTCTTCAGTCTCTCTTTCATCCACTTCTTTTCTCCATTCACATAGCCACTATCTATTTCAGGGTCTCCTCACGATTCCCCCAGGCTATTGTAATTGCTACTTAATTATCCTTCAAATATCTCCTTTCTTAAATGTCCATTTTACAACTGCCAAGATAATCTTCTTAAAGCATGGATCTGACCATCTTACTCTTCTTTTCTAAAACCTTCAATGGCTCCCTATTTTAGTTTAAAATATAGATTCTTCACATTGTTGCTGAAGTACTACATAGTTTGGTTTTCACATACATTCCCAGTTTTATAAATTTTGGTCAAATGAAATTGTTAGCAGTTCAGTGAACTTGACATTCTGTTGCCAATGGCTGCATTTGCATATATCTTTATCCAAGTCTGGAATGCACACCTTTTCCATCCCCCACCTCTTAGAATCAATCAATTAACTAGCATTTATTAAGCACCTATTAGGATACATATACAACAGTGTTTCTATCTTCCTTCAAGGCTCAGCTAAGATGCCATCTGTTTCCTGAAACCTTTCCTGGTCCCTCTAATTACTGCTTTTCCTTCTTCAAATATTTCTAGAGCACACAGACTGATTCTTCCTTCCCCCCTTCCCTGCTTAGCTGGGTGCAGGTCCTTAGTAGACAGTTAGCTTCTTGAAGACAGGTACTGTTTTGTTTTTATCACTGCATCTCCAGCATCTTGCAAAGTGTCTTGCAGATAGCATGCCTTTAATAATGTTTCTGAATTCAATTAAATTGAAATGAAGTTCCCAATATGGTCACAGTCCAGGCAACTTACTTGTAAGCAGCCCCTTTTCTGATGTTCGTCATGATTGTGTATGTGCATATCTGTTGAACACTTACTAAGTGTCAGATTGCTTGATTCATAGTGCTGCTGCAAGAAAGGAAATCATGATTTCTCTCCCAAATTAGGGGAAACTATGGTAACATGCGTGAGCTTCCTTTTTTGCTAAAGCATTCTGGCATTCACAGCTAATGATTTCTATAAATCAGTAATGTTCCGTACTGACAGATGCTGAATTTTGCTGAGTCTCAATCGCTGAATTATGTGGTTGTGAAAGTTTGCAAAATGCTTATAATCAACTGTGTCAGCCATCATTTCTGTCCCTTCCATTGCATGGAAAAAGGAGGTTCTCATTTCTTAAATGCACTTAGATCATTTCCCTACTCTGGGCTTCTGTTTATTCCTCATTTCTAGTTTGTGACTGGATGGTTTCTAAGCCTCCTCAGTATCTTTCTCTCTTAAATGAAGGAATTGAAATTGGTGATGTCTAAGGTCCCTCAGTTTTCTCCTCTGTAAAATGGGGTTTGGGAACTAGGTCATTTGCCAATTGTTTTCCAGTTTTAAAGTTCTATGATTCCACTGGTGGTAATGGTAGTGGTGGTGGTGGTGGTGGTGTGTATGTGTGCGTGCGTGCGTGCGTGTGTGCGTGTGTGTGTGTGTGTGTGTGTGTGTGTAGCTCCCCATAGAGTCTACCTTAGACAAAGCTGTGAACTACATCAAGTATAATGTGCTAAGTATGATGCATTGGAAAGAATGCTGAATTTGAACAGAAGCCAGCCAGACAACCTGGACTCATATCCTAGCTTTGCCACTTACTACTTGTGTGACCTTTAGCAAGTCCCTTAATCTTTATGGGCCTTTGTTTCCTCCTCTGTAAAAGAGAAAATAGACTAGAAATTGAACTAGTTGGACCTGAAAGGTCCCTTCCTGTCCTAAGCCTGAGGTTCTCTGATTTGCTCTGCTATTATACCCTCTGTCTTGGTGAGGGATAGGAATAGTATGGTGTAACTACAAGAGGAATTAGAAGAAGTGGGTTTGAAATGCCGACCGTGTCACTAACTACCAGTATGACTTTTGGTCAGTCATCCAACTAGCATTTATTAAACACACATTATGAGTCGGGTACCATGCTAAGCACTGGAGATACAAAGAAAGGACATGAGTCCAGCTTTCAAAGAGCTTACAATATAATGGGGGAGAAAATGTGCAAACAACTATGTACAAACAAGCTACATCCAGGATTAACTGGGAGATAATCAACAAAGGGAAAGAACCACTATTCAGGGGGAAGGGAAAAGGCTTCTTGCAGAAGGTGAAACTTTAGCTGGTACTTGAAGAAAGCCTGGGAAGCCAGGAGGTGGAAATGAGGAGGGAGCCCATTCCAGGAATGGGGGACTACCAGGGAGAATGCCCCAGTTGGGAGAAAGAGTATTTAGAGCTAGAAATAGCAAGAAACAGTGTCACTGGATTGAAGAGTACGTTGGGTGGGGTATGAGAAGACTGCCAAGTAGAAAGGGACCACATTATGGCCAGGTTACTTGACATTTTGAGTCTCAATTTCCCCATTTAGAAATACCTGTAAAATGTCCATACCCTGCATTGCTTCCCTTCTAAAGCCATCTGGGGAAAGCCCTTTAGAAAGTACTGTATAAATAGGAGCTGTTATTGGTAATCAAGACTGTCATCACAGTGAGGTTCTTAGTTGATACTACTCTCCTCACAGAATGATGGTGAGGAAGGTTTCATAGTCCTTAAAGGTTGATTTTTGAAGCAGGGAGTACTGGATGTATAATTTTATAAGTATAGCAAACCCCCACTGAGGAAGCTTCTCTCTGCCAACACACAAAAGTCACTGCTTTACTGTATACCGTTTGGGCAACTGAAAGGTTGCATTACTTGCCCAGGGTTACACAGACAGTATATTGAAAGCTAGACTTGAACCTTGTTCTCTATGACCGTGAGATGGGCTCTCTAACTACCGCTCCATGCTTTGTACCTTGAAAGGTCAATAGCAATTAGAATTCTTAGAAAGATTTCAGATATGGCCATTTTCCGAGCTTTTGTATCTAAATGTGAAAACTCCTATAGAGGACATTCCATACTTAAGGAAGGATGGGCTCCCATGGGGTGCATCTGGTTGACGTCTTGGGTGGGTGGGTGGGTCCTTTTGGATGCCAACTTCTCTGTAAAGACTTCCCTGGTTGGGTCCATCAGGAGAATTCTTAAGTGAAGCCTTGGGTAGAGAGGCCACTATGTCAGGTGGAAGGGCTGGCTCTGAGGATCAGAAGTTGGACTGGTAGGGTTGCTTTTAGATCTTTAAAGCTATGAATTTTGGGTCAAGGTCTATTTGCTTAGTGGCTCTTTGTCTTCCTTCTGTTGCCCCCTGCTGGCGCAAGGAGCAAATGCTTGTTAATTGATTTAAAGCTGAACTGCTAGCCTTGCTATAGTATATTTATTTGGTCACATGCTTACTCACTCCTTCGTCCCTTCAGCAAATATTTATTTAAACACTTCCTGTGTTAAAGATCATTTGGGAGAATCTGAAAGGACAAAAGCACATGCATAAATAAATGTGTTATGAAATAGAACATAAGTACATAAGAGTGGAAGTGTCATGAGGGACAGGTGGAGGAGGAAGAGAGGGGAGGAAGGAAGAGGGGAAGGAATAGTAGCAGTGGTGGTGGTGGTGGTGGTGGTGGTGGTAGAAGAAAGGGTCAGTCTCAGAGTCAGGCTGACCTGAGATCAAGTTCTGCCTCTGAGACATATGGGCAGAGGGACTTGAGGCAAGTCACTTATCTTTCCAGTGATTCAGCATATTTTCCAAGACTGTAAGCTGAAGGACAGTTGCCAACATACTTTAGTAGAAAGAGTTGCCTTACTTGGTTGCTCCCCACACCAGTAAAACCCCTGAAATTGTATTCGTTAGTCATAGTCCATTAACAAAATAATTTCTTTCATTAGGTACTCTAATTTGAAGTTCTCCCAATTCTTTAGTCAATCTCTGAAACAACTGATATTGATCATAAAGCATAACTGAAGAGCATTTATGATTACAAATGCTTTTGCATCCAGTATCTCATTGAATTCTAAGAACGAACCTGGGGGAGAGGCAAGAATAATTTTATTATACCCATTTTTATAGCTGAAGAAACTAAGGATAAATAATAGGTGCTTAGGTTACATGAGCAGTCAGTAGCAGGGTCAGAGATAGAACTCATTTTTTTGGACTGTGAGGAGCAGTGTCATTAAAATGCAAGGCATCTAGGATTTGGAGAGAGAGGACCTGGGTGCATATCTTGTCTCTGTTACTATGTATATGATCCTGAGCAAGTAACTTAACCTTTCTGTTCCTTAGTTTCCTCATCTGTGAAAAGGAGTTGGGCTAGATGATTCCTAAGGCTCCTTCCAGCTCTGTAGCTATGATTGGGTGATTCCCAATCCAGTGGTCTTTCCATCTGAATGGTAGGTGTGAAGTTCCCTTCACAGCCATTAGATCAGATTGAACTTTGGAGGTGACTACCTTGAAATGACAAGGGCTGTGCTGTATTCAAAAGACAACCAGCTGCTTGCTTTTCTGGAGCTCTGAACTCTAAGTGAGTACCTGAAAAGGCCTTAGCCTAAAAGGGCCAGGGTCTGCCTTTGCACCCTGGGCCATCTCCAGTTTGGCCACTGGATGCAAATGGCTCTGGAGGAGAAAATGAGGCTGGTGACCTTGCACGGCCCTCCCTCTTTCAAATCAGTTGATTACAAGTCATGTTATCATTTCTCTGATGTCATGGTCCGAGGCCAGACTCAACCAACAACAACCAGGAGCTCCTGAAACACAAGGGTCGCTTGCTCTTGTTTAGTAGATCAAGTATTATGTTTTCATCCTGGCCTTCATATTGGAGGCTAACCTTCTATTCCTCCCCATCCATAGCAGTTTGCCTGGATTCCATTCATTTCTCCCCTTTCCCCTCTGGGCTCTGAACCAAAAGGAGAATGAAAGAAGAATAATCCGGTGGAACCAAGGCTTCTAACTTAAGCTCTAGGAAAGAATATTCACACATATTAAATTCTGTTGTCTCTAACCCCTTCCTCCCCTGTAAGATTTCTCTTTAAGGAGTCAACTTGGGAATACCTTCTTCATTCTGCTATCAGGATGAGATGAGGGGAGAGAGTATATAGTCAAATATTAGCTGGAACTTGAGGGAAGCCAGGGATGCCAGGAAGTGGAATGAAGAGGCATGGGAGAGAGCCAGGGACCATGCCCAGGGTTGGAAGATGGAGGGTCTAGTATTAGGAGCAGTAAAGAGGCCACTATTCTGGAGCATAGAGTATGTGGGAGGAAGTAAGGTGTGAGAAGCCTGGAAAGGTAGGAAGAGATCAGGTTATGATTGGCAATAAACACCAGATAGGTTTTTCTATTTGAGCCAAGAGGTAATAGGGAGCCACGAGAGTTTATTGAAAAGGAGGATGACTTGATCACACTCGAGCTTTAGGAAAATCACTTTGACAGCCAAATGGAAGATGGACGAGAGTGGGGAAAGATATGAGAAGGGCCCACCTAAAGGCTATTGAAATAATCCAGGTGTGAGGTATTAAGGGCCTGCACCAGGGTGTCAGTGTTGGAAGAGAGAAGGGGATATATGCAAGAGATGTTACTGAGATGTTACAAAAATCAATAGGACTTGGCTAAACAGCTGGTCTGTGTGGTGGGAATGGGGGAGAAAGAGTCAGGGATGAGCCCTCAGTTACTGTCCAGAGATTCCTTTGACAGTCTTTCTCTGAAGACCCTTTAGAAACCTGACTTTGGTCATTGCTCTGTGGTCCCTTTCAACTCTGACATCCTTTTTTCAATCCCTTCCACCAATCCCTCTTTTATCTTTAGTCTCTTTTCTTCTTGTTCTCTTCCAGAGGCAGTTGGAGAGTGATGCATATCCCTCATAGGGCAGCCATGAGGACATAGCCCACCATGCTTCTCCCTGAGTCCACTCCTCGATGGATATAGAAAATCCCCAATTCATGGAACCCAGAGCCCTTTCCCTTTGATGGGATTCCATTTTTTTCTGTGAGAGTAGCAAAGTACCTTGTACAGAGTTATCCACTGAGTCAGTGGTATTTCAAGAACAGCCCTAAGTGACATCTGTTCACCTGGCTTTTGATCCCATCATCTGTCATGGGGACTACATCAGAACAAGTTTTCTTTCCATGGTGTTAAAAGGACAAAGCTGCTGACAATGAACTGCACAGACAAAGCATATAACACATCTTTTCCTCCCTGTCCCATGCCAGGATTATTCCAGCTTGGTTCTATCCCATGGGCAAAGGTGGCATCAGATAAGCACTACTTGGCTGGCAATGTATGTTTACTCCTTTGTCTATTTCACACATGAGTGTCTGTGATTAGTTGTTAGCTTGTCTAAATAGGTGGTAGAAAAGCTTAGTTGGCATTTCTGCCCATCCAAGCATTTTTAAAGGGTATATCTGGGGCTTGGTGTAGGGCAAGCCTTTCACATACTATTAGATACAATGAGAGAGTACTCCCAAAGGGATGTTAGCACTGTGTCCTGGAGCAGGGATGTTCCAGATGAGATATAGAGAGGGCATTTTTTGCCTCTGTACTGGAAATGCAATTTGCCTGTGTGCCTGGCTTTATGGAATAGGGGACCTGGTCTTTCTTGCCTCGTTTGGCCCCTTCCCCCAATCCATGAGGATCTTCTCCTCCTGTGAAGTTCTCTAGCACTTACTGCTTGTATTTGTCATGTGCCAAGTACCTTCTCTCAGACATTTCTTTAAGGACTGAGCTGAGCCTGCTGTCAACTCCTACTGTCAACAGCCAGTATACAGGAAGGTCTCTCAACAGACCTCTTACTTCTCACTATGCATATTACCCCTTGCCATGTCTAGTGATCATCACCCCCTCTCCTGTTATCTGTTTCTTCCAAATACTACAGGAAAAGTGCCAGGTTCCTTAGCTCCTGCTCCACTCAGTTATTTCCAAAGTCCTGCCTGGACCTCTTTTGGGGAGCTCAAGGCATCACTTGTCGCTTCCGTCCTCCTATCCTACGCTGCTCCATTCCTCCTGTTGTACTACAGTGCCACAGAATGGTGCTATGCAGAGAATTCCAGGCCCAGAAGCAGAAACTATGGAATAGCAGAAGCCTAGCAGCAAACAATGTCTTCCAACCTAAAGTACAAAAGGAGTCTTAGTGCTTATCTGGTCCTATTGTAGCCATGGGGCAACTGAGGCCATGAGATAACCCCTCTCTTCTTCCCTCTGCCTTGAGCTACACATTCATCTCAAGAGGAGTGCTTGCTTTCTAGGAGAAAAACTGTTCTCCTATCCACTCTAATTCTTCATTCTCCTTGTGTCTCCCCAGCCGAGTCTTGCCCTTTCCCCTCTGCCATTCTTACTCCTAAAGAAGGTGGTAGAGCATAAAGAACCAGGAGTCTGGCTCCGAGTCCATCACTTAAAAGATGTTGGATCTTGAGCAAGTCCCATGAGCCTTCTAAGCTTCTGTAAAATGGGAATCATAACACTTGTCCTCTCCTCCTCAAGGGTTATTGTGACAATAGCACTCGACAAACCTGAAGGCACGCTAGATATGAGCTGTTATTGTTGTTGTAACTGTTTGTGTGTCTTTTCTCTCTTGTACTAGACCATGAACTCCATGTGGTTAACGACCTTGTCATCATGATGACGATGATGAGAATGCCTAACGTTTATGGAGAGCCTTAAGTTTTGTAGGGTGTTCTTTACAACTATTGTGCTGTCTAATTGTATCCCCACAACAACTCTAGGAGGTAGGTGCTATTATTATCATCCCTATTTTACAGATGAAAAAATAGAGGCAGAGAGGATCACATAGCTAGGAAGTGTCTGAGTTCCTATTTGAATTCCAAGTCTACTGCTCCATTCCATTGAGCCACCTAGCTGTCTCATGTATTGTCTCTGTTCATGAATAGTAATCATTCCACCACTGTCATTTAGGAATTCATGAAATTTTTTGATGTTAAAAAGGGACCTTTACATTCAAGAAAGTTTGGGAACCACCAATCATTTTAGAGACAAGGAAGTGGAGCCCACAGAGATTAAAAACTTCCCAAGGTTACTTAGTAAATCACAGAGCTTGTCCTTGGATCTTTCACTCTGACTACCAAGGCCGGGGTTGTCTGACCTTGTCTCTATGTGCTTAATAAATACTTGATCAATTGACTGGCAGAAATGAGGGTACAAACCTCAGGATGGTCTGTTCCAAGTTTGGGGGAGACAAAATATATGTCCTTCAAGAGCCAAGATTTAGAGATTCTAGAAATGACAGATGAACGTCTTGTGGCCACATGGCACAGTAATAAGAGTGCTGGATTTGGAGTCAAAGGACTTGAGTTCAGATTTGGACTCTGCTACTTAGGATGACAGATTTTTTTTTTCTGAGACTTTTTTCCCCCTTTTTCACATGAGGAAACAGACCCAGAGAGATTTGGCAATTAGCTCCAAGTAGCAGATCTGGAATTCAAACCCAGGTCCTCTGGATCCAAATCCCAGGACTATTTTGACCATCCTATGTGATCTGACATTGGCAGTAATGAACTGTTTCTTTGTTAGCTCTAACCTGGTATTTGTTCTAAGATGCTACCCAAAATTAACATGCCATGTTCTATTATTCTGGTCATAGTTCTGACATTAATCAGTTATTAGGCCCTTGGGAAATAATTTTTCTTCATTGCTCCTTGGTTTCCATATGTGTTAAATGAGAGAAGTGAACTAATGAGAAAATCTTTATAGTACCTCCTGTTCTGACGTTCCCTATAGTTTTGCCTTGTCATTAAAATGAGGAATGATCTCCAAGCACCCTGCCAAATCTAAATATTGTGGTTCTATGACTAGTGCCCCTGAAGTACTTTCTCCTTCCTTTTCATAACCATCTGTTCTTTCTCCCTTAACATTCTAGGCAGCAAAAAAGTGTCATTCTGGAGAGACCCGTCAGGTAGATTACAATACTAATAAAGGTCACCAGAGGGCGCTATGACACAAGGTTAGACAGCTCTCTTTGGCCACAGGTGATTTATACCATAAGGATCTCTCAGAATCTGGGACCTCTTCACCACCAGGTTTTCCAGCTTATTTTTTTTCCCCCTTTCAATTTCATTGAAAAAGGGAACTCCCAGGAATGCAAATCTCTCACTAGTGCTGCTCAGCATCATCTTTACAGTCAACTTAGGATCTTTCTAAAGAGTTTCCTTTGGGGCACTGAGGAGTTTTAAGTGACTTTCCTAGGGATGTGCACCTAGTACCTTGGGCAGGTCACTTATCTCTCCCTTACTTTCCTCCTCTGTAAAATGGGGATGATAATAGCAACGATATCACAGAGTTATTGTGAAGCTCAAATGAAATAATGTCTGTAAAGTCCTTTGCGTACCTTAAAGCATTGTAAAAATGCTAGATATGTGGCTGCTACTGCTGTTGCTGGTTGATGTTGATGGGGAGAATGATGTGCCAGAGGAAGGGCTTGAATCAACACCAGCCTTCTTTCCATTACATTATGTAGCCTCTTATACTGCAGCCAAACATTTTTACTTGGGTAGTATTTTTCTTCCTGGGTAAGCTTTGAGCTGTTCCATCCATTTTTAGTGACTGAGGCTAGGATTCATGGTGGGAGTGTAGAAAGGAGCTCAGTTGTGAGTAGATCAGAGAGGGATCCCTTCGTATCCAAAGCTCTGCAGGAGGTTGGAGCTAGCCCAGATATATATAGCCTGGAGTCCAGGACCATAACTGCACTGAGGAACTTGGAAATACTGGGTCATTTGGGATATAGGGCATTCTGGAAGAGACTCTAAAGTTCATTTAAACCACCCCATCACTTTACCAATGAAGAATCTGAGGTACGGATGAATGAGGGAGGTGATATTGTATAGCAGAAAGAGTACCAGCTCTCTAGTAAGAAGATCTGAGTTCAAATGACTCTTCTGATGTGTAGGAACCATGTGATCTTAGATATGCCACTTAAACTCTTTGGGGTTGAGTTTCCTTATCTGCAAAGGGAGGACACTGGACTAGCTGTACTCTGATAGTCATCGCAAGCCATCGCTGAACATCTAACCCAGGTCATAGGATTGACAATCCTGAGTTGTTTCTCTTCTACTCTAAACTGTGGCAAGGGTGCCATCCAACCTTGCATTCTATAATTCTGATACTGACTCTGAGAGCAATTAGCCTGGACTTTGGACAAATCATTTTTCATCTCTGGGACTCAGTTTCCCATCTATAAAATAACAGTCTTAGATTAGATGATCTTGAAGGACCCTTCCATCTGTGATAACCATTGATTTCTGTGACAGGACCACAGATTTTGAACTGGAAGAGACTTTAGAGATCATCTCCAATCCCCAATCACTTTACATATGGAGAAACTGAGTCTCAGAAGGGTTAAGTTACTTGCCCAAGATGACAAAGGTAGGATTCAGTCTAGGTTCTATGATTCCTAAATCCAGTGTTTTTTCTATCAATTACTGGGTGGTGCAATGGATAGACCATTGGATCTGGAGTCAGGAAGACTTGAGTTCATATCTGATCTCTGACCCTTACTCCCTATGTGACCCTGGAAAAGTCATTATCCTGTATTTGCCTCAGTTTCCTCATCTGTAAAGTAGGGATAATAATGGCACCTGCTGCGCAGGGTTATTTTGAAGATAAAATGAGATAATATTTGGAAAGCATTGGAAGGAATTTGATATGCCAAAGTGCTATATAAATGTTAGTTGTTGCTGCCCCTGCTGCTATAACAGTGCTGTTATAGTACTGATCTTGGCTAGTCACTTTCCTTTCCTGGTCCTCAGTTTCCTCATCTGTAAAATGAGTGAACCTGATGACCTGTAAGGACCCTGATAATTCTAATGTCTGTGATTGCGTGACCAGTGCCTTCGGGACACTCCCTTTCCTCTTCCTCTGCCCGCTACGTCTCTGTCCTGCCTGAATCTTCTTTAGTCTGAGGCCTCCTTTGTCACAGGCAGTTATGGGAATTAATGAATTAATGAGTTCTCTCAAGCCATAGGAGAATTTCATATTATTTATGTTCTGTGGGTTAATTGGGAGGAAAATAGCTTCCTAGAGGAACAGTGTATATGTTGATTTGGTTGAAAATCCAGCTTTGAATACTTCCATGTCTCTCAGATCTCTGAATTGTTCCCATCCAGATCTAATTTTCTGCAATTTGAATGTATTTGCATTTAGTAAACTATAATATCTTATTTTTAAAAGTAAGGTGGGGAGAGGAAGGAACCTTATTGCATAGGCAAATTAGATGTAAAAGAAAATGGAAAGCCAAAAATATTCCACACTTCAGGAAGCATACCCCTCTAGGAAAGGGAACAGGGCAGGATGTCATAGAAAAATCAGTTGAAAGGAAAGGGGAGATTTAGTTTAAAAAAGAGAAGACTTAGAGGAGACATATTTATGCCAGCTGGGTGGATAGAGTGTTGGAACTGGAGTCAGTTCAAATGTTCAAATATGCCAGTTATATGACCAGTCTCTTAACCTCTGCCTTTTCTCCTCTGTAAAATGGGGACAATAAAAGTTCTTAGCTCGCAGGGTTGTTGTGAGGATCAAATAAGAAACCATATGTATAGTACTTTACAAATCTTAAAATGCTATAGAAATTCTAATTATTGTATTATTACCATCTTTAAATACCTGAAGAGTTGTTGTGGAAAAGAATGATTTGTATGCAAGGAAAGAACTGGCACTAACAGAAGTTGTTGGGAGACAGATTTTTGTCTACTATAACATTGCTAGTAGCTATTCTGGAGAGCAATTTGGAACTATGCCTGAAGGGCTACAAAAATGTGCATACACTTTGACCCAGCAATACTGCTTCTAGGACTGTATCCCCAAGAGATCATAAAAATGAGAAAGGGTCCCACATGGACAAAAATATTTATAGCAGCTCTCTTTGTGGTGGCCCAAAACTGGAAATCAAGGGGATGTCCATCAACTGGGGAATTCTGAACAAGTTGTGGTATATGAATGTAATGGAATACTATTGTGCTATAAGAAATGATGAGCAGGAAGACTTCAGAGAGGCCTGCAAAGACTTATTTGAACTGATGCTGAGTGAAAGGAGCAGAACCAGGAGAACTTTGTACACAGCAACAACCACAGTGTGCAAGGAATTTCTCTGGTAGACTTAGTCCTTCATGTAAGGACCTAAAAAATTCCCAATGGACTTTTGAGGCAAAATGCTTTCCACATGCAGAGAAAGAACTATGGAATTGGATTGCAGAATGAAGCAGACCATTTTCTCTTGTGTTATGTTTTGTTTTGTTTTGTTTTATGGTTTCTCCCATTCATTTTAATTCTTCTTTTCAACATGACTATGGTGAAATTGTAAAAAAAAAAAAAAAAAAGAGAAGAACATGTCTTTTATGTTGATGAGCTCCTCTAAAATGCTTTATATAATACACAGTACATAAATGCTCTTTAGTCACTGTTAAAAAAAACATTACTAGTACCATTACTGGTACAGATAAAGATGGGGAGTAGTCCTGTGATGTCACTAGCATAAGGAACTCCTGGATAAGAAAACACCCTCTATGAATATAAGTGGTCACTTTCTCTGTAATTTATACAGAGTACTTAGAGGTTAAGTGACCTGTCCAGGGTCACACAGCTAGGATGTATGGAGGGAGAATTTCCCGGCTTTGAGGTCAATTACTTCTACTATGCCCTGTACTTATGCCAGTGCTACTGCTGCTTCTCCATGGTTTCAGAATGCTTTAACATTAAACAAACAAGCCAAAAAACAAAACAAAACAAGAACCCCTTGCTTTCCTCCCAGCCCCCTGAAGTGTGGTTGTCTCCTTTTTGTAAATGGGGAAATTGAAACTCAAAGAGAGTATTTCACTTGCTTAAAGGTCACACAGCTACTAAGTGCGGAAATAATAGAAGAACTTCCTAAAATTGAAATGGAATGGAATTTCCTATGAGGTAATGAGTTTTTCATGTAAAGAAGTGTTCAAATAGAGGCTGATTATTACTTGACTAGACAGTCAATAAGCATTTATTAAGTGCCTACTCTACTGTGCTAAGTACTAGGGACATAAAGAGAGGCAAAGATAATTCCTGACTACTTGACATACTGGCACATCCTAAATCCATAGTAAAGGTTGATTGATTGATATAACCTTCAGCAAGTCACTTCATCTCTCTGGGGCTTGGCTGCCTCCTCTGTTAAGAAGATGTGGAGGGGAGGACATGATGTTTCACGAAATGCTCTCTGGGGTCCCTTATAGCCCTCAAACACCGTGATCATTATTCTAATTTTAGATATTTAGTCTCACCACAGGTTTGAGCTCTCCCAGGCTTAATATGTCAGGCATTTGATTAAAAACCTAACTTGTTCCCTGCTGCTTGTTAGTATAGGTAAATTAACTTATTGATTTTAAGCTAGACTGTCACAGTGATGAATTATAAGAAAATATCAGTCATTTCTTCTTCAAGCATGTAAGTGATTTCTTGTATCAATGTGTACATGTGACTGTATGAGATAGAATCCTCAGCATCAATCGATCAGTAGCCATTTATTAAGCACCTAGTATGTTCTAGGCATTGTCAGTGAATTCATTAAGAGGATCCCATATTGATTTGTACATAGGTCACTTTCTTCCCAAATCTGGTTTAGGTAATACATGAGTGTAGCATATCAACATGTTTTTAGTAATCATGATAATGGCTAACATTTGTAGAGTGCTTTAAAGTTTATAAAATACCTTCTTCTGAAGCATACAGTGAATTAATATTTCCATTTTACAGATGAAGAAACAGACTCAGTGAGGTTAAATGATTTGTCCAAGGTCACCAATCTGGTACGTGGCAGAGCCGTGATGTGACGTAGGTGTTCTGAATCCAAGGTCAATTCATTTCTTACCTTACCATGTGGCTTAGTATCATAGAGAGACTGGGGACGCAAGAGGAGATCTTTTGAACCATGCAACTTCAGTAACTTCCTTAACCATGTGGGAAAGAACACTTCCTGAATTTATCATTCATACCTTCTCAACCTGTTTCCTTTCCAGGGTAGTGGGTGGTAGTGAGGATGACTTGAGGTCTGGAGATAGAGAAAAAGAGAGGTAAAGAGAACAGTGATGAAAAAAATTAATGCAACATTTTTATTTGAGCAGAAATGAAAATAAAAACAACTTCCACTAGTACAGTCTACATATCTTTACATTTTTGGATCTTTTTATATATTGTTGCCTTCATTTCCCCGTATAGATCTCTTTCCCCGTCCAGAGAGTCATCCCTTATAATAAAGGATAAAAAAATTTAAAGGAAGTTCAACCAATATATTAACCATGCCTTACATTATACAAAGTGTTCTATACCCATAGATTCACCACCTTTATGAATGAGGGAGGGCGCTGTATTCTAAGATCTGTTTTGGGAGCCAAGCTCAGTCGTTATCATTTCATAGAATTAAGTTTAGATTTTGTTATTATTTTTCCATTTACATTATTGTCGTCATTGTATATAATGTTTTCATGCTTTTGCTTACTTTACTTTGTACCAGATCATAGGAGTCTTCCTGTGATTATCTGTTTTCTTTATATTTCTTAGAGGGTAGTAACATTCCATTAAACTCATGCACCACAATCTGTTTCACCACTCCCCAACTGCTGGGCATCCATGTTGTTTGCTGTCTTTGCTATCACAAAAAGTGCTACAATAAATGTTTTGGTGTGTATGGAATCTCTTTGGGTTGTTTCTGTAGTCAGGAGATCTCTGGGTCAAAGGATATGGACATATTAACTAGTCTTTTGGTGTAATTTCAAACTGCTTTCCAGAATCCTAGGGCCAATTCACAGCCTCAGCTATGGCATACTTGTCTTTCTATAACCCCTCCAACCTAGACTGTTCCCCTTTTTTATATTTTACTAGGTGCCAGGTGAAATGTCCAAGTTGTTTTGATTTGCCTTTCTATTATTAGTGACTTTAAGCAATTTTTCCTATAGTTGTTAATAGTTTGTAATCCTTGTATGTTTATAGTTTGTGCGTCTTTTGAATGTGAACTCACTGAGGGCAGGGCTTGATTTCGCCTTTCATTGGATCTTGATTGCTGTGTTGCCTGGAACACAGATGATGCTTCATAAATACCTGTTTCCTGACTGACTGACTGACTTCTTTTAAGGACTCCTTCAGCCATGTAGCTATTGAGGAATAGCTTTTGGTCTTCTATATTGTTAATTCCGTGCACATCTTAGATATCAGATATCTCTAAAGTATCAGAGACATTTGATGCAAAGATTTTTTTTCTTTTCCAAATCAACCACTTCCTTTCTTGTTGTATCTGTGTTGATTATGTTGGTGCAAAAGCTTTTTAATTTCATGTAATCACAATTGTCTTTTTTATTGTTTTAATTGCCTCCAGCCTTTGTAAGAATCCCCTTTCTAGCCATAGCTGTGAGTGGTACCTGATCGGATTCTGTTCTAGTTTTTTTTTTTATGGTGTGACTTTTTATATTCAGGTAACTAGAAATATTCTAACCATAGTAATTCAAGTATATCTAAATATATTTTTCCTTTCAAACATACCTAGTTTCAAAGGTATAACCCTTTGTGGTGCAGCAGATAGCCAGATAGATATGGTATGTATGTTTTTCTAAGTGATGCAATAGTAGAAAATAAGACTGATTTTTAAATAGATAGACTAGAAATTACCAACTTATGAGAGTTGTTCATCAAAGTGGTGACCTTAAGAGGCTGGACTCTTTCAGTGCTGCCCCCTGGGCATGGTGGCCCTGACTGTAGTCCCTGCTGCTGTCAAGGCTGAGACAGGAAAATTGTTTAAGAGTTCAGAGCTAAAGCCAACTGGGTGTCCACACAATGTTCAACACCAATATGGTGAGCCCCTAGAAGCACGGGGCCAACTAGCTACCTAAGAAGGGGCAGATGAGCCCAGATCAGAAAAATGGAGCAGTTTAAAGCTTCCATGCTCATCAGTATTGGAATCAGAGCTGTGAGGGGCCAGCATGCTTCCAGTGTGGGTGAGAGAATGAGACCAAGTCTTAAAGCAAAACAAGAAACCATCAGTGCTTATAGTGCCAATGCTTATAGCACGTTGGGAACCCTTCTTTTGTGAGGTTCATCGCAGCCTCAGGCATGCTTTTTTTTGCATCTCCTTTGTTGTGGTGAGTTATATCCTTTGAGGGAGGATTTGGGGGGACAGAAATATATATATTTTTAATCTATTATAAGAATGAAACGGTATAGTAATTATCAAGGCCTCTATAAACTTTAAATGGAAAGCTGGTGCTGTTATTAAATGATTCCGAGTTGGGAGGTCATAGATTTAGAGCTGGAAGAGATCTGAGGACCACTTATTTAAACTCCCATCATTTTACAGATATGGAAATTGAGGTCCAGAGTCCCACAGGTGGAAAGTCAAGGTGGATGATGTAGTTAGGAATCAGGAAAGAGTTTAATAGGTAATTACAGTGGGTCAGGACAGCATCTTAATCTCTTGGTTATGGTCTCTGCAACACATTGTGGGGACAAGGACAGAATGTTGTGTTCATCTAGGAGCTGAAATGTTATAGAGAAAGCAACAGTCTGAGAGAGAAGGCATCAAGGTGCTGGTTTTGGCTCTGCTGTCACTTCCCTCATCTGTAATAAGAAGCTGGACTCCATCCTCTTTAAGATCATCCACTTCTGACATTGTAATGGTTCATGTTTTCTTCTTTGTCTTAAGGCCCATTACAGGTCTGACATCCTCTGTTCTGTATTCAAGAATCACAAATAACGTTTGAGGTTGTTTGATGTTTTAAGACTGCTTTCAGCTCCAATGCTATCCATTCTGTGTTCCAAAGTCTCTTCCAGCTCTAACATTCTCTGTCAATTCATAGGAAAGGTTTCAGTGCTGATCATGTAAACCTTAAGTAAGCTGTACCATTATTATAAATGAA
This sequence comes from Notamacropus eugenii, assembly GCF_028372415.1. Taxonomy (NCBI): domain Eukaryota; kingdom Metazoa; phylum Chordata; class Mammalia; order Diprotodontia; family Macropodidae; genus Notamacropus; species Notamacropus eugenii. The sequence goes on from NC_092877.1 coordinate 59,252,560, forward strand.
GCCATTTTTGGCTTTATGCATAAAGATAATTTAGGGAGACTATTACAGCCATCTATTATATGGGAACCAATGAAATTCCACTTCTGTGAAAATAAAAGTGGAAAAAATAAAGTGGAAAGATAGATGGCTTGTGAATTGAAAAACCCAGATTCAAATTCTACCTCTGACATATAACCCCTCTGGGCCTCAGATCCATTTTCTGTAAAATGAGAATCTTGGCCTGGATGCCCTCCGAGCCCTTTCTGGTTTTACCTCTATGTTCCTATGAGCTGATTGAGCATGATTCTATTTTTAGTTGGCTTTTAAACTTCTGCTGGAAGGAGGCATGGTCCTAGGACAGACCAGCAGGAACCTTATAGCCAAGAGTGTGCTGTTGAATGTTTAACAAACAGCTTTCTGGGAGAAAAAATGTATCCATGATAACATTTTAAAAAATTTCTTTTTATATAACTGGTATTTTATTTTATGCATTGAAAAACATGACCAGACTTCCAAAGGGATCCATGATACACACAAGATGATTAAGCACTTTAATAATCCATAGTATTAGCATTTTTCCATCACTTTCTTTAGTTTGAATAATCAGCAAAACAATAAATCAAGCCCTCTGTTGTCTTATAGCCCATTTCCGAGGAGTCGATGCTCACGCTAAAATGAAGTTTACTGTGGAGGTGGCTCCAGCACACTCCTGTTTATAGCTAAACAAACTTATTACTGTTATTCTTTTGGTTTGGATTCTACCCCTAGTGAAATTCTGTTAGCTTCTAGAATAAAAATCTTTGAGAATTTAAATATATTTAGATATTCCTTCTTTTTTGGGGGGGGAGAAGAGAAAAAAATAGTTTGACTTCATCTTTCTGTTGGTGACATGGAAGAATTATGACTACAGGGCATAGCATCCCATCCCCAAAACCCCATCATCCTAAAGAAGCGGACCCAGAGTGGAGAAATGATTTGCCCAAGGTCCCAGCGATAAATACTCACACTTGTGAGCACTTTATAGTTTCAGAGCAAATCCATCATCTATTTTTATTCTCCTAGCATCTGGATTAGGCAGGTAAGACAGTTGTTATCATTCTCCTTTTACAGATGGAGAAACTGAGGTTCAGAGAAACAAAGGGGCCTGAGTGGCCAGTGCCACCCAGCCTTTAAGGGAAAATTGGGAGTAGAATTTAAATCTGATGGCTAGTCCTGAGCCTTGTCTGTCACTACGTGTCAAACACATTTTCTTTAAGAACCTCCTAGATCCTTTTCAGTACAGTTGCTAGGAGCCAGAGACATTTTTGGAGCCCTGTTTCTGTCTCCTTTGCTACAGATGGCTCCCTTCTCTTATTCATGACTCCTTATCTACTCTGCTGTGATTGTTATAGAGTTAACAGATTTTGAAAACCCTGGATTTGAGGCCCAATGTTTTATGTAAATAGAACATGTTGTTTTCTTCATGGGCCCCAAGATTGGACTTGAAGAAGAAATATTAGGCAGAAGTAATAATCTGCGTACACTGTGGATGACCTGAGGTTTTAATTTAAAATTTCATTTTCCATGTTATTGCGGTTTGAAAAATGACACAACCTGGTCTCATTATTCTTTATACAATGGAAATAGGTTTGCTTCCTCCTCTCTGCATCAGCTCCCTCCCTCCATGTCCCCATATGCACACTGTAAATCCCTTGAATTGGATAGCTGGCTATTGCTAGCTAATGCATGGATGTTAAAAATATTATAGGATTTTTTCCCATTTGCTCAGAGGAATCTTAGGCCAAATTTTGATTTGAAAATGTGGCCCTTTAAAACCCTGGTCAGTTCACCAAGGATTGCTAGTATGATCATGCAAAGTATGGTAGTACATGCCTATAGTCCCTGCTACAATGAGAGGCTGAGCCTCTGGATTACTTGGGTTTGGGAGTTTGGAGGTATAGTAAGGCTAAAGTTGGTAGGATGTCCACACTAAGTTTGCCACCATATGGTGAACTCCTAGGAATATATTGCCTAAGGAGCTGTGAGTTAGTCTGAATCTAAAATGGAGTAGGTCAGAGTTTTTTGCTGATCAGCATTGTGTGTGGTCCCATGAGTGGCCACTGTACTTCTAGCCTGGGTGAGAGAGCAAGACCCAGTCTCTGAAAAGAACTATGGAGGTGATGTATGACACTTTGGAGCTATATGACCCCAGGTGAGTAACTTAACCCTGTTTGCCTCAGTTTTCTCATCTGTAAAATGAGTTGGAGAAGGAAATGGCAAATCACTCCAGTATCTTTGCCAAGAAAATCCAAAATGGGGTCATGAGCAGTTGGACACAATTGAAAAACAACAACATAAGAACATAAGTACCAGACTGGGTAGGTCCCATAATGCATCTAACCCAGTTTTGTCTCAGAGATAGCAAAGGACAGGGAAACATAGGATATAGAATTCCAGAGTTAGAAGAGAGTTTGATTGGATTAGAAAACAGAACAATGAAGCTTAGAAGAACCTTAGAACATAAGGATTCAGGGCCTAGAAGGATCCTTGGGGATCACCTAGTCTAACTCATTTTACAGAAAAGAAACTGAAATCCAAAATGATGAAGGAGCAGGATCACCTTCCTTGATGAGCACTGTAAAGATTCAGCCTTGTGTGGCAAAAATCCTAGTTTTTCTTTATCAAGCTCATGAGTCTGTGCATTCGTTTAAACCTTGTTTTGAACTTGTGAAGCAATGCTGCTGAACATTGGGAACTATCTACACGGCTGAACTTCCTCAAATCTCTTTCCCAGAAAGTTTGTTTCTTCCCTCTTTCTCACTGACACCAGACCCCACCCACCCCGTCCTCAGAGGGATGGGAGAAGGTCTTTTGTGTCTGTATAACTGTTCTATATTCTATATATTGTTGTATTTCAGAAAGATAGCCAGGTGGGATAATGGATAATTGTACTTCATTCCTGAAGAGGACCATGACATCAGGGAGGTGATGCCATAAGTGGCAAGTGAATTGGGTTTAAGTGAGACAAGATCGGGCAAGGTCACCAGTCTCACTTTCTCCTCTGGAGCCGTCTGGGACCACAGTGGCCAGATATAAATCAGGATGACTGGAGATGCCCCCTAAATGTATAGGGTGCTGAATTTGGGAGTACAGAATATTGTACTATAAAATCTGCTTTTGACACTTACTGACTATGTGACCCTGGGTATATTATTTAATCTCTCTCAGCAGCAGTTTCTTTTTATATTAAAGGAGAATAATACTAGCACCTACCTTATAGGGGTGCTGTGAAGACCAAACAAAATATTATGTGTAAAGAGCTTTGTAAACCTCAAAGTGCTTTGTAATTGTTAGCTATTAATAACAGTAATCATAATCAGGTATTTTCACTCTCCCTTTCATGGCCATTATTCCCATCGGCCTGCGTTCACATTGGTCAGTGCTTGTCATCATGGTGCATTGGATAAAGTGCTGGACTTGGAGTCAGGAAGACCTGAGCTTGAATCCTGCATCAAATACTTCCCTGCTGTGTGATCTTGGCCAAGTCATAGCTTGTCCAGGCTTCAGTTTCCTTATCTATAAAGTGAGAATAGTAATAGGGAAAACACCTCAGAATTGTGATGAGGATTAAGTGAAAAAGCGTACATTAAGTGCTTTGAAAAATCTTAAAAGAGTTTGTAGATGTTATTTGCTGTTATGGTATTGGCTGTTATTATCCAGGAAACACTAGAAACTCTGCCCAGGTGGTTAGAACATTGCTTTGTCTGGCCAAGTTTTGATTTTCCAGCATCTATTCTTTGTGTTCCTATGGTATCCATGGATAAGGAGGTGCTTTGTCTATTCTTTTATACCCTTGCTATGGGATCCCCTCAGTGTGTCAGTGTTTTAGGTGATCCTCAAAGCATCTGTGGCTTGTGACCTACTCTGGGGTTCTTCATTTGTCACAGAGAGCTCCTGAGCATGTTCCTTTGGATGGCATATTGACTGACTGTGGATTTTTGACCTCTGCTCTTTATTAAGGATGCTAATGCTTGGAGATCACCACTGTGCTATTACACATTTTTGCCCTGATCTTCATTTCCACTTTCTCCTTGATGGATAGTCCTGAAACTACTTACAGGTCACTTTGCCTAACTCAAAAGCAGCCTTTCCTCTGTTGTCCTATATGATAATGACCTTCTCTCTTGGGCCTCTCACAGCCCTTTGCTTTGCACTTTTCTAATGAATCTAACGTTTTGGGTTTTACAGTGATCTCTTTTGATGTCTTGTGCCCCAACTCAAGAGTACACTCCATAAAAGTGGAGAGTGTGTCTTAGCCAAACTTCTCATCTCCCCCCCCCCCCTTTGCTTAGCACAGTGCTTGGCACATAGTAGGGTAAATAAAAGTTTGTGGAATTTGAATTTCTAGTTCATTGTCAATCCATGCTGTTATCTGACCAGAGTTGGAAGCCATTTTATGCCTCTTCTACCACCTTCTCTTTCTCCAACCTTTTTAAAGCTAAATAAGAGGAAAAGAAGCAGAGGGATCACACTTAGGCCAGAGAAGGTTTTCTTAGGGGTCAGGTTTAGGTTGATGGCAACAAGAGGAGTCAAAGTAAAAAAAAACAAAAACAAACCTAGACAGGAAGGTCCTTGAGGTACAGCCGATGATGCTGTCCTCTTATATCTTCAGAATTTATTACCACTCAGGATCCTAAGTTCCATAAGATCCTTTCATGTACTGAGTACTGTCTTTATCTTTGTACTGAATTCTTTTAAACTTAAAGACACAAACCACCTTAGTCCTTATGATTTTGGAGTTGACCAGGTCTGTTTTGGTGATAGTTGTTACTAGTTTGACATTGTAGAACTGAATAGGAGGAGGAGGTCAGGATGGTTTCATGGTCAGGAGTAATATCAGAGGCTTAGTCTCAATTACGTAGGAACCTGAGTCCCTCTACAACAGATATGTCAAAGTTGGGTTGGCAAGACTCAAATTGCTTATAAAACTGAGTAGAGCTCAAACCAAATTAAAATGTAATTGGTAAATGTTTCACAAAATAAATAAAAATATAAAATAACATAGGTAATGTTAATTTGTGCAGCAGCTAGGTGGTGCAGTGGATAGTGCACCAGGCCTGAACACAGGAAGACTCTTCCTGAGTTCAAATCTAGCCTCAGATACTTCCTAGCTGTGTGACCCTGGGCAAGTTACTTAAAACCCTGTTGCCTCAGCTTCCTCATCTGTAAAATGAGCTGGAGAAGGAAATGGCAAACCACTCCAGTATCTGTGCCAAGAAGGCCCCAGATGGGGTTACAAAAAATTGGATGTGACTGAAATGAATGAACAACAACAATATTAATTTCTGCTCTTCTAAGTTGATATGCTGCCTAAAGGGATCCATATGGAAGAGGGATTTGACTGATTCAAATCTGACTTGGCCTAGAGGGTAGAACTAGAAGCAATGGATGGTTAGATTTTACTTCCATCTGAAAAAAGAAAATTCTTAATAGAGTTATTCAAATGTAGAATGAGCTGTCTCAGGAGATCATGGGCTGCCTGTCCCTGTGTCTTTAGAGAAGAATTGGATAACTAATTGTTGGGGACACAGAAGAGATTGTTGTTCAGGTACTGGCTGCTGCTGCTAGATGCTCTCCAAGGCTCATTCTAGTATTGAGATTTGGTGACTGTGGTTAGTCAAACTCTCTGGTTCCAATCAGAAGTCACTTTTTACGTTCTAAAATCCATTCTAGTTTTAATGTTGTATTTTCTATGTTCTATAATTCTGTGTTCTAAAGTTCTATATGAGGATGGGAACCATGTTTTATCTAAACTCTTTTCTGTACCCCAGAACCTGTTCTAACCACGCTGGTTAGAATACGATATTTGTTTAATAAATGCCGATTGAATTTAATTTAATTGCTATCTGAGGTTTCTAAACCTTCCATGTTCCAGAGCCTCTTTCAGCTCTGACATTCTGTGGCTTTCTGAGATCCAAAGTGGAGTGAGAGCTGACAACTTTCAGATTTCTCGGAATCGGTTTGACCAGACCATGTGAGAATTGGAACTACTTTACTTCACCTGTGATTATTTTATTTTTAAGAACATATAATGTAAGAAATAGTCCATTACAGGAGAAAATAGAAACTTCAAGTTGGATGGGGTCTTACAGGTCGTTTGATACAGCTCCTCGACTAGAGGAACTAGGAAGGATGGGGTGAGGATTTGAGAGAGGCAGATTTCCACTCAATGTAAGGAAAGGCTTCCTATAAATTAGAGCCCTAGAATGGGCTATCTTAGAATGTAGGACACCTGCAGTCTTTGTATGAAGGCAGGATGGCCACATGCTTGCGGATATTGTAGAGAGATTCTTAGGCAGGTATACTGGTTGGCTTAGAGGTCTCTGTTGACCTTTTCAACTCCATATCTTGTGAAAAATACTGCAGTAACCCCTCTTATAGTGTCCATGACAATTTGATCATCTGGCTTCAACTAGAACCTCTCCAATGGTGCAGAACTCCCCATCTTAAGGAGCTGCCTGTATGGTTATTGGGCTAATGGACACTTGGATTGCTTTGTATTTGAAAAAGTAGGAACCTTTTTATTCTTCTCTCAAAAAAAAAAAATTTGATAGCAGAATGTATGTGTGTGATTGCTGTTGTTGTGCTTTGTCCATCGTTCTCAAAGAGGATCATGACATCAGGAAGGTGATGCCATGACTTGCAAGTGAATTGGATTTAATTGAGGCAGGGCTGTGCACTAGCCTCACATTCTCCTCTGGAGCCGTCTGAGTCCAGTGCCAAAATATAGATCAAGACAACTGGAAATGGCCCCCATATGTGTTATTAGCTTTTCACAGAAATCCTAGTCATGGATGACTGTCTTATCTATACAGTAAGACCCCAGTTGGATTTAAGCTATATGGATTTGGTTTTGTAATTCCCTGATATTTTGCTGACCTAATTTTTTAGAATTCTTGACTTCCAGAGACTGTGGTAAAATCTAAGGATAAGGGAATAGGAAGATTTATTTTCAAGATCACTGTTGGCTCCTGAACACTGTCTTTTTGACTTGTATTCTATACTTAGTGGATTAGGAAAATGCTGTTCTGATTTTGACCCTGGTCTCTGTTGATAATCCTCTTGGCCTGCCTTTCTGCATGGCTAGGTCATGCCATTTGGCTTGGGGACAGCCCCTTGGAACTGTTAACTTCCTTTTGTGTTCTAATGTCAAGCCAGCTGTGGTTCAGTCTGGGTTGTCAGGGCTGTCAAGTAGCAACATGGATTAAGAGCAGGTAGAGAATATAGAGGCAATTGAGTCCAATACCTTCATTTTACAGATGAGGAACATAAGGCTAGAGAGGTCAAATGACTTACCATGGGTCTCAAAGCAAGTAAGTATCTAAGGCAGGGTTTGGACCCAAGTCTTATTCATAGTGAGTCTAGTGCCTTATCTTGTCTTCCAGGTAGATTCCTATCACTTTCAAGCTGAAAGAAGGCTTTGATGTTATCTAGTCCAGTCCCTTCATTGTGCTGATGGAGAAACAATCTCAGAGAGGGTAAATGACTAACCCAAAGTCTCTTAGCAAGTTAGTAGTAGAGACTAGGTGACCTGGCTCTTTTGTTTCAGAAGATATTTGGGAATGAATGGGTGTAGAAGAAGGAGCATAGATCTTAGAGAAGACCTGGGTGCAAGTCCCATCTCACAGCTGTGGGACCCAAGTCAAGTTAATTAACATCTCTGTGTCTCAGGATCCTCATTTGTAAAATGAAGATAATAAAATTTTAATAACCTACCCTCATAAGATTTGTGTGTGTGTGTGTGTGTGTGTGTGCAAGGAAACTGCTTTAATCAACTTTAATGCTCTAGATAAATATGACTTTTTATTAGCATTTTTATTTTGCAGAAAAATGAAGGCTTCTTTTGCTTAATTGGACTTTCTTAGAAAAGGACCCTTCTGAGAAGTGATCACTTTGTATCTACTTTGATATGTTCACATGCGTTGAATATATTCCTGTTAAGGACAGATGCCTGTTAAGCATATAGCTAAGATATGTTTTAACACTTCAAGGGTGGGTGATTTTCTCTGGTGTAGGTCCTGCCTTCTTCTATACAGATCACAGACCTTCCATATCTTTTAATGATTTTTTTTTTCATGAGTTACCATGGCTGAAAAGATTCAGTCTCCATTGGCCATTAATCTTGAGATGATGAACCTTTCTGAATTTAGCAAGGGTGGTCCTCAGATAAGATACGTATGGCTCATTATTGGGTCCATACACGAAACCTTTCTATTTTGATAGCTGTTGTCAAGTCATGCTCTATTGACATGGTGTAATGGTCTTTTTAACCTCCTGTATTTGCTTGATGATCCATTTCATAGAAGGTGGACACTATAACATGTGAAGAACTGAACACGGACCCTGAATGAATGTTATTTTAATAATTAATTAATCAATTAATTAATTAAGGTTAATAAATTTTTATTGAACTGATATAACATGCCTTAAAGCACAGGCTCCCAAAGTGGGCAATACTGCCCCCTCCAGTGGGTGCTGAAATGATTGGAGGGGAGCAGTAGTAGCTTCAAGTGCAATTGGGGAACATTGAATAAAATAAGGGGGCAGTGGAAGCATAAGGAAAAAAGAGAAGAAAATTTTGAAAAATCATTTGTACATGTTTTATTGGTTAGGTAAGAGAGTTAGAATTGTAGTGATTATATTATTTCCCCAATAAACACACAAAATGCAAGTTATAACTGATCAGTAGTCAAGTCCACTGACAGGTCTTAACAAACAAGGCAAGCATGTCACGTGTTGTTGTCCAACAACATTCTGAAGTCCAGAATGCATCAGTAGGAATATGTTCATGTAGTGACTTGTTTACAGTAAGATACTATATGGTGACATGATGCAATACTGTGTCCTCAAAATTTCAATGCAGGAAAAAAATCCCATTAATTTAATTTGTTATATATGTATAAATTATATATTTATATATAAATTATATTCATTTATTTAATTTGAAAAGTATCATTTAAAATATTTTATATTTTTTGAAATGGTGCAAATATATTTTTAGAAAACTGTTAAAGGGTTAAAGAAAGTAGATTTCCAAGGTGGTGCTGAGTAATTTTTTTTTTTTTGAAGAGGGGGCAGTAGGCCAAATAAATTTGGGAACCTCTGCCTTAAAGTGTGAAGGTTGACTGAAGGGAGAGTTAAGTCACATATTTTGGCGATAGACAGGTAGTGCCATTGTTTTTGTATATTTGCTATTTGTCTACTTTTGTATATCTGAGCCATGAGGCCGCTTGGCCTAACTCCCAAGGAGTTGCGAACTGTGTAGATAATGCCCATATAAAGCAAGGGGGTGGGCTGTTTTCTTTTGGGAATGTACAAATAAAAGAGTCTCAGAAGACCTATGAAGAGAAGGAATTGCTTTAAGGTTAACCTGATCTCTAACATGCCCTGAGCTCCCTGTGGTATAGATCCTGGAAGCAGGAATACTTATTAGCAGTGTCATAACCTATGTGAAAAGCTGAGGTTTCTCAAGTAATAAGGGAGTGAGTGCTAAGAGCTTCTGTCTTTGAGTGGTTGCTTTCTTTGTGGACCAGCATCATAGCTATTGACACTCACATTAGTAGGATCAGCAGTGGACCTGAAGCCAGAGACCCCAAAAACTGGACAGAACATGCTCCCAGTAGATGTCCCCAAGGACCCAACCAGCAGCTGTGCTCTTTTATTTTGCTAGGACAATGGCTACATTGTTGAACCCCAAAGTCTACTTCCAAAAAATTTGACTCCAGCCATGAATTTTGTGCACAGGCTGTCTCATATCTTTCTGTGGTCAATCACTTACCCCAAACCACCATTTTGGAAAGTACTTGCTGTTAAATTGTAAAGGAAATGACCAATAGAGCTGATTGCCTTACTTCCCACCAGTAAGATCTCAACCCTCTGATATATATAGTTTTCTGGAATCTAGAGCTAGCTCCCTGCCCATTATGAAGCCTCAGACAGGGACTATGGAAGAAATGGATACATGCAGCCTGGTGTCACACTAATTGTATTTTACAAAAGAATCATTGTGGCCATATTTACATACTTTGTGGTTTTAAGCAGCTATATGTTTAACTGCATGTGTGCATTCACACACAAAATAATATATGTATGTATATGTAATATGTAGATATAACATATATGTATATACTTTTGTCTTTGTATCCCCAGTGTCTAACTGCTTACTAAATACATGAGTGTGCCCTTGACTTTGCACACACATACACCCATTATGATATGGAAATCCCCTCTATTGATAATGATCACCAAATGCTCTGAAACTTATGGCTTGGCTTTGGAGGTACCAGACACACTGAGAAGTTAGGTTACTTGTCTCTGGCCACACAGTGAGTAGGTCTCTAAGGCAGAATTTACACACAGCACCAATATCTATCTCCTGTGCCCTTCATAGCTTCTCTTCACACATGTATAACTTACAAACATAAAATTACATATGATATTTATGTCTGTGTTAATGTATCTTTATATTGATTTTAATATCTAATATAGAATTCAAGAAAACAGATATATTCTGGAAAGAAACCCCCAAACCTAGACTTGACATTTTAATAAAGACATAAACTACCAAGTTATAGTTGTCCCAGCAACTGTAATTGGGTTTGAAGAGAATACATTATTGTATAAAAGGCAATAATATTTTCTGATATTCCCAGCTTTTCCTGTGGACCTAAGGCCATTTTACAGTTGCTGTGGGAATTGTAACTGTGAGTTGCTGGATATGGACATGCTGTACATCTCTGATACACAAGGCTCATTTTGTCTTCAGTTGTAATGGAGTACCGGGTGAGAACTATGCCTGGTAGGACTGTGCCCACATTAGAGCATGATACTCTCCTCTGGAGAGAGTTCTTTTTTTAAATTATTATTCTTTTCTGTTAAATTCTAGAATGCACTTAGAGGGAATATATCTTCATGTCTGGATTTATTACTTAACACCACAAAGCTGGGAATGTGGCCACCTCATAAAATACAAAAAGACTTTGTGCATGGCACCCTGAAGTCCAGCCCATGATGATATCACCATACTGTTCTGAAAGATCTGTGCTTTCAGGGATATGGCCACTCCCTAAAGCAGATCATAATACCTTCATGTTTTATTAGCCACTTTGGTGAATTGCTTTAGCCCCGAGAATTCATGACTTGCCTGGCAAGACTCTGGTGCTGGCACACACTTGATCACTGGCTCTGTATTTTAATATGTTCCAGTATGATAGAACCTTCCAAAATTTGCATTTTGCTGACATAATCTTTTAAAATGTTAAATTTATTTATTTTTTTCAGTTAATAAACATTTATTTCCTCTCCTGCCCACCATCCTCCTTCATTGAGAAAAAAGTAAACCAAAGCCCTTATTTTGTTAAAAACAAATATTCATAGTCAAACAAAACAAATTCCCACATTGACCATGTCCAGAAGTGTATATCTTTTTCTGTATCTTGAATCCATCACATCTTTTTAGGTGGTGGCATGCTTCATCGTTTGTTCCTTGAAATCATGGTTATTCATTACATTGACCAAGTTTTTAAGTCTTTCAAAGTTGTTTGTCTTTACAGTGTCATTGTAAAATTGTTCTAGTCTGCATTCCCTCCCCTCTTCTGCAGATGAGGAAACTGAGGTCTTGAGAAGTTGAGCTAATTACCCTAAGTCACAGAGATATCAATAGTCAGAAGTGAGAGTTGAACCCACTTCCTCTGAGTTTAGAGACAACACACTTTCCATTGTACCTCTTGAAGGACAAACAGCCTGATGTACTGGAAATAGCTCTGGCCATAGTGGGCACTTAATAAATGTTTACCGAGTGATTGGACAGGTGGACAGTCCAGAGACTGGACCTAGAGTTTCTGATTTACTACCAACTCAACTTTATAACCTTTAAGTCTTATGAACATTTTGACACTCTGGGCCTCAATTTCCAATCTGTAGAATGAATAATTTGGACTAGAAATCAGAAATTTCCTGCTCATTTCACCCTGCATTGGTTCATACAAGTCTTCCTAGGTTTCTCTGAAATGCCCTTTTCATCATTTCATACAGTACAGTAATATTCCATTACATCAACATAGCATAATTTGTTCAGCCATTCATTCCTCAGTTGATAGGCAGCCCCTTAGATTTCAGTTCTTTGTTACTGGTGTAATCTTCAAGAACTTTATAATTCTTTGGAGACTTTATTGTGGCCAGGAAGTAATGCCAAGTTCATGCAGTCTCTGTCTGTGAAGCCCAATGTCTGGAAGTTGTTAACTGATCTCCCAGCCTCAAGTTTTTCTCCTGTCCAATTCTTCATCTACCCAACTGCCAAAGTCATTTTCCTAAAGCATAGGTCTGATCAGGTCACTCCCTTGCCCAGTAAGTAGCAATGGCTCCCTATTACTGTTAGAATTGGTTCCACAACCCTGCTCCAAGCTCCCTTTCCAGGCTTGTTCTATATTACTTCTCTTCATGCATTCTACAATCCAGGGAAACTAGTCTTCTTGAAGTTCTTCACACATTAACTGTTTACTGGCTATTCTCTATGCCTGAGGTGTACTACCTGCTCACCCTCTGCTCTTAGAATTTCTAATGTCCTTCAAAGTTCAGCTCAAATACCACCTCACGATCTCCCTAGCTGGCAGCAATCCCTTCCACCCCTTGGAAATTACCTTACATTTATTTGTCAAATACTTAAATGCATACATATTTTCTCTTCTGATAGCGTGTAGGCTCTTTGGGGGCAAGAAATGTTTTACTGTTGTCTTTGTGCCGGTGCCTGCCACAGTGCCTGACGGCTTAACGAATACTCGTTGATTGCTTGACAATATGTATTTGTATATTTGTCTAACTCTCTTTTTCAGTCTCTCTCTAATAGTTGAGATTTATATGCTGATGTATGTTTACAAAGTGCTTTTACATTTCTTCTTTCATTTGATCCTCACAGCAGCCCTATGAGATACAGGGTCCAGTCATCATTATTCCCAGTTTACAGATGAAGAGACTAAAGCTAAAGGATTGCTTTGACATGGTCAAGGTCACACAGCTACCAAGTGACAGACCTGGAATTCAAAGCCTGGTGTCTTGACTCTGTGTCTTGTTAGTTATCTTTCTGCTCTGTCATATACCTTTCCCTCTTTTGGATAAAGGGACACACATTATGGATTTGCTTTTAACTTAAGGGCGGAAGAGAAAGCATATTTTAAAAGTATGCAAGAATTCTGCATTCTTAACCAGATACATCTTTTACGAAGGCAAAAGGCTTGATTCTGGGCTCACATACAGAGAATACGTATATAGACTTATTTCTGTTCTCCTTGGCTCATTATAGTTGGGGGCCTTGCTTATATATCCTAAGTTCCTGATTTACAGCATTTCATTCAGGGTGCTCAGTGTGTGTGAAGGGATTTTCCTTCCTTGTAATTTCTGTTTTCTCTAATCTCTCTCATTCCCTTACATGTGCTATTGATCAAACAATCAGTAAGCATTTATTGAGCACCTACTCTATTCCAGGCACTAGTCTTGTTATCTGGTCATTTCACTGAATTGCAAGCACCTCAAGATCAGGGACCTTTTTACTTCTCCTTTGTATCCCCCATAGCACTGGACACAGAGTGTTATTCATAGTCTACTTTTTGATATTCTTGTTAAATTCATAGATCTAGAGGTAGAAGCCGTCTACTCTACATTCCTTTCCCTATTCTGCAGATGAAGGAAATGAGATCCTGGGAAATTGAGCTGGTTGCCCAAGGTCATACAGATATCAGTGGTTAGAAGGGATATTTGAACTTGGGTCCTTTAGCTTTAGGGCCACTATGTTTTCTTTTGTACCTCTTGAATAACAATCCTGATGTACTAGATAGTACTGGACATAGGTATTTAATAAATGGTTATTGATTGGTTGAACAGAGGGACAGTCAAGAGACCTGACTTAGAGTTTCTAATTTACCATTAACTCAACTTTATGATCTTTGAGCCTTATGAACATTTTGACACTGTAGACCTTGATTTCCTATATGTAAAATGAGGAATTTGGACTAAAAGATCTCAAAAATCCCTTCAGCTCTGAGATTCTGTGCTCCGTTCTTTGTTCTGTCCTGACATTGTATGGTCTCTTTCAGCTCCAACATTCCAAGATTCTTTACATAACAGTTCCTAGCTATGTTATGGTAGTGTGGAGTTGAGAGAAAATTTAGAGTGCCACTGCCTGGCCTAAATTTAGCCTGTGAATAAGCAGTGCGGGTTAGTTTTCAAGGCAACTTTCAGAAGCATGCGATTCTTCTAACAGTCACTTTTATACTTAAAAAATGGAATATGTGATGATGTTGTTCTAAATGGATGCACCAACACATTGTCAAAGCTTGAAAAATTATTGATATTAATCATGTTCTATTGTATTTCTATCAGGTTACAATTTTCTTCTGAATATTTTGATGCTAAACTTCTTTTTGTGGATCTCCCCCACCCTTCAAAGAACTGTGATCCCTGCTAATGGTAGCTATATTTCATTGTTATACTCAATGAAGTTTGTTTGGTAGGAACATTTATTCTGAGCAAAGTGATACAGTGGGTCTCTACTGGGCCTGGAGTCAGAAAGACTCATCTTTCTGAGTTCAAATCTGACTTCAGATACTTATTAGATGTGTGACCTTGGGCAAGTCATATAACCCTATTTGCCTCAGTTTCCACACCTGTAAAATGAGCTGAAGAAGAAAATGGCAAACCATTCCAGTATCTTTGCCAAAAAAACTCCAAATGGGATCATGAAGAGTTAGACATGACTGAACAACAACAAAAAGAACATTTATTATGTGATTATATGTTCTAGGCACCATGCTAAGCACAATACATATAAAAACAAACGAGAAAGATCTTGTCTATGGAGAAGACAGCACATAAAGGGGTGTGGCAAGATGAGTCGAAGGGGAAAGAGTATGGCTAAAGAAAATGGCACTATGGCCTGGTTTCAGTTAGATAGGGGAAAGAACTCACCTATCAAAGCCATGTGAGCACCAGGAGGGAAATCCTAGTTTCTACTGGGTTAGAGATAGCCAAGAAGTTGGAACATGGCTAAGAGACTACGGGAGGCATTGTTGGGGCCTAGCTCCCAGAAGAACACCAAAACCTCATTTATTAGCACTTGGGGAGGGCAGGGGTGGTGCAGAAGAAAGACAGTCCTAGTTTCTGATGGGTTGGAGATGGTCAGAGAGTAGGAGCATGACTGTGAGACCACACAAGTGTGGTGGTCAGGTTCCCATTGGGAGAAGGCCAAAGCCTCACTTACTAGGGTGGGGGCAAGGTGTGTGTATATAGAGGGGCACAACCAGAAGTGGAGTTCTAGTTTCCATTGGGATGAAAATGGTCAGAGGATGAGGCCATGATGGGGAGATAGAAGGAAGTGTAGTTATCATCACTACTAATAATAGAAGCGAATATCATCTAGCTGTACACAGAACTTCACAGTTTACAAAACACTTTATATACATTCTCTTATTTGTACCTCCTGTGAGCAGAGCACTGTGCTGACTGTTGAGGAAAGATTCAGAGATAGAGATGATGGGACAAAAATGAGAGATGTGTAAGTAGCATGATAGGATTTGGTAAGTGATTGAATATGTGAGATCAGAAAGAGAGAGGAGCGTCCAGGTTAATGTGGCCTTGAGGGTGAATGGTGGTTCCACTCAGAGCCATAGTAAGGAGTTCTTGTGCCTGGGACAACTACTACAGACTGCCCAGGAAAGGAGCACAAAGCATTATTCAGACGAAGGAGAGGCAGGAATGATCTGGAGATTCCAGGATACAAGCATGAAGTTAGGGCTTAGGGTCATTAGGAGGAGGAAGAGGGAAGAGCTCAATTCAGCCTGCCATTTGTGAGCCTCCTCTTTCAGTCCATTATTCTCATTAAACTCTATCATTTCCATGCTTCTGAAGGATTCTTGGTATGTTGGCATCCTCCAATTCAGTGTTTTAAAGCAAAACCTCAGTCATCATACCCTAGTTGGGGCTCTTATGACATTGATAGACACAGGAAGTCAGAAGAAAGAGTAGAATTAGGGGATCTGGAAAAATCTCAGGTTTGGCCAATGTTGAGTTTGAGGTACCAGTGGAACATCCAGATGGGGAAATTTTGTAGCTATTTGGCAGATGTGGGCTCAGAGCTGAAGTTCTTAACCTTTTGCATGGGTTGTAGACCCCTTTGGCATTCTAGTAAAACCTATGTATCTTTCTCAGAATAATGTGGTTTGCTTTTTTAAATTATAATTGAAAGAAATGCTAAATTTCACTTAGAGGTCATTGAAAATAAAAATGACTGGTTTTTTTCTTTATCCAAGTTCATAGACTCCTTGAAACTTATAGTCAATAGACCCCAAGTTAAAAATCCCTGATCTAGAAGTCAGAAGAGAAATAGGGTCTGCACATGTCAATTTGGGAGTCTATTCCGAAGTAGTAGTTGGAGCTGTAGGAAAAAGTAACTGACTTTCTGATAGTGCTTAAAAGTTTTCAAAGTTCTTTACATATATTTGATTTGTGCCTTACAAGCCATCTGTGAGGCACTGTGTTAAATCTGGGGTAGCTCTTGAGGATCTGATGAGGAACTTGCCCCCAAGTGGATATTAGAGTGGATGGCCCTCTGAAGGGAGAAGGAGAAGGGTCCTATGCAAGGGATCTGTAGGGGGCTGCCCACATGCCCTTTGGAGTCTTTTCTGAGTGGAAGAGGCACTAGCTCCTTGTCAACCATTTTTACCTGGGCTATTGAATCTGGTGTTGCAGATAGCAGAAAGCTAGGGGAGCCAGGCTCCATGTCTATTTTTATGCCTGAGTGAAAACAACTACCTGATTTGAATACCATAACTTCAGGTGATCCAGTTGTGCCAGATTAGGTCCAACTTAGATTGAAACAGGGAAGTAAATATTCCTGACATCCTTATTTCTTTGTTACAGATGGGGAAACTGATCTCAATTCAAAGCAGTACAGTGAATTAGGATCATAGATTATTGATGATATAGAGACCATCTAGTCTACCCCCCACATTTTAAGTTAGGTCAAGTGACTGCACAATGTCACACAGCCATTAAATGTGGCAGGACCAGGATTCCAACTTAGACCCCCTGACTCCAAGTCTAGCACACTTTCCTCTGTACCATGTCGCCCTTAGTCCCTCAGGATAGAAGTGCCAAGGATAAACTTTTAACCTGGGACTTCTTTACACTGAGGCCAGCACTCTGGGCATTATATACATGGCATAAGTGGGATTGCCTAAGTCAAGAAACATGTATTAGACACCTACTATGTGACAGACACTGTGATCAGATCAGATGTTGGACTACATAGTTTTCTAAGGTCTTTCCAACAAAAATGTGAGGTCTGACCTATGATCTTGGGCATTATGTCACTTTAACCATTTGAGTCTCAATTTCTTTACGATGGTAAATAGGAAGATCTGTTTCAAATCTAATATTCTATGATTCTGTGGAATTTTAGGGTGAAAGACATTGGAATTTGCTAAGCTTGTAGGGCAGAGGGTTCCTCAATTTCCTCATGACCAAGGGCTCCCAGGTCTTAGACAGCAGTGATGATGAGGAGACTGATAGTGGCCAGAAGCTAGCTAAAGACGACAGAGAGTGGTGATAGGTGTCCCTACGGGATGCTCCGGACTCTGCCTGAAAGGCTTCAGATTGAGAAGGAAGCCAATGAAGGTAGTACCCAAGAGTCCATTAGTTAGACAAGAAAGAATACAAAAAGAAAGGATTGGCCAAAGACCCTGTACAAAGCAGGATACCTGGAGAAACACGGGCCTCATGTAAACATGGAATAGGATGAAATTCCAGTTTCTGGCAAGATTTTTAAATGGATTATTAAATGTTTCACAAAATTTCAGAGTCTGAGGAGACCTCTGAAGCCTTCCCATTGAATCCTTACCCAAACAGAAATCTACTTCATATTTCTGACAAGGTAGCATATGACACTGGATTTATCACAAACAAACCAAACCACTCCCTTGGTCCAAGCTTGGCTACTTTCCTTTTTGCTGATCTTCTTATCATGTCATGCTCCCTCTTGCTCCCTCACTTTCTGTTCTTAGTCCCACTTCCATACCATTCCTTCCATATCTGGCCTGACCTCAGTCATCACTGTCCTAGCCTGAGATAGTCTCTGAGTTTCAACCTCCTCCTCCCATATCCTGAACCTGGGATGACTTCTGTGTTCTCCATGCCTCACCCTTCCTGCTGTAGCCTGACTCCTCTGATGCTTGCTGTTGCACTACCCCCTGCCCTGACCTGCCTTCTCCATTCACTCCCCTAGCCTGGACTGTCCTTAGCCCCATCTCCTCCCTCCCTGCCTGTCCTCTGGTTTTTCTATCCCTTATTCTGCTGTTGACACTGGCTTCTGCTTAGATCAGGCAGCCTCCAACCTTGTTCCTCCTGCCCTAAGCTTCTGTGTAAAACAGCATGAGGCTGAGGTGATGGTGTGCCCACTTTCCACAATGGTTGGGTCTGTACTGTCCCTGTCCCTACTGCCAGAGGTCCACCCTCCCTCACAGCTCCTGAGGCTCCTAACTGCCTAGTTTGAGACCAGTAGATTGTGAGTATTTACAAAGCAAAGCAGTGATCACTAGGAGCCAACATGGCTTTATTAATGATAAGATTTGCAAGATTAACCTCATTTTTTCTTCTTTTTGCAGTCACTAGACTGGTCAGTTTAAAGAATTAAAGAGATAGTGATACCTGCATTTCAGCATATATTTGAACAAATCTCTTTGAAAAGCGTTTCATGTTCTTGTCAGTGAGATGAATGATGGATGGCTTTGTAATGGACTGTACAACCATACCCAAACAGTGTTGAATAATGATGGCTCAGCATCACCCTTCAGGAGGGTCTCTAGTTGCATGCAGCTGGATTCTATATGTTTTCCTACTTGTACTGATTTTTAAAAATTTAGTGATTTAGATGAAGATGCTGAAGATGTGGATGATATGCTTAGCAAATTCACAGATGATGAAGCTGGAAAGGGGGGAGAACACCCACTAGATGACAGTATTAGGATACAAAAGGATTGTAAAGAGCTGTAATAAGGATCTAAGTCTAATCTGATGAAATTTGTTAAGGATAAATGTGATATTCTTTGCTTAGGATAAAAATCCCTACTGTATAACTGTCATATACTGGATTAAAATCAGCAGGTGGTATAGTAGATAGAACACTGAGCTTGGAGTCAGGAATATCTGAGTTCAAATCCAGACTCAGACACTGACAAAGAGTAGGCATTTAGTAATTGCTTGTCTGCTTCACTCTCTCCTTCTCTAGGTTTATATGAAACAGACCTGGGGGTTTTAGTAGTGAGTTCAGCATGAATCATATATAATTATAACAGTCAATAAAGCTGATGTGATCTTGAGTTTTAGCTTTATTACTAGAAGTAAAATGTTCAGAATGAGAGAGGGGACTGTTTCCTGCCCTGGCCAGATGATACCTGGAGCAAAGCTAGAGTGAGAACAGGATAGCCACCAGAATGTTACAAGGTCCAAAAGTCATTTTCTATGTAGTAATAAGGTATTTGGCCTGGGAAAAAGATGATTTGGGAAGGCATAATAGCTGTCTTTAGATAGCTAAAATTTTGTCATGTAGAATAGTGAACACGCTTTTTCTGTGTAGTTCTGCAAGGCAGAAATGGGACCAAAGGTATATAGAGTATACAGATGGGGTGCACTAGGTATGTTCTGGTATATACCCTAATGTATCAAAAAAAAAGTGGCCTTGAATCGTAATTTAATTACATGACTTCTTAAAAAATTGTTTTAATATAGATTATTGGATTATAAGTATTATGCTTAAATGTAGTTCAGTTTTTGTTTTTTTAATCTTTTTGATGAATAAAATAAATACCTCTTATAATTGAATATCCAATAAACATTCACTTAAAAATTCTCTGGGTGCACATCACAATAAAATGTGGAACTCATACTTGAGACAAGGACTCAGCTGGAAGTTCCTAGGAATCCCGATTTTTATTCACTATAAGGAAATAATATTGGAAGCTGTCCAACAATAAAATTGTCTACCTGTCTCACAAGGTACTGAGTTTTTCATCACTGAGAGGTCCAGCAGAGACAAGATACTCGCCCTCCTGGAATGTGGGGTTCTTGAGGTCGGATCACACCCAAAGTTCCTTCCAAATATGAAATTCCTTTATCCTCAAATCATTAGGTTGAACCAGTTGAGGATAATCGCTACAGACCTTTGCAGAAGTTTAGTAATGAAAGAAAGGACATATATTGGATCCTAGCTAAAAAGGGATAAGAATCAAAGAAAGATCCATTTTAAGAAAGGGGGCTGATATTTGAAAATACTTTTCTTATTCTGTTTGTGAGAAGCAGGGTGGCTTAATGTGGATAGAGAGCCAGGAAGACCAGAGTTCATTTCTTGGCTCTGACAATATACTACCTGTGTGACCATGGAGAAGTCACTTTATCTCTTAGTGGTCTAGGCAACTTTATGAGATTCTGAGTTGCAGAGAAGAGGTTGATCTACATTGGGAGTGGGAGTTTCCTCACCTGGGAATTTCCTATAGCAATTACAGGTTCAGTTCCTCTCCCTTTTCGGTCTATACAAACTTTAGTCTCTGTTTCATTTTTGCATTAGTGACAGGGTCTAGATGCAAGAGTGGGGAATTTGCAACCTGGGGGCCACATGTGGCCCTCAAGAGTGGCCCTTTGACTGAATCCAAACTTCACAGAACAAGACCCTTTAATCAGAGAATTTGTTTTGTAAAACTTGGGACTCATTCGAAAGGTCACACCCAAGGACCTAGAAGGTCACCTTTGGCCTCCAGGCTGCAGATTCCCCACCCCTGGACTCTGGAGCTAGAAAAGACCCTTAGCTAGGACTACTCTGTCCAGACTCTTCCTCATATAGGTGAGGAAACTAAACCCCAGAGATATAAAGTAATGTGTATAAGGTTATAGCAGTAGGAAGCAGAACAGTCAAGATTCTGCCTCTGATGCTCTGACTCCAAAATATCCAGTCCTTTTCCAGCTATACGGCTCTGTCCTCAAAGGAGCTGGTCCAAATTCAAATACTTTCCCCCCATGAATAGACTCATAGAGCTCTGAATTGTGTCCTGCTGAGCATATTGCAGACAAAGGAATCATGTGCATGGTTATGTCATTCTTGTTGGTAATTTTTCCAGTGCCAGGAAGCTGCCTTCCCTGAACAGACCCTTAACAGGTTGATGGAGTTACACCCCAAGGGGTAAGGAAACTCAGGTTAAGTACTGGGATCCGAGAATCAGCAGCAAAGAACTTTTTGTGAGCTGTTTAGGAGCCTTGGCCTCAAGTCTTATTATATATGTGACATTAGATAAGATTTTTATTCTCTCTGCCTTTCGGTTTGTTCAGCTGTAAAAAGGGATTTGTGATATTCGTTCTGCCAGCCTCAGAGGGATGATGTGAGAAAGTTCAGTCCACCCCTGGATCATTTCTCACATTGGAAGTGCCCTAACTCTGGTTGGCTGGTTCCTCCTAGCACCTCCATTTTTAGATGGATGCCTTGGTTGCCCATGTCTTTATTTCTCCTCTCTCTATCTACACTTCGCTCTTGACTCTGGGTTTTCCCTACCATGCTCTATGCTGGGTACCTCCACCTGCCATTTCCTAGTCTACCATTTTTAGCTTCCTTTTAATGTGTATTTATTATTAATATGTATTTATTATCTTTCTACTTCTATTTGTGTTCCTGGTGCTTAGTGCTATGCGTACTTAGTATATAATAAGTATTTAATAAATAGTTGTTGACTTGATGAACAGAACTACACTGTAAGATCCATGACATATAAGTGATCAAGGTATTATTTCTTACTAGATAGTTGTAGATTGCCATAAAAACTGTGGTAGCACAAGGTACTAGTGTCTTCTATAACAAAAAAGGGATTGATGGCTTAAATTTCTTTTTTAAGCCAAATACAAGGTGTAGTAGAATGAGAACTAGAATTGGAATTAGAAGAACTGGCTTCAAGTCCCAGATTTGCTAATTACTGCCTGGGTGACCTTAGGTAAGTCACTTGCCCTTTCTGGATTTTCCTTTCCACCACCTATAAAATGATGGAGTTGAACTTGATTTTAGGATTACAGATTACAGATTTTGGGGCCATCTAAGCCAATCCCCTCCTTTTACAGAAGAGGAAACGTGTTCAGAGAGGACTTGCCCAAGGGCATAGAGAGTAGATGGCAGAACTATAATTTGAAACCAGTCTGACTCCAAATCCAGCCTTCTTTTCTTGTTTCTATTGCCTTTCTAATAACCACTATGGTTCCTCCAGACTGTCAATCCTACGATTGAACATCAGTTTATATGGCAAATGTGGGCACGTTGGTTTTAGAATTCACCCACTTCTACCAGTTCTAAGGTTAGGGAGACCATGGAGCATTAATAAAAGACACCTTGGACTAGATTCACAGCCTCTGATTTATTAATGTGATTCTCTGAAGCCCTGAGTTCATCTGTGGCTTTGTCCAAAACCAGAACGAGGGATTTTAAGTATCAATGAGAAACAATTGTTTGACCTTGAAATTAAGTCAGAGATTTCTACAAATCTGGTGCCTGCTTATTTCACATCAGCTCAAGATGATAAGACAATAGTTTCCACAGGGAATGATCGTGAATTACTGGCAGGGGCGAGTGGTCACAAGGCAGCTACTAGATCTTTTCCTGTTTCCTTCTTCTTCCACATTTCTATCCTCAGCTTAGGGAATGCTGAAATGCCTGTTAAATCGTTCTCTACAGGGCACCCAGAGGAGAAAGGCTTAAAGGTTGTTGTTGTTGTTGTTTTTTTTTATACTTGTTATAGCTGACAAGTAATAAAATCAAGAATGGTTATTTTTATATAGCCAAATTTGTCACCATGTCTCCTTGGACTTGTCACCACATAGCATGGCCTTTCTTGGAGTCACTGAGGTCAATGTTTCAATACTGTTGCATGGTTTCTTTTTTTCCTTCTTGGTTCTGAAATTGAGTAGGCTCTCAATTGCATTGATCACCAGGAACCTGGGGACTTTGACAGCCATGGAAAGAACTGAAGTGATCACCTAGTGTAGTCTCTTGGATGTTTGGTTTTTGTTTTTTTTTACAGTGGAGGAAACTGAGGCTGAGAGAGGGAAATGCTATGAACTAAAGGCAAAGTTGGTGCTAGAACTTGCAGCACCCTGCTTGGTTTTTTTTTTTTAATTTTGATAATTTTATTTCAGCATAATCAGGTTTCTTCGTAATTCTCTGTATTTTATTTTAAGCAGTTAAAAACATTATTTTAAAGAGTTTATAGGCTTCTTCAGATAACCAGAGGGGTCCATGGCATTAAAAAGTTGAGTCCCTGAGCTAGATGAACTATAAGCTCTCATCTGTATATACTTAAAAATTATATATTTATATAATTGTGACAATTACGTAAATACGTAATTTGCTTAATTCTATGGGCTTAGAGCCCCTCAACAGCTACAGCAGAATCTTCTAGGAGAAGGAAAACATGATGAGGGCTGAATTCCCTTGAATATAGTTAAATTTTTTATGCTTTAAATTTTAGGACTAGATTTAATGCCTGGGTAACTTGTACCATCCCAGAGAGAGTACATTTTCTGTAATTCTTCCCCTTTCTGGAAGGCATAAGGAAAAATCCCCTGACAATTAGTGCTCTGTATGACCTAAATGGACTGCCGGGGGAGACAAGAAATGTGACTTTGTGTTGTGTTTCATTATGAGTTGCAAAGCTGATAACAGCCTGTGAGGCAGGTGGTGCAAGGATTTATTGTTACCCACATTTAAAATAGTGCACTTGAGTCTTGGAGAAGAATAATCCTAATTATTAACATTTATATAGAGCCTTAAACATTGCAAAGAATTTTACTCATAAGATCTCATTTGGACCTAATAACTACCCTGTGAGATAGGTGCTAGAAATGTTCTCCATAATTTACAGATGAGGAAACCGAGGCTAACAAAGTTTAAGTGGTTCTTTTGTGGTCACATAGATAGTCAGTGTCTAAGGCAAGCTTGAACCCATACAGGCATGCCCTGGAGATATTGTGGGTTCATTTACAGACCACCACAATAAATCGAATATTGCAATAAAGTGAGTCACACAATTTTTTGGTTTCCCAATGCATATAAAAGTCATATTTACATTATACTGTAGTCTGTCAGGTGTGCAATAGTATTATGTCTGAAAGAAAATTTGTATATCCTTAATTAAAAAACACTTTATTGTAAAAATACTAACCATCATCTGAGCCTTCACTGAGTTGTAATCTTTTGGTCCTGGAGGGTCTGGGCTCAGTACTGATGGCTGCTGACTGATCCAGGGGTGGGTGGTTGCTGAGGGCTGGGGTGACTGTGGCAATTTCTTAAAATAAGATGACACGAGTTAGTAGCATTGATCAACTCTTCCTTTCACTTGAACACTTGGAAGCCATTATTGTAGGGTTATTAAATGGCCTAATTTTAATATTGTTGTGTCTCTTGGAATAGGGAGGTCTGAGGAGAATGAGAGAGAGGGGAATGGCTAGTTTGTGGAGCATTCAAAACACACGCAACATTTATCGATTAAGCTTACTGTCTTGTGTTGTTGGGTGCTGTTCTTGGCTTCCCAAAACAATTACAGATCATCACGTCTCCCATTGCATCCTGGACCATCTCCAGTCATCCTGATGAGTATCTGATCACTGGATCCAGATGGCTCAGGAGGAGAAAGTGAGGCTGGTGACCTGGACAGCCCTCCCTCACTCAAAACAAAGTCAAATGCAAGTCATGTCATCATTTCTCTGATGTCATGGTCCTCTTCGAAAACAAAGGACAAATACAACAACAAGATCACCACAACAGAAATAATAGTAATGAAAAATTTGAGATAATACAAGAATCCCCAAAATGTGACACAGAAACATGATGTGAGGAAAAATGGTGCCTATAGACTTGCTCAATGCAGGGTTGCTACAAAACTTTAATTTGTAAAAAAAACCCCCACAACATCTGTGAAATATAGTAAGGCAAAGCACAATAAAATGAGGTATGCCTTTTATTTTCCTTCTTCTGAGTTACATATTCTGCCCAGTCTGCTTCACTGCTCTCAGAATGAAAGGGACTTTCTCAGAGCCATACAACTACTAAATATTAGAGCTGAATTCAATTATGCTGTACTGCTTATAATTTTTCTATTACT
Organism: Notamacropus eugenii; assembly: GCF_028372415.1. NCBI lineage: Eukaryota > Metazoa > Chordata > Mammalia > Diprotodontia > Macropodidae > Notamacropus > Notamacropus eugenii. Next base: position 59,277,750 of record NC_092877.1, read on the forward strand.
TGTAGTGATTTCCCCCTTTACTGAAGTTGTCTAGGCAGAGGCTGGATGACTCACATTGGTTATATTGTAGAGGAGACTCACGATTCAGGGAGAGGTTGAAATGAATGGTGTCTGAAGTATCTTTCAACTTTGAGATTCTAGAATTCTCTCTTGGACTGTAATCTTCGATATACCATATTGGTCCAAATATGAATCATACTCCTTTCCTCCCACCTCCCACCTTAATTTAGCTTCTATAAAAACCAAGTACAGCCTTTAATTCTTTAACTGTGTTCTTGGTATTAAATAAAGCGCTTTGGTTGATTTTAATGGTGTAGACATGATACGTATTGAATCTCTCAAGGGACTTAGGATGATAGGACCAGACCATAGATGTTCAGACAGAAGGGACCTTAGAAGTTGTCAAGGCTAACTCCTTTATTTCCCAAGAGAGAGTGAGGTCTAGAGAAGGTAATTTGCCCAATATTACACAGGTAATAAGTAAGCGACAGGGTTAGGATTAGAACTTGGGTTCTCTCATTCCTAAGTCAGGAAGTAACCTTTCCATTGTGATAGGCTGATTTTTCTCCAGCTCTACTTCAGAATGGAGCTTAGAGTATTAGGTATTTAATAAATGGTTGTTGTCTTATAAAACCCATTCCCTTTCTATTGTAATGGAAGGTGGTAAAGCCAACTTGATAAGAGAATGGAAATAGAGAATGATACATGGTACAGTGGATAAAGTACTGGGCCTGGAGTCAGGCCTCAGACACTTACTAGTTGTGTGACCCTGGACAAGTCACTTACCCCCGTTTGCCTCAATTCCCTCATCTTTAGAATGAGCTAGAAAAGAAAATGGCAAATCACTCCAGTATCTTTGTTAAGAAAACCCCAAATGGGGTCATGAAGAGTTGGACATGACTGAAACAAATGAACTACAATTGAGAGTGACAGACATGAGAGAGGAATGATGTTAAAAATGAATAAAAACTTTTTTTAATGGAAAGAAGTGTAAAAATATGAGAAATATGTTTTTAACACGATAATTTTCCATAAGTATTTCTAATATATACCTGAGATGTTTTTCTTCTCCAAAGCTTCTCATTTTAGTGAGGTGGAAGGGAGGTGACCTATATTCTTACCAACATGGCATTTAACGCTTCATGCTTTATTCACTCTTCCACGTATATTGTTCGTTCTGTCACTAAGTGTTTGCTTTTCTCCTTCCCTCTTAAACTGGGAAGATGAGAGCCACACAGGTTATTACATGGTAAAGAGGCATCATCTTCTCATTCCCTGCCTCTGATCTGGCTTGCCTTGGGGTACAGGTAGTTTTAGCTCTCAAGATTTCTTAGGTTTTAATCCACTCCCCACAGTGCAGCCCTGATTTCTTTATATTTCCTTCTTTGTAAAATGTTTCCTCTTCTGCTGCCTCTTTTAGTAGAAATCCCAGGACACACATACACACACATACACACATGCACACACGCACACACACACACACACACATGCACACACACACACACTCTCCCTCTCTTTCTTTCTCTCTCTCTCTGTCTCTCTCTCTCCTTCCAACCCCCCCCCCCCTTCGGTTCTGTGTTACAAACCATATTTATCAAACAGTAGTACAATTTAGGATCAAAGGATTAGGCTGGAAGGCTTCTTAGAAGTCATGAGATCCCTCCAACCCTTTCAATTTACAGAGAAGGAAAGCAAGGTCTAGTGAGGCCTATAGGTACTAAGTTGCAATCCCCGAATTTGAACGCAGGTGCCAGAATTTTGTATCTACCAGCAAGTGTAAGAATGTTTGGAAAAAAAGGGCATTCAAAGTGCAGTTCTTCATGTGTTATGTGTTTTTTCCCTTTATGTTTTAGAACTGTGTGAATGCGAGGTCTCATTTAGATAATAAAAGTCAGACATACGAAGACTCTCATTGACCTTTCCACATCAACTGCTTTTTGTACAATACTGTACATCTATGGAGGAGTTGTCCTGCTAAATTCTGGGTGGGGTAAACCTAGTTAGTCAATTCACAGTTGACATAAACTCATAGATCCTCAGTGATCTAAGTCACTTTAGGGGCAACCAGTGCAATCCTTAATAAAGCAACCCTATGGCAAGACATGCAGAATATGATGGTTTTTAGGAGATGATGGTTGGTAGCCAATGTAGTTGGAATTTTAGAGATGGAAGACACCTAAGATGATAGATTACTGGAGCTTGAATGCTTCTTAGAGTACAGAGTGTTGGAAGTTGAGAAGATCTTATAGACCAGTTATCAATTCCAACCACCTTTTTTGAAAATTTAATTTAATTTATCTTTTAATGTAATTAATTTATAATTGACCTTTTTTTAAGATGAAAATTTGAGACTCAAGGAAAAAAATCAAATGACTCGTCCAAGTCAAAAATAAAACCTGGATCTTTTGTACCCTAGTCTAGTACCCTTTATACTATGTCATATTGTCTTTCCCCTTCTGTTTTGTCCAAATGAGACATTGCTGACTATTCAAACTGACAAAGGAATTATGGAGTGAGCTGTCCACTTTCTGTCACGATAGGGATATCAGAAGTCTCTAGGCTAAGAGCAAAACTGAGGGCTCAAAAAACGAAATATAAATCTTCCCATCAGATTGGGACTGTTCTTCTTGGTATCACATCTGTTTTCTGAAAGGACATTAATAAGTTAAGAGAATCCAGAGGGCAGTGACTGGGAAGATGAAGGGACTTGAGATTGTGCCAAATGAAAACTGGTTTGAGGGAACCAGGTATGTTGAGCCAGGAGACAGGAAGACTGAGTGGAGACATATTAACTGTCTTTGAATGTTTGAAGGCTTGCTGTGGTGAAGAATAATGAAGATGGCCCCGAGGGGAAGAAGTAGGGACAATAAGTAGAAGTTTCAAAGATGTAGATTTAATCTTGATGTCAAGAGAAACAGTTGGAGTGATCCCAAATGGGAAGGAAGGTCTCAGGAGGCAGTTGGATTGCAAGCAAAGCCTGGGGAAACACTTGTTGGATGGATTGTAGGGAAGATAGATTCCCATTGAGGTATGGGATGAATGGACAGATAAAGGTTAAGTGATTTGGCTATCATCACCCAGCTAGTTAAGTGTCTGAGTTGGGATATGAATTCATGTCTACCTGACATAAAGGTCAGTGCTCTGACCACTGTGCCCCCCGTGCTGCCTAGCCATGTCACTATAGTTCTCTTTTCAACCCCTGTACATTTAAGTGAGGTTATGTCACCAAAAATGAACTGAGCACTGACTATGTGCTGTGTATCCTGCTGGGCTTTGTAAGATGCTACGAAATCAGACTCTTTGAAGGGAAGAGTTAGAACAGAGAATGTTAGAGATAGAATAACTATAGATTGGAAGAGGTAGGAGTGACCTTAGAAATAATCTAATCCAAGTCCTGATTTTTACAAGTGTGGAAACTGAGGTTTAGAGTGGGAAAGTGGATTTCCCAATGTCACATATCAAACTAGTTGGAACTGGAGCCCAGATACTCAGATTTCCTTGTGCCCTTAAGGATCTCATAGACTAGGGGTACAGGGATAGGGACAGGACCTATGATTTCATCCATATAGAGATCCCTCCTAACTCTGAGAACCTGAGATTCAGATTCTGTAAACAATCTAGTGAAGGCTAGAGTTTTTTATTTAGGGGGAATGCTCTATCCTTTTCCAGCCAATCCTAGCTTCTTCCTAGAATGTTGCCAGTCTCAATGTCAAACTTACATATCAAAATCCAGTTTTCTTCTACTTGTAATGAACACTACCAAGGAGTCTTTTGGACACTGCCTTCTTTGAATGAGTTAATTTAAATCATATAGTTTTTTATATTTATTCCAACGCAAAAAAAGACAGTGGCTTCTAAGCAATTTTGGATGAACAATTTCTACCTTCCCCCTCTTTTCTGTTATCTGAAACATGAGCACCATCCTCTGCGCCCAGAACGAACATTCTTAACGCTCTCTCCTACATCTATTCATGGCAGGGTCCAGGTAGGGAGGTATCCTGTTATGGTACAGACAGGGAATCAAGAAACTGAAGTCCAAATTGGACCCTCACAATTCATTAGCTGTATCACCTTGAACAATACTGTATCTCTCTGAGTCTCAGTTTTCTCATCTGTCAAAAAAAATGACAACTTATGAAGGCTCCCATCTTGATGCCAAACTTTATGTTCTAATGTTCCTTCCAGCTTGAACATTATATGAATTCTCTGAGTTTCATGAAAAGTTGTTAGAGATGGAGGCTTAGCTGGAGTGCAATGACTTGTTCACTAGTTACTCAAATGCATTCAGGTACCAAAAGTAAGTTTTCCTGAAGATGTATTGATCCTTCTTTAAGTGTTTGCATGTTATGTACTTGTTTGCCTCAGGAATCAATAACTATAGATGATGGTTTTGTCAGTGAAGTTTTTCTGAATAAAATGACACCAATTTACAATCCCAAAGAAAATTAATCTGGAGAAAAAAATTATGAGAGACCAGCTGGATGCATCAAGGATTAATAACTTGGCATTCCTGGATGTTTTAAATAGTGGGCCTGGCATTGAACAACAATTTTCTGCATCTCCTTTCTTCCCTTACTGCTGTTAGGAAGAATGGGTGAAGGAAGAGGTCAACGATGTTTCCATTGACCTCAGAGGCAGGAGGGACTTGCTGATGAGTGGTATCCAGCAGGGGCAAAATACATAAAAGATCAGCCAAAGTGTGTTCAACTTCTTCAGGAGGTAGGGATTGACTGAATTGGATTTTAAGGCAAAGCAGGGATAGCATGAGCAAGCCCCCTTGCAACCCAACAGAGCCTCTGAGATGAAATAACAATAAAAATATGGAAGGGCTATATCTTTGAATGATAGAAACAGTCACATAAAGCTATACAAGTATTACATTAAAGATCTCATATCTGTAACAGGGAAAAGCCAGGAGGACATTATCTTTCTCTTTTCATATTTCAGTTTCCAGAGTAAACATTAGCTTAACTCCTCCATTTTGTCATTATCCTGGGTGTTTTCATATGAAAGAATTAAATTCCCTGGTGTGAGCTGAAAGCATTCGCTTGATGCATTCTTTAATTCTCAGAACACTTTTCCTCTGCTCTTTCCTTCCTGGCACACTACTCACTGGAAGCCTACCCATCCTTTAAAATATAGCTCGAATACCACCTTATAGGGAATCCTCCCTAATGTTCCCTTCCCCAACCATAAATAATCACCCTTTCCATCAAGTAATAATAGTAATAAAGCACAAATAGTTAGCAATCATAGCACTCTAAGGTTTGCAAAGAATCTTACAAATATTATCCCATTAACTCTCCCACAACCCCAGGAGAGAAGTACTGTTATTATCATCCCCATTTTACAGATGAGGAGACTGAGACAGATAAAGGTTAAATGATTTGGCTGTCATCACCCAGCTAGTTAAGTGCCTGAGTTGGAATATGAATTCATGTCTACCTGACATAAAGGTCAGCGCTCTGACCACTGTGCCCCCTTGCTGCCTAGTCATGTCACTATGGTTCTCTTTTCAACCCCTGTACATTTAAGTGAGGTTATGTCACCAAACATGAACTGAGCACTGACTATGTGCTGTGTGTCCTGCTGGGCTTTGTAAAAGGGAAGGGAAGAGTTAGAACATAGAATGTTAGAGATAGAATAGCTATAGATTGGAAGAGGTAGGAGTGACCTTAGAAATAATCTAATCCAAGTCTTGATTTTTACAAGTGTGGAAACTGAGGTTTAGAGTGGGAAAGTGGATTTACCAATATCACATATTGAACTAGTTGGGACTGGAGCCCAGATATTCAGATGTCTTTGTGCCCTTAAGGATCTCGTAGTCTAGGGGGAGAAGATAGGGATGGGACCTGTGATTTCATCCATATAGGGAACTCCCAGGTGACAAAACTCCTCCAGTCAGTGCAGGTTACAAACTTTCCCAAAGCTCCATAGTATGAGAGTTGCCTGGATCACTGTGAGCTTCAGTGACTTGCCCCGAGTCATAAAGCCAGTATGTGGCCAATAGAAGCAATACTTGAGCCCAGGTCTTCCTGGGTCTAAGGCCAGCTCTAGCTAAAATAACTTGAAACTATGCCCTTGAAGGGCATAGTTTAATAGGGGATATGTGACCTAATACACATGAGAAGATGAATCACAATACCTTAGTTTAAGTCCTAATACACATATATGTATGTATATATATATATATATATATATATATATATACACACACACACACACACACACAAAATGCATACAATATATTAAAAGAAGCCAGAGAACATTGATGACCAGAATAGTCAGGAAAGGCTAAATGAAAGAAGGAGGATGAGCTAAATCCCAAAGGATGGGTGAATTTGTTTATTTAGAGAGGAAAGAGTTTATGAATCTTCTTGTGATTGGGTTTGATATGATTTTTAATATTTTTGAGCATGCACATAGACAGAGCCCTGGGCTAGGGTTCAGAAGACCTTGTTCCTTGTTCTGGATTACTCTTAATCAGTTATGAGATCTTAGAAAAATCCTTTTTCCTCTCTGTGTAATTTAATTTTCTCATTAGAAAATTAGGGAATTGGACTACATGACCTCCAAGGTTCATTCCAGCTTGGATTCCTGTGAGTTCTAATTTCATTTGCTGGGTAAGCTTGGGGCAAGGTCACATAACCTTTCTAAGATTGTTTCCCCAATCCTCATCCCAAATAAGAGGATTGAACTAAGTAATGTCTAAGTTTCTTTCTAGCTCAAAAATTCTATAATTCCAAGATTGCTGCTATGTTCAGAATAAATAACTTTTTAATAGTGTCATCTAAAGAAAAAAAACAGGAAACCAATTTTTCCTCAAAACAATCATGATAGGACTTTTTATCTGTTAAAGCATATTTACTATTTCAGAGAGCTGAATGACTCTTCAAACCAGCAACTCTACATAGTCAGGATAGGAGACTTTAAGGAAATATAAGAAAATTTCAGGTTTCTAAAGGTTACCAAGTACAGATTAATGAGTTGAAAACTGCCATCACATTCAATAGCATTTATTTTAAAATTTGAACCACTATGACATTTTGAAATTTAAGTTTAGTCCTATGATTTTTCTCTGGCCCTCAGTTTCTCCATCTGAAAAATGGGCATAATAATGCTTGTACCACTTTGCAGTCATGTTTTGAGAATCAAGTGTGAAGCAAAGACATAGATGCTTAGAAGGTTTGAGCTGGAAAGGATCATAGGGGGTAATCTAATTGGACTCCTGGATTTTACACATGAAGAAACTGAGACCCAGAGAGTCGGAAGTTTCTTGTTCAAGATCACACCAATTAGTGTATAATAGAGATATGAGATATGAATCCAGGTTATTTTGCTCCAAATGTAGTATACTTTCCATTTGTGTCATAGTAAGGTGTCCACTGGTTGGTAAGCACTTAACAAGTAACTCTCTGATAAAAAAAATGTGGGCATGATATACTTTTAGGTTTAACCTACATTATTAAGATTTTCTCCATCACATTCTTAAGTCTAGATAATCAACAAAACACTCAATCTTAGATCTGTAGCATTTGTGGATTTCCAAGATGTCATTTAATAGCTGACTCTCATGAACAAGTATCCCTCTGCTCACCCCCTCATAAAGGAATAGAAAGAAGACTTGATTCTCCATTGGGAAACCAGATGCAGTCTGAGGAACATTGGAATTATAGGCTGAAGTTCTTGGTTTCAGTCCTGGATTGTTTTCTTTCTTCAAACCTTAGTTTACCTTTCTGTAAAATTTGTCTAATGATATGTGCCTTACTTTGATCTCATTGGGACATTGAGAGGAAAACAGTGGGAAGGCACTACATAAACATGAGCTCTTAGTATCGTGGGTAAGTGCTTTGTAAGTGTGAATCTGGGGCCAGAACTTGGAGTGGGTTTGAAGCCATTCACCCTGAAATGTTCCAGTGGGGGTCAACGTCAGCAAATGTTTGTGTCTCTGTGAGATATCAGTCACGTCTCCCCTGGATGCCATTGGCGACATTGACACGGGCTGAGAGAGGGGTGAGAGCTGAGAAGGCTGCATTGGGCTGTCTGTCCGCTGACAGCAGGATAATTTCATTGGCTGAAAACAGACAGGAATTAAATCTGCCCTGTGTGGAACAATGTCAGAAATGTGGTGTCTAGAAAAAATGTATATTGAGCAGAACTGAAATTATCCAATTACAGGTAGTGTGGCAGTTCCCAGGGCTGGGAGAATGACCACGTTGACAATAATGTTCCCCGTCGGTGGCTTCAAATGCTGGATGGTGCTGTCAATCACTGCTGTTTGCAGTGCCTGCCCGAGCATTGCCTTCTTGCTATAAGCCATCACTGTCTAGGCGTTATTAAATGGAGGCACATGGTTGTGACCGTACTGCTGTCTTTAAAACAGAACTTTTTTTCCTTCCAACGGTGCCCTTGGAGAAAGAAAGAAAATGAAAGAACAAGCAGAAGGATTTGAGTATGGTCTTGGTGTATATTTGCTACTAATCAAATTGAACTGTTATTCAGGGTTGCCATTTATTCCTGTTTGTCCTCATACTCTGGATTTGCTTTCCCCTTCTTTTCTTTTCCTTGTCATCCATTGCTTCTAATTCCTTCCTGTCTAGGAAGGAAATAGAATTTATAATCTTTATGTGTATCTGTATCTATATATGTATGCATGTGTGTGTATATATGTATATATAATACATACATATATATTATATGTATGGAAGGAAATGCGTTTGGTAGGGTTTTTTTTGTGTGTATATATATAATATATGTGTATATATTATATATATATAAAATTATTAACACATATGATAACTGCAAAGAGATTAAAAGTGCTGTGAGCTCAAATGATAGAGGAATCAGCTGCCCTCTGGAGGCCTGAGGAAGGCTGCATGGAAGAGCATGGGAAAGACAGTAGAATTTTAACAGGTAGAGATGAGGGTGGGACTTGAGAAGGGCATTCCTCACACAGGGAGACATATGAATGAAGACACAGAGGTACAAAAGTGCTGAATGTGAATGAAGAATAGCCACTCCTCCATCGTATCATATCATGAGAACTGAAATGAACCTTCAAGACCACCTTGGCCTGTTCCCTTATTTTATACATAAAGAAACTGAGATCCAGAGAAAGGAAATGATTTGCCAAAGTCAGGCACGCAATGTGATAAAATCACAGCAGACTTAGAATTTGAACATAGATCTTCTGCCTCCTAATACATTACCCTATCTCTTCTTTATCATTACTATTATCTTTAAATTAAATAATTTTTTTAACACTTCCATAACTGGAATATTTTTTCAAATATTGGGTTCACTGGCCTCAAATCTCTCCATTATAAAGCAGGGTAAGGAGACACAGGAAGAATGGGGAGAGGTGGGGGATCCAGTAACGGCTAACAAGGTACTTCTATGAACCACACAGAAAACTAGTCTCATCATTCTAGAGTGAAACCTTAGATTTTCTTTCTTTTTTTAAAAATTTATTTATTTAACTTTTAGCATTCATTTTCACAAAATTTTGGGTTCCAAATTTTCTCCCCATTTGTCCCCTCCCCCATCCCAAAACACCGAGCATTCTAATTGCCCCTATCACCAATCTGTCCTCTCTTCTATCATCCCTCCCTTCCCTTGTCCCCATCTTCTCTTTTGTCCTGTAGGGCCAGATATATACCCCATATTTCTATACCCCATTACCTATATTTCTTATTTCCTAGTAGCAAGAACAGTACTTGACAGTTGTTCCTAAAACTTTGAGTTCCAACTTCTCTTCATCCCTCCTTCCCCACCCATTCCCTTTGGGAAGGCAAGCAATTCAATATAGGCCATATCTGTGTAGTTTTGCAAATGACTTCCATAATAGTCGTGTTGTGTAAGACTAACTATATTTCCCTCCATCCTATCCTGCCCCCCCCATTGCTTCTATTCTCTCTTTTGATCCTGTCCCTCCCCAAGTGTTGACTTCAAATTGCTCCCTCCTCCCCATGTCCTCCCTTCCATCATCCCCCCCACCCTGCTTATCCCCTTCTCCCCCACTTTCCTGTATTGTAAGATAGGTTTTCGTATCAAAATGAGTCTGCATTTTATTCCTTCCTTTAGTGGAATGTGATGAGAGTAAACTTCATGTTTTTCTCTCATCTCCCCTCTTTTTCCCTCCACTAAAACGTCTTTTGCTTGCCTCTTTTATGAGAGATAATTTGCCCTCTTCCATTTCTCCCATTCTCCTCCCAATATATTTCTCTCACCCCTTAATTTCATTTTTTTAAAATATGATCCCATCCTATTCAATTCACTCTGTGCTCTCTGTCTCTGTTTGTGTGTGCATGTGTGTGTGTGTGTATGTGTGTGTGTAATCCCACCCACTACCCAGATACTGAAAAGTTTCAAGAGTTACAAATATTGTCTTTTCATGTAGGAATGTAAACAGTTCAACTTTAATAAGTCCCTTATGACTTCTCTTTGCTGTTTACCTTTTCATGTTTCTTTCATTCTTGTGTTTGAAAGTCAAATTTTCTTTTCAGCTCTGGTCTTTTCATCAAGAATGCTTGAAAGTCCTCTATTTCATTGAAAGACCATTTTTTCCCCTGAAGTATTATACTCAATTTTGCTGGGTAGGTGATTCTTGGTTTTAGTTCTAGTTCCTTTGACTTCTGGAATATCATATTCCACACCCTTTGATCCCTTAATGTAGAAGCTGCTAGATCTTGTGTTATCCTGATTGTATTTCCACAATACTTGAATTGTTTCTTTCCAGCTGCTTGCAATATTTTCTCCTTGACCAGGGAACTCTGGAATTTGGCCACAATGTTCCTAGGAGTTTCTCTTTTAGGATCTCTTTCAGGAGGGGATCGGTGGATTCTTTCAATATTTATCTTGCCCCTTGCTTCTAGAATATCAGGGCAGTTTTCCTTGATAATTTCATGAAAGATGATGTCTAGGCCCTTTTTTTGATCAGGGCTTTCAGGCAGTCCCATAATTTTAAAATTATCTCTCCTGGCTCTATTTTCCAGGTCAGTTGTTTTTCCGGTGAGATATTTCACATTATCTTCCATTTTTTCATTCTTTTGGTTTTGTTTTGTGATTTCTTGGTTTCTCATAAAGTCATTAGCCTCCATCTGTTCCATTCTGATTTTTAAAGAGCTATTTTCCTCAGTGAGCTTTTGAATCTCCTTTTCCATTTGGCTAATTCTGCTTTTGAAAGCATTCTTCTCCTCATTGGCTTTTTGAACCTCTTTTGCCAATTGAGTTAGCCTATTTTTAAAGGTGTTATTTTCTTCAGCATTTTTTTGGGTCTCCTTTAGCAAACTGTTGACCTGCTTTTCATACTTTTCTTGCATCTCTCTCATTTCTCTTCCCAGTTTTTCCTCCACCTCTCTAACTTAATTTTCAAAATCCTTTTTGAGCTCTTCCATGGCCTGAGCCCATTGAATATGTGTTTTGGATGTTTGGGATACAGAAGCCTTGACTTCTATGTCTTTCCCTGATGGTAAGCATTGTTCTTCCCCTTCTGAAAGGATGGGAGGAGATATCTGTTCACCAAGAAAATAGCCTTCTATGGTCTTATTTTTTTTCCCTTTTCTAGTCATTTTCCCAGCCAGTGACTTGACTTCTGAGTTTCCTCTCCACACCCACCTCACCTCCAGATCTGGCCAGCTAGTGCTTAGGGTCTGAAATTCAAATGCTGCTTCTCAGCCTCAGGGCTTTTGGTGGGGGCGGGGCTGCTATTCAGTGTGACATTAAGTTCAGGTGCTCTGGTGGCGGCAGGGCCACCACACGGGGCTCAGTTCCCTCAGGGGGTTTATGCAGAGACCTTCAACAATGGATCCGGGCTCCTGCCTGCTTTGGGAGCCCCTGTCCACTGCCGCCTCCACTGCTGCCTCCGCTGCTGCCTCCTGAGGGAGCCTGAGTTATGGAGACACCCTGCTCCCCTCTCGGCAAGCTGAAAAGACCCTCTCACTGATCTTTGGTGCCTGTGGGTGGAGGGACCTGCATGGCTGCTGGAGATTCTGTCCTTGAAGCCTGCTCGGATCTGCTCCCTTCAGTGCCGCGCAGCCAAGGCAGTGGACTCTGCTCCGGGCCCGGTGTGCAACAGACCTTTGGTGTCGGTTTTTCAGGTCTCTCTAGAACAGAAATCTCCTCCACTCTTGTTCTGTGGCTTCTGTTGCTCCAGAATTTATTGGGAGTTCTTCTTTACGGGTATTTTATGGGCTATGGGTTGGGAGCTAGCATACGTGTGTCTTTCTATTCCACCATCTTGGCTCCTCCCCGAAACTTTAGATTTTCAAAGCTTTGATAAAAATATTCACTGCTAATAATGGTTCCCTGTCAGTAAGCTGTTTAGTAGCTTGTATAGTTGGGTAAGTAGGGGGAATTTTGTTCTCAGAAATGGAGAGATGTTGACAGGGAGCTTACCTTCTAATAGAGGAGACAGCACAGAGATAAAAATAACTACAATATCAGAGAAAAGAAGAGTTATGAATAGAAGAATTACAAAGTATTATGTAAGGGTCCAAGGAAGGAAAGTTAATTTCTAGCTAGGAATAATCATGGAAGTTTTCATGGTGAAGGTGTCATTTTAACTTGGTCTTGAATGACTAATAGATGGGGAGATAGTACAGACACTGAGAGTTAAAAGAACTGGGTTCGAATCCTGGTTCTGCCACTCACTAGCCTAATGATCTTGGATGAGTCCTTTTCCTTTTTGGTATCTCAATTTTTTGGTATAAATTGAGGGAGATTGGGCTGGTATTTCCCAACCTTTTCAAATAAAACGTCTTTTATAAAAACCTATCCTCCCAAACTACAAACATTTTAAACATGGTCATATACATGGGTGCTAGACATATTTTATCTATTTAAGGTATGTCACCTGATGTATGGATTCATAGATCCTTTTCATTTATTTCAAACTCCCCTCCTCCACTCACCAAGAGTTTACAGTGCACAGATTGGGAACTACCAGGTTAGATGATTTCTAAGGATTCTTCTAGCTCCAACTTCTCTGAGTGGGATTAGGAGAGGCAGGGAGGAGAGCCTAGGGAAAGGGTATCCAGGCTTAGGAATTGCAGGTAGGACAGGGCAGGATGGAGAATAATGAGTGGAGGATACTCCAAAGCTAAACTGTAGTGTTTAGAGCTTATGGGGGATAGTTTCTGGGAAGTCACTGAATGAAAAATCCTGCTGATTCTAAAGGAATTATTTTCCAAAGTCAACACTCATTGAATGGTTATATTGAATGGTTTTATAAGCACACACAGTTTTTTATGAAAGAGGGATGGTCCTTTCTTGGCTCATTGGGTGAATTTTAGGTACCTTTGGGAATATTTCAGTATGAGTTAGAAAGTCAAGAACTTGTGTTTTATTGGTGTGATAATTCTTTCCACTAACTACAGATACCACAAAGAGTAACTAGTTTGTAATTTATAGGCTTAAGAGAATTACTTGAGGCAATGTCAGAGGAAGGATTTGAACTCAGTTCTTTTGGACTTCAAACCCAATGCTCTGTTCACTTTTCCAGGAAGTTGTATTAAACACCTGATATATGCAAGAGAAAGTGGAAATACAGAGTTGAAAACAGCATTGTCTGTGCCTTAAGTGGGCTTAGACACTAAAGCAAAGGTCTTGCTTAACCTAGGGATCATGAATTTGCTTCTGTGTTATTTTGATAAATTTCAGTATAAGTGGGTTCCTTTATAATTCTATGTATTTTACTTGATGCATTTAAAAACATTATTCTGAGAAGGGGCCCATAGGTTTCACCAGACTGTCAAAGGGATCCATAACACAAAAAGGGTTGAGAATGGGTGATTTGGACATTAAGAGTAAACATACGACAGAAGAAAGACTGAGGATTAGGAGAGAGGAAAGAACCCAACAAAGTACTATATAGAATTCTGAAGAGGAAAAGCTCATTTCCAAAGGGTTAGCAGGGAAGGCTTCATAGCAAAAGTACCACTTGATCTGGGAAGAAAGAGAAGGATTTCAGCAAGGAGATATAGAGGGTGTAGGTTCAAGGCACGAAGGATGGTCTGTATCATGCAGGGAGGTGGAGAGCACAAATGATGGTCAGGGAATCATTGCTGGTGGCCTTCTTTGGCTGGGTTGTAGATAGAGTGAAGCCAAGAAGAGACAATGGATGTGAGAATGATTTATCTTGAAAGGAGCATTTACAGGAAGTAGCAAAAGCAGCTTGTATTTTTACTCTTAATGTTCTCTTCAGAATGAATTTCCCCCGTAATCTTTAAATAGAGCTTTGATGGAGACGCCACTGTCAGTGGGAAGACCCTATTTTTGGAGCTGGGTTCATTTGGGATGAGCCCAAATTATGGATTATTCTGAGATTTCTCAGACTTTTCCTTGGATCAAAGGTGAATTGGTTGGAGGATGGGGGTGGGATGGAAGACTTCTCGAGGAGGGTGTGGAGTGTGAAGAAAATCTATTTAGACATGTCTAGGATAGAGTGTTTAGATAATCATAGGGGCAATCCTGGGGTGGAGTAGGAGAGGGGACACACTTGTATGAGTTCTGTTTTTACAGGGCATTGCAGAAGTCAAAGATAAAACTTCATTTTGTGTGTGTGTGTGTGTGTGTGTGTGTGTGTGTGTGTGTGTGTGTGTGTATGCTCAGATTCAGATACATCTAGGTAATTGAAAGGGATATGTACTTGGTTCTTTTACCTCACTGCCCAGAAAAGTGGTAAGAAAGATTTTTGTGTTTTTGTGGAAAGCACACTGGACTTTGTACAGTTACCAGCTGTGTGGCTTCATCTCCTTCAGCCTCATTTTTCCTCTCTGTGAAATGGGGATAATACTACTTGTACTGTGTATCTCACAGTGTTGTTTTGAATATGTTTGTAAACCTGAAAGGTTTGTAGAAATGTGAATTATGACTTTGCAATCAAGACCTTTCACAGACATCCCCAAACATTTCATGCCCTCCTCTTTCATGTATAGCTTATTTTTCTGCTGAATCAGATGATTTAACTTTCCCTAGAACTCCCTTTGGATATATAAACAAACAAAAAACCTCTGTCATTTCCTGCTTCTGTGAATTCATTTATTCAATAAACATTCAGCAAGTGCTTACTATTTGGTTTCTAAAATACACAGGCAAAGATGGAGGGTGTTCCAGGTATGGCACAGTCTGTGCCAATTCATGGAAGTGGGAGGTGTTGTGAAGAACAGGAAATAGCTCTATTTTGAATGTAGATGACCTGAGGAGGAGTAATGTGAAATCATTCTAGAAAGATGACATGCCACCCACTAATTCCTTATCTTTTCCCTGGTTGTTCCCCATGCCTGGAATACTCTATCCCACTAGCCCCTACCTCCTGGCTTCCTTGGCTTCCTCCAAGACTCAGCTTCGGTTCCACCTTCTTCCAAAGATCTGTCCAGTTTCCATCTGCATTGCTAGCACCTTGCCTTGGAAGTTAACTTTCATTTGCATTGTGTATATCTCGTACGTATGTGGTTATTTATATATTAGAATATGAGTGAGCACCATGATTTGACTTTTCTGTCCCTGGTGCTTTGTACATGCCTAGTGCATAATAAGTTCTTAATAAATGTTTAGTAAACAGACTGACTGGAGCCCAAATGTGAAGAACTTTAAATGTCAGAGAAGCTTGTATTTTATCTTAAAGGTACTAAGCTTCTGGGTTAGACAAGTGGCCAGAATGATGCTTTAGGAATATCAGTTTGTCAGCTGTGTAATAGAACAGGTGTCAGCCTCAAACAGAAGAAGATCCCTGATGGACAGAGACTGATCTAGAAAACCACAAATTAACATTAGATATGTTGCATTATGCTTTTATTTATTTTGTTAAATACTCCCAGTTACATTTTAATCTGATTTGGGCTACTTAATAGTTTTACTGTTTCTTGTGGCCTGCAGAGTTTGACCCTCTTGTGTGGAGGATGATTGGAGGAGAGAGAGTGGAGGCAAGAAGAATAATTAAGAGTATATTGAGTAGTACAGGGGCGAGGGGTGAACTAATCTGGTAGCCATGTTAGTAGAGAGATGAATTCAAGGGAAGGAGAATTCAATAACATTTGGCAATTGACTGCATTTTTCTGATAAGGAAGAGGGATGATACAAAGCTTAAGACCTTGTATCACTAGAAGGGTAGTGATGCCCTTAAGACAAATAGGACAGTTAGGAAGATTGGTGGTTTTCTGAAGAAAGATAACAGGTTCCGTTTTGGATGTGGTGAGTTTGATGTACCTACAAGACATCCAGTTGGAGATGTCCAGTAGGAAGGTAATAACATGGTACTGGAGCTTGTTGAGAGAGACTAAGGATGGCTAGATGGCTAGATCTGGGAGTCTTTTGCTTAGAGATGATAATTGAACTCATGGGAGCTGATAAGATCATAAAGACAGAGGACATAAAGCAAGAAAAAAAAAATACCCAGGATACTTCCAATGCCCAGTTTGCCTGTTGAAAATACAAGCCACCTTTCAAAACCCAGATCAGGTCCCATCTCCCCCTTGAAATTTTCTATTTCCCCCTCTTGACAACTTCCTAGACTTCTCCTTCTTCCCACACTTCCTTCTCTGGTCAGCTTCTAAAAATAGCCTCTTACTCCCCTGGTTTATATAACATATCACTCATGCCTTGTCATTCCATGTTCTGCTGTTGATCTTCCATCAAAGATCTGCCCAACATACCAGAAGCCTTTTTCTAGGTCTTTTGATGATCTGTCAGTCTATTATTTCTCATTCTTGCTTCATGATTGACCGTCCTCCTTTTCTAATTATTTATTTTCTCTGTCATAGACCTTATATACTTTGTTTCACATGGGTCATCATTAAATTGGGTCAATGAATCAATCATCAAATAGTTTATATCTATTTATAACTACCATTCATTTATCCATTGTTTCTGTGGGTCATCTATAACTTTGATTCTTTGGAGAATATGGTATTCTAAAATATGCAACCATGCAGCTTTTTCAGAAAAACAGTTATTTTAAAAAAGATGAGTTTTTAGACTATTGAATAGCTTGGAATCATTAAAACCTCTGCATAATTACCTAAAAAAAAAATTCAGTCTGCTTTCTCTTATTCAGTTCTGGGCTCAACTCGTTGTCCATCTGCAGTACCAATCTCAGATGTATGAACTATTGTGCTAACTTAGTGGACTAGCCATCCAGCAGTAGATCAGAATCTGGTAATAGGCCTTTTCATCCATTAATTTTTTTCCTGTTTGTCTATGTTGTTATATTGATATTTCTTTTTAGTAACCATGGATCATGAGATTCATATGAAGAGGTCCTATGATATTCTGGGGCCTACTGTGTATAATCAGCATAATACGAGGAGCTAATTGAACCCCGTCTATAAAGAAACAAACATTCTTTCATTTGGAGTCTGTGCAGGACAACAAATGTGACAGTGGAGAGGATCTATGAGGATCATGTAATTTTCTGTTTTATGCTTGCCTTTATTTATTGTTATGCCTTTATTTATGGAAAAGCAGAGAGTTACTGAACAACTGTTGCCTTAGGTTTTGCTTATCAAGGAATCTTGTCTGATCTTACCATATGCAAGAGAGATTCTTTATTGGGGGAAAACGCCTTAGAGTTTTCTTCTTATTTTTAAAAATGCCATTTAAAAACCCAACAAACACTAAGCACAGAAGGATTTATTTACTATACTTTTTAGTCATTTATGTGACTGTAAAAGTCTGATCAGCTATAGAAGATAGTTTGTGATTTCATGTGATTTCATTACGGTATCCTTGATACACATGTAGATCATTCCCATAAAGATTTTTTTGTTATTGTGTGTTCGTCCTTCTTTGCTGAAGAAGACCATGCCATCAGAGAAATGATGTCATGACTTGCACTTGACTTTGTTTTGAGTGAAAGATTTTATAAAAATGAGAAAGCAGGAATATTAGTTGGCAGTTACTGATGTTCTGTCATTAATCTTCTTCTGGGTAACAGTATCATCTGTGAATTTTTTCGTTCTTCTAGTGTCTTCCCATACTTCAGATACCTTCTGAAATTATTTCTTTATGCTTTCAAGATTTTTCTACTTCCTACAAGGATTTTTTGGTCTGGTCCAGTCCTTCCTGACTTGGATTTCTTAGATGCCATTTATGCTTCTCATAGAACAGCTAGGTGGCACCATAGTGCCCAGAACGCTGGGCCTGGAGTCAGAAAGACTCATCTCCCTGAGTTCAAATCTAGCGTCAGACATTCATGAGCTGTGTGACCCTGGGCAAGTCACTTAACCCTGTTTGCCTTAGTTTCCTTATCTGTAAAATGAGCTGGAGAAGGAAATAACAAACCCTTCCATTATCTTTGTCAAGAAAACCAAATGGAGTCACGAAGAGTCAGATGGACTGAAACAACTGAACTACGCCTTCTTGTAGCATATTGGTAACTGAAGTACTTGGGTCTAAATATAGTGGCTTCTGTATTACTAATGATGAAAATAGACCATTGTGAATGCATTGCCAAATTTATTCCCTTTTACATGTATTCTTTTTCTTCCTGCTAGTTTCATCTATGAATACAGTTAGGATAACTTGGCTCAGTTAAGATTCACAGCAATCTTTTTATAGGCTTGTTGCTTTTTTTTGATATTTTTGTTTTATGAAGTCCCCCTGCAGTATTTTATTTGTGAAATTGGAGTCTAACTAGTGTTATTTTTGATGACCATCCAGAGTCTATGCCTAATGGTGCTGAAATTAGAAGACCTTAAGAACACTATCTTGGGGCATACATGTCCTCATCTCTTCCCCAGCAAACCCAGTTGAGTCCTGTGCCCTTCCTTTCTCCCCCACCCTAACCACAGTTTTCCTAGTTATTTCTTTGGCTGACATATTGTTTGTTGACTAAGCTTTTAAGACTTCTTTAGTCTCTTTGTCATCATGACTGCTTTACTGTTTTGGTGGGAAATGATAATATGGTAAATGTCTTTGCCTTTCCCCTGCCCCCTTCCCACCCCAATTGATGACTGGTTTGAACAAGTCTGTTTGAAGCTGTCACACTTGTTCATAGTATCTTCGCATCATTAACCTTTCTTCTTGTTTCCAAACAAATTATTTTATTAGGGACTTGCACTGCCACCAACAAACATGATCATTTCCATGTACAAAGGAGAAAGAAAAAATGAATTGCACCTAAAATTGTGAATCTCGATTATAAATATTTTAAAGTATATAATACATTTAATGCTATGGTTCTAATACTATACTACGTGTCTGTGTTTCTTTCTGAATCTCCTTCTGCTCCCTTTTGTGTATTTCATAAATATTTCACTAACCTTTTTTGACATCAATATTACTGTCCTCCTTCCCCCATAACACTGCCCCACCCCCAAAACTAAACTAAACTAAACATGCTCCCTTGTAAGCAAATAAGTATAATCAAGCAGAGCAGACCCATACCTTGGCTGTAGTGGGAAATGTACATCTCATTCTGCATGTCTAGTCTATCACTCCTTTGCCAACAGGTAGAAAGTATAATTCATCAGTTAATCAATATTTTTTGTTAGGCACCCACTAAGTGCAACACACTGTACTTCATGCTAGAGATACAAATACAAAGAATGAGACACTTCCTTCTTGTAAGGAGGTTACATTCCAGTGGGTAGATCCAATATGCTTATTGTAAGGAGGTTACATTCCAGTGGGTAGATCCAATACCCTTCTTGTAAGATGGTTACATGCCAGTGGGTAGATCCAATGTGCTTATTGTAAGGAGGTTACATTCCAGTGGGTAGATCCAATACCCTTCTTGTAAGATGGTTACATGCCAGTGGGTAGATCCAATATGCTTATTGTAAGGAGGTTACATTCCAGTAAGCAGGTAGATCAGTTAGTCAGTAAGCCTCTATTACCACCAGCTATATGCTGTTCACTGTCCTAAGTGTGTGCTCGCTCTCTCTCTCTCTCTCTCTCTCTCTCTCTCTCTCGCTCTCTCTCGCTCTCTCTCGCTCTCTCTCTCTATCTCTATCTCTATCTCTCTCCTTCTCTTCTTCTCTCCTGTCTATATAGCTTAAATATAAAGAAAAAAATTCAAAAATATACAAAGTAGTTTCAGAGGGAGAACACTCATGAGGGTGGGGGTGGGGAGGCATTGGAATCAGAAAAGGCTTATTGAAGAAGACAATGCCAGAGCTGTGTCTTAAGGGAGGAGAAGGACTTGATGAGGTACAGGTAAAGAGGGAGTGATTCCAGGTATGGAGAATGGCCATGCAAAGGCAAAGAGATGAGAGGCGGAGTGTTGTGTTTGAGGAATAGAGAGAAGAAAAGTTTGGCAGGATAGCAGACTGTGGGAGGGGTAGTAATGTTCACTGAAGCTGCAGAGATAGATTGGGTTTGTAAATGGCTTTAAAAACCAAACAGGGGCATTTATACTTCCTCCTAAAGGCAATTAGAAGATACTGGAGTTGGTTGAGTTGGCGTTTCCCTGATTAGATCTGTACTTAAGAAAATTACTTTGGCAGTGAAGTGTAGAATGAGCTTGAATAGTGAGAAACTTGAGGTAGGGAGACCCATTAAGAGGCTGTTGCAATCATCTTGGCAAGATCTGATGAGGACCTAAATGAAGAGAAAGCATTGAATGTGAGAGGCATGGTGAAGGTAGTGATTGAGTGTGAAGGGTGCAGCAGAGTGAGGAGTTGAGGATAATGTCAATATTAATTACCTGGTAGACTGGAGCAATGGAAGTGCCTTCAGCAGAATTAGGGAAGTTTGAAAGAGGATGGGAGATTTTTTTTTTTGGATAGGAGAGTTTTTGGAAAAGATAAGTTCTGTTTTGCATATGTTGAGGTTGAGAGCTCACTGGGACATCCAGTTTGAAATGTTCAATGGGTGATTGTCACATGATACTGAAGCAGCTCAGGTAAGTGACTGAGGCTGGAGACATGTAATATCTATATTTATATCTATATATGTGAATAGGTACATAACATATAATGTGTGTATCTATATATCTATTTATGAGTCATCTGCATAGAGATGGTAATTAAACCTATGGGGGCTAATGAGGCTATCAAGAAAGAGAGAGTATAGAGTAGAATGGCCTAGAATAGAGCCTTGGAGTATATCCCCAGCTGGGAGCTGTGATGTGGATGGTAAGCCAACAAAGGTGACTGAGGCAGTGTCTGGAATTGTGGTTATGGCTTCATTGGTTGAAATTGTGAGGTCTTTTAAAGTTGTTTTTCTTTATAATGTTTTAATTGTTGTATAAATTATTCTCTTACTTGGTTCCACTCTCTTTATTCTCTTTGCATTAGTTTATACAAGGCTTCCTTGGATTCTTTGAATTCGTACTTGTCATGGTAGAAGGGGCCCTGGACTTAAGAGTTAGGGAGACTTGAGTTCAAAACCAGCCATAGACACTTACTAGCTGTGTGAACCTGGGCAAGTTATTGAACTTCTATTTGCCTCAGTATCTTCATCTTTAAAATGGGGATAATAATAGCACCTACCTCCTAGGGTTGTTATGGTGATAAAATGAGACGATATTTTTAAAGCACTTCTCAAACCTTAAGGCACTATGTGAATGTAAGCTATTATTATTACATCATTTGTTAGTTATTGGAGAGCTTCTTTGTTTTCATTTGAAGTGTAACTATTAAGTTCTTTCAGATATATAGATCCTTTCTGTTTTTCTTTGATCCCTTTGGGGTTATTTGTTTTTAAGTCTTATCTGACTCTTTATGACCCTATTTGGGGTTTTCTTGGCAAAGATACTGGAGTAGTTTGCCATTTCTTTCTCCAGCTCATTTTACAGATGAGAAAACTGAGGAAAACAGGTTTTAGTGACTTGCCCAGAGTCACACAGCTAGTGTTTGAGATCTAATTTGAACTTAGGTCTTCCTGATTTCAGGCCTAGAGTTTTATCCACTGAGCCACCTAATTGCCCATTTTGTAGTTATAAGTCTCATAGTAATCTAACCGGATCAAAGAGTAGGGACAGCATCAAGGCTTTTGAAATGTAGTTCCAAATAGCTTTCCAGTACTGGCTGGACCAACAGTGGTTAATTGGTTGATACACCAACAGAATATTAGCATTCTGACTTTCCAAAGCCCTATCATCACTTGGCATTGTTCTTTTTTGACTTGTTTGCCAATTAATTTGATAGGAATGAAGTAGAATGTCAGAATTGTTTTAATTTGCATTTCTCTTATTTTTAGTTATTTGGAGCCTTTTTTCCATTTTAATTTGATGTTTCTTTAATTTTTCTATAGTTTTATGACACACAGGCTATTCATTCTAATTTAACTCCCATGAGTAATCTGTTATTTCCTGTCCCTTATGATATATTCGATTTTGTTTGCATGTGTATTTGCCTCCCCTCCTCCCATATTTGCTATGCCTAATACTTTCCAAGAGTTTTCTGAAAGGATTCATGACACATAAACATGAGATTTCTTATCTTTACTTCTTTGGAAACTTCATTTCCCTCAACTGTAAAATGGAAAACAATATAAAGAAGCCCAGGTTTTGGAGTTGTAAGACCTGGGTTGAAAGCCTGGACCTCTGTGATGTTGGGCACATTATTAAACCTCCTTGGGCATCAGTTTCTGTATACGTGAAATGCAGTTGTCCTAGATGGTCTCTAAAGTTTTTTTTTCAGCTCTAAATCTATGAACCTATCAATGCTTGTGCAATCTTTTTCACATGGAAAATACAGGGTATTCCCAAAGTCTTTTGAGACACCCTGCACATTATAAATTTCCAGGAACTCTATATCAGTACCAGTTATTGGCTCTATGAGTCATGTAAAGAACACTAGATTTGGAGTCTGAAGGGCTGGATCCGAATCCTAGCTCTGACACATATTACCTTGGATGCTTCACTTCTTCTCTGGTCCTAAATGTCCTTTTCTATAAAATGGTTGGGGAATGAGGTTAGGCCAGATGATCTCTGAGGTCCCTTCTACCTTAAAAATTATAATAAGACTACTCAGACTCTATTTTATTTTGTATTCCCACCCTCATCCTCATTGCTTCTATCACAGTGCACAGAAAGCAGTAGTTAAGTGTCAAATAGCTAAATCATTTTGCTCCCTGTTCTACTACTAGGAAAGAAGGAGAGGCCACATGAAAGACTATTTTGTTTAAGATTTCACTTTTTGACACATTTCTTGTGGTCTGTGGAAATGTCTTAAGCTCCATTTATAATCACCAAGTATCTAATTCCGAATTCATCACAATGAGTGTGTGCTTTAGAAGGCTCTTTGAAACAACTGCACAGCAGCATTTAGCAGTATTGGTTTCCGGAAATTTGTTTGCTTATTATAGCACTTGTAGACTGCCTCCTCCCTTGCTGCTATCTCGTTGTGTCTGTTTGAGTCTCTCACCCTATTTTACATACTGTAGAGCATCCCACTTACCGCTTGCCTTCAATAACTTGTTTTTTTTTTTTAACAAAAGCAGTTCTGGCCCTACATCTGATTATTCTGAATGCTGAAGAAATTGATGTACTCTGAATCTGCCTCCTCTCCCCTCCCCCCCTCCTCTCTCCTCTCCTCTCCTCCTCTTCCCTTCCCTTCTTTCTTCTCCTCCCTTCCCTTCCCCTCTTCTTCTTTTCTTTCCTCTTCCCCTAACATGTTAAATGAGAAGAATTACAATAGATAGTCCAATTCTAATACTCTCTGGTTCCATGAAGCATTGTTTTAAAGCCAGCTATGCAGGTACAGGGAAGCAGACAATGTAGTCAAATGAAGGGCATGGCATCAGAAAACCTGAGTTCAAAGCCTAAATCCATCACTTCATCATAGTCTAACTGTGCAAGTCATTCACCTCTGTAAGCCTTAGTTTCTTGATCTGTAAAATGAGAATAATTGATGTGTACTATACCAACCTCACAGGGATATTTAGAAGAAAGTACTTTGAAAAAATGTAAAGTGCCGTAACAATTTGATCTGCTACACTTATTACTTTTACAGATAAGCATAAGACCACAATCCCTGTCCTCAAGAAGTTTATAATCTAGTTAGGACAATAAGGTAGGCATATGATTATACTACAAGACTGCTTATTCTACATGCCATATGAGGAATGCTAACAGTGGCAGGAATTTAAAGGAGAAAGGGTGCTTCTGCATTGGCACTTGATAGATGAGAGAAGACCACATAAAGGAGACAGCATTTAACATGGGGGTCCTTGAAGGATAAGTGTTTTTATAGGTGGAGAAGGGGTAGAATTTGAGGGGTGAAGGGGAGAAAGTATTTTACATGGAAGAAAAGGCATGAGTACTTCCATCATAGTTTAGAATCAAGGCATGTTAGACCTAAAATAACCCTTAGAACATAGAATTATGAATGTCTAGGCTGGAAAGGACCTTAGAAAATAAAACTCAAAATATTAGAGCTGGAGGGGCTCTTAGAACCAAAAATCTTAAAACCAAAAGGAACCTTGGAGCACAGAACCAAAGTAGAGCTGTATGTGACCTTAGAGACCATCTGTGATGCCATCCTATTTTTACAGAAGAAGAAACTGAGACTTCAGGGTCACACAATGGGTGTCCTAACTCCCAGTCCAGTGCTCTTTCCACTGTGCCCAGATGTTAGTATTTATAGCTCACACTATAATAGAGGATGATTAAGAAATATAACACTGAGGGACAGCCTGATGTGGGAAGGAGTCTGAACACATTTCATTAGCTTCTGTCAGTTGAGGGAAGATACTGCATTTGGTACATTTGTATTCCTGAGACACTTCCGATAAATCAGATTGGGTTGAATGCCTTGTCACCTCATCAGTGCCGAGTCATAATTAGAATTGTGGTACTGAGGATCATGGGTAGAAATGCACCTTCCTGAAAGAAATTTGGATACTGCAACAGTTTCATGGTAACAAAGGAAAAGATCACAGGAGAACTTAGTTATAGTGCTGGAGACAAAGAGAAATGAATGCTGGAACCTGGGGTCCATGAATCCCCAAGGGCTCTTTGGGTAGATTTCAGGGGTTCTGTGAACTTGGGGAAAAATTGCATCTTTATTTTTAGTATCCTCTAAATGAAATTTGGTATTTCATTAGATTATGAATTAAAAAAAATATATTATTCTGAGAAGGGGTCCATAGGCTTCCAGACTGCCAAGGGGGTCCATGACACAAACAAGGTAGAAAACTCTTGCTCTAGTCAAAAGGAGTAATTAAGATGAGAGCTCCTTGGAACTGGCAATGCCCTTTCACATACATTATTTTCACATGAATTATTGATTTGTTTTGTAATTATAAGCATAAGATATTGTTTGTATTGTTACTCTATTATTAAGAGTGAGACAGACATACCACAGGAGTGAGATTGGATCCACTATCCATTACCACATACATTAGGGACAGAACTTAAACCTTAATATAAGCAGTTCTACTAGCAATACACTTTACTTTACTAAATGTGGAAAGGTCCATATCCAGAAGGTTTCCCACCAGGTGATGATTTTTTTTGTTGTTGTCATATCAGTACATGAAGACAGTGGAGTAAAGTGTGGGGAGAGTGTGATTTGGATGAGTGGAAGGCAGTACCTTCCCCCACCTCCATGAAGAGGATAGTGGGGGGTTCTTCATAAAAGAGCTTATACTGGATTTAATAAGAGCAGGGATCAAACCTATTTATTAACCAATATGGTTTGGAAAATGATCTTGATATTCAGTACAAAATTCCTCAGTGTGATCTTGAGTTTTTGAATAAAATTTATGCCATATGTCAGTAATGATAATAATACTTATAACCCTAAAACTATGTGGAATAGAAAGCCCTAAAAAGGTAGTGACCTAGCTGGAGAAATCAAAGCTGGATGAGAACAGAATGAAGTATCTATCGTCCTTGTTATCTTATCTGCTACTGAAAATCCTTTCAGTGTGCCTGTTGAATAGGAACTTACATTTCTATATTTTTACCCAATTACATGAAGCAATCCTTTTTTTTCTACCTGTGCAACAATCCATTAAACATTAAACACTAAAAAATAATAGGATAGGAACCTGTCTCAGGACCATTTCCATTAGGATTCCCCTCAATAGAAGAGGAGAAGAAAGAAAATCATAATAAAGGTATGTCCTCCACCTTTCTTACTTGATTTTCAAAATCCTTTTTGAGCTCTTCCATGGCCTGAGACCATTGAATATTTATTTTGGAGGTTTGGGATACAGAAGCCTTGACTTTTATTTCAACACACATGTACACCACTGAAATAGATTGCGCTCCTTCCATTTTCCTTTTTTTTTTTAAATTCAGTCCTGTGATTTCATTAGATTTCAATGTAGATAACTCTTGATATGAAAACTCCCTTCGCTAACACAGGTCAACAACTCATCTGCATCAGTTTGCCCAAAGTACTGCAAGGTCAGATGATGTGCTCTAACTCACAGTGCTGCTATGTGTTCCTAGCAGGCCTCAAAGTCTGGTCTTCATAACTCTGAGGCAAGCATTCTATCCACTGGGCCATATTTTCTCTTGAACCTTTCCCATGCCTCATGCAGTTCAACAAACCTGGATGAATTGCTTATCATATGCAAGAAACTGTTTTATTTGTTATTCTACAAAAAATGAAAATACAACATGTATTAAGCACTAACTATATGGTATGTTTAGCTCAGAGCTGAGAAGACTTAGGGGAGGCATGATATATTTCTTCATGTATCTGAAGCACTGAAATGTGGAGAAGGAGTTTGGTCCTAGAGAGAATTAGGAGCAATGCTGATTTTAAAGAGGGCGATTTGGGCTTTGTTTAAGGAACAATTTCCAACCGTTAGTGCTATCTGAAAGTAAAATGGGCTACCTCAGGAGGAAGCAGTTTCCTTCTCTCCAAAGGTCAGACAAAGCTTAGATGATTACTTGTCTGATGTGATGTGGAAGAGATTCTTGTTCAGGTTATGGTTAGATTAAATAGCCTCCAAGTTCTCTTACAACTCTGAGAATCTGTGAAAATGGTCCTTTCTCTCAAAGAGCTTATACTTAATGGGGCCAGAGAGAATATAAATATACTACCTACACTTTTATTCAGTTGTATCAAACTCTTTGTGACCCCATTTTGGGTTTTCTTGGCAAAGATACTGGAGTAGGTTGCCATTTCCTTCTCCAGCTCATTTTGTGGATGAGGAACGGAGGAAAACAGGGTTAAGTGACTTGCCCAGGGTCACAAAGCTTATAAGTGTATGAGGTCAGATTTGAACTCAGGAAGATGAGGTTTCCTGACTCCAGGCTCCAGTGCTCTATCCACTGCACCACCTAGCTGCCAATATTACTTGTACTTAAATACATACGATGATAAGGTAGGATGTGATTGGAACAAAAAAGAGAGAAGGAAGTTTAGGAAAATGTGAGGAGGAAGAAGAGAGTGTATTGGAGAGTGGAATGTTGTGGGTTAGAAGGTTGAATCTGAGGTAATCTTTGAAGAAAGTGAAGAATTTCAGGAGATAGAAATGAGGAGAAAGAGCTATCCAGTTAGAGGAATTGGCCTGAGAAGACACTTAGTGGTAAGAAAATAGAAGCAAAGATGAAATTAAGACTTTACTAACAGTCCAATTGTGCTGGAGCATAGGGCATAAAAGGGAGTCATAAGTCTGGCTAAAAGTCTTACAGTTTACCACCAAAGTAATAGCGAGAAACTGGTATCTTTGAGTAGGAGAAAATGACATGGTTAGAGCTCTGTTTTATGAGGATCACCTGGGCAATTGTATGCTGGATGAATCAGAGAAGGAAGTGGAAAGAGTCCCAGGAATGGAAGACAGTGGAAAGAATTCAGGATTTAGTGCATGAGGACCTAAATTCAAGACTCAGCCTGGTCACTGAATAGCTGTGTAGTCTTAGGCAAATCACGTAACCTCACTGGGCCTCAGTTTCCTTATCTATAAAATAAGTGTGTTGAACTTAATGATATTTTTTTTTTTGCTATAGTGAGAATCTAGACTAATGTTATTAAAGGAGAAGACAGATTCAAGAGAGGTCACAGAGGTAAAAGTCAGTGTAATTTGGCAGCTGATTGGATGAGTCAATAATCACCCTCATGTTTTACAAACCTGAGAATGGGAAAATGATCATGCCATCAACAGAAATTAGAAAATAGGTGAGATATGGGGAAAAGATGTTGAGTTCAATTTTGGAAGTATTGAATTGGAGGTGCTGGCAGATCATCCAAGTGCAGGTCTCTCAAATAGCTGGAAATGTGGGGTTGAGGCTTGGGTGGAGAGATTGTGATTAGAAATCTTGATAGCAAAGATAATTGTAGTACTAACAGGGGTGGCCAAATTCTGCTCCCATTACCACTCTGCTCAGAGCCAGGTACTAGTTGTCTGGGAGAGCATTGATGGTTATAGGAAGAGACATGTAAAGAAAAGTCTCAGTGAGGGGAATGTTATTGAGGGAAGAGGCCTTAATGTAGAAAGACAAGAGGTAATAAAAATGACTTAGGTATATGTGAGGGCTGGGCACCATCAGTTGAGGGGGACAAAAAAGAAAGAAGCTTTCCTGCTATCTGAGCAGCCCCTTTTAATACTATCCAGTGAAGTATAAGGTGTGTAATGATAGTCTGGTGGTACTCAGTCTGAAGATATTGACCCCAAGACAACACTAAGAGACACGCTTTATCCCTGAAAGAACATTTCATAGAAGCAGAAGTTCTCACAAGGAACTGGTAACCTAGAGTGTTTGCTAAAGGAGTGAGACTTGAAAGAGTAACAATTAAAATGGTGGCCTTACCTGACTGACAGCTACAGAGGCATCACTTTCACAGGTGACAGTGGGAGAGGTAAGAAATTGCCTCTATACAAGGCAACATCTATGCAAGGCAGCCCTCTCTTCTTTTGGCCCTGCAGCTCTTGTCCTCTATCTGCTTTCCTCCCATGAAACACTAAACTTTGAGAAAAATAGCCTATCTTTGCTGCTTCTGCTTCCTCACTGCCCACTCACTGGGGCTATCCCCAGTCATCCTGATCTATATCTGGCCACTGGACCCAGATGGCTCCGGAGGAGAGAGTGAAGCTCGTGACTTTGCACAGCCCTGCCCCACTTAAATCCAATTCACTCACAAGTCATGACATCTCCTTCCTGATGTCATGGTCTTTTTTGAGAATGAAGGACAAACAACAGCCCACTCATTCTTCAATACCCTGAAATCTGTTTTTTAGCCTCTCTGTGGATTTTATTTATGCACATTATTTCTGTTTTCCAGAATCACAGCATTTAGAACTTGAAGGGACTTTAGAGACCCTCTAATTAAATTCAATGAAGACTTTATAAAGCATCTATGATATACCAGATAGTAGGCTAAAGCACTGGTTGATTCAAAGAAGCTAATTGAATAGTCTTTCACTTCAAGGATCTTACATTTAAATATGACTCTCTCATTTTACAGATAAAGAAACTGAGACCCATAGAGGTTAAGTGACTTAACCAAGGTCAAAGAAGTAGTAAGTAGGCAGGTCAAGTCCTCTCACTCCAAATTTAATGTTACCAATTCTCTTCAAAGTCACCAGTAATATCTTAAAATGACTTATTATAAAAATATTAAACACCAAACAATCAACTAAGCTTTCTTTGCAACTATTTACATATGAATAAATGTATTTCATTGCATAACATGTCATAACTTTTCAGTTATTCCTTCAAAATCTCCATCAAGAATTGTACAATGATCCAACCATTCTGGAGAACAATTTGGAACTATGCCAGAGGACTATAAAACTGTGTATACCCTTTGATCCAGCAATACCACTACTCTGTCTGTATCCCAGAGAGATCGTAAAAAAGGGAAAAGCACCCATATGTATAAAAATATCAAAGCAGCTCTTTTTGTGGTAGCAAAGAATTGGAAATTGAAAGACTGCTCATCACTTGGGGAATGGCTGAACAAGTTGTGCTATATGAATGGAATGGAATACTGTTGTTTCATAAGAAATAGTGAGTAGGCAGACTTCAGAAAAACTTGGGAAGACTTACATGAACTGATGCTGAGTGAAGTGAGCAGAACCAGGAGAATGTTATACAGAGTAACAACAACATTGTGCAGTGACTGACTCTGTTAGACTTCACTGTTCTTAGCAATGCAGTGACCCAAGACAATTCTAAAAGACTCATGATGGATAACGTTGTCCACATTCAGAGAAAGAGAACTATGAAATCTGAATGGAGATCGAAACATTCTATTTTCTCTCCCTCTTTTTCCCCCTTTATCATGGTTTTTCCTTTTTTATTCTGATTCTTTTTTCACATCATGACTAATATGGAAATATGTTTAATATGATTGTACATGTATAGCCAATTTCAGATTGCATGTTGTCTTGGGAAGAGGGGAGGGAGAGGGTAAAAATTTAGAACTAAAAATCTGGTAAAAGTGAATGTTAAAAACTAATAATAAATAAAGAAATATTTTTAAAAATTTCTGTTGAGATTCTTTTTACATTTATTCCCATTCACTTTTCCTCATGTGTGGTTGTAGCATATATACTTTTCCTCTGGTTCTGCATTTTTGCATTATTTCATGAAGATCTTTCTATCTTTCTTTACATTCTTCATATTTATCCATTTTAATTCTGTTATAATATTCTACTGCAAGAATGTAGCCCAATTTATTTAACTATGCCCTCAGTATAACTTACATTGTTTCCAGTTTTCTTTTTGTTTTATGCAATTACAAATAATATTGCTATGAATATTGCAAATAATATTGAACCAATGTCTTTTCAAAAATGTAATACTTTCAGAGTATGCTACCAACAATGGAGTTATTGGAGCAAAGAGTATGATTATTTTTGTAACTTTTACTCTTTACTGCTAGACAGTACTCTGAAAAGATTTCTGCAAGTTTACAATCTTCCCCAAAGTGTACAAGTGTGTACTTGTTTTCCTGTAGCTATGCCAGCACTACCCTCAAATGTGTTCATTCAACAATGATTTATTAAGCATCTGCTACAGTCAGGTAATGTGATGAGTGAGGACCTAACAGCTGGAGTATCCAGGGATCCAATCCAAAGATCTAAGCATATGTTTACATCTTTCTCCCACTTCTAATACCTGGAAAGTTGTGAGGAAGCCTGCCAACAACTTTTTTTTTAATTGACAAGACCAAGCTAGTCCCTCAAGGAGACTTAGTCTCAATTGACTTTGGTTTCATTATACTTGTGTCATCTGATTTTCTCTCAAAAATATGACAATTTTAAAAAATTGACACGTTTTGTTTTCTTTAGATCTAATCTTTTCTTCTATTGATTTCTTCTGCCTCCTTGCCATGTTTCCTTGTAATTCCACAATCTTTTTTCATCTATAAAATCAGGGAGTTGAACAAAACAACCTCTAAAGTTCCTTTCAGACGTAACACTGTTTTAAGCTCTTTTCTAGCTCTTGAATGTCTTTGTTCATGCCCCTTCTGGCTCTTACTTTATAAACTCTGAAGTCCTTTCACTATCTGACATGTTGCAGTCCATGTTGTCATGTCTCTCTAAGCTTCGGTGTTCTTGATTCTGAAGTCTCTTCCAGGTCTGACAAGCTTTTCTAAAGTTCTGAAGCAGAGATTCTTTGTTCTAACTCTTGGCCCTTAAATTCACGCTTGGGGTGGTTCTCCCGTGATAATGTGCCTCTCAAGAAAAAGTCAGAACCAATGGAAAGAACAGTCAGTCAACAAACTTTAATTAAGTACTTACTATATGCCAGGTGCTGTGCTAAACTGCCAGAGATACTAAGAAAGGCAAAAACCATAGTTCCTGTCCCTAAGGAGCTCATATTCTAATGGGAAAGACAATGTGTGAATAACTGTGAACATATATGGTCTTCTCATCACACCCTATCTCTTCCCCATCTTCCTTTTTTGAATGGACAGGATACAGAGTGGATATCAGAGAGGATCCTCCTAGATCTTCTATTGAAGAAAGATGTCCAGAGCAGCTATATCATCATTCTGCCAGGCTCCTACCCCTTCTCTTTTCCCTCCCTCCTCTCCCCTGCCCCCTATTAATGACTTTTTAGCTTCCTTCTTTTATATGTTCTTTTTTCCTGTTAGATTTTGACCTCCTTGAAGTCAGGGTTTGTCTTTTGCCTTTCTTTATATCCTTAGCATTTAGAACTGTGCCTGTTTTTGTTGTTGTTGAGTCATTTCAGTTGAGTCGAACTCTTCATCACTCCATTTGAGGTTTTCTTGGCAAAGATACTGAAATGTTTGCCATTTCCTTCTCCAGTTCATTTTACAGATGAGGAAACTGAGGCAAACAGGGCTAAGTGACTTGCCCAGGGTCACACATCTAGTAAGTGTCTAGTAAGCTGGATTTGGACCCAGGAAGATGAGTCTTCTTGACTCTAGACCTGGTCTTCTATCCACTGTGCCACCTAGCTGCCTGATACGTAGTAGGTACTTAATAAATGTTTATTAACTATCGCTATGCCTGTCCTCTTTATATCACTATCTAAGTCTATGTCTATATCCATGTCTATAGTTATACCATCTACATCTACATCATATCCATTCAGTGGAAATGGAAGGTTATATCAGAAAGTTCAAGCATTGGAGAGAGAAAGTACAAGCTGTAGAGGACAAGCATGGAAAAGGGGTAGAATTAAGACAATGGAGGAAGAGCAAGGCAGCCAGTAGAGTAGAAAGACCATTGAGTCTAGATTGTCACCTGGGTTTTAGAACCTGTTCTTCAGGATAATGTTGGCTAAGTCCCTTCCCCTCTCTAAGTCCTAGTGGATTCATTGATAAAGTAAGGTTGTAGAGTGTTGAATTTGGGAAGACTATGATAATTCAGCCCCATCGTTTTACCGACAGGGGAGAGAAGGTGAGGTATCCAGGGTCACACAATGAACCAACTTTTAAGCAAAGGCTAGAAACCAGATGTCCCAGGTCAATGCTTTGTCTACTCCTAAAGTTTTATGCATATGGCACATGGTGCTTTCTTATTCACGTTAGCTACACATTTCCCTCCTTTGCCATCCCTGGGTGTTAATTGCCCAGTGATTTATTTCTCCCCATAGAGAGATTCCACAGTCCTGATTTTAAGCCTGATATATTCTTAACACTCATGTTCACCTGCCCTGCATTTCTCCCTCATGAGTTGGCTTTGGGCCCAGCTTCTCTAAATAAAGTTCAACATGTTTAATCTTCCACCATCTGCAAGATATTCCTTCGTCTAGTTATTCTCTCATCTTATTCTGTCTGAGAATGGTTTATGGTCTTATTGGAATCTCTACCTCTCTTTGAAATCCTTCCCCCCAAGGGTGTGTGTGTGTGTGTGTGTATGTGTGCATGTACATGCGTGTGTAATGGTAGTCCGTGAATGCAACATGGAGAGATAGGTTCAATGTAGATGAATAAATAGAAGATCTTAATTTGAATCATGACTCTCCTGCAGGCTGATTATGTTACTTGGGCGGGTGGAGGGCAAATCTCCTTTATCTCTCTGAGCCTCAGTTTCTCCACCTGTAAAATACAGGGTTAGCCTGGAAGATGATTATAGTCAGGATTCTCTGACTATGCCATAAAATCTCCACTGACTGGACACCTTAATTAGCCAGAGCTATTTTTTCTGTGTTTTACTTTTAAGAGACAGTGGCAGGTCCTAAGAAAACTTGCCTGGGCAAACCATCAATGGACAACCATTTTGCTAAGTAATTACTAGTTATCAGGATAATCTAACTAGATGATAGAATCATAACCTTAAAGGCCTTCCAGATCCACTTTCTCATTTATGGGTGAGCAAATAGAAGCCCAAGGAGGTTAATGACTTTTACCAAGGTCACACAAGTGTTATATGGTGTATTTGAACACAGGTCCTCTGACTCCAGAGTGAGTATTCTTTCTGATGCACTATACTGCCCCCTTGCTTCTCAAGGGTAGAAATGGTTTCTTTGTATCCCTTAGCAGACACTTAATAAATATTCATATAACTGTAAACTATCTGAAAATGAAATGAGTTGCTTGTGAAATAGAGAGCCTCCTGTTACTGGAAATGCTCAAGCAAAGGTTAGATGACCCTTAATCATAGATGTTATAGGAGACATTAGGTGCTAGGAAGAGATTGGGATAGATCTGTAAGATTCCTTCTTACTTGAAACAATGGTGAAAAAAGCTACATTATAGTTAAATCAAAGATTTGTGGCACAAACCACAAGAATTATAGAAAGGAACAAAGTCAGAGAAGCTTTCAGGGGGAGGTTCTGTATTGATATAGTTCTAAAAATTAATTAATTTTAGAATTTTTTAATTTTTAATTTATGGAATAAAACAAACATTTCCATAACATAATATAATAAAAATGACTGCATATGAAACTGTGAATCTATTATGTACAACTTAATATTCCTTTTAAATATATATACTATGTTAATTATATATAATATATAATTATGTATATTAATTATATATTATATATAATTATATATTAAATATATAATATAATAAATATATAAATTTATCATGTAAATTTCTTTTTTCTCCCTTCCTTCCTCCCCTCGCCCACCCTATTAATGGCTACCATTAGACACAAATGTACGTAGCCAGTATAATAAAAATGACAGTTTTACCTAAACTAATTTATATATCAGTGCCATCCCAATTTAAGTTACTATTTTTTTTTTTACTGAATTAGAAAAATTAATAACAAAAGTCTTTGGAAAAACAAAAAGTCAAGAATATCAAAGGAACTAATGAAAGAAACTAAGGAAGGAGGTGTAGCAGTATCAGATCTTAAACTATATAAGGTATAATTATCAAAACCATTTTGTACTGACTAAGAAATACATAGGTAGATCAGTGGAACAGAATAGATGTACAATTTACAGCAGCAAATAAATATAGTAACCTTTTTTTTTGACAAATGTAAGGACCAATATCTTTATCCCCAATTTCCTTTTTTTTAAAATAGAATTACTAGAATTACATAGGCATTGTATAGCTGAATTTCAGCAAATCATGTATGTGATCAGGCCTCCCGCAAGAGTATCCTGTTGGACGAGAAAGAGAGATGTGACCTAGGTGGTGGTGACGCTTTCTTAATAGTGAGATTACGGATAGTGCAGAAACTGATTAAGTAATATAAGTCAAAGAGTAATCATTAATGAGTTGATGTCAACTTGGAAGGACATCTCTAACGGCATATACCAAAGATTCTGCCATTAGTTCTGCACTGTTCAGCACTTTTATCGGTAACTTAGATAAAGATACAAATAGCTTCCTTTCAGACTTTCAGAGGACACAAAGCTGGGTTCAGTGGCTAACATATTGGATTGTGACTTAGTAATCAAAAAGACCCCAGCAACTTAGATAGACTGATTGGCCAGATCTAATAAGATGGAAATTTAAAAGGTGTAAATTTAAAGCCATATACTTGGGTTAAAAAAAAATGAACTGAGCAAAAATAGGATTGGGGAGAAACATCTAGAGAAGAGTTTATATGGAAGAGACAAAGGGGTTTTTGAGAGCTTCAAGCTCCGTGGGAATCTAAGCTGTGATGTGAAAGCTAAAAAAAGAGAATAAAGTATTAGACCTGCTTAATAAAAGCAGAGTCCAGAAAGGAGATGACCTGCTTTTGTCAGTTCATATTAGAAGTATTGGGGTGTAGTGGAAAGAATCTTATCTGTGTTGTGAGTCAGAAGACCTGGGTTTCAGTACTAGTTCTGCAACTAATGACCTGCACGATATTTAATGAACAATTTTCCT
The DNA here is from genome assembly GCF_028372415.1 of Notamacropus eugenii. NCBI lineage: Eukaryota > Metazoa > Chordata > Mammalia > Diprotodontia > Macropodidae > Notamacropus > Notamacropus eugenii. Next base: position 59,313,350 of record NC_092877.1, read on the forward strand.
TCTCTGGGCCTCTCAGAATCACAAAATCCAGGACCTGAAAGGATCCATCTAGTACAGAGTAGTCAAACATGCAGTCTACAACAGTTTCATATGTGGGTTATACTAGATTAAAATGTAGTTCCTATCCAATTTTAATGTGTTGGTTGTATTTTGGTTGTATTTTTAAAAGTATGTAAACATATGTGGTTTTATTTTATTTTATTTTTTACCTTTTTATTTTTTTAAATTAATTTATTTGTTTTCAATTTTTTACAATCACTTCCATAAGTCTTAACATTTTTTCCCCCTCTGTCCTCGAGACAGTGTGCAATCTTATATGGGTTCTACACATACATTCTTATTAACCTCATTTTCACATTAGTCATGTTGTGTATAAGAATTAAAATGAATGGGAGAAGCCATGAGAAAAAACAAACCAAAACAAAACATAGCACAAGAGAAAATATTCTGCTTCATTCTCTGATCCAATTCCATAGTCCTTTCTCTGGATGTGGATGGCATTTTGCCTCAAGATTCCTTTGAGAATGTTTTAGGTCTTTGCATTGCTGTGAAGGGCTAGATCTACCAGAAACAGTCTTCACACCCTGTGGCTGTTACTGTGTACAATGTTCTCCTAGTTCTTCTCATCTCACTCAGCATCAGTTCATATAACTCCTTCCAGGACTCTCTGAAGTCCTCCTGTTCATCATTTCTTATAACACAATAGTATTCCATTACATTCATATACCACAACTTGTTCAATCATCCCCCAGTTGATGGGCATTCCCTTTATTTCCAGTTCTTGGCCACCACAAAGAGAGCTGCTATAAATATTTTTGTACATGTGGGACCCTTTCCCATTTTTTATGATCTCTTTGGGATATAGTCCCAGAAGTGATATTGCTGGGTCAAAGGGTACATATGTGGTTTTCTAAGTCAAAATGTGACCCACAGGGATCTTTGTTATGGCTTAGAAGTCTCTGTTTCTCTTTGAGATTGATGCCCCTGATCTAGTACAACCCATGTTCCAGTAGTAATTCTTTCTACAACATTCCTTTTTTTCCCACCCTGGAAGTCTTAAAAAATTTTTTTGGAATAAAACAAGCATTTCCATAATATAGTATAATTAAAAAAAAGATGATTGCACATGAAACTACAATCTATTATGTACAACTTGAGATTAAAGAAAAGCGATGACAGAAAAAGCAACAGGACCCATATGTACAAGAATATTTATGGCAACTCTTTTTTGTTGTAGAAAAAAAGGACATTAAGGGCATCTTTCAGTTGGGGAATGGCAGAACAAATGATGATGTATTAATGTAATGGAATATTATTGAGGCATGAGAGATGATGCAAGAGACAATTTCAGAGAATTGTGGGAAGATGTACAAATTGTTGCAGAACAAGGAGAACAAAAACTTTGTAAAGAAAAGCATCTTTCAAAGACTTAAGAATTCTGATCAAAGCAGTGACCACACCAGAGGACTCGTCTTGAGGTACGGTGCTCACCTCCTGACAGAGAGGTGATGATTTCAAGGGTGAATAGAGAAACCTGCATTCAGGGATATGGCCCCAATCAAGCAAGCACTAGATGATGCTTATTTGTTACAAAAGTTTAAACTTTTTTTTGTTCACGTTATTAATTAGGAGGAGAGGGGCTAGGAATAGTGATTCTCTAGCATGGTTCAGTGGATAGAATACCAGGCCTGGGGATAGGCAAACTCATCTTTGTGAGTTCAAATCTGGCCTCAGATAGTAACTAGCTGCGTTACCCTGTGCAAGTCACTTAACCCTCTTTGCCTCAGTCTCCTCATCTGCAAAATGAAAAGGAAATGGTAAATCACTCCAAGAAGTGAATAACTGCAAGAAAACCCTAAATGAGGTCATGAATAGTTGGACATGTCTGAAAAATGACCGAGTTTCCCTCAACAAGAAGAAAAAGTGGCCATTGAAGCATTTTTAAAAATGCAAAACAGAGAATAAAGGACCCTCAGAAAAAGCTCAGACAAGCAGGACAGCTTTGCAGGTCCTGAGTTCTACTTGCTATATACTTTAAAAACAAATAGGCTGTATGGAATGGAGATTAATGCTTTCTTTTGTGTATGGAAAGGTTTTGCTTTAGGTTCAGAGTAAATTTTTTTTAAATGCAAGGTCTCTCCCCTTCTCCCTTCCCCTCCCCCCCCAAAATTGTCAACACTTGCAAAGAAGGAAAACTGGATTAAGGGGCTCAAAAGCGTGTCATTCGAGGATCATTTGAAACAACCGGGGATATTTAACCTGGAGTATAAAAGACTTGGGAAGGGGCAGGGTAGCTCTCTTCATGAAGTTTAAGAGGTATCATGTGGAAGAGATATTAGATTTGTTCCCCTTGACCTGGAAGGACAGAACCCTGGCCACTGTGAGGAAGCTGGCAGATTTCTGCTCTGTATTAGAAAAAACATCCAGCAAGGCCCAGATGTAGAATGGCTACTTCAGGAGATACTGGGCTTGTGTCACAGGAAATCTTCAGAAGGGGGTGGGAGAATCTTGTTCAGAATTTTGTAGAGGGGATTCATTTTAGGTGCAGATCAGACCAGATTCCCTTTGAGGTAACTTCCAACTCTGAGCTTCTATGATCACTAAACCCTCAGCAGCATATTCACATAACACAGATTGAAAACTCCTTGAGGAGGGAGTTTCATACATATTTCACACCAACTTCCCCCTCAATGCCGGGTACAAGGTAGGTACTCAAATATTTGACTGCACGAATGTTGAATTGTAATTATTATTTTTTAAATGTACCTGCCACTCTACAAGATTTACAGTCATCAAACGGACATGTTTTGGTCATTAAATTCTACTGACTAACTCAAGAAAGTGGATTTGGACACATTTCCAACATTCAGCAGTCAGGGTTGAAACATAGGGCTGTAGTAAAGGGTACAGAGTGCTATGGGGTACGTGTCCCTGCCTTAGCACTTTTAGCTGTGTGACCACAAGCAACTTAACTTAAGGTACCCCACTCAGTTCCCTCTTCAGGCTTGTTGGGAGGCTCAAATGAGACAGTGTGTTTGAAGTTCTGTGAAACAGGAGAGCTCTGTAGATACTGAGTATGTGAGGAGGGAGACCAGGCTCACAGAGGCTGAGGAGCCCTGAAAGGGCTACTGTCTACCCTGGTAAAGGCAGTATTCACATGAATGAGACCATGGTTTCATTAAAGAAACCAAAGTAAAAGTGAGTTGTTGTTATTCATGAAGTAATAATTACAATAATAATAACAGGTGATATAGTTTCTTTTTATTTCTTTCGTGTATTGTCTTCTCCCATTAGATTTTAAGCTCCTTGAAGATCAGGGCTTTTTTTTTTTTGTCCCTGACACCTTAGCACTTAGTACAATACTTAACACATAGTAGGTGCTTAATAAATGTTTATTGATTGACCCTCTAATTAAATTTTGTTGTTCAGTCATTTTTTTAATTCTATCTGACTCTTCATGACTCCATTTGGAGTTTTCTTGGCAAAGATACTGGAGTGGTTTGCCGTTTCCTTCTCTAGCTCCTTTTACAGATGAGGAAACTGAACCAAAAAGGGTTAAGTGACTTGCCCAGGGTCACTCCACTAGATAGTATGTATCTGGTGTCAGATTTGAACTCAGGAAGATGAGTCTTCTTGATTCCAAGCATGGTGTTTCATCCACCGTACCACCTAGCTACTTGATTTAGCATATAGTAATAATGGCAAAAAAGGTTTCCTGGATTAGCCTCAGCTAAGCTAATAAATCAATGACTGATAATTGCAGGGCTGTGTTGCTAGTGAATTGCGGGATTTGGAGTCAGGAAGATTTGGGTTTGTAGCTTGCCTCAGACAGTTAATTACTAGCTATGATACCCTGGGCAAATGATTTAACCTCTCTCTGGCAGTTTCCTCATCTGTAAAATGGGGCTAATAATAGAAATTACTTCATGATCATTGCAAGGATCAACTGAGCTAACACATCCATAACACCCTTTTGCAACAAGTAGCTCATTTTAATCTTGAGGACAATATAATGTCCCCTAAGGTATATGTGGTTTCTTCCTCTGGGGCTTTAAGGAATTTATAGTTATTCCTTCCACATTTTAGGGGATAGGATCATGACACCCTGGGATCTGGAAAATCCATGTAAAATGTTTGGGCCCTTCATACCAGAGAAGAAATCTGAATTTTTTTCTTTTTCTTTTATGGAGTGTTTCCAATACCTTATTGTAAAATTTGAGTCAAGTATTTGTTCATAGGCTCTGCGTCATCTGCTGGTCTTTATATGTTACCTGTGACTTCTTCTGCCAAATTCCCTCAAAGTTCCCATTTAATTTTTTATGATGACCTGTGATATGTGATCTAAATGGGGCAAGTGGGAATGTGAAAGGGATAACTGTATTTTAGACGACAAGTTAGGAATGTAATCTTTTTGCTTGGAACCCGCAGTTAGGAAAATTCCTAACATTTAGGCTTTTTGCCTTCGTTTACATTCATAGCTGTCTGTTAGCATCGTTGAGGCTGAGTTAAATTTCAGGCTACCAGAAACATTTGTGGAAAATAAAAACCCAAAAAACAATGAAAAACCAGCCCACAGAAATTCATCAAAGTATTCTGTTACTGGGCCTTCCTCACCAGGCTCAAACTCTGCCACCTCCCGTGGTGGAGCACCTGCTTCCCCCGTGGTTCAGGGAGGCCTTCACCACCTGTTCCCTCCCTTTCTGCTATGGTGGCCAGCTCTCTGCAGGCTCTGTCATGCTGTCTGCTTGTGCACATCTTGATGTGCCTGGCTCACCCCTGGGATGCAAGTCTGGCTCTATATGTCCATAAAGCGCAAGGCTTAGGAAACAAGGGACAAGAAGCAGTCCAGAGTCAGTTCCCCTTTTACAACTTTTCTGTATCTTTCAAGAGTTGGTTTTAGTTTTAGGCATAGAATTATAGAAATGTTAGCACTGAAAATGACTGTGGAACATCTAATTTTAAGCTGAGAGAGACATTAAAGCACAGAATGGAATGCTGGAAGGGGCCTTATTAGATTATAGAGTGTTAGAGATCATAGAGTTAGATCTGGAGGGAACCTTGGAGTGTTAAATGCTAAAAATGGGAGAGGCCTTAGAGCACTGAAGGATGGGGTTGGAAGGGATCTTAGGAGATCGAATGTCAGAGTTAGGAGAGATTTTATGTCACAGAATGTTAGAGATGAGAGGGCCCTTAGGATATAGATCATCAGACCTGGAGGGAGTCTTAGAACAAAGCATGTCAAAGCCAAATGTTAAAGATCTAATGAGATGATATTTGTGAAGTGCCCAGCAAAGTGCCCAGCATATAGTATGAGCTTAATAAATGCTTGTTCCAAAGGCAGAAGGGACCTCAGAACAAAGGCTGTGAACTTGGGAAAGGGGCATGGATCACAGAATGTTTTGGAAAAGATCATAGATGTGAGCTCAGATAGCTCTTTCATTTTACAGAAGGGTAAAATGAGGTTCATAAAGAGAATGTGACTTGCACAATGTCTCAAAGAGCTCCAGGGCTGGAATTGGGGCTTGGTCTTAGGTTTCCCAACCCTTAATCCAATGTTCTCTCCATGACACCACAGGGCCTCAGCATCATAAGGATGCCAAGCATGCCACGTGAGGTTATTTCTGGGAGCTCTGGGTGTAGGTGAGAATCCATCTGCAGCAGATCTTTTTAACTTTTTTTTTTTACACACACCAAACTTGCCTGTAACTATAAATATATCCACTTGTGTGCTTTTAGTATCTTTGAGTCACTGCCAATGTGTTAACAAAAATCATCTCTAAGGTCTTTTCCAACTGTAAAATCCTATGCTTCTTGAATCCTTTAGACTTAAGGGGGACAAAAATGAATTATAAATAAATTCCAGTTGTCTGAAGAGCTCAAGGATTGTGATCTTTTTTTTCTTCTTGTGTCTGCAATACATTTACTTCGATTGCCCTGTGACCTCCAACTTGGAGATCTCATTTCATCCCTTTCATTCTTTGGTTCACAGGAACATAGATCTGGAAGTGGAAGATACTTTTCCAGGTTACTTAGCCCCCTCCCTCTATTTTGCAGTTGAACAATCTGAGACCCAGGGCAGTGAAGAAATTTGTACATAGGTCACATAGGTAATAAGTGAACCAGGCAGAGTCAGGATTGGAACTCAGGCCCTGCATGTCCAACCTCACTGTGTTTTCTCTTCTGCTAGCCTGCGTTATAGTCATGCCCTGTGCTATACTTGTGTACTGGGAACTGTAATTTTAAAATTAAAATTTCACTCTAATGACCCAGAACCATATATGTCAGTCCACAAGACAGACAATATTTGAATAAGAGTAGCATCTTGATAATAGCGCAACCAGGTGGCACAGTGGATTGAGTGCTGGACATGAAGTAAGGAAGACCTGAGTTCAAATCCTGCCTCAGATACTTGTTAACTCTGTAACCCTGGGCAAGTCCCTTAATATATCTTAGTTTCCTCATCTGTAAAATGGGGGATAATAATAACACTTACCTCTCAACATTGTTAGGAGGACAAGATGAGATGATAACACTTCGGAAACCTAATGCTAGCTATTATTATTGCTGGTTTTATTAATTATTATTTAAAAGACATTTAATCAACAACTCTTTATTGAGCATTTACAGTGGACTAGGTATTGTGTTAAGCAATGGAGATAGAAAGGCAAAATCATGGTTCCTAACTTCAAGAAACTGAGATACTAATGGAGGAAACCACATGCCAATACCTATGAACTATCAACATGATTAATATATACACACATACACACATATTATATGTTATACAATATATATATATTATATATACATATATTATATAACATACTATTTGTTCACAAAATATAAAAGATTAAAAATGTTTATTTTGTGTATGTATTTGTATTATGTTGCATATATATTATGTATGTATATATTATATATATCATATTATATGTAATATATATCATATACACACTTGTATATATATTATATATATAACACATATACACGTGTGTGTGTGTATAGAAACTCACCAATGAGAGCAGAGGGCTGCCTGGGATGCATCCTCCATGGAAGTTTCCTTGGCCCCCTACTTAGGCCTTCTTCCTCATCAGTCTGCTAGATCTTTGTACTCCTCTTGTACTCCTATTTGTATCATGAAATCATAGGTTATAGGGACCAAAGGGACCTCTGGGCGTCATCTGATACACCCATCCCATCTTACCAAGGAGGAATCTGAGGCCAATAGAAGTAGGGAAATGACTTTCCCAAGGTCATAGAAATAGTAAAGAGCAGAGAAGGGAAGGGGACCCAGATCATAGCATCATAGATCTAGGAAGGGCTGGAATTACTCATTTAGTCAACAAATCTATACTGAGTGCTTACTATGTGCCAGTCACCGTTCTGTACAAAGAATGAAAGAATCCGTCTTCTTCCATGTAAGGAAACTGCAGACTAGAGAGCTTCAGCGATTTTCCTCGGGTTGCACAGGTAGCAAGTGGCAAAGCCACATTTGAACCTGAGTTTACTAACTCCACAGTCATTACTGTTTCTAAAACATCACCCTACCTCCCTCTATTGATAGAAGTCTAGAAGTCTTTCTTATTCATCCTGCTGTCCCAGGTGTAATCCTATTTATTAACCTCTACAATTGATAATATTTACATAGCAAGTTACCAGTATTACCTCATTTAAGCAACACAGTTACCCTAGATGTTGGGTCTGTTACTGGGCCCAGTTTATAAATGAGGCTCAAAGTGGTTGTGACTTGCCCAAAGTACACAACTAAGAGTAACTGTCTGAAGTAGGATTCAAACTGAAGGCAGAAACAGGGTCTCTGTCAGCAACTAGTGCAAGGCAAATTATGTAATAGATATTTATAAGTGCTTGTGGAATACATACATATATACATACCTACCTACATACATACATTATCATTTCATCCCCAACCCTATAAGGAAGGTAAAGCTAGTATTATTATCCCCATTTTATGGATGAACACACTGATGCTTGGCAAGGGAAAGTGACTTGTCCAGGATCCTATAACTACTAATAGGAGGTTGAGGGTGTGAGATCATATTTTCTGACTTTTTATTACTCTTAGAGTTAGTATCATAAAAGGGGTCATAGGGGCATGATATCTATCATGGGTCTAACATAGTGAGAAGAATATTGCTTTGGAAGCCAAGGACCTGAATTCAGATCTTGGCTCTCTTACCACCCATGTGATGCTAGACAAGGCAGTTAACCCCTCTGTGTGTCAGTCAGTCAGTAAGCACTTAATAAGTACCTACTGTGTACCAGGCCCTGTGCTAAGTGCTGTATATTCGTCTGAAAGTGAGGGGGCTTAGGATGGAGAAGTCCTAAAGTTCATTTCAGCTCCAAAGTTCTCTGTTCTTCCATTTTAACTGCTGTGCCAAATATAACTTTGGCTCTGGGAGGCTTTGCTGTGTTTAACAGAGACTTGGCCTATGGCTGGGAACAAATGTCAAACACAAAGCCCTGTAAGTTGACAAGACAGGCTGTGTTTTGAGGCTGCACGTTGGCTCTGCTCACAGGAGAAAGTTTGAACTAGGCCAGATCTAAGTCCTTTGCATAATTACCCAGATCACAGCATGTAGAAAACACTAGGCCAGGGCATTGAAGCTAAGATTTACAATTCCATGAAATATTTTGGAGAAAATATAGGGTGATATGTGGAACTGGAAGAAATATTAGCGGTCATCTAGACCAACTGCTTTATTTTCCAGATGAGGAAAGTGAGGTGTAGAGAGGCCCAAGATCAGCCAGGTTGTAAGTGGGCAGAGCCAGGAAGGACTGCAGTCAAGGGTCTGGACACCAAAACCATGGCTGCCTTCATGGCATGAGGCTGTCTCCTGAAACTTAGAAATCAATAAGAAAGACGGAAGGAATCAATTAAAAAAAGTGGAAAAAATGAGTGCATGGTGAGGTAAGCCTCTACAGTTGGGGAAATGGTATCTTCAGTAGATCTGCCCAGAAATCCAAATGATCTCATCCCCATTTCTTCAATCTTGTTAAAGCAACTATGACTTCTTTTAATAAAATAAAGGAAAGACTGCACCATATCCAGCAGACTTCATGGTAGCCCTGTTAACTAACAGTCTGCTAGTAAGAAATTCCAGTAAGACCCCAGTAACCTGAGGCCCCTGCTCAGCTCTTTAGAAGTGGGCAATTCCCTGAGCCTATTTCCTTATCTGAGTCAGAGGCAGGCTTGGAACCCAGACCTTCCTGGCCCCAGGGCCACTCTGCTTCTTAATGTAAGAAAAGCTCTTCATAAGGCAGAAAGCTTTGCATAAAGGGAAAGCAGTGGGTTCGAGATAAAGAATGAATCATTGTAGATTTTTAAAACAGGAAATAAATGTTTTCATCACTCTATTTTGATGCTGCTATCACTTCCCAGTGACTTCCCTCCCTCTCTCATTAGAACCCCATTCCACCACCACCAGTTAGGACAACTAAGCCAAACCAATTAGCCTGTTGGCTCCATCTGACAACATATGCCTCACCACACCTGTGGTCCTCATGGTACCATGAGTATAGTGATATCACTACAATGATCCAAGTCCTCATGTCTCTCATTGTTTTCTTTGAAATCATTGGCTTCATTGGACATTATTGTGTCAATTGTATTTGTCCTATTTACTTTCCTCTGTATCGGTACATACTGGCACATAGTAGGCATTTAATAAATGTTTATTGACTGACAGTTTCTCCCAAGTTTCTATGAATGCATCATAGATTGGGTGACTCAGTGGATAGAGAACAGGAAGATCTAAGTGCAAATCTATCCTCAGACACTTACTGGCTGTCGGATGCTGGTCAAGTCACTTACCCTTTGCTTGTCTTTGTTTCCTAGCACCTACCTGTCAGGGTTGTTATGAAGCTCAAATGAGATGATATTTGTAAAGAAGTAAGCCCAGTACCCGGCACATAGTAGGTGTTATATAAATGCTCATTCTCTTCCTCCTTCCCTTCCTCTTGTTATTTCTTATGACTTGCTAACTACCCATCATATTCACATTTGTTTGGTCATTTCCCAACTGATGAGTACCCATTTTGTTTCCATTTCTTTGTAACCAGAAGAGTGCTGCTCAGACAGTATTGTAGCAATGCAGCTGGTGTCTCTATTGAGGGATAATGGTATAGTAGGTATCACAGTCTTTTCTGCATCAATTAGAGTTGGAAGGGACCTTACGGGTCATTTAGATGAATCCTTTCATTTTCAAAGTAAGGAAACTAAGACCTGAGAAGGTTAAGAGATCCTCCCACTGTTCCCTGGATTTCAATAGACATATTTAGAATATGGACTCAGGTCCTTTGACTCCAAATCCAAAGTCTGTTATGCATCATGACACTTCTCTCATGCCAAAAATAATTTTTTTTGAAAAAAATATAATAAAAATAATTTTAACCAAATACTAAGTTTGAGGCAAGCTAAAAATGTTCAGCTACAGATGGGAACGGATGAATACAGGCCACCTATATTTAGGAAGCTTAGGAATAAAAAAGGGGAAACATTTTAATGGGACCAAATTAATTATATGTAAGGAACAAAGGAATTTACATCCATTTGACGTTTCATTTTAGAATGTGCTGACATTGTTATAATTGAGTTATTCCATTCCTCTGTAGCTAAATAACAGGAAAAATTATTGGTCAATTAATCTTTTCAAGCTTGTGATCTTATGCTATTAACAGAATCCGTATCTCACTAATTCTCCTAACTATACAATTTAGCACTCGATTGTAAATTGGCTTGTTTTCCTTATATATATGTTTGGTTGTTTCAGTTGTGTCTAACTCTTTGTGATCCCATTTAGGGTTTTCATGGAACTGTTATTAAAGTGATTTGCCATTCCTTCTCTAGCTCATTTTATAGAAGAGGAAACTGAGGCAAATAGGGTTAAGGGACTTGCCCAGGGTCATACAGTTAGTAAGTGTTTGAGGTCAGATTTGAACTCAGGAAGATGAGCCTTCCTGACTCCAGGCCTGGCATTCTATCTGCTGAGTCCCTTATCTATTTATTTTCCTTACATGGAGCCCAAAATCTGCTTATCAGCAATATCTACCTATTCTTCTTAGTTCTGCCCTCTGGGGCCAAGCAGAACAGTTTGATCCATGTTGCATACATATAAAGACTGCAATGATGTGCTTCTTAAGTTTTTTGTTCTACAGGTTACCTATGCCAGGTCCTTCAAGCGCTCCTCCTATGCCATGGTTGCCATTCCTCTCACTGCCCCAGTGTCTCTCCTCTGGACACACTACAATTTTTCAGAATTCTTCCCGAAATGTAGCAACCAGAATTGAAGGTGGACCTCCAGATGTGCTTTTAATAGTGTAGAGTTCTGATGGAATATCACCATTTTTATTTGGATAATTGACATCTATTAATGCAACCTATGATCACACTGGCCTTTGGCTGTCTTGCCATCTATCCTGAGTGCATAGCCCTCCAAAACCCACAGATCTTTTCTTTACACAAATTCTTGTCTAACCATTTATTGCTCCCTATCATATATTCTGGTACTTGAGAGTTTGAAGCCAAATATAGTTCTCTACTTTTATCCCTATTAAATCTTGCCATACTAGATTCAGTACATCTTGTTAGAGTATGGTATTTGAGAGTAGAGATGCTCTCATTCTTTTTATTTGTAGACCTAGTGCAGGGTGGGTCTGGTCCATTATAGGTATTTAATAAATGTTTATTGATTGATTAATGAGCTCTTTTTGCACTCCATTTCTTTATCCGATGTATTAGTAAGTCTTGTCTCAGGAGTATGCTGGAGCCAGCTGTGATGGCTGTTCAATTTTCAGTGAGCATTTATACCTCAGAAACTGGCAATTGCTACAAATCAGGGCTAGACTTAAAAAATGTTAATGATGTAGAGTAAACTTAAAAGTTATGTGAACATACATTCCCTTCCATCAAGAGACTAGCTGTTAAACATTTACCAGCATGTCCCTGACTCCCTCCCTAGTAGGTTTTGCGTCATCCTCATATTGGATAGATACATCCTTTTCCCCTCTTTCTTATTTTTCATGACCCTGTTCATTCAATCAACAAACAATATTTAATCACCTACTTACTGCAAAGCACTTTGAACGTAATTGAGGAGATATAAAGTTTAGATATGGTCTCTGTTGTTATGGAGTATAGAGGAAATTGCCTTTGAATTGAGCTTAAAAGTATGAGTTGGAATTCACCAACTTAAAGGGTGCCTGAGAACATTCTAGGCCATAGATAATAATATGAACAAAGGCAAAGAGTAGGGAAACACAAAATATATCTAGGGAGCAGTAAATAGTTTGCTGAAATGTTAAGTTTGTCAAAGGGAGTAATATGAAATAAGGTTGGAAAGTTAGCTTTATAAAGTTACTTCATAAATGTCCCTTCCCCTTCACACACACACAAAAAACCCAAACAAACACAAAACCATCAGCCCTAAAACCCAACAACAGGAAACTGGTTGATTGATTTGGTACCTTATGAGTTCTCTCAGAGACACAGCTGAAAGAATTTTAAAGGGCTTGGGGATGAGGAGTATTATGTGAGAGGGAGCTACCATCACACAAACCCATGTTTTTGTGCTCAATGTCTCAGGCAGCTTGCAGCATGATATGCCACACAAGGCTACTGCCAGATAACAAAGATTGGGAGAGAAATCTTCCTAGAAACAAATCACACTGCTCTGCCATGCACCTGTCTCCTTCACCAATACATCTCTCCTGGCTCTTTTTCCTCCTAAAGAACCATTTTCTCTAAGAGCAGAACTCTTGGGCCATCGTGGGATACACTAGCCCAGGCATTCTCGCTCTTTCACGTTTTATCTGCTGTTTGCATTCAGCCTCAGAGTAGTCAAAAAGCTTCAGGCCCATTTCCTGTTGCTCTGCTTGCAGGCCCCCGCAGCCCAGCTGCCCTGGCTTCCTTCTGTGTTAGCAGATTGACTGCTGAGTTGTTTATTATTGGTACCTAGAATTTGGTTCATTTCATGAGGGAAAGCCTCTGCTTTTCCTACTCTCTGCTTTCCATCCATTAGAGGCAGTTCGAGGGTTTAAGCAGAGGGCCTGGAGTATGGTATTAATGTTTTATAGTGTAATCCCTCTCCATATTTGGACGTTGTAAGAACTGATAGCTAGCTATCTCTATTTTAGAGATCTGAGTTGCATGGAAAGCATCCTTGGGGTGTGCGGCTCAGGCTTCTGGCGGGGGGGTCTTTGTCATTGTTGTTACTGTTGTAGGATAGGCAGTCCAGAGACCATAGCAAATTAGGGAACTTGATTCCAGGACCCATATTGTATCAGTGTTGGGATCTGTAAGAGTTTTCACTTCAGTTTCAGGCTATTGACTTGTTCTATAAATTTCATACCACAAGAAGAGGTTATCCCTTTATTGGGGATAATTGGCTCATAGAAAGCGAGAGCTAGAAGGGATTTTAGAAACCATCTGGCCCAAACCCCTTATTTACCAGAGGGAGAAACTGAGGAATTTTCTGGATCTGTAAGATGAGAAGGTTGGACAAGATAATTTGTAAGGTTTTTGTTGTTTACTTGTTTCAGTCATGCCTGACTTTCTGTGACCCCATTTGAGATTTTCTTGGCAGAGATACTGGAGTGGTTGGCCATTTCCTTCTGTAGCTTATTTAAAGTTGAGGCAACTGCAACAAATAGGATTAAGTGACTGGCTCAAAGTCACACAGCTAGTAAGTGTCAGAGGCTGGATTTGAACTCAGGTCTTCCTGACTCTCAGCACTCTACTGCATCACCTAGCTGCCTCTGAGGATTAAAGGAGTTGTGAAAACAGTTCATAATGCCAAAGAGCCTTAGACATGGTACCTATCAGTATTAGGCACAGAATAAAAGTAGGACAAAGGTCTCTTAACCTTGACCTTGACATTCTGCCACAGGCAGCTGCCCTAATAGGGGCAAACACTTAGGATGAGACAAAGTTTTCAGACTGAAAAGGGCAGAATAAAAAAGAGATTTACTTAATTTACAAAAAAATTACAAAATTTACAAAAAAAATTTACAAAAAATATTTACAAAAATTACTTCAGTTGCTAAACTTGTATGACCCTAGAGGAAAGGATCACATTTTCCAATGACTCGTATTTAGGAAAACAGAATGAGTCACTCTATGAACTGGGTAAATCCTGGGGCCTTAGTTGTCTCTTTTGTAAATAGGAGGTTTGAATTAGTCAGTCAGCAACACTTATTAAGTCTTTACCATGTGCCCTGTACTGGTCTAAATGCTGAGGAAACAAAGAAGGACAAAAAAAACCCCAAAACATTTCTGCCCTCAAGGACCTTACAGTTTAATTATCAGATAGCTTGATGAAGTCCCTTTCTGTACCAACATCTGATGTTCTAATGCCCCTTGACACTCTGGGCTCTATGTAATCCAAGGTCTTTTCTTGCTCTAAGATGAAAAGTTTTAGTGCAACTTCTTGTGCCAACATTTATTCTATATTCTGAGTTCCTTTCCAGCTCTGACACTTTCTGATGCTATTTGAACCAACTTGTCCATGTTGGTTCTCTGTTTCTTTGTTTTCCAATAAGCCCCCTCACCCCCCTTTAGACTAATACCACCTCTGGAATTGTTACATAACTGAAGTTGGTATTTTATTGTTTTACTTGATGGATGCTCCAAAGCCATCTGCATCCAATTCTGTACTGTAAACTTAGGCTTCTTTATTTTCATACAAAATTGGTAGTTAGGAGTTGACTGTTCTCTTAGGTAGACAATTTATATTTTATGATACCAGGTAGGTTGAATGTATGGTAACCACAAATGAAGGCATCTTGGGCATGAAACCGGGAAACTATAGGTTATGGGCTTTCAGCTGCTCAGAAAATAGAACCAAGTCATTCAATAATTTATAGATTATTATTTTAGTAACACCTCCTCCACCCCCTCCTTATATATGGTTATTTTTCCTTTCAGAGTCACAAACACCACAAGGTAAGCTTCAGCAACAGTGAGGTAGTATTTAATGCTGGAAGTCAAATGTTTTGGTGTTTCTCCGTATGATATTTTCTAATCATTCAGCTACCCCTTGCTGTCGCATGTTTGTTCAAGGAGGTAGTGGACACCGTCTTGAGTTTTTTTGCTGTGTCAGCTTTTATTATCATTAACAACTGGGCTCCTGGCTCACTCGTGTCCCAGCAGGATTTCAGATTATTCTTCAAATTACAGCAATTTGTCATGGTGTCAGTGTTTTTTAACCTATAACCTTGGGTTACCTAGAGAGCTTACACAGTCTAAGGTTCACATTCCTCACTTTCGATTTTTACCAGGATAAACAATTAGTTTACATCCCAGACAAGAGCCGGGAGAAGCAAAATTAAGATAAAATAGTCTTCTTTTGGCAATAGCTATGTTACACAGCCTGCATCACCTGAAGGGTTCTCTAGGTATCATCAACACCAGAGCAACAGCATAACTGGAGCAGGGCCAATTCTTGCCTAAACATAACCCTGGAGTCATTGAGAATTATGTTTGAACACATTAAGACCTTGTAGGAACAGGAATACCAGCTTTGGAATTAGGAGACCTGAATTAGATTCTTGACTTACTTCCTTCATGACCTCAGCTAAGCTACTTTACCTCTGTCTCAATTTTCCCATCCTTAAAATGGAGATGATTATACTTCCTTCTATGTAAGGTATTTTCTTTTGTGTTTTAGAAAAGTACTTTCCAAGCATTTTATAAAGCATTTTATAAATATGTTAATTATCATTTTTAAAAATTTTCTTTTTTTTTTTATCATGCACTAAATTATCAACAGATAATCATTTCATGATTCACAGAATGGGGAAATATTATACAGGAATCTGGACTTCCATGACCTATAGATTTTTAAAAGAATATATATGCATATGTAGTTGTTTTATATACATATCTACATACAGAATATAACAAATTTACTGTGTCTCTTCACTATGTCCTTTCAAAAACTGAAAAATATTTCATTGATGTTCTCCTTTTCATTTGTCAATTTGCAGCTGTATAAAGTCTTACGAAGTATAAAAAACATTGTGTAATTGTGAGTTACTACAACTCACATTCACGTAGTGCTTACAATTCTTTGTACTGATATTGGAAGAATTATAAAATGCAAGCAAGACACAAGGCTCTGCCCTCACAGAACTTGAAGTGTGGTAGGGGAACAAAGCACAAACACTCCAATATTGAATCTTATAAGTAGGTGAATTAAAGTTAAATATAGGTCATTAAAATTAATCAGGGTTCTTGGATAGGTCTGAGGGAAAAATGTCATCACTGACTGGAGGGATCAAGGAAGTCCTCATGGAAGAGAAGATATTTGAACTTTTTCAGTGATTCAATCTCAGAGGATGAGGTGGTCTTTTTCCTCTTCAAAGCTAACCCTGTCCTTGTGCTATTGATTCCCTTGCTCTCCTATTGGTCATTTCCTCTCTTCCCTGTCTCCCTTACAAAACACATGCCAATCTTTTCCCTCTTTACAATTCCTCTGCTTGGCCTTACCATTTCCTAAATCTGTTGTCCTATTTCTTTTTTTTTTTTATTTTTATTTTTTTTATTTTTTATTTTTTAATGTTTAACAATCACTCCCATATAATTGCGATTTTATCCCCTCCACCTACCCCCCACTACCCCCCTCCCTCCCCATGACTGCATACAATTCTGTATAGATTCTACATATACTTTCCTATTGAGTATATTTTCACTATAGTCATGCTATGTGGTCAGACTAAGATGAATGAAAGAAATCGTATAACAAATCAGAACATGATATACAAACACATACACATACACAGACATGATCTGCTACATTATGTGAGTGACTTCCATTATTTCTCTCTCTGAGTGTGGAAGGCATTTTGCCTTGAGAACCACCATTGGGATTTTTTTTTTTTGTAAGAAGTTCTTGTGTTATTACAAAATTCTAAGTCTACCAGAAAAAACTCTCACACACTGTGGTCGTTGCTGTGCATAAAGTTCTCCTGGTTCTGCTCCTTTCACTCAGCATCAGGTCATATAAGTCCTTCCAGGCCTCTCTGAAGTCTTCTTGTTCATCATTTCTTATGGCACAATAGTATTCCATTACATTAATATACCACAATTTATTCAGCCATTCCCCAATTGATCGACATCTCCTTGACTTCCAGTTTTTGGCAACTACATAGAGTGCTGCTATAAATATTTTTGTACATGTGGGACCCTTTCCCATTTTTATGATCTCTTGGGGATACAGTCCTAGTAGCGATATTGCTGGGTCAAAGGGTATGCACATTTTTGTAGCCCTTTGGGCATAGTTCCAAATTGCTCTCCAGAATGGTTGGATGCGCTCGCAGCTCCACCAACAATGAATTAGTGTTCTAACTCTCCCACATCCTCTCCAGCATTTATCATTTTCTTGTTCTGTCATGTTTGCCAATCTTATAGGTGTGATGTGGTACCTCAGAGTTGTTTTGATTTGCATCTCTCTAACCAATAGTGATTTAGAGCACTTTTTCATATGATTATAGATAGCTTTAATTTCTTCCTCTGAAAATTGCCTGTTCATATCCTTTGACCATTTATCAATTGGGGAATGACTTGTATGATTATACATTTGGGTCAGTTCTCTATATATTCTAGAAATGAGGCCTTTACCCCCGAGCTTAGCTGTAAAAATTTGTTATCCTATTTCTTTCTTCCCTTTCTCTTCACAGTTTCTAGAAAATAATTGTCTGTTCTTCACCTCTTACAGTTGAGCTTCAGGACCTATCACTCTGATGAAACTACTCTCTTAAACATCACTAGTGACTTTATAATTAATAAATCTAATGCCTTTTATTTCCTCATTGTCCTCTGGCCAACTTGTAGCTTAAAAAAAAAACCAAAGACCTCATTCTTTACTAGAATATGCTCTTTCTCTTTGATTTCCATGACACTTCTATCTTCTGGTTTTCTTCTTAAAAGTCTGACAGTTCTTTTTTACATTTTATCATCACCCATCTCCCACTCCCTACATGTGGGGGTTTCCATCTCAGGCTCCTTTCTCTCCCAAGAAAATCTTATCTGTTCCTTTCAGTTTTTCATCCCTTGTGTTCAGTTATTATCTCTGGACAGATGACCCCCAAATCTATATATCAAACCTAATATCTCTCTTTAACCCTCACATGGCAAGGGCTTCACAGATCTCATCTAACCTTTACCTGAACAAGAGTCCACTGTGTTACATACTTTACAAGTGGTAACCCATTCTCTGCCAGAAGACCTCCAATGAAAAGGAGCTCACTACTTCCCATTTCACTTTTGAATAGTTCTAATTGTTAGGAAGTTCTTCATTCTTTATTATCAATGATATCTCTCTCTAATGTATATGTCTCTCTATATGTATATGTAAAATACATAGCACTTCAAAGACTTTAAAGTACACTATAAATGAGTTATTCTTATCATTATCATTATATTCTTATATATATCAATATATATCATTATATATCATTATCATTATAATGATAATGATAATTATCATTATATCAATCTTATCATTGCCTTACACATGGCAAATACTTAAATATTTATTGAAAAAAATGAATGAGCTGAGCTATAAAGTATGGAGGGCTTCTGAGGCAAAGAAAGCATGTTTTAAACTTTAAAGTAATGAGAGAAGTCAGTTATTATGTTTAAAAAAATATTTTTCTATAAAGGAGGGAAAGGAAATAAATTTTAATGACACATGCTATCCCCCCATAAATAGCCTTACCACTTTCCTTCATTTACCAGACTATTCAGCCATATCTGATCTTTGTGACATCCTCCAAAAAGATCCTCTGTTTATCTGACTCAATGCCTTTGCTCACAATGTCCCCCTAGGCGGAGAATGCCTGTCTCTTTCTCTGCTTCCCTATCTCAAGCTACTGAAATGTATTCTGTTTTTCTTGGATCAGTTCAAAGACTCCCTTCTCCATGAATCCATACATGGTTAATCAATCAACTAGTAAGCAAGCACTTATTAAGCACTTGTTATATACCAAGCAATATGCCAAGTGCTTAGGATACAAAAACATAAATAAAATTCAACCACCCTTGAAGAGTTTACATTTTGACTGGGGAATAAAATATGTACTCTCTCTCTTTGTGTATATGTATATGGACATACGGTGTATGCATGTACATATACATATACATATGTGTAAATACATACATGTATACACACATGTATGTATACGGGCAGCTAGGTGATGTAGTGGATAGAACACTGGGCTTGGAGTCAGAAAGATTCATCTTACTGAGTTCAATACCAGTCTCAAACACTTACTAGCTCTGTGACCCTGGGCAAGTCACTTAACCCTGTTTGACTCAGTTTGTCATCTGTAAGATGAGATGGAGAAAGAAATGGCAAACCACTCTAGTATCTGACAAGAAAACCCTAAGTGGGGCCATGAAGAGTTGGACATGACTGAGTAGCAACAAAAAACATATCTATATACCCATGGAAGAAAGACAGAATAAAAACCTAGGGTATTTGGGGGTTGGAGGACACTAACAGTTGGGGGAATTTGGAAAGACCTCGCTCCATTATCATAGAATTGGTGATACTTGAGCTGAATTTGGAGGAAGCATGAAATTCTAAGAGGAGAAGGTAAAGAGGGAGTAAATTCTGGACCAGGGACAGGCAGGGCAAAACCACGGATGGGAGATAGAATGTTCAAGATGTGCAATAGCAAAGACCGTTTGACTGGATTGTAAAGCATCTTTACAGTTGATTTGTTGAATTCTCAAAGTTAGTTTGAGGGCCCATATTTGCAGTATGGGGATTTGTTATTTGTTAATTTATGAAGGATAGCGAGTTTCTGGTGTCTTATGCTGGCTACCCAATTGTGTCTTTCTTAAAATTCATTAGCTGCTAAATTTTAGTAACCTTCATTGATGTGTTGCACAGTTTTTAATATTTTCTTGCAAAGTCTGAATTGATCAGTTAGTCCAGTGTCTTTAAAGATATCCTTTCTGTAATTTCTGGCAGTGATCACCTGATTCTGAATTTCTGTTATCATAAACCTCTTGTTTCTATAAACAAATCCACATGACCTCCATGTGGATTCTTTGCCCACATGTTGTTAGATAAGTTCATGTGAATGTTACCCATGGAGAGTCTTTAGATTGTGCTCTTCAATATATCATAGGATCCATTTTAGAATTATTATACTTTTGGTTACATTAGGCAAATCCAGTGGCATGTAACTGCTTTACCATTTCTTGGAGAAGTGGTTTGTTGGTTCCACAAGTATTTCCATAAGTTTTTACCCTCTTTATCCTATGCTCTCAGTAACATCTAACAGCCCTCTTCCTTTTTTTTTTTTTTTGAGAAGATACTTTCAATTTTTCCAAAGCTATCTTAGGGTAACAGAGCCTATGTTTCTTTACTATTGTTGGATCAGAATAGATCTGTGATTTCATTGGCATAAGGAAATCCCAATGGGAAAACTCTCTTTCCCAAGGAGAAAGGCACTTCCTTTAAAATTAAGTCTTAGAGTTTCTTGTCCACTGAGAGTTTAGGTTACTTGACCAGAGTCATATCAACAGTATGTCAGAGGTGGGACTTGAATACTGAGGCCACTAGTTCTCACTGTTGTTACTGTAGGCATGATTATTATTGGAGAGCAAGAGCGCAATGTTGAGGGAACACTGCCTTGGGAGTCAGAAGGCCTGGATTCCATCATCAGCTCTCCTGTGATTTCACAAGTTGCTTCATGTCTCAGCCCAGGCGTGACATTGGACACTGGACAAATGGGATGATACCTGCCCTGCCTTCCTCACATGGATAGTATGAGGATCAAATGAGATAATGTAATAGAGCTTTTCCATCAGTGTGAGCTTTGTATTATTTCAGACAGACATTTGTGGTTGCAAAGGGACTGTACACAAAGCAAAAAAAAAAAAAAAGAAAGAAAGAAAGAAAGAAAGAAACCAGTAATGAATACAACTTTAAAGGTCTCATCCTGAGACACCGAGACATACACACACATACAGAAAGACAGAGAGAGAGAGAGATGGAGAAAGAGACAGAGAAGAGGATGGAGAGAGAAAGAGAGAGAGAAAAAGAGAAAGAAGAGAGAGAGAGAGGAGAGAGGAAGGGAGGGAGGAAGGAAGAGAGGGGTGAGAGAGAGAGAGAGAGAGAGAGAGAGAGAGAGAGAGAGAGAGAGAGAGAGAGAGAGAGAGAGAGAGAGAGATGGAGAGGAGGGGGAGGAAGGGGAAGAGAGAAGGCCATTTAAGAATGCATCTGTAATGTCATTTTTAGCAGTGAGATAATAGTAAAAGCAGCCTAGACAAGTGATGAAGCTCAAATAAATGTGTTTGGATAAAAAGGCAGAAATGGGCCTTCAGAGCTGGGAGTGTTAGCTTTAAAATTCCAGCATATTCTGTTGATTTATAACTGTTGCTAAGTAACAGGTTTCACTGTAGCCAAGTGATTTTTTTTAAAGTGCCTCTCCCTAAGAGAATCTCCAGAGTAAAAAGATTTTTTTATTTTAAAAAATCAGTGTATCCACCTAGTTTTAAAAGAAAAATAATGGGGAGGAGAGGTTGGGTTGGACTATATAATTCAGTGCACAAGGGATTGTTTTCTTCTGAGTGATTAGAGGAGAAAAGGAATAAATTTTTGCGACCTTGAGAGAGTCACTTTCCCTCCTTTGGCTCCAGTTTCCTCATATTGAAAACAAAGGGGCTAAAGAAGATGATATTTCTACTGATTCCAGCTCTAAATCATATGACTGAAACATGTCCTATACATTTGCCTTCTGTCTACCAAGTGCTCCCTTCACAAAAACGTATGGGGAGGAAGCTAGAGGCTGTTCCACAACAGGATTCAATTTAGCAGCTCTGAGATATAAATGGACCCAATGGGCAATGTTATCAGTTTTTGTTGTTGCTGTAGTATGTGCATTATAATATGGAATATGTAACATTAGTTCCCTGCCTTAAGTCTTTCCTTAATCCAATCTATCCTTTTTTTAGCCATCAAATTGATTTTCTTAGAATGTGGGTCTATCCCCTATGAAATAAACTCCAGTAGCTCTCTGTTATTTCCAGGGTCAAATATAAAATCCTCTATTTGCCCTTTTAAGCCCTTCCTGACCTCGTCCATTCCTACCTTTCCAGTTTTCTTCCACCTTACTCCTCCCCTCATTCTCTTCAAACCTCTGATACTAGCCTTGCTTTTCCTAGGACACGCCATTCCATCTCTGACTCTGAACATTTTCACTGTCTTCCATCGATGGAAATGCATGCCCCCCTCTTCGTCTCTGCCTCCTAGCTTCCCTGACTTGTGTCAGTTCTCAGTTAAAAAGTCACTTTCTACAAGAAGTCTTAGTGCCTTCCCTCTAAGACCACCCCCAAAGTATCCTGGATACATCTTGTTTGTCCATAGTTATTTATATGTTACTCTCCACCCCACCCTCTATATGACTGTTAGTTCCTTTACAGTAGAGACCTGTTTCTTTTTGACCTTTTCTTAGCATCCCCAGGGCTTGGTATAGTACCTGGCACATAGTAGGTACTTAATAAAAGCTAGTTGACTTGACAAAGTACTTTATGGCAGTTCTTCGAGATAAGTCATATATTATCATTATCCATATTTTACAGATAAGGAAACTGAGGCTCAGATGAAGTGACTGACCAGAGGTCATACATTCAGCCAGTGTTACAGTTGAAACTTGAATTCAGGTTTTTGTACTCAAGAGCTCAGAACCTGATGGTCTGTGTCTCTGTGTCAGTAGCTCATGACCTGGCTGGTATCCAGGTTTGTGGGGATACCCTCACTTGGCTCTCAACAGTTCTGTAAGGTAGGTAGCACAGTTGTTGGAAGCCTACCTTAGTGAGAAGAACCTCAGAGGTCATCTACTTTAACTGATGCAGGACCAGGAATACCCTGTAGATGATCCCCAGTGAGGGGTCACCCAACTGTTCACTTTCTCTGAGAGGAAACCCACTTCTTTCTGAGGCACCTCCTTCCATTTCTGGACAGATTTAAGGGCTTGAAGGGCAGGAATCTTAGACAAAAATCCAAGATTGTGAAGTTTCAGCTCAGTTTTCATTCTTTACCACACCAAGCAGACCCAAAACAACAACTTCAAGCAATACCCCTTAGATAGAAGCATATGGCAGGGGGTTTCATTAGAGGCTGAATTTGCTACTCAGAAAAATTTGTGATTTCTTACTAAGCCTAAATCCTTGAAGTGCTGTCATGGTGGTGTTCCCATTTTGCAGATGGGGAAGCTGAAGCTTGCGGTTAAGTGTTTTGCTCATGTCCCACAGTTTGCAAGTGTTTGAATCACGTTCAAAACCCAGGGGTCCTAAGTCCAAGTTCAATCTTCTTTTTATGATCCCACAGTAGCCACTTTATCCTGATTCACCATATACTGTAGTGGGATGGGATAGAAGTTTCTAAAGCTGACTTTGACTTTCTAAGGAGGACAGTATAACATGGTCATGAGGTAGGATGAAAAGGATACTAGAGCTGGAGTTAGGAGACACATAGGTTTGAAATTTTTTTTAAGTATTTTATTTTTTTCTAATTACATATAAAGAAAGTTTTCACCATTAGCGTTTTTTCTCCCTATCTCACCTCCCCAAGATAGCAAGCAATCTGAAGTAAGTTATACATGTACAATCATATTAAACATATTTTTGGGTTTGAATTCTGCTGAATTCAACAGTTTCACTTCTTCAGGACTCAGTTTCCTCATCCCTGTCCATGATGAAGATACTGATACCTATAATACTGACTTCATAGTGCTGCTGTGATAATCAAATGAGATAATAGCATGTATTGTGAGGTAGTGCAGTGGATAGAGTGTCAGGCTTGGAGTCAGGAACACCGGAGTTCAAATACATCTTCAGGTACTTACTACCTGTGTGACCCTGGGCAAGTCACTTAACTCTGTTTGCCTCAGTTTCCTCATATGTAAAATGAACTAGAGAAGGAAATGGCAAATCATTCCAGTATCTACCAAGAAAACCCCAAATGGGGTCACCAAGAGTTGGACAGGACTAAACAACATTGTCATGTTAAGTTAGCACTAAGAACTGGATTTATGATTTCACTGGTATAGGAAACTCCCAGGTGAGGAAACTCTTTCAACCAATTCAGGGTAGCACCTTCTTTATAACTTATAGACTTCCAGAGTTGCTGAGAACACTGAGAGGTGTTGCAGAGCCAGTATGTGCTAGGGGTGGGACTGAATCTCGTCTTCTTGATTAGGAAGCCAGCACTCTATACATGATAATCACTTTATAAACATCAGCTGGGCTTTAATTTCATCATCTTCAAAATAGGGTTAATGACTCTTGCCCTACTTTCTTTACAGGATTGTTGGTAATTTATATATACTTTACAGTATACTAACTTCTTTACATGCATTCTCTCCTGTGGCCCTCCCCACAGTCCAATGATGTAGAAATTACAAGTATTGTTTCATCCCCATTTAAGAGATAAGGAAATAGGGGCTCTGAGAAGTTGCTAAGTGATTGGGTTATGTGACCTGTAAGAGTCCGCAAGCAGACTTGAATCTATCTCTCAGCTTTGCTTTTCTTGCTGTTAAGATCTGATCAGGTAATATAGAAAAATCACTCTGACCATGAAATGCTGTATAAATAGGAAGAAGTTCTGTTAATTCTGTTTGAAGCCCTGGACAGGGCGTCACAATTGTTGGTCTCCAGTTAGCTGCTGACCCATTTTGTGACCCTGGGCAAATCATAGGATCGGAGGAGGAGAGGATCATAGGTACTTACCCTCTCTCTGCCTCAGTTTCCTTATCTCTCAAAAGGGGATGATAGTAGCACCTACCTCAGAAAGTTGTTGTGAGGATCAAATGGGATAATATAGGCAAATAACTTTGTAACACCTTAAAGCACCATGTAAATATTAGTGATTATTATTTATTATAGTTATATTATAACTATAATATTTATTAAGTATTATTATTATTTATCCTGTTTTCCTCTTCTATCAAAGGAAGAGGTTAGACCAGATGAATTCTAAGTTCTCTTCTAGCTCTAAAATGCTATAATTCTAGATTGTATGCTTGTTGAGGACAAGCAAGGCTCATGTAGTATTCATCCTTGTATCTCCCTCAGCAAATGTTTATTGAATTGAATTTGCTGAATTGAATTTGTTATGAGGGTGGACTTTCTGGTTTGTAAAAGTCAAGACCCAAGCTACTCTGAGCACAATTGGGCTTTTCATTCTGAGACTTCCTTTAGTGGTCAAAGCTACTCTGAGTCTCTAGCAAGTGTGTGTGAGGAGAATATTAAGAAACTTATCTTGGGAGGGGAGAGCCCCAAAAGAGGAGATGAGGTTAGGAGTATGCTGTGGTATAAAATTTATTTTACTGGAAGCCAGGAGTCCTGGATTCAAGTCCTCTTCTTCCTTGAAGGGTGAGTGGAATTTGGAAAAGCCGAAGGGAAATGGTGTGGGCTAAGTCTTGGAGACAAGAAAATGGTAGAGGTTACAAGGAAGACTGAAAAATCAGCCAGACTTATTGGAGCAGAGGGCTTACATAATGGTAAACCTGGAAACTCAAGAAAATAAGGGTGTAATTTGCTAAGGTGAGGTAACTGGTAGTGACTAAAGCTAGCTACCTCACTCCCCACCCAACAGTCATCTTCGTCCTAAAGTATTGCTTAGTTACAAACTCTGGCCTTTTACTCCAACAGATCCTGGTTTGTATCTCCCCAGATGGAGATGCAGATTTTGTGTGGCTTGCAAATCTTGTAAAGACTTGTATTCTCCCTTACTTAATCTTTATCTGCATCTTTTTCATAAAATGGGTGGGAAGATGACTTAGCTATTTTTAGGCATGAAATGAATACTGACCAAGGAGAAAGGAAAGTGGGGACAAATTGTGTAACTCCAGTCCAGAGATTCTTAACTTCCAAAACTTTTTTTGGGGGGGTCAGAGACCCCTTTATACATAGGATTACTAAGGAAATGGATTAAAATGAAATAGTTACCAAAATATTTTTTTAAAATAAATTCACAGACCCCAGGTTTAAAATCCTGCTTGGATTAATTTCTGAAATGATCTGAGGGCAGAAACAGAAGAGGGCCTTATGGATTGCTAGTTTTTCCTCAGGGAGATGGCTAGGAACTAGACCTGGGATTTCATTGATCTAGGGATTTCCCCAATGAGGAAACTCCCTCTACCAATGAAGACGGACATAATTTTATACCTAGAGCACATAGAAATTAAGTGACTGATGGTGGTAGTGGGGAGTCTTTGAGGCTAGTTCTATATTTACTATACCATACCAACCCTTCTTATGGTCAAGGAGAATGCTAGCCTCAATTTGAAAATACCACCCTTCCCTCAGCTTCTCTATAGTGATGTAAAGATTTCACTAAAGTCTTCCTCTCATATCTCATCTTGGCTTGGGGAAGTGGGACACTTGGTCCTTCAAAGATTCTTCTAAGGAGAGTACAAGTTCTCACAAGTCCCACCAAGTTGGAAAGTATTCAACTGTGGACTCATTAATGAACTGTATGTCTGTTGTTCAAGGACCAATTCAACTAAGTTGGGAGAGGCTCATCATAAAAGAATCCTAATAGATTTAGAGCTAAAAGGCACCTCTAAGGTCGTCTGCTTTAACTTCTTCCTCCTATAGATTAGCAAAATAAGGCTCAGGGAGGTTAACTGACTTACTTGCCAAAGATTCTACCCCTGGTCAGTGTCAAAGGCAGTCTGGGAACCCAGGTCCTCTGACTGGAGAACCAGTGTTCTTTCCTCTATACTACCCTCAGTTTACCTTTAAGGAAGGCCTGTGGCCAACCTCTACCCAGAGCAAGTTCACCGACTGTGGGGTAAGCACCAGTAAATGCAAATGCACCCTGGAACCTACTTTGGAATTCATGAATTGAAAATCATACTAGGGAGTGGGAAAGGGACTGAAATTGCTACAGCATTGGTACAGGGATCTCCCCACTGAGGAAATTCTCTTTACCGATGTTAATCTCGTTTACACCTTCTAGTCTGAGAGAGTTGCCTAGAGCAACTAAGAGGCTATTTCTCTTTAAAGAGTCACACTGCTAGTAAAAACTAAAGAGAAGAAAAAACATGAGAAGAAATTAAATCAAATGCAATAGGGTAGAAGTTTCAGAATTGGAAAGCACCTCTGAAGGAATCAGTCCAATCTAACTCATGGTATTGAGGAATACCCTTTATTTTCTACTCTCCGTAAAGACTTCATCTTGAGGTTCCCTCTCCCAAAGGGGCCAGAGATGATTCATGGTTCTTGTTGGGGGAAGTGTTGATATGTAAAAGGAAGGATAGGAGAGCAAAAGAGAAGTTGGGTTAACATAGTGTGTTGGAAGTTTCATTATGGGCAGTGGGAGAAGTCTCTTCACAGTTATCTGGTTTGTAACCTCCTCTTCCCCACTCTTCAAACAACCTCTGAGCTCATATTTTTCTTGCTTCCTCTATTCTGTTGAAGGAACACATATATTAAATTTTTGGACACTTTAAATATTCTGTCCCTGTGACAAAGTTTTATGGACCTAGACTTAGTTATGGTCCTGCTTCAGGATAATGGATTTTTTAGTCACAATAAATCATGAAGGATTGCTTACTTAGGCTCCTGACCTCCAGGGGTGTTCTACTACAGCATGCTGTCATGTGAACTCAGGTAAATCATAAGAAACTAAATGCTTTGACAGATATGAGTAGTGCAAGACTCAAGGGCCTGCCCTCAGAGACCTTCCAGTCTGGTTGAAAAAAATGAGTCAAAGCAATCAGTTAAAGGGGCAATTAATTAATACCAAACATTAATACAAACCTCATGGAATTGTAGAGCTGGAAAAGGATCTTAGAATGTGGAACATAATGTATGTAGTGGGAAGACACTTAAGGAATAGACTAAGTGAGCTGGAATGAACCTTAAGACTAAGTGAGCTGGAATGAACTGCTGGTAGTAAGCCCTTAAGAGATCATCTAATCCAGAGGTTTTTTTTAAAAATTAATTTGTTTTCAGTTCTCAGCAATCACTTCCATAAGTCTTAAATTTTCTCCCCCTCCCTCTCTCCTTCCTCCTCGAGATGGCATGCAATCTTATTTATATATTCTACATATACATTCTTATTAAACACATTTTCACATTAGTCCTGTCGCATAGAGGAATTAAAATGATTGGGAGACACCATGAGAAAAACCAAACCAAAACAAAACATAACACAAGAGAAAATAGTCTGCTTCATTCTGCATTCCTCCAGAAGTTTCCAAATTTATTTGGCTTACTGTCCCCTTTAAAAAAAAAATTACTCAGTGCTCCCCTGGAAATCTACTTTCTTTAACCTTTTAATGTTTTTTTTTTGAAATTTGCATCATTTCAAAAAAATATAAAATATTTTTTAAATGACACATCCTAAATTTAATAATCTATTGTAGATTTGTATTTTTTCCTGCATTGAAATTTTGATGATACAATATTATGTCATGCAGCTGTATAGTATCGTATTGCATGCACATAATCCTGCCGAAGCATGCCAGACTTCCTGACAATACATGACATACTTGCCTGCCAACACTTGCTTGTTAAGACCTGTCAGATGACTTGACTGCTGGTCCATTATAACTTGCATTTTATGTGTCTATTTGGAAAATAATGTAATCATTACTACTTTAACTCTGTTACACAACAGATGAAACACGTATGAATGGTTTTTCGAAATTTTCTACTCTTTTCTTCTTTCTTTATGCTTTCACAGTCCCCTTATTTTAATTCAATGACCTCCCTCAGTTGTACCTGAGGCTACTACTGCCCATCTTGATCTTTCCAGCACCCCCAGGGGGCAGTATTGCCCACTTTGGGAACCTCATTTGAATCAAACCTTTCATGCAGTTCAGAAAATCCACTCAATGACATCCTTAACAAGTAGTTCTTTACCCCCTGACTGAGGAGTTTTTGTGATCATTTATTCCATCCTGGTTCCCTTTCTGGATCAGCTCAAGACTACCCTGCTGTTAAATCAGAGTTGGGATTAGGACCATATTGGCTCCAAATCCATTATCTATTCCTTTCTACTTTTTTTCTCCAGTTTTAATGGCTTGGTTTTATTCATCTCATCCTTGGATTTTCCTGTAGCTGACGAAGTACAGGTCTTGTCTTAGGATCAGGCTATTCCAGGTAGTCATTAACCTTATATCAGATGGCATGGATGTAACACACCTAATGTTTTCACATCATCAGAGCAGCTCAGTGTGGCTTTTGGGAGTCTGAGTATCTGAATGGCTTTCTTTGAGAGTCTATCTACGTGTTCCTTTGACTTATTCACATCCTTGGGTACAGTCTCATCACTTTGGGTATTCTATTAGTTGTTTTCAGGTCTCCCTTAAACAGGGAGAACAATGGAAATTCTAGGACCTTGAGGCCACAGGTTCCCTACCCCTGGACTCTAGGGGATAATAACTCATTAAAAGCTGTATCTTTGACAACACCTTCGGAAAACTTCCCTTTCTCTTAGGTAAGTCTGTGTTAGAAGTCATGAGACTCTGATAGTCAGTGTTTGAGTGACTGCCATAGTAAGTGGTCATAGGCTCTCTGGGCATAGGCAAAGGCATGGGAACAGTTTCATTGCTGTATTTGTTTTTTCTTGTATAGAATATGGAAAATGGAGAAAAAATAGATAAACACACAGACAGTATTTCTTTGTACTCCAGCATTAATACCATGAACCTGTCTCTTCCACTCTATTTTAAATTGTTTAAATAATAGCACATTTATATAGTGTGTTACTTTTTATTATCAGTACTAAGAGTTTATATGTACAGGGGGCTTTACATTTTGTTATCAATAACAAAACACTATTCATATGGTATTGTGTTTTAATATTAGTAATATTGACTTAGATTTACTCACATTTGTATTATTTACAAAAAGTTTTGCATTGATCTCATTTAATCTTTATAACACACTATGAGATAATGGTAGTAGTCGTAGTGTATATTTCTTTGGCAGTTTCAGGTTTGTAAAGAATTTTTTCTTACAACAACCCTGTAGTACAAGCATTATTATCCCTATTTTACTAGTGAGGAAATTAAAACTCAGAGAGTTTTATAATGTATTTTTCTTAAATAAATGTGGTTACATTTTGTAGATATTATTTTCTTATTTTATAGATAAGGAAATTGATGGAGGTTAAGTGATTTACCCAATGTTCCATCAAGAGGCTTTCAGAGTCTAGATTTAAACCTGGGTTTTCTGACTCCACTACTCTCTCTAACACACTGTAGTTGTCTATGTTAAATGAGAGGGGGCACCTATTCTTTACATGGCTTTGAGGGTTTGCTGCACTGCCTGTTGGTCTCCCCAACTTGTACAGGTGCTCCATCCCATTTCTATGACCAGCTGTTTTCCCTGCTTTGCATGTGAATAATGGGTTGCCAAACAGGAGGCTTTGTAAAGAGTAATGACATTGTTGGGACCATCATGCCTCCCCAGAACAGTAATAAACACATGCATCCCAAACAAAGAAGGCACTTCTCCCCCACCTTGGCCACCCCCACCTTCTGCGCCTTCTGTATGGAGCTTCCTGATCTAGTGCAGTTGATCACTCCCTCCTTTCTCTTATCTCCCACAGGCCACTTCTGCATTTCCCCCAACCCCTTTGGCAGGCATCTCCCATGTTTCACTGACTCTATTAAAGGAAGCCTAAAGATGATTGTGTTAGGTTGTACTTTTCTGGTGGGCTGTCATTGCTTTGTGCAGTGAATGTACCCAGATACTAAAGACACTTGCTGCAAAGAAGAAATTAAAGCACACCCGGGTTTTCACTGAATCTCAGAGTTGGAAGGGAACTTAGAAACTATCTACTTGAATATCCCCTTTTTATTTTTTAAGTGTTTATTTTTGCTTTGTCTGATAGCGTGATGGCATTTCCTGCTTTTTAAAATTTTCTTAATTTCTAAAAATATTCCATCCCCCCAGTTTTATTTTGTTTATGTCTTTGTTTTTAAAATGTGTTTCTGAGGCTATTGCTTAAGAAGGACTCTTCCTACATCCCTGGCAAGTGGTCATCCAGCCTCCATATAAAGTCCTCTGTGATTTGAGAACTTATCACTTCTTCATGCTGCTCATTTTCTTTTTGGATAGTTCCAGCTGCCAGGAAGCTTTTCTGTTTATCCAGCCTAGCTCTGTGCCATCCCTCCTTTGGCTACATGGTACCCGCTAATATGCTTCCACTCATTGCTCCCATTTTACAGCTGAGCCATCTTTCTCATCCCTATAGATATTTGAAATTAAACTTCATGTTCACTCAAAGTCTTTAGCTTTTGAGGCTAAACATCTTCAGTTCCTTCACCTCCTGGTTGGTCTATGGTGGTGCTCCCAGGTTTCTCTTCCTAAATTGTGCTAGAGGCCTTCTACCTTAGCTAAACATCACATAAGTCCTCCATTTCTCTTATCCTCAGCCTCTCTTCGGATACTCTTGAGGACTGTCCCCATCAAGGCACTGGATATTAGATGTCCTGGGTCCCACAAGCTCCTCTCTTTCTTACCTATACTTCTTTTAATGGTGTTCCACTTCCTCTCTTCCTATGGTTCAGGAGATCTTTGTGTTACCCTTATATCTCCCACTTGCATTAGCAGACAGTTGATAATTCCTAGCCTTTTCATCTAGTTTCTTCTCTTCTCTTACAGCATCATGGAATCATGGAAGGGGCAGCTAGGTGGTTCAGTAGATAGAGCACCAGACCTGGAGTCAGGAAGACCTGAGTTCAAATCCAGCCTCAGACATTTACTGTGTGACCTTGGGCAACTCACTTAATCCTGTTTGCTTCAGTTTCTTCAACTGTAAAATAAGCTAGAGAAAGAAATGGCCAACCACTCCAATATCTTTGTCAGGAAAAGGCCAATTGGGGTTCCTGAAGAGTTGAACACAAGTGAATAGCGACAGAATCTTGGAATAGCAGTGACTGACCTACGGTCATGCATTCAGAGATTCTTAGGGCTAGTATTTAACCATGTTTTCTAACTCCAGTCCTCTGGGAAGGTGTTCTAGATATCATGTAGTCCAACCCCTTTAATTTTATAGATGAGGACATTGAGATCTACAGACCAGAAATGACGTTCCCAATGTCACATAACTAATAAGTAATAGAGCAGAGACTCCAAGAAACCTAGATGTCCTGATCAATTCCAATATCATCCTGCTTCTCCTGGCAATACCAGTTTTTATCTTCAAAGCAACTCCCTGATCTTTTAATTTTTAGAAAAATTATGAATTTGACAAAAATAACAGAAAACATTTTCCTGTATAGAGAACAGAAAAAGATTGTATATCAAATCACGAATCTCCACTCAATAACTTTGTTTTTTTCCCTTCATAGATTTTTTATCCCACTTTTAAAATGTTTAAGATGTACATCTGCAAGAGGGTGGCTTAGCTTATGAAATAGAGAATGACAGAATAATCAAATCCAGATTATGAGACCTTGGTCAAGTCACTTAATGTTAATCACTCAGAATTTGGAACTGTGCTCTGAGGGCTATAAAGCTGTGCATATACCCTTTGATCTAACAATACCACTCCTAGGTCTGGATCCCAAAGAGATATTTTTTTAAAAAAGGGAAAAGGACTTATGTGTACAAAAATATTTATAGCAGCTCTTTTTGTGGTCGCTAAGCATTGGAAATTGAGAGCATGTCCATCACAGTGGGGAACGGCTGAATAAATTGTGGTATATGATTGTAATGGAATATAATCTTGCTACAAGAAATGAAAAGAAAGAAGATTTCAGAAAAATCTGGAAAGACTTACATGAACTGATGCAAAATGTGGTGAGCAGAACCAGAACATTGTACACAGTAGCAGCAATATTGTGTGATGAAGAACTGTGAATGACTTGGTTATTCTCAGCAATACAACAATCCAAGATAATCCCAAAGGACTCATGATGAAAAATGATATCCATCTCCGGAGAAAGACTGACATTGTCTGGATACAGACTGAAGCATACTCATTTTCCTTCCCTTCTTCCCTCCCTCCCTCCATCTCTCCCCTCCCCTCTCTTTCCTCTCCTTTCCTCCCCTTCCCTCCATCTCTCCTCTCTCCCCCTCTCCCTTCTCATCGCCACCCCTTCTGTTCCCTTCTCTCTCTATTTTTTTGTTCAGGTCTTCTTGCACAAAATGATTAACATGGACATGTTTTACATGATTGCACATGTATAACTTATGCCAGATTGTTTACCATGTCATGAAGGGGGAAGAGAAGGGAGAAGAATTTGGAACTCAAAACTTTTAAAAAATGAATGTTAAAATCATTTTTACATGTAATTGGGGGAAAAGAAAATACTATTTAAAATCATCTTAATCACCCCATACCCCAGCTGACCCTCTAGCGCTAGAAATGAGAGAATAGCTATCTGCATCGGAAGATGGATTTCTTCCTCATCAGAGAGGTGGAACATCATGGAATCAGAGATTGGAACACATTTAAGTAGGCTTAACAGCCACAACGTAAGACTTCTTCTGCCTGAGAAGCTTGTGCCTGAAACTACAATCACTTTTCTTTTTGGAGCGAGGACATTTAGTCTGAATGTTTATTTCATTCACTCAGTAAATAATGATAATGATGACGATAAGAATCACAATGGCTAATATTTGCATAGTATGTTTACTGTGGCCCTCTCTTATGATTCTCACCATAGCCCTGTGAGGCAGGTGCTTAATAATTGCAAATGTGCATTTTATATATATATATATATTTATATACATAAATATATATGTATACAAACATATACATACCCTATTACATATAAAGGACAGTGGTAGGCATGTGCAAAGCATAGAGACACATGAAACAGACTTCTTCAGGGAGTGGATAGTTCCACTGAGAAATTATTACTATGTTACCTGGACTGGTCTAAGTACTCTGGGGAATTTTTTTTTATTTTACATAAAGAGAAGCTAAGTAAATTTTTCAATGCTACAAAATTAGTTTTTAAGTATAGATCCAGCCGGCACCTAGGGGCAGCTAGGTGGCACAGTGCATAGAGAGCCAGACCTAAAGTCAAGAAGTCCTGAGTTCAAATTTGGCCTTAGATATTTACCAGCGGTGTGACCCTAGGCAAGTCACTTAACCTGTCCACCTCAGTTTCCTCATCTGTAAAATGAGCTGGAAAAGGAAATTGCAAACCACTCTAGAAACGTTGCCAAGAAAATCCTAAATGGGGTCAAGAAGAGTCAGACATGACTAAAAAGCAATTGAACAACAACTGGCTCTGACCCCAAAGGAACATATAATTCATTTGGGGAGTTAACATATGCAAAGAAAAGGGGGAGTGATACAATGATAATGAAATAGCACTTCATGGTTTCAGCGAGCTCTGTTTTCTCTCACTGGACCCTCACCACCCCATGGCATTGCCAGGGTTATTAACTCACCTTTGTAGTTGAAGAAACTAAGGCACAGAGGGGAATACACTTGCCCACTGCTCCCAGGTATCAGAGTTAGAGATATACCTGAGTCTTCTGGTTTCCAGTCTAATGCTGGTCCTATTTCATCACTCACCCTTCTATAAGAAAGGTACTTGCTAAATGTTAAGTGAGTCCTATAGAAAGCACATGTTAGAAGTACTGTCTGTCAGAAGGTAAGACAGAATTCCCTTGTGGAAAGGAGTGGTGAAAAAGTTCTACGTTTGACTTCAGAAGTCCTGAGTTTGGATTTCATATCTATCATATACTTCCCATATAAGACCTTGGGTTCAGTCACTTAATCTCTCCAGGGGTCAATTTTCTTATCTGGACTCAGTGACTTACTATTCCTCCCAGCTCTCAATCTCATTTTAAAATTTAAAATTTCATTTTATTCTGTAGACATTGTTACATCAGCAAAAGTCTGGTATGTTCAGAAATGCTCATTAATCCCTAATTTCCTTCCTTGGAATGATCAGGAGTACAGTCCTGGTTTAATGGGGAAAAGAGATGACTTGGAGGTCAAGGATTTGAATTCCTAGCTATGTGAGTTTGGTTAAGTCACCTCCCCTATTTGAGCCTCATTTGTCTCATGTGTACAGTGGGAAGGTTAAACCAGACCTAGGTCCTTAGTTCTCATTTTGAATTTGATGATACTGTGGTATAGTAGAAATTCCATTGCACGTATTTTACCTCCCCTCCATGAATTTGAAGATATAGTGACACTGACCTTCCTAATCTTCTCCAAACAAGACAGTCCATCCTCTATCTTTCGATTGACTGTTTCCCATGTAATGGTCTCCCTCCTCCCCTCTGCCTCCTACCTCCCATGACTTCCTTTGACTTACCTCGGATTTCCCCTTCCATAGGAAGCTTTTCCTATTCCAGCCACTACTAATACCTTTACACTGTATCTCACCAAACAGAATGTGAGATCTTTGAGGACTGAGACCATGTTTTTGCCTTTCTTTATATCCCTGGTGATGAACATAGTCTTGGCACTTAGTAAGCACTTAGTCAATGTTTGTTGGTTGACCACCTGAATGGAGGCTCGAATGAGTCTTTGTAGGTTGGGCAATTAGAAGCCCTGCCACTGTAGAGGTAAGGGATGGGCAGGAGATTTGAAAATAGAGAAACTGAGCAAACAGAATTAAAACAGTCAACTGGCATTAAGTGATTTCCTCCCCCTCCTCCAACCTGTTCAATTTTAGAACTTGAGGATAAGATAAATAAGATTTTTATTAGTTTCTGCCTCCCAGGCTGCTTTGTTTGCTTTCAAATTGCCTTTGAAGCAGCTTTTTCTGTGGTTGGAGATTCCTTGCCTGCCAGGTCTTGGGACCAGAGACCATCTGAGTGAAATGTCACTGGGATTTAGAAGGAAAAGCTTTGTTTGACCTCTGGCTATATCTGACTTGCAGAACTAAATATCTCTTGTTCCAGATGTGGGCTGAGGTGGGGGACTTATCTGTGCTTCCCTGGAGGGCAAGGTTTTTATTAATCTGTGGGGACACAGGCCATGTGGAGCTTATGTAACCTTCCAAGTTAGAAACACACCCACCTTCTAGGCAGCCTGAAGTGTTCAGCTGAGTTCAGTTTAACATGCTGATTAAAGAGCCCACTGTAATGGAATGCTTCCACTGAAGCCCTCCTCTGATGCCCCATGTCACCTTGGGTCCTTAAAGACCATTCTGGTAGAATGAATGCAAGCTCTGAAAAGTCTTACCAAGCTGAAGAAACTTTGATTATTGGTTCTACAACTTTTTTTTGAACCTGAAATCCAGTCTGCTTAAGTCTTAGATCTTGAATTGGGTGAGACTAGTAAGTATCTGAAGCAGAATTTGAACCCAAGCCTACCTGCTTGTAAGTCCAGTGCCAACATGGTACAATGGAAAGAGCACTGGCTCTAGACTCAGAGATTGTGGGTTCAAATCCCACCTCTTTCTGTTTACTACTGTTGTGACCTTGAGTAACCTGCTTGGGTCTCTGTTTCCTCAATTGTAAAATGAGGGGGTTGGATTAGATGGCTTCTGAGATTCCTTCACATTCATAGCTCTATGATCTTATGGCCTGTAAAATAAATAGATTGGATTATGACTTCTGAAGTGTCTTCTATCAAAAAGCTAGTCAGTAGGGGATAGATATGAGTTTTTAGCCCTAGCAACTCATAATGAAAGTCTACTAAGGCCTTGTATGGGGGCCAATGAAATCACATCTCCATGAATGACCAAAGGACAACAATGCTAGTGGCTTACAGGAATATAGTGCTTTAGAGTGGACAAAACTCTTTATTCCCAACAGTTTTGTGAGGTGGGGAGCAAGAGCTGTCATCCTATGTCTCTTCTCCCTTTCTTGGCAAAATTTCTTTGTTTTGTACTTATGTTCATGGCCTAGTCCCTATTAGACTGCAAGTATCCTTGAAGGCTGTGATGGTGTTGTTTTTCATTTTTGTATCCCCAATACTGAACACATGTAGTAGGTACTTGATTAAACATTTGATTATTTGGATTTCAGTGTGGGAGGGGAATAGAACAGTTTTCCCTATTCCCAGGTTCCCACATGCCCACTCTATACCTGTCTCTCTGGAGTGCCTTTCCTGCTGCTTTTGACATCCCTTCTCTTCCTCTTCACCTAAACTAAATTCTGTTTCAAGGCTTGAGAACTCATCTCCCGTTATCCCTGCCTACAGGGCTTCTTCTGAATAGATGCCTTCCTAGTATTATTCCTTTGGCATTTACATACACTATAGTATTCTTTATTTTTCCCTCTGTGCATGTCTGTCTCTCTCTATAGTCTCTAATATGCATAATTTTGTCTCTCCAACTAGATATTAAATAATGCAAATATTATTATGATTATTTTCAGCTGAGAAGATAGGATCATAGAGGTTAAATCACTTGATCAAGGTCATATAACTAGTAACTCTAGACCTTTTGAATGAGAGGCAGAATCTTAGGTATTTTAATCACAGCCAAGTTACTGCTGAAGGCCCATCAACACAGTGTTTTCTTTATCTGCTGTCTGACTCCCTGGCCAGTGGGAAATGCCTGGCACTACCACCAGACACAGAATGCCTGGGAAAGGGACACTCAGAGACAAAAAGCATTCTACTTACTCTTGGACAGTAGCACAGAAGAGAGCAAGGAGAAAACTTCTTAGGAACTGCAGACTATGCACTCATCTCCTTCCTGAGGTTCAGAGGCTTACTTAAGCCTGCTTCGCTCTCTTCATGTCCACCTCCTGGCTTCCTTCAAGTCGCTGCTGAAATTTTACCTTCCATAGGAATCTTCCTTAATTCTAGTGCCATCTCTCATTAATTATTTCCAATTTGTTCTATATATGGCTTATATGTACGTAGTTGTTTTCATGTTTTTTCTTCCCTCTCTCTGGTGCCCTACGCCATCCCCTGTCCTGCCATTAGACTGGGAGTTTCTTGGGGGCAAGGATTCTTTTGCCTTTCTTTGTATCTCCAGTGTTTATCACAGTGCTAGGCACATAGAAGGTACATAATAAATGTTTTTTGACTGATAGACAAACCACATAAAGGCATCAAGTTCAGTAAGTGTAATCAACGAACAAGAGCTATTACACAGTTACTCTGGTACAAAGACAAGAAATGAAACAATCCCTGTCTCAAGAAGCTTACATGTGGAGACATATACATATCTACACACATATGCATATAATGCATGTACATATATACACACACACATTTATAAGTACATACAGATTCAATGTAAAAATATCATGGAATTTGGTTAAATCCATAATAGTTTGGGAGAGAGAACACTAATAGTTGGGGGAAGTTGGAAAGGCTTCAGGTAGAATGTGATACTGGAACTGTATTTTGGAGGAAGAGAAGAATTTGGGAACATTGGGAACATCCAGTGCAAAGGCACAGAGATGCCAAGGTATGAGGAACAGAGCAAAGGATGGTTTGGATTAACTCAACTTAACAGTGTACTACCGTTCTTTTTGTTGTCAAACGGTTTCAATTGTGTCTGACTCTTTGTGACCCCATTTGGGGTTTTCTTGGCAGAGATACTAGAGTGGTTTGTCATTTCTCCAGCTTATTTTACAGGTGAAGAAACCAAGGCAAACAGGGTGAAGTGACTTGCCCATGGTCACACAGCTAGTAAGTATCTGAAGCCAGATTTGAACTCAGGAAGATGAGTTTTTCTTACTCCAGGCCTGGCATTCCACCTAGCTGTCCCCATTCCTGTTATTCCCCTTAAATGTTAAATATTATTCCCCTTAAATGTTCCAGTGTTAAGGCCATCCTACATGCTCCCTAGTGTTTAGCAAATTACTTATATTCATTTCACCTCCTTCCCTCTCCCCCACTTTCCCAACAACAGGTTCCATATTATTAACATGAAGGGTCAGGACCAGGGCTTGTATCCAGGTCACAGGGACCTAGAAGGAACCTTGAAAATCATCTAATATAATCTGCTCACTTGGTAGATGAGGCAGTTGATACGTAGAAAAGTGACTTTACCACAATCATAAAGAACTGGAGCTTGAATCCTGATTCTCTACCAATCCAGCACTCTTTTCAAAGCACCTTACCACCTTTTGCCATTTCTAATATTGCTATGTCTCTTCTACTTTGTTTAACTTTTGATGTCTTGTGAAAGAAGTAGGGGCTTATGGCCTTAGGTAGATGAGAAGCTAATTGGATTTAGGGACTATGGTTTATACTCTTTGGTCTTGCTTTTGGTGCTAGGTCCAAGACTTCATGCATCAGTGAGTTTAACCCATATCTGAACAAAAGACAACTCTATAAATGTGACAAGTGTAATAGAGAATTTAAACATCAAACGAGTTTTTGTATGTATCATAAAATCCATAAAAAGCCATAGAATTGTGATTGGTGCTAAAAAGCATTTGACCAGAAAGCTCACCATGCTAGTCACTAGAGGGTCCACACAGGGAAGAAGCCCTGTCAATGTAGTTAGTGTGCCAAAGGCTTCATTCAGAGAACAGCTCTAAATGCTCATAAAGAGTCCAGTCAGGACATGATCCAATCTGTCTAGTGAGTGTGGATTTCAAAGGTTCAGACACAGGATATGTATATTCCCTTGGTCTTGTCCTGATGAATATCAGGTCACTGGACCCAGATGACTCAGAGAAGAAAGTGAGGTTGGTGACCTTTTACAGCTCTCCCTCATTCAAATCAAAATCAGCTGCAAGTCATGTCATCATCTTGATGTCATGATCCTCTTCGAGAACAAAGGACAAACACAACAAACATCTGTTTAAAAGAGATGGTGGCCTTCTGGCAAAGAATTTTTGGTAATATAGTTACTGTTGATTCTCATAAGGACAAAGTTAAAGAACTCGATGTTGCCACATGGGAAGTTCACTAACGACTACTACCAACTTGGTTCTACCAACATTCACTTCAGTTCTTTGTCACACTATCTATGCAGCAATAGCATTGTCTCTTGCACACAACACCCCCCTTCCCCAGCTCCTGGTAGCTCAAAGTGCTTCAGAAACATTATCAAATTAACTGTAATAATAATGACAGCTAATATTTGGAAAAAAAAAACAAGCTTTATAGTATGCAATGTACTCTTCCTCACAAGAGTCCTGTGAGTTAAGTAGGGCAAGTGATACTCATGTTTTATACATGAAGATATAGAAGCTCAGAGAGTGAAAATCTGCCTGTTCACTTGGCTAATGAGTGCCAGAGCTGGGGCTCAGACCCAAGTTTTTATAACTCATAATATATGAGACTATATTGAATTTATCTCCTTGATTTATTATTTTTTAAATATCTCTTCTGGGTTTATATTCAACATATTACCATGAAATTAAACCGAGACACTAAATTTCCCCATGCATGGAAGAAAGCCCAAGGACAGTTCACTGAGGAATACAGACAGAAAAGATCTAGCTCAAGGCCTGTCTTCTGTTTCTCTGTGGGAGGATGCTATTGCAGGAGTGAGGGGGGATAATGTAGATCATGGCTTCTTAATTTGAGGCATGTGAACTTTTCAGAAAAAAATATTTTGATAGCTGTATTTCATTATAATCAATATTATTCGGAATGCTATATTATATATGTGCATATATGTAATATGTATGTATATATACATAGCTACTTATGCAATATATTTTATTTACATATATAAGTATATATTTATATATAAATAGCTATGTATATATGCATACATTATATGTAATACATTTTATAAATAATATATTATATATAATACATTTTATTTTATGCATTTAAAAGAATTATTCTGAGAAGAGGCTAGATGGCCATCCATTTTGCATGGATGTCTCATCCATGTTGCAAATGAGAGTCTTGCATTGAAAAGAACGTTAGAACGAAGTGGGCATACTTCACTTTTTTTGTGCCATTGATGCCTTTGGTGGAGTTTGGTGGAGCCTATGGACCCCTTCTCAGAATCATGTTCTTAAATGACCGAAAGGGATACTGAATTTCAATTAGAGATTAATGAAACTGAGATGTAGTTTTTCCTTTATCCAAGTTCATAGGCCCCCTGAAATCTATCTTCTGTATTAGGCCCTGCTTAGGTTAGATAGCCCTGGACTAGAGAATCTCTAGGGTCCCTGACAATTATTAGATTCTATGGCCAGGGTAGGCAACTCTTTCAAGCTGGTATCATGAGTGCTTTGGTTGGTGAGGATTACCTGGGGTGTGTCGTGGGAACCATTTCCATCTGGGTACAGGGTGGGTCACCAGGTGTTTGGAATGGACATGCAGAAACATGACTGGAGGATAGGTCTAGTACACAGGCGTTAAAGTTGTGGAAGGCTGTTTCTTATTAGGGGAATAGATGTACAAAATCTTCTGAGTAAAGTGTGTGTGTTCGTGTGGGTGGGGGGGTTGAGTCTTTTGGACTGTGTTCATTCCCTTCTTTGAGCTTTTGGAGCTGCCAAGAGTACACTATGACTTGACTATCAAACTTCTTGTTCTCCTTCACTAATATGAAAGAGAAGCATTAAAGGTAGAGGTATGACATGTCTTGCTTTGGGGGAGGAGGTGTGAGAGAAAGCTCTGAGATATGGAATAGATCTTGAGGGTGTGAGAGATCTGCAGTGTTTGGGCCACTGGGTTAATAACCTCTGTGATACCCAGGAATTGATCATCTAATTTGGGGGAAGACAGTTGGAAAAGAACAGTGGCAGAATAGATATTTGCTAAAATAAATATCACATTATTTGACTTGCAAGAGTTCTTCTGTGGGACTGTCACTTGTCAGCCTGGGTTATAGAGGCTACCTCAGTCTGGAAGTTTGCTTCTTGTGCTAACTTGGCTATTACCTTATCCTGCCAGAGGCAATAGAGGACTATCTGAACACGTATGGTATGCAGGGCTAGGTCTTAGGAGTAAATCAAAATATCATGGAGATATCTGATTGTGCACTGGTCCAACAAGTCTCAAGAGGCATCTTTCATGAGCCATTGACATTCACTTCAACAAACATTAAGCACCTTCTCTGTGGAAAGTACTACATGGAAAACTCTGAGTGCATTGCCTAGGTCAAATGGCATTATGATGTGTTTTTACAATACTCATACCATGTCTAGAACATAAGTCCCCAACAATGAGAACTCTAAAGATGGAATGGAATGGCTTGGAGAATCATGAGTTCCCTGTTAATAGGGAACCATTTGTTGGGGGTTGTTGTAGGTAGACAGTTCAGGTGTTCAGGTGGCAGTTGGACTAGATCACTGGTGTCAGACTCAAATAGAATTGTTGCATATTGACTTAAAAAACCACAAATTAACATTATCCGTGTGGTATTGTATTTTTATTTCTTTTGTTAGACGTTTTTCAATTACATTTGTCTGGTTCTGGAGGTACTCCAGAGTTTTGTGGGAGGGATGTGAGATTTGCACCTCTGGACTAAATGATACCTAAGGATTCTTTTAATGCTGAGATTTCATAACTCTCAAAGTAGAAAGAACACTGAATCTGGTGTGAGAGATCCTCACTGTACTACTTACTGCCCATGTGAAGTAAGCCAAATCACTTAAATTCTCTGAATCTCAGTTTCCTCATCCTTAAAATGAATGAGTAGGGCTAGAAGGAAAACAAGGTCCTTTCCAGCTTTGTCTTAATTGTTGTTTTTGTCCCTCCTTCATTCTTGAAGAGGACATCACAAGGGTGACTTTTGAGCAAATTGGATTTATGTAAGGAAGAGCTTCCAAAAATCATTAGCCTCACTCTCTCCTCCAGTCATCAGAGTTCAGGCGCAAGACATTAAGTCAAGACGACTGTTGATGGCCTGTGCTGTTTTCTCTTTGCTAGATTAACTAGATGTAAGCCCCTTGGTGGACCACTTGGGTTTAAGTGAGAGTCAGTCTAGTCACTTCTGGACCAAAGATTAGGGTTATTGGTCCCAGATGTGCCCATTGAGGATAAACTCTGACAAGTTTCTTCTAACCTGGAAAGACTTTGCAGAAGACACAGTAATGCCTGTCACTGAGGATCAACATAGTTGTGTCAGAAGGCTCCTCACCAGAGGGCTGGCCACTAGTTGTTGAATGTTTTTTTGCCATAACAATTCATGAAACTGTCTGCTAAGGATGAGAAGAACTGTTATCAAGGTCAATGGGGGAAGTACTCACAAGTATATCATGACTCTTTAGAAGAAGTAGCATATTATCAGTGTTTTTGCAAAACAGCAGAGTGGATCAGTGGAAAGAGCATTGGATCTAGGGGCAGAGGACTGAGTTCAAATCCTGGCTTCATCACTTAGTAAAACAGATTGCAGTCTATCCAAAACTGCCCATTCTGTGAAATTCTTATCAATATGGTCTCCCATAAATCCTCCATAGTGGGAGAATATATCTTGGGAAGATAGGGGGAAGAAGATATCTTGACATCACGTAGACACCAATAGAGCATGCAGATTGTTCACTGGTTATTCCTCAGTCTCATCACTTGAAAGTCCATTTTTTTTGGTCAGAACATCTCTCAGACCACATCTTTGTGTGTCTCCTTGAATAAATCTTTGCAATCCTGGAAATTGTGGTACTTCCATGACAAGCTCAGGCTGGCTCTGCTCCAACAAAGTAGTATTGGCAGCTGTCCCAGAGGGTTTGTAAGCAATTCTAGCGACAGTTAGTTCCTGGGTGGGCCATGCAAGGTTAGGTTGTGTTGTTTTAGCTAACTAAGCTACTGGTTCCAGACAGTCTCTAGGAACTCACTTCAATTCAACAAGCATTTATTAAGTACTTACTATAAGCCATGTACTATGTGCCTAGAGCTGCACTAAGCACTGGAAAAGAAATGAACACAAAAAATGAAAGTAATCCCTGATATCAGAAAGTTTACTTTCTACTGGAAGAGAGGGAACCAGGTGACATCTGGAGGGATCACAAAATTCTCCTGCACTCTGCAGGGGGTGTGGAGGGAGGATACAGCCTCAGCTCTCCAGGGGGGACCTTCAGGGGTTTCACCTATACATGCATGTATAGCATGGATGAAACAGTATGAATTTAAGCTAGTTTGCGTTGTTTTCAGTGCTGGTGAACCTTTGTCTGACCATCCCAATTTTCCAAGATTCATAGTGCTAAATATGAAAGAATGGGAGGTGAATGGCCAAAGTAAGGTTCCTGGAAGCTTGTAGATTCTTAGCTGTGATAGTCTGGATTTTTCTCTCCTAT
Source organism: Notamacropus eugenii (assembly GCF_028372415.1). Taxonomy (NCBI): domain Eukaryota; kingdom Metazoa; phylum Chordata; class Mammalia; order Diprotodontia; family Macropodidae; genus Notamacropus; species Notamacropus eugenii. The sequence continues at coordinate 59,357,433 of NC_092877.1, forward strand.
CTTTCTCATTGGTGGTATCTGTAATCCTACCTGCTGTGTCTACAGAAAGGGAGTCAGGAGCCTGTGTAGTGTGTTTTGTCCCTTTTGTGATCCGTAGCATGGTTAGGAAAGAGTATATACAAAAGAGGATCTGCATGTGAGGAGAGATGATATATCTTGCAGATTTGGACTGAGAGTCTCACATCTGATCTTATACAACTGAGAACAATATTAGTCACAAGTCACCGGAATCCATTGTCACTTCATTAAGAAAATGTGTTGTTTGCGTTTTCATATATAGTTCATTATAGACCAAGACCAGTTCCTCTGAGGTCTCATCACATTTATCTGGGAAATTGACGAGACATTTGCTTAGGAGCACAAGAATTCTGTAGGGGCTTTTAGTGGTCAAAAGGACTCTTTGGAGCCTTGCCCTTAGCTTCTAATTCTCTTTGACCAGCTGCTGTAACAGAGCTGTGTTTTCCAACTGAAGTAACAAAATGGTGGCCATCTATTCTCATGACAGTAGACTGAGGTTAGCTGCCTGGGATGGGAATGAGGGGCAGGAGAATCCTTTCTAGAGGAGCAGATAATTTTTCCCCCTAGAATCCTTTATAGAGGAGTAGCAAAGTGGGGACAATAGGGATGGATAAATGTAAACTGGTATCAATGTTGACTACTTAGATTGTAGTTAGACCAGTGCTTGGTCAGGTGATCTGGGACTGATTGATTGATTGATTCATTCAACAACCACTTATTAAGTACCTACTATGTTTGAGTAGTCCCTGTCCTCATGCAGGTTACAATCTAGTAAGGGTGATGCATTTTGGTATTTTAAAAGATCCATGATTTCATCAATGTGGTCATGAAATTCATGCCTCCATGCCTTAGTTTTTGAGTTACATGAATTACTTGGTGGTTTACCTTTGGTCATTGAGCTTCTTTACTCTTACTGAGGCTAGTCCTCTGCTATACTATGTCACCAGGTTCATCCCTGATTTCTTTATAGCTTTTCAGAATATGACAATGCTTTGGAGCTATTAGCATTGCTTGTGAGAGCCCAGGACTGTGGAAAGAGCACCCCATGTCCCCTTCAAAGCAAAATGGAACAATAGAGAATATTAGTGGAAAATTGTACAACTATATGATAATTATAATTATAACAAAATCAAGAAAATGATGAAAACTTAAGATGCGTACAAAGTACCTGACAAAGGAAAGACAAAGGTTAAGAAGGGCTTCATGGAGGAGCTGACTCTTGAATTAGACTTTGAAGAATGTCTCTGATGTCAACATGAAAATGTGGAGGGGATGAAAGAGGACGACCTTTTACGCATAGGGAATGATATGTATGAATAAAGATTCAGATGTGGGGGAAGGGCAAGTCTATCTAGGTCTGGGACTCTCACAGCAAGTAAAATGGAGTGGGTTAGGTGGGTATTATGGGTGGAAACTTATATACTAGATGGAGATAAGAGCCTGATAAATAATGGAAAGGTCTAGAAAGTGGTGAGGTAGAGGCTGGCTAATGATTAGTATATCTCAGAAGGGAGAGTTCTGTTGTACTGTATTTTAATGAATTGACTTAGGGCCAACTGTGCTGCCATGGGGAGAAGAGAGGAAGAGGAGTAGTCTAGCTTGATCGACTTAGGTGAAGGTTGGTTGAGCAAGACGTCAAACCATGAATTCAATTTAGCAAACTTTGTTACACACTTCTTGTGTGCAGTGCACCCTCCTAGACACTGGGAAGCTTGCAAAATTTAGATAAGATACGATCCCTTACCTCATGGAGATGGTATCATGGAAGCTAAAAGCGGATGAGGAAAGGCTTCATGTAGAAGGGTGCACTTGAGATGAAATCTGAAAGAAACTAGGGGTTCTGAGAAGTAGCAGATTAGGTGGAAGAGTGTTCAGGCATGGAGGACAGCCAGTGCAAAGATTCAGAGGTGGAGAGGAGCAGTAATCAGGCCAGGGTGGCTGGACTATAGAAAGAGAGGAGGGGAGTAATGCATCAGAAAACTGGAAAGCAGGAAAGGCTCAGCTTGGGAAAAATTTTTAAATGACAAAGAGAGGAATACATATTTGAGCCTAGAGGTAATACTCAACTATATGTTGAGTAGGGCCTGGGGTAGACCTGTGCTTTAAGAAATTTACTTTGGCACTGTGTGATAGGGACAAAGGAGGGATCCAAACAAAATGCTCTAGGAAAATGGCAGGAGAGAGTGTTTGCCTTGCAGGGAAAACTGATTTCAGATGCTCTCTCCAACCATTTAGGGCATCCAAGAGGAGAAGCTGTCTAAAGGGACCAAAACTTATATGTATGTAACCTGAATTGCATTAAATGGAATAAATTGGTGTCACCAAAACAAATTATTAACCCTCTGGTAGTGAGCTGCATTGATCAGGCCAGGTTCTTACATGACAAAGGAATAGTCTCTTGCTGGACCTGTGTCAGGGCTATTTATGATTGTTATTATTATGAATAATAATAATTGCCATCATTTATATAGTTGATCCTTTTGCAAAGTGCCTTACAAACACTGTCATTTTTCTCAATGACCCAGGAAGGGGGTGCCTTTACTGTCCTCATTTTACAGATGAGAAACTGAGGCAGATAGAGAATAAGTTGATTTGCTTGCGATCAGTCACATAGCTGGTAAGTCTCTGAGTCTGGATTTGAACTCAGATCCTTCTGACTGAGTTCAGTGGTCTATCCATTGTATCTTTGGTAAGACTATCCAGAGCTAGCCAAAGCCCTCTAGATTTCAAGGTCACCTCCATGTCATGATACCGTGTTGGAGGAGGGTTTAGGGCAAATAATATTCTCTTTTACAGATAAGGAAACTGAGCCTCACAGAGGTCATAGGATTTAGAACTGGGCTTAGAGATCATCTAGTTGTTTATTTATTTTACAGAGGAGGGAACAATGGCCTCCAAAGGTTGGATAACTTGCCAAAGGCCACACATACCAGGAAGCTGCTTGAGTTCGGATTTGAACCCAGGTTTTGTAACTATTAACCCATTACTTTTTTCACTACAGCATGGTATATGGTGTCACTGATAGCTCTCAATAACCTCCAAGAGGAGTTTAGTTTCTGTCCTCTTTTCTTTCATTTGACCCTCTGACATCATGAGTAGAGAAATAAGGATGAGCTATTTAGAAAGTCAAGGAATATGTTTGATGCCACAAGATAGGAGTTAGAGGACAAAGGTTCTGTGCAACTCAGAAAGTGCTTCATAGTTCTTATTGATCAGGTAGCAAACAACAATAATTTTAAGAAGAATGAAAAGACTGAGAAATAATATCATGTAGTTTACAAAGTACCTCCCTCATAGTACCTCCTATGAAATAGATACCTGTAACATGCATTTTACAGATGAGGAAACTGAGGGTCAGAGAGGTGAATTAACTTTCCCAGAGTGATACAGCTAGTAAATGTTGGGAGCCAGAGTTTGAACCCGAATTTCTTGACTCTAAGTCTGGAGCTCTTTCCACTGTGCTTTCTCAAGAAACTGAAGGGCATCTTTGGTCATCATAACACGTGTTCATGAAACTCCATCGATGCTTTGTGGTTAGGTCTCCCTCCTCAAGAGTTCTTCTTTTTTTACAGCCTATAGGTTCTATCCTGACCACTGCTTTTAAAAGTTGGTGACTTTATGAAATATTCAGAGTTTCTAGAGATTCAAACTGGTTTCTTAAATTATATGTGAAAAAATAGGAAATTATGATAATGATAATGGGGGAGAAGGGTTAATTATTAGAAGTAATTCTAAAGCCTACAAATATTGGCAACCAACATTTCATAAATCTAATATCTACTTCAAGTGAATCTTGAAAGCAAGGGGCCTTTTAGATGTCACGAACCCTTTGGAAGTCTGGGAAAGCCTATGTGCTCTCTTTCTCAGGATAGTGTTTTTAATATAATACATAGGATCACAAAGGATACTGATAACATGATAACATCAAAATATTTCAAAAAACAATCTTACTTTCCCCAGGTGTATGATAGAAAGCCTTTTTTTTTTTCTATCAAGGGTAGGGTTATCAACCAGCTAGATTGAGGTTAACTGTTTCTAACTAAAGTATTATGACCATTTTATTTTTATTTTGAGAGCCCTAAATGAGTGCCATTGATCTATAGGGAAAGAAAATCAATGGCTACTCCAGTCCCTAGCACATAGTAGGCATGAAAAAACATTTGTTAGAAAAAGGAATGAATAAGGAAAAAGAAATTAAAATTCAATTTGGTATTTTCAGCAGAAATTTTGAAAGCCAGTATTAATATCAGCACAACTTATTTAAGATTTACAAAGTACTTTTCTTACAACAAACCTGTGAGGTAGATAGTATGACTAGTAGTAGTCCCATTTTGCAGGTGATGAAGTTGTGACCCAGTAAAGCAGAGTCATATGGTGAAACCAATTGTGAACAGCCATTCCCTTTTGTTAACTAAATTCTCAAAAAATGGTGATTTAGCCTCCGTCAGAAGACCTCTAATAATAAAGAACCCACTACTTGCAGAGGTTGCCCATCCCACTAGATAGTGTGGTCAACAGAGCACTGGACAGCAGAGTCAGGAATACCTGAGTTCAAATTCCAGTTCAGAAACTTATTAGTTATGTCACTCTGGTCAAGTCATTTAAAGACTGCTTCAGTTTCCTCAACTGTAAAATGGGAATAATATTAGCATCTACCTCACAGAATTGTTGTGAGGATCAAATGACATAATATTTGTAAAGTGCTTTGTAAACCTGAAAGTGCTGTATTAATATTAGTTATTTTTATTAAGTTCCTTACATCCAGCCTAAATATGCTTCTCTGTAACCTCTGCCTAATGCTCTTCCTTATGCCCATTTGGGGCTAAGTAGAACAGATCAAATCCCTTTTTTTCACATGGCAGCCCTTCTCTTAATTGAAGTCAGCAGTCAGATCCTCCCTGAATCTTCTCCCATCCTCTGACCCAGCTAGGTGCCCTCCTCTGGACATACTTATCAGTTTCCTTCCCAAAATATGGTCCCCAGAAGTTAGTGCAGTACCTGTGATTTGAGAACCAGCATAGAGTACAATGGGTCTATCAGCTCCCGTTTATCATTTTTAAAAATAGATTTTTATTGATATCTTTTATTTTTACATTGCCTAGATTCCCCCATCTCCCTCTCTTTGCTCTGTCCTAGACAGCTTCTCTTAATGCAGTGTTGGGTTTTGTTTCCATGTACCATTGCTGATCCATAACAGGTTAAGAAGTTCCCCCCAACTCCCCAATCCCAGAACTTTTTTCTGGCAATCCTTTTCCAGTCCACCTCCTTGACCCAATATTTTTGCAATTGACTCCCTGGACCCAAAAGAAGAACTTTTGCATTTATCTTTATTAAATTTCAGATTATTACATTCACCCTATTATTTCTTATCAGCTGAGATTTGGGGGGCTTCTAAATGTCATCTGGCAAATTATCTCTTCTTTGTATTGTCTTTATCCGGATCACTGACATTTTTGTCAGTGAGAAAACTGATGTGTTGAACTGCCTAGGGTCAAAGGGAGATCCCTGGGCCTGCTATTAGAGACTTCTCTTTGTCTCTCTTTTTTAAATTGTGAGTTCAGTGATAGAGGAAAATCCCTCATCAGAGATTTTATCCAGTGCCTTGTTAAAGTCTCACTTACCAGTCAAGGAATCCTGTCAAAAAGAAAAGGAGGTTATAGTTGAGCGACCTCCCTGGGCCAATTTCCTCATCTGTAATGAGGATTGATCTGTAATAAGTATCGAACTAGTCCTTTATGGAGATCTCTCTTAGAATATGTATGTTTTTGTTTCTGTGTCACATTGTTGATCAATAATGGCTAGGTGCTAATGTCATTTCATTGTCTTCTCTTTTCCTGTCAGTTTGGAAAACAAGATCTTCTAGGGCCCTCTGCCCAGGTATGGTGCTGTGGAAAGAATGTTAGTCAAGAGACCCAAAGATGAGTCTCAGTTTTGTATATGTCATTTCATGTCTCTTGGCTTCCATGATCTCATCTGTAGAATGGACATAATATAACTTATTGGATCCCTAAAATGTTCTGAAGAATATCCATTACAAGCTTGTAAAGTAGCATTGAAATACGAACCTATAACATTTTAAAGCTGGGAAGACATGTGGATCACAATGTCAGCTGGAAGAGCCTTTAGAACACCTGGGAAGCACCTTAGAACACAACATCCAAGCTAGGACACACCTTAGAATACAGAGAAGCAGAGCTGGAAGGAACCTGAGAACATAGAATATTGAATGTTAGAACTAGAAGGAGCTGAGCCGGAAGGAACCTTCCATGGACAGAGAATGTCGGAGTCCAAAGGGGATCTTAGGACATAGAACACAAAACGTCAGATCTGGAAGGACCCTGGAGGAGAGAAGACTAGAACTTGAAAGCCCCTTGGAGATTCATCCTCGAATTCACTCTAGTTCCTCCCTCCTTTTACAGAGGAGGAAACTGAGGCACAGATGTCACCATCATCCTCTAGTTTGTGCAAGCATCCTCTCCCCGTGCCCTCCTCCTTTAAATTGTTATGGCCTCCTTCCTGCCAGGCTCCCACCCCCTCGCAGTGGCGAGTTCCAATAATTACCTGCAGTCTCATTTTTCACTTTAGTCCGTGCAGCCCCTGCGTGGTTGGGCGGGTGGCGGGAGGCAGGCTGGGAGGGGCCGAGCGGATGCAGCACGGGCGTGTGACTGCACTGGTGGCGGCAGGAGCAGCAGCAGCAGCAGCAGGCAAAGCCGAAGAGCTGAGCCGAACCGAGCCCAGCCTCCGCCAGCGTCTTTTGCTGCAGTCGCCTGAGGAGTGCTCTGCTCGCAGTTTCTTCCCAGAGCGGAGGCTGCTGTGGGAGCTCGCTGGGCATGGGAGTACCTGACTGACGGCCGGCTCATTGCCCTACTGCCAGCCTGCCTGCCTGCTGGAGAAAGTGCCGGGCCGGGGGTGTGCATATGTTTTTTCCTCTTCAGACACGCAGACCACCTACTGCCTTCCCCCACCCTGGGCGTGTGGCATTTAGGAACATTTTCCTCCCCTAGGAGCTGCTGTCTATCTGTCTCTCTCTCCGTGGCGGTGGTTTTTTTTAAACCTCGTTTTTTTTAAACCTCCCTCCCCCGCACCTGCACCCCCAGCCCAGCCTGTGCCGCACCATCAGCCCTCAGGATGCTGCTGTGCTCCGGAGCCCAGGCAGCCCCCCGCCTCTGCTAGGCAGCATGGATGGTGCTCTTGCGACGACCTCTACTGATTCTCTCCGTCCACTGCGGCTGGGCATGCTAAGGAGCCCTGCTGTCAATGGGCGAGGACGCGGACGCGCGGAAAATTAACCACAGCTTTCTCCGAGACCACAGCTATGTGACCGAAGGTAACACCCCCGTTGTCCTTCCCCATCCTCCTGCCCAGGGAGTGTCGGCATGCCCAGATGCCCTCGGAAGGTCTGTCTGGATTGATCAAATGTGTGTGTGTGTGTGTGTGTGTGTGTGTGTGTGTGTGTGTGTATGTGTCTTTCCCCACCCTACCCCCTTCCTGGTATGATGGATGCGATGGAATCAGTCTAGATTTGCAGAGAGCAAGGGTATTCTGTCATAATATGCTAAACTCTGGGGTGAGGAGTGGTAAGGAGGGCACGGGGACCGGGGACAGTGGGATCAGAGCAGCCTGGATTGCGCTAGGGTGGGTCGTAGTCACAGTTTCCCTGTGAGGAAAGCAGGCACAAGGGTTTGCATATTTAATTTGTCCTATATGCGGAAATCGGAGGTTTAACTTGGCAGGGAAAAATAATGTGTTTTAAAGTTATTGGTTTGAAGGTTTGGATATGAAGGTTTTACATCTCACTCTGGCAGCCAGCTCAGAGCCAGCAGCAGAGAATTTTCTGGGTTGCTCCTTCCCCTGAGAGGAACATGGACCTAGAAGAAACCTGAGTGCACAGTCTGTCCATTAGGGATCTCTGTGCCTCCATCCTTTATGTGTGTATGTGTATATGTGTGTGTGTGTGTGTGTGTGTGTGTATGTCTGTATCTATACATTTTTTATTCCAAAGGAAATCAGCTTTTTGATGAGAGGGAAAAGACTATCTGATTAGTGGTGGCTGCCCAATGATATGTATTGAGTCAAGAGAAACTGGGCAGTTGACACTGGACCAGGCCTTCAGGATTTTGCTGAGCCAAGTGGCTTGAAAATCAGTAATATGTCCCTGCCCATGCTCAAACAGAGCTCCATGTTGGAAAGCTGAAAAGTTGGTGGTTAGAGCTGGGCCTTCCTGAGGCTGGCTGAATCAGATGCCAAGGATAACCAGCCTTTCTATATAGGTCAGCAACTTCGAAGAATTTGTCTGCTTTGACCTTGCTTAGTGGTAGCAACACCTGTGATTTATGGATGACTCCTTTACAGCTTATAACCAAAAGTTCAGTGTGGGAATTAGAGAGTGAATCTCCAGGCCTGGTAGCCATTTGATGAAGGTTTAATCCTAGAGTAGTAGTATCCTACTGCAACCTAGAATTGGATCAGTTTGACTGCCTCTTGTTCGTTGATGCTTGCAGGTTTCCCAGATTGATGAGGGATTATTTTTCAATACTGAAAATATATTGCAAGGTGGTTTTTCTTTGTTGCTGTTTGTTTTAAAGCAATATTGCCAGTGTCTTGAATGTGCCCTAACTTCCTGAGAGAGCCGTTGCTTGGTATAGAGGAATTTTCTAATAATAACCCTTTGGCTTTGCAGATAGATGCATTCTGATAAATCCATAGTATATATACATATGTATGCATACACAATGAATATGTGCAATGAAATAAGCATACAGGTATGTAATGCATATAAACATGCCCTCACATATATAGACACACATAAACAATTTATATATACGTATATACATATGTGTGTATATATATGTAATACACTTGTACACACATACAAATAGGTACATATATATATATATATACACTCAAAAATACATACACTTGTACACATATACAAATAGGTACATGTATGACAGTAGGTTGTAAGATTTGGAGTAAGAGGGCTGTATGACCACTTGTTAGGTTTGTCATAGTGGGGATTCTTTTTTGGGTATGGATTGGACTAGATGATCTCGTGGGTCTCTAAAATTCTGTGATTCTGTGACCTGGGTTAAAATTCCAGCTGGGTTATTTATAATCTGTGTGACCTTAGGGGAATCATTTCTATGTCTGGGTTTCAATTCTTCATCTGTAAAAATGAGGGAGTTTAGCTGCCCTCCAGTTAAATTAGTAATTGACCTCCAAGGTCACTTCTAGCTCCAAATTCTGTGACCCTCCCTATAGATATACCTACATATTCAAAAAACTCTTAAATGGAGATACATACATACTTAGAATCTATATGAGTTCTCAAAAAATGTTGACTCTAATAGGCTATGTCAACATCCTGATTTCTTTAGCTTCCGCAGGAAATAAAAACAAAACACTGCTGAGGCTTTTGTCAAGATGCTGCTTGTGACAACAGCAGTCCAGTTAATGCTGGCAATTAAAATACATGTTCCATTTGCAGCTTTTTCTGCAATCATGACTCAAGCAGAGCAGAGTCTAATCGTTAACATGACCGCTGAGTGAAATTCTAGTGCTGTAATGATTTGGCTTAACTGTCACCATAGTGTCTTAAGCTTGGAAACGTCCCCTTACGCACCACTTGACGCTGCTGACTCATACCCAGCCCTGGCGTCTTCAGTATTAGCTTCTGTTCTGAGGAGGGAGAGAGGAAAAGGAAGGAGAAGCTGCCTACCTGGGGCAGGGGAATGCAGCTCTTTCGAGCTGGGAAACTAGTTTCCCATGTGGCTTTATTTGGTTCTGGTAGCTCACAGCATGCCTTTGTTGCATGGTTTAGATGAGATGCTGGATTTTTGAGATGCTATTTCATCTGTGCATTGTGGAACAGACAGATAGGAGAGACTAGCTGCTGTTTGTATGCATTAGCCTAGAAGCGGTACAGATAGAGAGCTAGACTCCATCAGGAAGCCCCAAGTTCAAGTTCATTCTCTGAAACATACTGGTTATGGAACTCCAGGACAGTCATTTACCCTTTCAGTGTCCCAAACACCGTACATGTCCCCTTGTGTATGCCATTGTGCCAGTGAGAGATTTTAGAGGTCATTCCCTGTGACAAAACTACCCTAGCTACCTCTGTGAAGAAGATTGCATGAATCACGGCAAGGGTTCGTGAACCCCTTTGGCCATCTTGGGAAGCCTATGAACCCCTTCTCAGAATCATATTTTCATAATGAAAAAAATGCTAAATTTTAGAGGTTAGTGAAGATAAAGATGCAATTTATTTCCATCCAAATTCACAGAACCACCTAAATGTACCATAAACCTTTAGGGTTTTATGGATTTCAGGTTAAATGCCAAATTAAGGGAAATTTACCTCTCTACATTTCTCTCATTGAAGTTCATCAGGCGCTAACTTCTGATGCCATTCTTCAGGGTGAATGTTGCAATATCAAGAATACTGTTCCAGGAGTCAGAAGACCTAGGTTCTACTTCCAATTCTGTCTTTTATTAGTTGCATAACTATGGGAAAATCACTGAACTGTTCTGGGCTCTGATTTTTCCATCTGAAAAATGGGAATGATACTGTCAATCCTACCTCCCTCACAGAAGTGTTTATTCATTCAACAATTATTTATCAAGTATTTCCTGCATGTTGAGCACAATGCCATTCAGTGAGGGAGGAGCAGAGGTGGGCATGGAGCATACAAAGTTTGGAGAAAAATGGGTTCCTGCCTTCTTGGGGATAAATTCTCTGCCATGACTACCACAGGGTTTTAATGAGGAATAAAGATCAAATGAAGAAAGCTCCCTTAGGATGAGCCCGATTTGCACTAAATATAATTAATATGATAAACAAAAAATGCAAAGAATTCCTTGCTTTTAAACTATCATACAGTCTGGTCAAAAACAGGAGGGATTTTTTTTCAGAAAGTTGTACTCATAGCTTGATTAAAATAAATAAGAAACTGAGATACAGATTTGACTGGGAATCTAGAACACCTGGGTTCAGATTCCACCCTTAACTTGTACTCTGTGACCTTGATGTCCCAGGCAACACTCCAAGGCTTTTCAGTGACAGGTAGTGTGAATTTCTTAGACTGAAATCACAGATCTGAGTTTTAAAAATAATAATGTAAGAAATTAGTTCTTTTTCACCCAACTTAATGCTAATGTAATTAATATTATTAATAATAATGATAGTTAAAATTTATAGATTTTAAAAAACAATTTACTTGTTCTTTCAAATCTTTGGGATTAGGTAAAGTAAGCATTATTATTCCCATTTGACAGATTACAAAAGCTGGACCATTTTGCAACAAAAGTTTGCAGAGATTATCTTGACCTACATCACACATTTTGTAATGGATTCTTTATAACCTCCCTTTCTTCCCCTCCACTTATGTTTAAGGTCTCCTAAAGAAATTCTGTTAATTTCTGCTCTGGATTTTACTGAGGGGACGGGGAGGGCGGAGGTTTCTTTATTGAATTAAGCTATCTTGTGTGAAGAAGGCCAATTTAAAATTTTGTGATCTTTCCCATGAAAAAATTTATACTTTTTGTCTTGTTCTCTTTACGTAAAACAGTGGAGTCCTCTTATCCCCAGAAGTCTATCTAGGTGAAGCAAGCATGGGCTTCTCTTAGTGTTCTAACTTGTAGCCAGTGGGATTTTGTGTTTTATAGATTCATAGATTTAGAAGGCATCTTAGAATTAGATTGTAAAAACTTGTAGGGTCCTTAAAACATAGAATCTTATATCTGGAAGAGACTTAAAAATTTGGAACACAGGATGTCAGAACTAGAGGGGATGTTAAGGATCATTTGGTCCAAATTCTCATTTTATACATTGGAAAACTGAGGTCCGTTAAGGTGAAGTGACTTGCCGATGGTTAAATCTGGGACTTGTTCTGTAGTCTTGGGCAATCACAGCCTTAATTTAGAGGTATATAGGTTAACTCTTCTAGCATAATAGGATTCTCTAATGTTCTAGAACATGAGTTCTTAAACTTTGTGTGTGTGTGTGTGTGTGTGTGTGTGTGTGTGTGTGTGTGTGTAGTGGACTGTTTGGCAGTCTGTTGAAACTTATGGACCCCTCTTAGAATGATGATTTAAAAATACTTAACTGAAGGATATGCTAATTTTCTGTCAGAGGGTAATAAAAATAAAGATATGCTTTTTTTCCTATACAAGTTTATAGACCCTGCTTCACCCCAATAATCTGTCCTCAGATTGAGAACTCCTGTTCTCAATATTAGAAAAAAGAATGTTAGTTCCAGAAGGGACCTTAAAAATCATCTAACCTGAATCTTACATTTTTCTTAGACAAAGTAAATGAAATCTTTGGAGATGAAGTTACTTGCCCAATTAACTAGCGGCAGAATGAAGACTGGACTTCTGTTTTGACTTCTAGCCCTGTCCCTTTTCATACTGGGAATGGTTAGGACTTTTACTTTGCTTTTGGGCAGGGATACTTGTATCCCTGTAATGTGCCCATTTCTGAAATTCTCAGCTTACTTTTGTAAGCCCAGCTTCATTAACTTTTACCACAGTAACTATGGATACTGCTTCTGCATCTTTCATAGGGAATATTGGAATAATATTGGAAGGGAAGCAGTTGAACTGCCAATTTTAAGACTGTTAATTGCCATGGTTGGAGAGAAACTTTTTATTTTTATTTTTATTTTTTTTTATTTTTTTATTTTTTTAATGTTTAACAATCACTGCCATACAATTGCGATTTTATCCCTCCCCACCCACCCCCCACTACCTCCCTCCCTCCCCACGACTGCATACAATTCTGTATAGATTCTACATATACTTTCCTATTGAGTATATTTTCACTATAGTCATGCTATGTAGTCAGACTAAGATAAATGAAAGAATCCGTATAACAAATCAGAACATGATACACAAACAGATACACATACACAAACATGATCTGCTACATTATGTGAGTGACTTCCATATTTCTCTCTCTGAGTGTGGAAGGCATTTTGCCTTGAGGTCCACCATTGGGATTTTTTTTTTTTTTTCAGAAGTTCTTGTGTTATTACAAAAATCTAAGTCTACCAGAAAAAACTCTCACACACTGTGGTTGTTGCTGTGCATAAAGTTCTCCTGGTTCTGCTCCTTTCACTCAGCATCAGGTCATATAAGTCCTTCCAGGCCTCTCTGAAGTCTTCTTGTTCATCATTTCTTATGGCACAATAGTACTCCATTACATTCATATACCATAATTTATTCAGCCATTCCCCAATTGATGGACATCCCCTTGACTTCCAGTTTTTGGCAACTACATAGAGTGCTGCTATAAATATTTTGGAGAGAAACTTTTTGAAGCAACAGGAGAAAAAGACTAAGAGTTCTTATTCCCTGGAAGACTGAGGGAACTATCTTTTCGATGCACCAAAGAAACATTCCTGAGATATTTGAATTTAACTCATGCTGTGGAGGCCATAGGATATTAAGTTCATAACTAGAGAATTCTTGAGAAACTTTGTCATCCTGAGAAAGCTGAATGGTAGGACTGTATTTCTAGAGCTGAGGAGAAATGAGCATTTATATTCAATGATTGGGGGTATCTGTGTCTGTGATCTTTTTCACTGTGGTATATACATTGGTGGATGGTTTTTTATATTACTAATAAATAATCTTTAACATTGATGTTTGATTAAGATGATTAAACTAGGAGAGTTGATCAGTCAATCAACAGACATTTTTTAAGTTCATATTATTTGCCAGGCACAGTGCTAGGTACTGGTGATATAAATACAATCAATGAAACAATCCCTGCTTAGGAGGGGCTGACATTTTAATAGGGAGACAGCAAGAATATACACATACGTATATTTTCACATATATGCATGTATATATATATGTGTATAAGTATATTAAAACAAATACAGAACAAATATACATAAATATAAAATAGCTTAATAGAAGGTAGTTTAGGAATGAGGCCACTAGAGATTGATAGTGTAAGAAAACAAATCATCTAGAAGGTGGTGCTTGAACTTCGTATTGAAGCTCATTCCTATCTAGGATCCATTTCTGACTCTCTCCATCATGCCACAGCAGTCTTCTTACCCTGGAAGTTCATTGTGCTCTCTGCTTGATTGGTTCCTCCCAGAACCTCTATTTTTTAAGAAAAGTTCCTAGCCTAGGCATGTCCTCATTTCTCTCCCAGGCTCTACTACACACTATGAACTTTCTCCACCATGCCCTCAATGAGTACCCTTGTCACATGCCCTCCTCCTTAAGCTTTCTTTTATGTGTTACCTTCTCCCATTAGAATGTAAGTTTCCTCAAGGGCAGAGACTATCTTTATATTTGTATTTGCTTCCCTAATGCTCACCACTGTGCCTGACTCTTACTAAGTGCTTGTTGTTGTTTTTATTGTTTTTCTAGTTAATTAATTTATTTTTAGTTTTCAACATTCATTTCCACGAGATTTTGAGTTCCAAATTTCCTACCCATCTCTCCCCTTCCCCACCCCAAGACACCATGCATTCTGATGACCTCTTCCCCCAAACTGCCCTCCCTTTTATCACATGCCTCCCTGCCCTTATTCCCATCTTGTCTCTTTTCTTGTAGGACCAGATAGATTTCTATAGCCCATTACCTGTATTTCTTATTTCCCAGTTGTATGCAAAAACAATTCTCAACAATCGTTCCTAAAACTTTGAGTTCCAACTTTTCTGCCTTCCTCCCTCCCCACCCATCCCCAAGCAATTCAATATAAGCCATACATATGTAGTTATGCAAAAGACTTCCATAATAGTCATGTTGTGAAAGACTGACTATATTTCCTTCTATCCTATCCCCCCATTTATTCTATTCTGTCTTTTGACATTGTCCCTACCCAAAAGTGTTTACTTCTAATTACTCCCTCCTCCCATTTGCCCTCCCTTCTATCATCCCCCTCCCACTCCACTTATCCCCTTCTTCCCTACTTTCCTGTAGTGTAAGATAGATTTTCATACCAAATTGAGTGTGCATTTTATTCTTTCCTTGAGCCAAATGTGATGAGAGTAAGCTTCACTTTTTCCCTCTCACCTCCCCCTTTTCCTCTCCATTGAAAAAGCTTTTTCTTGCCTCTTTTATGAGAGATAATTTGCCCCATTCCATTTCTCCCTTTCTCCTCCCAATATATTCCTCTCTCACCCCTTAATTTTATTTTTTTAGCTATCATCCCTTCCTTTTCAACTTACCCTGTGCCCTCTGTCTCCATGTATATAATCCCCCCAACTACCCAAATACTGAGAAAAGTCTCAAGAGTTACAAGTATTGTCTTTCCATGTAGGAATGTAAACAGTTCAAGTTTAGTAAGTCCCTTATGATTTCTCTTTCCTGTTTACCCTTTTATGCTTCTCTTGATTCTTGTGTTTTAAAGTTAGATTTTCTATTCAGCTCTGGTCTTTTCATCAAAAGTGAAAGTTCTGTATTTCATTGAATGGCCATTTTTTCCCCTGAAGTATTATACTCAGTTTTGCTGGGTAGGTGATTCTTGGTTTTAATCCTAGTTCCTTTGACTTCTGGACTATCATATTCCAAGCCCTTTGATCCCTTAATGTAGAAACTGCTAGATCTTGTGTCATCCTGATTGTATTTACACAACACTCGAATTGTTTCTTTCTGCCTGCTTGCAATATATTCTCCTTGATCTAGGAGCTCTGGAATTTGTCTACAATATTCCTAGGAGTTTTTCTTTTCAGATCTCTTTCAGGAGGTGATGAGTGGATTCTTTCAATATTTATTTTACCTTCTGATTCTAGAATATGAGGGCAGTTTTCCTTGATAATTTCATGAAAGATGATGTCTAGGCTCTTTTTTTGATCATGGCTTTCAGGTGGGCCCATAATTTTTAAATTGTGTCTCCTGGATCTATTTTCCAGTTTCAGTTGTTTTTCCCATGACATATTTCACATTGTCTTCTATTTTTACATTCTTTTGGTTTTATTTTGTAATTTCTTGATTTCTCATAAAGTCATTAGCTTCCATCTGTTCCATTCCAATTTTTAAAGAACTATTTTCTTCAGTGAGCTTTTGAATCTCCTTTTCCATTTGGCTAATTCTGCTTTTTAAAGCATTCTTCTCCTCATTGGCTTTTTGGACCTCTTTTGCCATTTGGGTTAGTCTATTTTTAAAGGTGTTATTTTCTTCAGCATTTTTTTGAGTCACCTTTAGCAAGCTTTTGACTCACTTTTCATGATTTTGTTGCACAGCTCTCATTTCTCTTCCCAATTTTTCCTTCATTTCTCTCACTTGATTTTCAAAATCCTTTTTGAACTCTTCCATGGCCAGAGACCATTGCATGTTTTTTTGAAGGTTTTTGATGTAGAAGCCTTGACTTTTTACGTGTTCCTCTGATGGTATGCTTTGTTTTTCCTCATTTGAAATGATGGAAGAAAATACCTTTTCACCAAGAAAGTAACCTTCTGTAGTCTTATTTTTTTTTTTTTTTGCACTTTTTTGGGCATTTTTCCAGCCAGTTACTTGACTTTTGAGTCCTTTGTCAAGTGGAGGTTATACTCTGGGGGCTTGTAAGTTCTCAGTTCCTCCAAGGTGGTACTATCAAAGGAGAGGAGTTTCCTCCTCTCCTGGCCTGTACTGTGGTCTGGGAGCAACCACAAGCTTTTCTGCCCTGCATCCTCTCCAAAACCTCCACCAGCTCCACCATGCCAGCACTCCTTCTCACCCTAGGACTGCCACTCAGAACTGAGACCCAGATCAGCTACTCAATTTCCCCAAGAGCTTTAGGCTGAGGGTTCCAAAAATGGATGCTGCTGGCCCAGTGGCTGCCACCGGCTTGGGCCAGGCTCACGTCCCACTCTCACCTAGGTGAAAGAGCTTTCTCACTGACCTTTGAAGCTGTCTTTGGTGTTTGTGAGTTGAGAAATCTGGGAACTACAACTGCTACCCATAATTCCATGCCCTGAAGCCTGCTCCAGTCCTGTCCATGCTGTGCAACATGATCAAGGCTGGGCTGTGCTCTGCTCAGAGCCTGGTGTGATAGACCTTTCCTGTCATCCTTCCAAACTGACTTGGGCTGGAAATCTCTTTCACCTGTCATTTTGTGGCTTCTGCTTCTCTAGAATTTGTTTACAGGTATTTTATGGTCTATGGGGATAGAGCTAGAGCAGCTCCATCCTACTCCGCCATCTTGGCTCCACCCTGCTTGTTGTTGTTGTTAAAGAAAGAAGGGGAATCTGTGAAATAGAGGTGCATATGGAAAGTGTCCCAGGCCTGTGGAGAAGGCTAGTATGCCTTGAGCATGTCTGAAGGCAGTAGGAAAGGAACCAATAGAAAGGGGGTAGTTGAAGATTAGAGAGAATGGAAGGATTCATTAGAGGTTGCAGTCTACAGAGGAAGTTGGAAAAGAATGGGATGAATGGCATGTATGGTGGCTTTAGCCTTGGCAGTAGAAAGGACCCTTTTTTTGTTAGAGATTAGGGAAAAGGAGGAGAGAGTAGAGGATGGTGTCAAGGAGTTTTGCAGTGGAGAGTGAGAGAAGGAGTTCACAAGGAATGACCTCCATTTTCTCAGTCAGGTATGAGGCAAGACCGTTAGCTGAGAGAGAGGAAAGGAAAAGTAAGGGAGGGTTGGGAATAGAAGAGAAGGTTTGTAATAGTCTCTGTAGAGAACGAGTTAGAAAATAAATTCTGGAGGAATGGAAGGATTGTCTTACTATGATGAAGGTCAGGTTGAAATTAGATTCCATGAATTTGTTGTGTACTCTTAGCACAGTTATATGAATTCCTCCAGCACTTTTAACAATGCATGAAAAGGAAAAGAGGCAATGGATGGTGGGGATAATCCAGAGATGAGGTTTGTTAAGGGATGAACAACAATGGAAGGGAACTTGAGAGATTCAAGAGCAGATGACAGGGTAGACTTGAATTGGTTAACTATAAGGTTGAGACTGGGAAGGAAGGAAGGTGAAGATGGAGCAGAGAGAATAGCCTGAGAAAGAACTGAGTGGAGGAGGATTAGAGATCTTGATGAGGGCAAAGAATAGATTTAAAAAAGGTAAAGCATAGGGAGAAAGAATGATAGGAGGCTATGGTCATCTAGATGAATGCAGAGGTCTTGATTAAAGAAGTGGAGCACTTGTGAGTAATATTGAGATATAGGATGTGATCATACTTTGTAAAAATTTTAATTAATTTGGTTTTAGTTTTCAACATTCACTTTTATAAGATTTTGAGTTCTAAAAATTTCCCCCTTCCTCCATTTCCCTCTACCCAGGACAGCATGCAATATGATATAGGCTATGCATGTATGAGCATATTAAATATTTTTCCACATTAGTCATGTTGTGAAAGAAGAATCAGAACAAAATGGAAAAAAACTATGAGAGAAAAAAGAAAAATGTGATCATTCTTCTGTATGGCTGAGGTAGTATGAAGCAGCTGCAGCAGCAGCAGTAATAGTAACACTAATAGTAATAATAGCTCACATTTATATATTGCCTTCTGGTTGACCAAGCACTTTATATATATTATTTCATTGGATCCTTACAACAACCCCATGAAGTTGTGCTATTCAGTTTTACATATGCGGAAACTGAGGTTAAGAGATTAAGCGAGTTGTCAGAATCACAAAATTAGTAAGTGTCTGAGGCAGAATTAAAATTCAGGTGTCCCTGACTGATTTCTGGCATCTTATTCACCACACAACCTAGATCATAAGATTTAAGGAAACTGAGGATTTGGGAGGTCAGAAAGTTTGAAAAAGTGAACATTAAAGTCTCCCAGTATAAAGGCAGGAGTTAGGAAGGAGAGGAAGTCTGTGAACCTGGTACTGAATTCATCCAGAAAGGAGAAAGAATGATTTGGGTTCTTTAACACAGAAGCTACCATGATTTGAATAGAGTGGAAAATTTTAATCATGTGAACTTCAGAGGAGGAGAGGTTGCTGATTGGTGGGAGCAGAGTCAGGATGTGGCAGTGGGAAGTCCCTCCAGGACCAGTGTTTTGGGGAGAGTGTCTATAAGTAAAGTTTTGTTCAGCTGGAGAAAATGGCTTGAGATGCATGATTACAAGAAGGAAGTTGAGTCTCAGGGAATGAGAGAGAAGAGTAAGTTTATAGAAAAGCAAATTTTCTCTAGTTAGTGCTGTAAGTTGAGATTGAATTTAGAATTAATTGAATAATGAGAGAGATGAGGAAATCTTGGAACATACCCCTTGACTTCCTTAGAGTGCAGCATGAGAATTAAAAAGGTGAAGGGTTAAATAACAGATTTAGGGGTAAAAATTGGTATGGTTGACTGATCACTGGATCCAGATGATCCTGGAGGAAAAAGTGAGGCTAGTGACCTTGCACAACCTTCCTAACTTAAATCAAAGTCAATTGTAAATCATGTCATCATTTCTATGATGTCATGGTCCTTTGCAAAAAGGAAGGACAAACACAACCTGTTAGTAGACCTAGATGCTTGAATGGGAACCTGGCTAGTTGGGTAATTCAACTTGTTCTCTCCCTCTCCCTCTCCTCTCCAAGGGGAGGCAAATTTTGATGGCCAGAAGTTGCCCAGTTAACTTGGGGTTTACTAGCTAGATTTCTCTCTCTCTCACTCTCTGTCTCTGTCTCTCTCTGTCTCTGTCTCTGTCTCTCTCTCTCTGTCTCTGTCTCTCTCTCTGTCTCTCTGTCTGTCTGTCTGTCTGTCTGTCTCTCTGTCTCTGTCTCTCTCTCCCTCTCCCTCTCTTTCTCACAAAACGCTAAACCCAGTTCACTCTGAAGCTCATAGTTTGGCTCTCAGTAGATCCCTGCCCAAGCTCCACTCAAGGCCTATTCACTCAATGGGAGTTACCTCACTTTAAGTGAGTATCTGAAAAGGCCCTAGCCTAAAAGGGCCAGGGTCTCCCGTTGCATCCTGGGCCATCTGCAGACATCCTGATGAATATCTGGTCACTGGATCCAGATGGCTCTGGAGGAGAAAGTGAGACTGGTGACCTTGTACCGCTCTCTCTCATTCAAATCAGTCAGCTGCAAGTCATGTCGTCATTTCCCTTGTGTCATGATCCTCTTCAAAAATAAAGGACAAACACATAGTATGGTTGTCAGCTAGGGTGTTGTACCACACAGTAGATCTATAGGAAGTTTAACATAGGCTGTTAAACTCTGAAAATGCATTCCCACTATTCAGCTCTCTCAAGATTGTAGTCAAAGTCTCTCAAAAATTCTTTTTAGGAAACTGTCTCCATAGTGTAAGTGTTACACTATATTCTAAGAGGAAATATCTCCAATGTTTCCCAGAGATGAGAAGAGCAGAAGATATCATTTCTTTCAGTCTCTCTAGAAACAAATTCTGAGTCCTTTCTGTACTTCTCTTTCTATCTGACATTTTTCAAATTCATTTCTATAACTTATCTCTGAGTGTTTCAAATACATGTGTTGTCTTCTTTCTAAAGGTTCTTCATGTAGGGTAAGGAGAGGGAAGAGCAGAGGCATGGAATTAGATGAGTCTTACATTTCAATTTCTTTTGAAACTGATATTGAGGTGACCTAATTTCTTTCTTCTTCATAATTAGAGCTATGCAAAAGTGTAATGGACTGCCTTAGAATCAATGAGTTCACCTTCAATAGGAGCTTTTTTCTTTTTTTTCATATTAGCATTTTATTTTTTTCCATAATTACATGTAAAGATAGTTTTCCACATTCATTTTTGTAAAATTTTGAGTTCCAAAATTTTCTCCCTCCTTTTCTTCCCTCCCCCTCTCCAAGACAGCAAACAATGTGATATAGGTTGTACATGTATAATCATGTTCAACATATTTCCACATTAGTCATGTTGTGAAAGAAGAATCAGAACAAAAGGGAAAAACCATGAGAAAGAAAAACCGAAAGAAACAAAAAAAGTGAAAATGGTATGCTTCAATCTGCATTCAGATTCCATAGTTCTGTCCCTGGATGTGGTTATCATTTTCCATCACCAGTCTTTTGGAATTGTCTTGGATCATTGTATTGCTCAGAACAGCTAAGTCTATTGTAGTTAATCATTGCACAATATTGTGTTGCTATGTACAGTGTTCTCCTGGTTCTCTTCACTTCACTCAACATCGGTTCACGTAAATCTTTCCAAGTTTTTCCAAAATCTGCCTGCTCATCATTTCTTGTAGAAGAATAGTTTTCCATTACATTCACGTACCATAACTTGTTCAGCCATTCCTCAGTTAACAGGCATCCCCTCAATTTTCAATTCTTGGCCACTGCAAAAAGAGATGCTCTAATTATTTTTGTACATGTGGGCCTTTTCCATTTTTTATGATCTCTTTGGCATACAGACTTAGTAGTGGTATTGCTGGATCAAAGGGCATGCACATTTTTATGGCCCTTTGGGCATAGTTCCAAATTGCTCTCCAGAATGGTTAGATCAGTTCACAGCTCTACCAATAGTACATTAGTGTTCTAATTTTCCCACATCTCCAACATTTATCATTTTCCTTTTCTGTCATATTAGCCAATCTGATAGATGTGAGGTGGTACCTCAGAATTGTTTTAATTTGCATTTCTTTAATCAATAGTGATTTAGAGCATTTTTCCATATGATTATAGCTAGCTTTAATTTCTTCATCTGAAAACTGCCTATTCATATCCTTTGGCTATTTATCAATTGGGGAATGACTTGTATTCTTATAAATTTGACTCAGTTCTCTATATATTTTAGAAATGAGAAACACTGGTTGTAAAAATTGTTTCCCAGCTTTCTGCTTCCTTTCTTTTTTTTTTTTTTTTTTATTTAGCTTTTAACATTCATTTTCACAAAATTTTGGGTTTCAAATTTTTCCCCTTTTCTCCCCTCCCCCCCCAAACGCCAAGCATTCTAATTGCCCCTATGACCAATCTGCTCTCTCTTCTATCATCCCTCTCTGCCCTTGTCTCTGTCTTCTCTTTTGTCCTGTAGGGCCAGATAGCTTTCTATACCCCTTTACCTGTATTTCTTATTTCCTAGTGGTAAGAACATTACAGCTGATCCTAACACTTTGAGTTCCAACTTCTTTAGCTCCCTCCCTCTCCACCCCTTCCCTTTGGAAGGCAAGCAATTCAATATAGGCCAAATCTGTGTAGTTTTGCAAATGACTTCCATAATAGTTGTGTTGTATAGGACTAACTATATTTCCCTCCATCCTATCCTGTCCCCCATTATTTCTATTCTCTTTTGATCCTATCCCTCCCCATGAGTGTTGACCTCAAATTGCACTCTCCTCCCCATGCCCTCCCTTCTATCATCCCCCCCCACTCTGCTTATCCCCTTATCCTCCACTTTCCTGTATTGTAAGATAGGTTTTCATACCAAAATGAGTAGGCATTTTATTCTTTCCTTTAGTGGAATGTGATGAGAGTAGACTTCATGTTTTTCTCTCACCTCCCCTCTTTATCCCTCCACTAATGAGTCTTTTGCTTGCCTCTTTTATGAGAGATAATTTGCCCCATTCAATTCTCCCTTTCTCCTCCCAATATCTTTCTCTCTCACTGCTTGATTTCATTTTTTTTTAAGATATGATCCCATCCTCTTCAATTCACTTTGTGCACTCTGTCTCTATGTGTGTGTGCGTGTGTGCATGTGTGTGTGTGTAATCCCACCCAGTACCCAGATACTGAAATGTTTCAAGAGTTACAAATATTGTCTTTCCATGTAGGAATGTAAACAGTTCAACTTTAGTAAGTCCCTTATGACTTCTCTTTGCTGTTCACCTTTTCATGGTTCTCTTCATTCTTGTGTTTGGAAGTCAAATTTTCTTTTCAGCTCTGGTCTTTTCATCAAGAATGCTTGAAAATCCTCTATTTCATTGAAAGACCAATTTTTCCCCTGAAGTATTATACTCAGTTTTGCTGGGTAGGTGATTCTTGGTTTTAGTCCTAGTTCCTTTGACTTCTGGAATATCCTATTCCATGCCCTTCGATCCCTTAATGTAGAAGCTGCTAGATCTTGTGTTATCCTGATTGTATTTCCACAATACTTGAATTGTTTCTTTCTAGCTGCTTGCAATATTTTCTCTTTCACCTGGGAGTTCTGGAATTTGGCCACAATGTTCCTAGGAGTTTCTCTTTTTGGATCTCTTTCAGGCGGTGTTCTGTGGATTCCTTGAATATTTATTTTGCCCTCTGGTTCTAGAATCTCAGGGCAGTTTTCATTGATAATTTCATGAAAGATGATGTCTAGGCTCTTTTTCTGATCATGGCTTTCAGGTAGGCCCATAATTTTTAAATTGTCTCTCCTGGCTCTATTTTCCAGGTCAGTTGTTTTTCCAATGAGATATTTCACATTATCTTCCATTTTTTCATTCTTTTGGTTTTGTTTTGTGATTTCTTGGTTTCTCATAAAGTCATTAGCCTCCATCTGTTCCATTCTAATTTTGAAAGAACTATTTTCTTCAGTGAGCTTTTGAATCTCCTTTTCCATTTGGCTAATTCTGCTTTTGAAAGCATTCTTCTCCTCATTGGCTTTTTGAACCTCTTTTGCCAATTGAGTTAGGCTAGTTTTCAAGGTGTTATTTTCTTCAACATTTTTTTGGGTCTCCTTTAGCAGGGAGCTGATTTGCTGTTCATGCTTTGACTTCATGTCTCTCATTTCTCTTCCCAGCTTTTCCTCCACCTCTCTAACTTGGTTTTCAAAATTCTTTTTGAGCTCTTCCATGGCCTGTGCCCATTGAGTGGGCTGGGACACAGAAGCCTTGATTTCTGTGTCTTTGCCTGATGGTAAGCATTGTTCTTCCTCATCAGAAAGGAAGGGAGGAAATGCCTGTTCACCAAGAAAGTAACCTTCTATAGTCTTATTTCTTTTCCCTTTTCTGGGCATTTTCCCAGCCAGTGACTTGACCTCTGAATATTTTCCTCACACCCACCTCACCTCCTGATCCTCCCAGCCAGTGTTTGGGGTCTGAGATTCAAATGCTGCTTCCAGCCTCAGGGCTTTGGGCGGGGGCAGAGCTGCTATTCAGTGTGAGATTAAATTCAGATGCTCAGGTGAGGGCAGGGCTGCCTCTCAGGCTCAGTTCCCTCAGGGAGTTTATGCACAGACCTTCAACAATGGATCCAGGCTCCTGCCTGCTTGGAGAGCCCTGGTCTGCCGCTGCCCCTCAGCTTCTGTCTCCCGAGGGGGCCCGAGCCATGGGGGCACCCCACTCCCCCCTCGACCCACCAAAGGGACTCTCTCACAGACCCCCGTCACCTGTGGGTGGAGGTACTTGTGCGGCCGCTGGAGATCCCGTCCCTGAAGCCCGCTCAGATCTGTTCCTCTCGGTGCCGCGGCCACAGCAGGGCTGTACTCAGCTCCCAGTCCCGGCGCCCAGTCCGCAGCACGAAGGACCTTTTACGAGAGGTTTGCAGGTCTCTCCGGAACAGAAATCTCCCTCGCTCCAATGTTCTGTGGCCTCTGGGTGCAGAATTCGCCGTGAGTTACTTCTTTGTAGTTGTTCTATGGGTTGTGGGTTCGGAGCTATGTGTATGTGCGTCTTTCTACTACGCCATCTTGGCTCCGCCCCCCTTTCTGCTTCCTTTCTAATCTTGGTTGAATTGGTTTTGTTTGTACAAAGACTTTTTAATTTAATGTAATCAAAATATCAACTTTGCATTTCATAATGTTCTCTGTTTCTTGTTTGGTTGTAAATTCTTTCCTTCTCCGTAGATCTGACAGGTAAACTATTCCTTACTCTTCTAATTTGCTTATGGTCTCATCTAAATCATGTACCTATTTCAGTCTTGTCTTGGTATAGTATATGAGATGTTGGTCTGTGCTTAGTTTCTGCCATATTATTTTCCTGTTTCCCCAGAAGTTTTTGTCGAATAGTGAGTTCTCAATGGGACTTCTTTAAGCTGAATCTGGCTGATCCATGGTTGGGTACATGGTAGAAAGTTTTCTTTTTTGGGTGTGGCTTGGACTAGGTGGTTCCTGAGGTCCCTTCCATTTCTGGAATTCTATAACTCTATGATGCCCTGGGTTATAGTTCTTTTCAAATATGCTCTGTGGCATCATGGTATATGCTAGTCTCATTTCCATTCTGCAATGTGGAAAGCAAATTCTATGAAACCTGGTCAAGGTTGGATTTTTTGGTTAGTTTTCTTATGATCAAGAATTACTTCTAAAATCTTAAGATTATCTAGTCCAATCTTATCAGGTTAGATATCAAGAAACATATTTGAACTTTTACCCTATAAGTTCTCAGAATCAGATGAACTTAAAATATGTTGGTACAAGCCACTGGAAAACTCAAAATAACATTGCGTCAAATACAGTGGAGTTTGAAATTAATATGGTACAGTGCAAAGGATCCAGGCCTGAGAATCAAGAGACCTGGGTTGAAATTCTGGTTTGACCACTAACTATTCATGTAATTTTGGCAAAGACATTCATCTGTGGGCCTCAGTTTCCTCATCAGTACAGTGTAAAGAATGAAATAAATCATATCCATAGTCCTTTGTGGTCTTAATGATTTTAGTCAAACTAACAATGACTTTCTTGTCTTTACAAGAACCTAGAGGATTTTCTCCCTTTGCATTGTAGCAGTCTATGGTTTCTTCTTGTGCTTCTCAGAGGGGAACAAGCCCCATTTGGCAATGACTCTGAAGGTCTCTGTGAGCCCTCAGTGGGATGAGCTTTCATCAGAGCAGAATTTTGCAGCTGCAGGAAAAATGTTGCTGCCATCACAACTCCACACAACGCCTGTAAAAATAAAACTGATAGTCTAAAGGCAGATGTCTCTTTCAGTTAATCTCAGTTCCAGTGACATAATATTCCCTCTCTTTTGTGTTTAGAGGAAAAGAAAAACAACCAAAGCCCATTTGTTTTCATATTTAAGATAAAAATGTAGACAGAAAGGCTTTATGATCAAATCCTCTCCACGTTTCATACTTTAGTTATATAATTTGACTAAAAATAATGTGATAACCTTAGGAAGCAAGGGGATAGGACTGGGTGATTAGGGCATCAGACCGGAATCAGTGCCTAAGGCCATATGGGATACTTTGCAGGCACCATTAGTCAAGAAAGGATTGGATTAGAAGATCTTTAATATATCTTCCAATCCAAACATATTGTGGTCTGTGTTCTAAGGACCCTCCTAGTTGTGTTCTATTTTGTAAGGTGCTTTTCAGCTACGGTATTCTAATCCTAAGGGTCTTTTAAGCTGTCTCTGGCCATCTTCTACATGATGTAAGATGCAAAGGTTCCCAAAGTGGGTGATAGCACCCACCCCTGGGGGGTGCTAGAATGATCCAGGAGGGTGGTAATACTCTCCCATGTAATTAGGGGGCTTTGAATAAAAATAGGGGAGTGGTGGAAGCATAAGGAAAGAAGTGAAGATAAGAAAAATTTGAAAAATTATTTATACGTGTTTCATCTGTTGTGTAAGAGTTAAAGTTGTAGTGATTATATTATTTTTCAAATAAACACAGAAAATGCAAGTTATAACCACTCAGTGGTCAAGTCTGCTGACAGGTCTTAACAAGTAAGTGTTGGCAGGAGAGCATGTCGCGCATTGTCAGGAAGTCCAGCATGCATTAGCAGGAATATGTGCTTATTTATAATATGATACTATACAGTTACATGATGTAATATTGCATCATCAAAATTTCAATGCAGGAAAACCCTCACAAATTTACAATAAATTATTAAACTTAAGATGCATCATTTAAAAAATATTTTGTATTTTTTTTTATAATGACACTAGTTTAAAAAACATTGTTAAAGGGCTAAAGAAAGTAGATTTTCAGGGGGGCACTGAGTAATTTTCTTTTTTTTGAAAAGGGGATAGTAGGCCAAATAATTTTAGGAATCTCTGTGCTAGAGAGTCAACATGTTCTAGTGAACAGAGAGTTCATTACTAGAGAACCTTCTTGGGAATCAAGGGGACATGAGTTCAAGTCCTGTCTCTAGTACACAGTAGCCATGTGACCTTGGGAGAATCACTTTAATTAATGTTAGAGTACCTCAAGCAAGTCTCGAAGACGCTAAATAACAGAGCAGGTGTAGGCATAGGTATAGGCAATTCCTATTTGGAGCATAGGACTGGTTCCCCCAAACCTCAAAAGCTATATTATGTTATTTAGCCTCAGTTGTTGGTTTGTTAATCTTTGGAAAATTCTACCTGTTCCCTGCTCTCCCACCCTCACTTCACTCACTCCTTGGGAGTTGAATTACTTTTAATGAATATCTAGGAGTTCATATCCAGATGTCAGGGTTTCTGTGAACTTAAGTGGAGAAAAGACTATGTTTGTATTTTTACTGAACTCTTAACTGAAATGTAGCATTCCCTTCCATTATTTAAAAATATTCTGAGAAGGGGTCCACAGCCTTTACTAGACTGCCAAAGGGGTCCATCACGCACACACATACATGCATGCATGCTTTCATAACTGTGTTACTTAATACATAGTTAATTAAGGTATGTAGAGGTTAAATGACTTACCCAGTGTCATATAACTAGAGTCAGAGATTGGATTAGAACCCATGTCTCCCTGACTTCAAGCCCAGCACTCTATCTTATATGCCAGGTGGTTTCTGTCAGTGGACATTTATCAAGTCAGCACTGTGTCAAGCATTGCAGATATAAAGAAAAGTAAAAGGCAGCCACTGCTCTCAAGGAACTCACAGATTGTTCCCTTGACAGGTGGTCCTACAGCTTCTGGACATCTTGAGTAACTCGACAGTTTTACTCATTACTCACTAACAGGGGCACCCCAGGAAGTTGTTTCTTAGGTTGATCTGATATCTACCTCATTATTTCTTTCTTAATTTTTTCATTTTTATTTAAAATTTTTTTCCTCTTTGTAATTTCAGCTCATGGTTCTTAGTTCTCTCCCTGCTGGGGGCCACGCAAAAGTAGCTAAATTTTGCTTCCACATGAGTATTTTTCTGATATTTAAAGGCAATAGTCTTGTCTTCTAAGACCTCTCTTTTCTGGTGTAATAGCCCTAGTTCTTCATTCTCTGGTTAACTGTGTGGCCCACTCCCTCTTCTTGTGCAGTTCTGGGGTAGGAGTTGTCAGAAGTTCAGAAGGAGAAAGCCCTGTGAAATAAAACCTTTGTTAAATAAACTGGACACCTGAGACCCTAGACCCTGCCGCTGATAGCACTGGGTATGACAGCTCTTTCCCCCATTCTTCTGTGGACTGTTGGGTTTTATTGTCATCTGGTATACAGAGATGAATGGTACCATTGAGCCCAAACAAAGAG
Organism: Notamacropus eugenii; assembly: GCF_028372415.1. NCBI lineage: Eukaryota > Metazoa > Chordata > Mammalia > Diprotodontia > Macropodidae > Notamacropus > Notamacropus eugenii. The sequence goes on from NC_092877.1 coordinate 59,385,606, forward strand.
CTTTCAGATCTCCTGGGTACTAAATCTTGGAGAGTCTGGGACTTGGTCATTTTCGAGCATGTGAATTGTAGAGAGTTTTTACCAAAGCTGTCACATTGTCTTAGGTCTTAGCTTCTTTGGCCAGACCACCACATAGGTCTCTTGGTGATTTTTTTCACCAATTCACATTTCAGTAGCACAAAACATTTTCTTCACGACAGCTTTGTTGAGTAGGTAATGCAGATATGAGCACCCTCATTTTCCAGAGGAGGAAACTGAGCAAGGGCAAGTGACTTGTTTAGGGTTACATAAAATAGTAAATGGCAGCATTAATAGTAACTGTTGCTGTTTCCCTCCGAGCCTGATGTCGTTTTTTTCTATGCCTCATTAAAGGAGCCATCGCCTGGCTACTTCTTAAAGAGGCCTGTTCACTGAATGGGTGTTACCTCACCCTAAGTGAATACCGAATAGACCTTGGCCTAAAGGGGCCAAAGTCTCCCAGTGCATCCTGGGTGATCTCCAGTCATCCTGATAAATATCTGGTCACTGGATTCAGATAGCTCTAGAGGAGAAGTGAGGCTGGGGACCTGCACAGCCCTTCCTCACTCAAAACAAAGTCAAGTGCAAGTCACGGCATCATTTCTCCGATGGTGTGGTCTTCTTTGGCAACGAAGGATGAACACGACAACAGCAAATGGCGGCGAATGAAGTTGGAACCTAGATGTCTTGATTCAAAGTCCTAGGTTTTTTTTTCTACTATTGAAAATGAAATAAAACAAAACCAACCCCTAAACAATTAGAAGATGTGGCCTGTACTCCTGCTTCCGATACTAGCTGTGTAATCAGCTTGGACAAATCACTTGACAACTCTGGGTTTCACTTTCCTTATGGGTGAAATCAGGATTTTGAACTAGAGGGTCTTCCAACTTTAGATTTATGATCCCATTGGTACGGAGGGAATCCTGCAGATAATTTAGAGGATTGCCACAGTGTTGCTATCTCCTTGTTCCCTCCTTCTCTCTCTTCCTTCCTCCCTGTTCCTTCTCTGTTTCTACCACTGGCTCTAACTCTGTCTCTATCAATCTGGCCCTTATTCTTAGTCAATAACCATCAAACAAACATTTATTAAGCATCTACTATGGGCCAGGCATTACTCTAAGTGCTGGAGGTAAAAAAAAAAAGAGGCAAAAGAAGGTCCCCGTCCCCCGAGTTAATAATCTAGTGGGAAAGACAACAAGCCAACATATCTATCTATCTGTCTGTCTGTCTGTCTGTCTATCTACATATATACAGAATGTGTAGGAAGTAATTAAGAGTGGGAAGGCACTGAAATTAAGCAGGGTTGGGAACAACTTCCTATATAAGATGAAATTTTAATTAGGAATTAAAGGAAGCCAGAGAAGTCAGTAAGCAGAGGAGGGAAAACATTGTCTTTGTTTTTCTCTTTCTCTGTTTCTCTCTTTTTCTGTGTCTCTGTCTCTGTATCTTTCTCTGTCTCTTTCCATCTGTCTGTTTCTTGTCATTTTAGCTCTCTGATCCTCTTTCCTCAGTTGTAAAAAGGGAAATAATGATGATCTGTGCTCTAAGTTAGAGGGTAATGAATGTGGGACACCTAACTGTTAAATATGCATAAATTACTGGTATCATTATTATCTCCAATTTACATGGATAATTGAAGCTTGGTTGTGTTGGTTTTTTTTTTTAAATGCTCAGATAGAGTAATCCCTGGCCATGGGCTGATCTCAGGGACTTCGCTTTCCATTTTCTCCTCCTGGCTAATGCCTAAAGTTCCCCCAATAGATTTTCATTCCTCTAGGAATTTTTTTTTTTAAAGGAAATCTCCAGGGAGTCAATAACACCTTAAGATATTTTCAGTCACTAACACTCAATTAGAAATAAACTTATTAGACTCTTTTTGGTTTGCAGGTTTTAATATATGAGAGAGAATGGAGAAATCAGGAGGGGGGTTTTGTATCTAAGAAAGTTTAAGGAAAGAAGGGCCCCAAAGAGGGAGTCTAAAACCATCAAAGACATACTTTGCTGACTTGACTATTGCTGACGACATCTTCTTCCTACTGGGAACATATGTGTACGCAGATAATATACAGGTTGTCCCAAAAGACTTAGTGCAGCTTTACCCTATTAAAGCTCACACATATATAATAAACAGTGTCCCAGAAATCTCAGCGCAGGTGAAAGTGCTAACACTTAAATTTTAAGCTATTAAAGCTTAAAACTGTACTGAGACTTTTGAGATGTCCAGTATATGTCTCAAAGCATGATGTGATCTGTGGAAAGATGAGACTACAGAAAGAATAATGCAGTATGATATTGTGGAAAGAACCCTGGACTAGGAGTCAAGAGACCTGTCTCTCCCTCTGTCCTAACCTGTTTCCTCATCAATAAACAAGCAGGTCAGGCCCTAGGTGATGAATTTCTCAGCCTTCACAACCTGTTTTGAAATGGGGATAATAACAGGGTTGTTGTAAGGATCCCATGGCATAATTAGTGTATGTAAAGCATTTTATAACCTTAAAGGACTGTATAATAGGGACTATTGTTTTTGTTGTCATTAACAATAATAATCAAAGGAAGTCTCTGAAATTACTATATTCACAGAATCTTAAAATGTTAGAGTTAGATTGGTGCTGTAGTCATCTCATCTAACCCCCTCATTTTCCAGGAGAAGAAACTGAGGCTTACAGGGGGGAAATTGAACAGCAAATAGTTATTAATACCTAGTGTGAGGAAGGCACAGTGCCTGACTCTTGGGATGCCAACATGAATTTGACACTGATTTTTCTGTCAAGCATCTTACAATCTATTGGTGATAACCCCAATTACACAAGTAACTCTAACTATCATATAATGTATAATAAATATAAATATAGTATGTGTAATTATATATTTTATATAAAGTGAGTATGTATTATATTACATATATAATATATACTAAAAGGGTGGGCAAGATAAAGGTAAAGGAGAGATTCAGGCAAACTATAACAAAAATGTAAGGAGGAAGAGATCTCTTTGACCTGGGAAGATTAGGGGACAGTTCATGACAGAGGTGATTTCTGAACTAAACCTTGAAGAAACATCAGTAGACCCTTGGGAATCCATTGTAGACAAGGGGGATAATATGCATTAAGGAACAGAGATAGGAGAGTAAAGGACAGAACAAGGGGAAAAAGGTAGTCCAGTCTAGTTGGACTGGAATGTAGAGTATGTTAAGGAGATTAGAATAAGCCAAATTTAGATAGATAGATAGATAAATTCAAGCCAAACTTCAAAGCCAGGGTCAGGAGTTTGAACTTCATTTGACAGACATTGGAGAATTCCTAAATGTTTTTGATTAGTGGGGTGACTGAGTAGTTCATTTGGAAAGATCACTGTCAGTGTGAAGGGTGGATTGGAAAAGGTGTAGATTGGAAGAAGGGAGACCAGTTAGGAGGGCATTACAATAGTCTAGACAAGAAGAGATGTGAACTTGAACTCTAGTGGAGAGGAAAGGATGGATACAAAGGTAACATGAAACAGAATTTGGCCCCTGATCATATGTATGGGATGAGGGAGAGGGAAGAGTCAAACAGGTCTCCAAGGTTATTTGTTGGGATGCCTGAGAAGGATGGTAATATAGTCAATAGAAATAGAAAAGTTGAAGGAGAGACAGGATTGGGGAAAAGATGGTAAGTTAAAATTTAAATAGTTTGGGTTGGAGGAGCTGGCAGGACAACCCGGTGGAGGTAACTAGCAGACAGTTGCAAGCATAGGAGTTCTGAGGAAAAGTTGGGGATGTAGAAACAATTTGGAAGTTATGGCATAATAGAGTAAGAGCTGAAAGGATTGTTATAATTCATGGCCTAAGGCCACATGTGGCCCTCTAGGTCCTCAAGTGGGGCCCTTTGACGGAATCCAAACTTCACAGAACAAATCCCCTTAATAAAAAGATTTGTTCTGTAAAACTTGGACTCAATCAAAAGGCCAAACCCAAGGACCTTGAAGGCCTTGAGGCCACAAGTTCCCCATCCCTGGTCTAGCCCAGTCACTTTATAGATGAGGAACTAAGGCCCAGAGAGTTTGTGACTTGCCAAAAGTCACCTAAGTCACACAAACTAGGACTTGAGCACAAATCTTTTGATTCCAAATGCAATACTCTTCCTACTACTTCCTATGCGTCCATCATAGAAGTAATCATCCAAATCTTGGAGAGTGGGTGAACTTACTGAGAGAGAAAGGGTAGAGAGAATAGGATGGAACCTTCAGGCACACCTTTATTGGAAGGGTTGTAGAAGGCTGAGGATCCAACAGGACAGACAGAAAGGAATGAATAGAGAGGTGGGAAAGGAATTAAGTGTCTGAAACTGTAGAAGGAGATGGTGTCAGAGAGGTGGCTCACATTCTGGAAATAGTGATAATGAGAGTGGGAAAAGACAATTGGATTTCTCAGTAAAGCAGTTGTTAATGATCTTGATAACTTCTTTCAGTGGTTATAGCTATGGAGGGCACATTCAAAGATATTGTGAAGCAAATAGGTGATGAGGAAATGGAGGCAGCCAATGTAGACTGTACGTTCTGGGAATTTTGTAGTTGAATGAAAGGGAGAGGTAGGATTATAGTTTGAAGGAGCAGCTGGGGCTAGGAAAGGTTTCTTGTTCTTTTTCTTTTGGGATAAGGCTATATAATTCTAGACAGAGTAGAAGACTCTATTAGAGAGAGGAAGAGATCAAAATGAGTTACATAAGGAAGAGGGGATAATTGATAAAAAAAGGTTATGGAAGAGAGTAGAGAGAATGGGATTGAGGGTTGAGCATTGACATTATCAACAAAGAAGACTAGATATTCCTCTGAGAATGGAGATGGGGAAGGTTGAAAGAACAAGCCAGAACATTGAGAGGATTGAATTAAAGGAGCTTTGCTTCTTAGGACTGCAAGGTCTTAAACAAATCACTTCCTTGGCTCTCTTTTTACTTAGATGTAAATTGTGCACATTAGAATAGATGACCTCTAAGGTCCCTTCCACCTCTTAGCCCCATGAAAGGATAAAAAGAAGGGAGAATTTGGGGCCATTCACACAAGGCCTATTTACCTTAGCATGCTTAATGACTAATCATCAAAGAAATTTACCGGATACTCTGTCTGGGACAAGAGTGGCACCCTTTACTTTGGCTGATGGTAATTATTAATTATTTAAGCACTTGATGTTCAAGCTCACACAGGCTGTCTGACCAATGAGACAAAAGCCATGTTTTAAACATTGACCAGGGGAACTCGGTTGATTCCTTTCTAATTGAAACTGACAGTTCAGGAACATTAAATATTGTAAAATTGGAGAACACAGTGAGAGTCAAATAGTTGTCATCCTTCACTGTGAGAACAGTTCAGGCAGAACATGCATCATCATGAAAGGGAAACACGCCTTCTACTCCATTGTGTTTCCCAAGCAAACCCCTAAATCTTCATTGTTTCCAGCAATTTATCATTGATTGCAATGACTGTAGCATTTAGAGGGTCAAGAATGTGGCACTGACATCAGGACTTGGTGGGAAACATGATAAAATAACACTGAATATTTTATAACAGAAAGAGAGAAAAGTATCTCTATTACAGCTATGAGGAGATTATCCATCATTGTGTTGCTCTGTCATTCCTTTTTCCTTAAGGCTAGATGTGTTGTGATGTACTTGAAGTGACTTGCTTAGACTCACCTAGCCAAGGTGTGTCAAAGGGAGGATTTGAACCCAGAACCTTCTTGACTCTGAGGCATGATCTTTAGCTGGTGTGCCACATCCCTCAGTGCCCCAGGCTTCTCTCTCCTGCTATAAATTACAGGGCCAGTACCCATCTTCAAAAGCAGAGAAAATTCTCATTGAGAGCTTCTTATGCCAATGAAATCATAGGTCTGACCCCTCCCCCCCCCAATTATGAGAAAGGCAACAATACACAGTTGCATTTTATACTCACTCCTTCACTTTATGTTCACAGAGGGATTTCCCATGTATGATCTCATTATTTTATCACAGCCCTTCAAGGTAGCTTGGACAGGTATTATTATTCCTGTTTCTGGGTTTGGAAAGTTTTAAGAGATGGAAAGACTGCCCTGAGATTCACAGCAGCACTGGAGTTACAGTAATTTGAGGCTCAGGCATGGGAGGAGCATAGTAGATTTAGTTTTGGTGTTTGACCACTGCCTATTTTGTGTTCTAGCAACCTGATTTCATTGTGACCTTGGCCCGCTAGATCCAGACTGATCTCTCTCTGTGATAGTTTTAGCTGCAGGTCCATCCTCACAATACTCTTAGTGAGGTTAGTTTATGAGGTGCTTTTAGGAACTTGGGGAAGAGTCCTTCATCAATGGTAGCAATAACAAAAGCAATGCCTATGTTAATATAACTTCACAGTTTACAAAGTATGTTTCTGGCAACAACCCTGTAAGATTAGTGCTGTTAAGTACCATAGTCCTATTTTACAGATGAATATACTGAGTCTCAGAGAGTTGAGGTAACTTGTCCATTTGTAACTAGCTTTTGATGTTGAATAAATTCAAAGAATTAAATGGGATGGAATATTCATCATTTGACAAGTATTAAATGAGCACTGATTATACCCAGCTCTGTCCTGGGTACTAAGCCTAATGAAGATAGCAAACAATTGTTCTGACTGTCTTAGACTTTGAGAGACTATGGTCACCTCAGTGTCTCATGGACGAGACACCATTTCTTCAATCAGCGAACATTTACTCAATGACTATGAACAATACAAGACACTGTACTAGGAGGTGAAACTCCAGAAATTAAAAAAAACAAACAAACAAGTTACTTTTATGTTGTATCTCTATGGTTTCAGAGGCAACATGGATATTGAGCCATCTTTAGAGCCAGGGAGATTTGGGTTCAAATTCCTCTTCTGACAGGGTGAGGTGATTCTAGGCAGGTCCCTCAACTTCTTGGGGTTCTAGGCAACTCTAAGACTATCAGTTGCAAAGAAGGTGCCAACTTGCATTAGTAGATATATTTTCATCAACCGAGAAATCCCTATATTGGTGAAATTACAGATATCTCTAGCCTTTCATGATCACAAAATGGTTGCACATCATTGTCTCAGTCTTTCCAGTGGACCTATGAGATAGGCAGGTGTTATTGTCCCTGTTTTATAGGGGAAGAAATCAAGATTCAGAGAAGGTGGCACAGTATTTCAGCCAAGCCTTGAATCCAAGCCTTCTTGATGTGAAATCCAGTGCCTGTTACTGTTAACTTGAAACAATGATTTACTGAATGTAATCATTTCAGTCGATGTTGCTCAGGAAAATAATTCTCCTGTACAGCACGTCTCTAGAGTAATCTGACAATTATGGCTGAGTTTGTCACAGTCTTTTTTCTTCCCTTTTCAGCTAAGGAAAGATTTCAGCTCAGACTCACGACTTCTGCCAGGGTTTTAGTGACTCCCATGTTCCTCTGTCCTGTCTTATTTGGGAATTTGGTTGTTCTTAAGGAATATTGTGCTGTGTATTTCACTATTTCTGTTTGCATTTGCCTTCATGGAAAAATGATCTAAATTTTAGCAAAATTCGGCAATTCAATTCAGTCAGGGTTTCTAACAATTACTAGGATGTGCAATTTCATCAGTGTGTTCCCTCCCCTGATGCCAATCACACCCTCTCCATGGCTTGGTATATGATCTTAGCAAGGTGTTATGGATGAGAAAATTCATTACTTCGTGGCCAGCCTTCTGGTGATACAGCTCTTCCAGGTAATCTTGGAGTAGGGGGAGGAGGAGGGTCCTTTGATGAAATACATATTGTCCAGGAAGATCTATACTCAAAGGTGTTTCAGCAGAGTAGGAGCTGCCCTGCACTGGTCTGGCCTTTGTGAACCTAGGATCACCTCTGTGCTGTAGGGAGGCAGCAGAGGAAGTGATTGATGTTAGCAGTCCCTGCGATTTCCATCAAAATCAGCCTTGTCTATTCCCTACTCAGGCTGTGAGGAGGAAATCCTGCCATGTGATCAGAGGTGATTTCTCTAAGTCATTGGACTGGTGATGGAAGAATAAGGGAGACATACTTAAAGTGCCAAAAGGTTATGAGGTTGCTTCTCCCTCTTCAAAATATTCTTCCCTTCCCCCAAAGCCTCCCAGAAATTATGCTTTCACATGAGCGATATCCTCTTCAAAGTGGGAGGCGACATATATCCTTGTGAGGGTGGCACTGTCCATAATCACAGAATGTTTGGACTCCTATTTGGCATGCCCTCAGAGCCAGGTTATTCACTACCCAAGAAAATCAATCTTACTGCTTTGTATTCATATCTTATTTTGACTAGCAATTGCTATTCCTCAGTTGAATCACTCATTTTATTCACTTGACTTGGCTTTAAATGACTTTTAAAGCTAAAACTATTATTATTGATGTCTTCTAAAAAAATACGTCACAGTCATTTCCAAATATACCCCCATCCTCCAGTGAGTTTCCTTATAATAATGAAAAAAATCAGCAAAATCAAATGATTCTAACAGTGTACTTTACAATATTTTACACGAATGGTCTCTAACCTCTCCAATAAAAGGAATATTTCTTGTCCGGGGTCCAGCTTCATTCTAATTATTCAGAGTTCAGGTTTTGTTTGTTATTGTTCCTTTCATTATTGTATACGTTGTATTTATTTTTGGTTCTGCTTATTTTACTCTGTAGCAGTTCAGACAAGTTTTCTATGGTTCTTTGAATTCCTCATGCAGGTCTTTTTGTACAGTACATTATATATAGTACCAGACTTGGTTCAGCTATTCTCCAGGCAGTGGATGCCTACTTTGTGTCCAGTTCTTTCTAACCTTTCTAATAAGGGTTTCCATAAATATTTTGGGGATACCTAGAGCCTTTATTTCTGTACTTGATTTCATGTGTGTATGTTTGTGTATGTGTGTGCGCATGTGTGTATATACACACAAATATATATATGTATGTACACATATATAGATCTATATCTGTCTATCTGTCTAGAACTAGAGTATCTAGGTCACAGGATATAGAAGTTTTGGTCACTTTTTTGCATAATCCCAAATTGTTTTCCTAAAATGTTGGATCACTTCACAGCTCCACCAATTTATTTATTGTGACTATCTTTCCTCAACACTGACTTTTTCAGACATTTACTATCTTTGCCAGTTTTTTGGATATAAGCTGAAACTTTAGAGTTGCTTTAATTTACATTTCTTTTATTATTATTGATTTGGAACAACTTTTCATATGGTTATTTATAATTTGCAGTTTTTCTTTTGAGAATTATTTATATCCTCTTACCACTTCTCTGAATGACTTTTGGCTGCTTCCCAGAAGTTAAATCTGGCCTCAGACAACAAAGATTTGCCATCACTGAGGAGATTAAAAAGAATGTGCCAAAAGTTCTGCAGGCCATTTCCCAAAAGGAGACTGGACATGTCATAAGCAATAGTAATATGCAAATAATAGCTTCCATTTCTCTACCATATTAAGATTTACAAATCACTTTCCTTAGAACAGGTCTATGACATAGGTAGCAAATCTTATGAGATCAGTAGCAAACATAACCAACCTCGTGAGATTTGCTACCTATACCATAGCAAAGGGATCCTTGCTACCAATCTCATGCATGATTAGTATGATTGGAATAGATCAGTGTACAGCCGCCTAAGGGGACAACTTTGAAATGGAGACTATTCTTTTGGATGAAAAAGTACTGGTCTATTTATTTTTTGTTTAAAGCTTTATTATATTTGGAATTTTGAAATGTCAGAGTCAGAAGAGACCTTCCCAGATAGAGTGTTACAACTGGAAGGTTCCTGAGAACATAGCTCATAGAATGTCAGAACTGGAGCGGTCATAGACTAGAGAATGTCAGAAGTGGAAGGGACCTCAGAGATCATCTTACTCCAAACATTTCATCATGATCACCCAGGCACTTTTATGTGTCTGTACACAAAGCAAAGAATCCCAAATAGCATACAGCACTAAAGTCATTTATTTATATTTGAGTTCCAATTGATTTTTCATACTCATGTTTAAACAAAGGTACGCTCTTTCTGGAAGTCCACAGCACTTTGAACAGTTTGACTTTACCTGGTAGAGACAGGCTTTCTGTGCTGCTCCCCAGACCCTCATCTTTCCTCCCATTCCTTTGCCCTAGTTTTATGATGAGGATGAATGCCTACATATAGAATAGTTTTGATTGAAATGCATTTCCAAGGATTATGGTGTACCTTTGAAGTGCTTAAAAAGCGGTAGATTGGAGCTCTGGGAAATATCACCTTGTGGCTGTTACTATATTTTGTATCTTTTTTCCTTCAGCAGAATTATTTTCTATCATGATCTCTCCAGGTCTTTAATTCTACCTACTTGAGGGCTGAAGGATTATGTATGGAAGCTAGAGATACAAATAGTCTAACAGTCTGAACCTCAGTTGGGATTAAGGCACCTAGCCTGGGAATGATTGGATCCTAGAAAACAGATTTAGAAATGGAAGGGAACTACTTTGAACCAAAGGTGGTTCTCCTAAAACTGTTCTCCATTCTGACTATAATGATAACTGCCTGAACCAATGACCCTTTCTCTGACTTCACTCTTCAAGACTCTTCTTTAGCATTTTGCTTCATTTACTATCCATTTCTTCTTGATTTTATCTCTTCCCTGGGCTTCAGTGACACTGATTTCTCCTGGTTCTCTTCCTATCTGCTTGACCACTTCTTAAAGGGGCAGCATGGTGTGGTGGAGAGAGCACTAGACTTGGTGGTCAGAGGAGAAATGGTTTTAATCCTCCTCTCAGATCCTGACTGACTATGTGAGCCTGGACATGTCACTTAACCTCTTAATCTCAGTCTGCTCATCTATAAAATGAGAGACTTAGATTTGATGCCTCTGAGCTCTAAATTTATTATCCTATGATTCTAGGCCTTCTTTTTTGATTTTTATTTCTATTGATTTGATTTCTATTTTTCTTCCAATATCCTATGTGTGGCTGGTCCCCAAAACTTTGAACCTGACCCTCTTTTCTTCTTTCTCTACATTTGTTCTCTTGACAGCCCCATCCACTCCCATGACTTTAATGATCACCCCAAAGCAAATGACTCTCAGACATCTCTCCGGCATTTAGGTTTCACCTGAACTTTAGTGCCATGTTGCCATCCTTTTGGATTATCCATTGGTGCCTCAAACTCCACATGGACAAAATGGAACCCATTTTCTCCCTTTCTTCCTCAAACCTGATTCTCATCCCAGATTCCTGACTCCTTTTCATGGTACCATCACTGTCTTAGCTACCCTGGGCTCTGTTCCTCCGAGTTATCATCAACCCTTCCTTCTCCCTTGTATCTCCCACTCAGTCACTGCCAAACCCCCTCTACACTACAACTCTTGCAACTATCCCCTCTTTTTCTATTATCACTTCTTTAATTTAGATCTTAATCTCTTCTTACCTGGACTATTAACTGGTCTTCCTCTAAAATCTTTCTTCCTTTCTGTGCAGTAAGGTGGCTGAGTGGATATAGTGCTGAACCTGGACTCAGAAAGACCTGAATTTAAATCCTGCCTCAGATACTTACTAGCCAAACAACCTGGTGCAAGTCCCATTATCTCTGTCTGCCTCAGTATCCTTAACTGTAAAATGGGAATAATGTTAGCACCTACCTCCCAAGGTTGTTGTGAGGACAGAATGAAACAATATTTGCAAAGCACTTTCCAAACCTTAAAGTTCTGTATAAACGCTAGCTATTATCAATAAACCCTTCACACAAGTGCCAGATCAAACTTCTTCATGCACAGATCTGATCCTTGATGCCTATGGGATGAAACTTCTGGTGCCACTTCATATGTCTAGTCTTTATATGTGTTTATTTATATATATATGTATATATATATACATATATATATGTACACGTGTATTTCTTCCCTTCTTGGCACATCTACTATGTACAAGGCACAAGGATGAGCAATGTGGGAGATATAGGGAAATATAAGATACTTCCCCAATTTTTTTTTTTTTGGAACTCACAATCATTTTCAGGAGATATGTACAGAAAAAGATTAGGCAAGGTTCTGACTTTTCTTCTTTATCTTTTCCTGTGCATGAGTGATATAGTTCCCAAGTCCCATGGGATTCTAGAGGGGTAGGTCACTTTAAATTGGGGCAGCCAAGGAAGATTTCCTAGAATAGGTGGTATATGATCTGAAGTAATCTTCACCCCCCCCAAATTTATCATAACATTGTATGAACTCTCAAATTTATGTCATTATTTCCATGCTTTTCTTTTTGCCTAAATGGATTTAAAGCTCCATGAAGGGAGGGATCATTTCATTATCATATTGTGCACCATTCATACAGGGCCTATTGTTGTTGATTTGTGTCTGATTCTTCGTGACCCTGTGGATCATAATGTCAGTAGGGATTTCTTGGCAAAGATACTGGAGCGGTTTGCCATTTCCTTCTTCAGTGGATTGAGGCAAATAGAGGTTAAGTGACTTACCCAAGGTCACACAGCTAGTGAGTATCTATGTCTTCCTGACTCTAAGCCCAGAGCTCCATTCACTGAGTCATCTAACCGCCTCCAATACAAGGCCTGGTAAATATTAACAGAGATGGCTGCCTTGTAAAGCACTGAGCCCTCTATTACAGGTGTTCTTGAAAAGGCAGATTGATCATCTATCAGTGACTAAATTTTTCCTGAATCCCCCTGTAATACTGATCCATGCCTAGAATTAGTGAATTGAATTGAAGGCATAAAGGTGAAATTATCAGTAATGCTGACTGGGAAACAGCTGATAAGGTAGCATACTTTATCTGTTCTGAACAGCTAAATGCACAGAACATCCATTCCATGCTAAAAGGCCAATGTGGCACAGTGGAAAGAGTTCTGAGACAAATGAGTTGGGTTTGAATTTTGTCTATTGACCAATCACATTTCTATAATGCTTCCTGCTTTATTAAATGCTCTCCCCCAAAGAACCTGTGCAGGAGGTACTCCAAATGGCATCATCCTGATTATATAGATGAAGAAACCTAGGCATAGAGACTGGACAGCTTGTCTACTACCACCTAGCTACTGAGTGTTGGAGGAAGAACTCAGTCAAAATTTTGTGATTTCAACTCAAGTATGAATTCCAGTAGACTGAGCTTTCTCTCTGCCACATGCTTGCTGACCCTTCTGAATCTCAATGTTCTCATTTGTAAAACTGGGATAACTATGCCTGCTCTAATAATCAATCATACTGAGCTTTGGGGACAGTAATGGCTAGCATTTACACAGTGCTTTAAAGATTTGCAAAGCACTTTATATATGTTAACTCATTTGATCTTCAGAAAGTCCTGTGAGGCATGTTGAGGAAATAGAGGCAGAGTGAAGTTAAGTGACTTGCTCAGAGTCACACAACTAGTAAGTGTTTGAGACTGGATTTGAATTCAAGTCTTTGTAATCTCAAGTCCAGCAATGTATTCTTTGTGCCACCCATCTTCCTCATCTAGCTCTGAGAAATCACCAAGTACAGCACAGTTTATAAATATGAGCTGTTATCACCATTATTCCAGGACAAGACCCACTTTTTCCCCAACAACTTGAATTTTCAAGACTTTCAGAAGACAATGAAAATAGAAAGATGGTACTGAGGGGCATAGGATTTTACGATTCAGACCTAGAAGGGACCTAAGTTATAATCTACTCCGATACCATCATTTTACAGAAGGTAAAACTGAGGCACATAAGAGAGAAGTGACTTGTCTCAGCAAATTGCCTAAGGCAGCTGATTGGGAACTGAGCTGGGATTCAAAGCTGGGTCTCCTCACTCCAAATCTCTATTTGATCTACTATACAGTACTGCCAGAATTGAATCTGAAAAGAGAACAAAAAAGGAGGTTACAGGAAAGGGAATTATTTACTGCCCTCTTCTCCCCAGCATCCTAGAAAGTTGCTTGTAATGATGATTCTGAGGAGGATGAGGACTGGGAAAGTATAGGTGTAGATGGTTTGAAATTAATTGCATTTTGTCTTTGTAAACAGGAGCACTATAAAAACCTATCAGCACTGTAACACCTTTTCTATAAAAAATTCAATTGCATTTACAACCCAGAGAATCTATTCTCCAAGGCAACTAAACTAGACCCAAACAAAAGCTTTCACTGTTAAAGCACCTTTTTTTTTCTTTTTCATTTTTCACTGATGGTTTTAAGAGGCATTTTGGAGTTCTATATATATATTTTTTTAATGTACTAAGTAGCTGATTTTGCAGTGGCAGAGGGGAATGTGAATAAAAACCACAGCCATGAAATAGCATTGTAACTTGGCTTGCTCTATCTCTCCCTCTTTGTGACTAGGGGAGAACCCAGGCCAGGAAATCAGAAGATACGGATTCTAGTCATGGCTCTGACAATAATTAACTGTATAATTCCAAGTGAATAATTTCATCTCTTTGGGTCTCAGTTTCCTCATATGCAAAATGGACTAGGGGCTCTCTTAGATCTCTTTTAGACTCCTAGCTCAAAGATTCTGTGTTGAATAGTCTTTTCCAGTTTTGAATATCTATGCTCTAAGGCTTAGCTCAAATACTGAATACCTTTCTTGCTCTCACGAGTTGTTAGTTCTTCCCTCCCTCCCACAAAATTAACTTGTATTTGCTTGTGTATATTTTGTATTCCTTACTGCTGTACATATTGTCCCGCCTTTTCCCATTCAATTCCTTGTAAGCTCTTTGAGGATGGAAAGCTCTATTTTTATCTTTGTATGTCCACCACTGCCTAGTCCACTGCCCGGCACATAGGCCCTTCTGTTAAATTGAGTTGAATTAAATTGACTACTGCAGATCCCAGGTAGCTCTAACATTTTATTTTCTAAGGACCCTTTCAGCTTCTTCAGACTGTAGAGAGTGAGGCAGGGAGAAACTGAGAAACTTAGCCATGTTCAGGAATGGAAGTTGTGGAACTGACCTTTTTACTCGTCTCCCTGGACTGTAGCACTGACCATCTGGAAGTATTCTGAACTTCTGGCAAGAATGGCATTGTATCCACACATGTACTTCATGAATATTCTATATCTTTGAATCATTTTACAATGTAACTTTTTTCATTCCAGATAGGTATATATTTTAATAGCATAACTGGAATGTGGATTGGGAGCTGCCCAAATGCATTATTCACATTGCTTGTTCCCTAAGGCAATTTGGCAGTATGTTCAAAGGACTGATTTATATTCTCCCACCAGCAGAAGATCTGGACAAACCATCAGCTTAATTTGCTTAATTCTCTTTTCCTTCATAAAGCACTCATTGCTCTTTATGCCCTTTTTAGACTTTGTATCATGGCTAGCTCATTTGGTTCAGAGCCTAAATTTCTAAGAGGGGTGGAAATTGGTTTCTGGAAATCGGTTGTTGAATTCTGTTCATCTTACCAAAGAGCACAGTTCAGTTGACTAAGGAAGCCATATTTTGCTCATCATAGAATCTCAAGTTAGAATCCAGTTTACCAACAGTGTAATGGATTTATTACTACCTTCATATATTTATCTAAAGGGAGGGGGTCTCCCTACCTCTTTTGGTCTGGAAGTACAGCAGCTACTCATAGAAGGAAGGAAACAAACATTTATTAAATGCTTACTATGTGCCAGGCACTGTGCCAAATGCTGGGGATCCAAATACAAGTAAATCCATGTTCATAGACCTTCAATGTGAAGGCCCTTCACCTTCTATGTGAAACCTTTCTGGATTCCCTCTACTGCTAGTTGGTATTCCTAGAAAATAAACAGTTGACACCAAACCTCAAAGGCTTAGGGCATCCCGTAAATGTTTGGGCCCATGATGAATATACTTCCAGAGTTTCTCAAACTCATTCCCTCTTTTAATTTTTTCCCATTTATCCAGTATATAACCTGCTTGTAAGCTGCTTGAGGACAGGGACTGTCTTTTGCACCTTTTGTAATAAATATTTATTGAGTTGAATAAATGAGGCACTGAATTTGGATTCAGAGGATCTGGGAGTGGATTTTGACTTTGCTGCTGTGAATGGCCTTGAGCAAGTCACTTATCCTCTTGCGTCTCAGCTTTCTCCTCAGTAAGATGAGTGGGTTGGATGTGATCTCCAAATCTTCTTGTAGCCCTAAATTCTGTGATACCCTGAAGTCCACTCATTGCATATGTTTCACATCTGCTTAATCACATATGGGGTTACTACTAGATGGAAGGTCAAACCTAGGATCTGTTCTCAGAGTATATTAAAAAGAGTGCTGGACAAAGAGTCAGGTCCTTTCTATGATACTTTCTAGCTGAGTGATCTTCAGTTTCCTCATCTATTAAGTGAAGATAATAATATTTGTCCTACTCCAAGAAATCCGTGAGCCAACATTCATTAAAGCACTTACTGTGTGCCAGGTACTGTTGTAAGAAGCGTTGGAAAACAGCACTATAGAAATGCAAGTTAATTCAGAACAGGTGTGTGTGTATTCATCCTTTGTTGCCAAAGAAGACCATGCCATCAGAGAAATAATGACATGACTTGTACTTGACTTTATTTTGAGTGAGGGAGGGCTATGCAGGTCACCAGCCTCACTTCTGCTTCAGAGCCATCTGAATCCAGTGACCAGATATTCATCAGAATGACTAGAGATGACCCAGGATGAGGCAATTGGGGTTAGGTGACTTGCCCAAGGTCACACTGAGTGTCAAATGTCTGAGGTGAGATTTGAACTAAGGTCCTTCCAATTCCTACTCTATCCACTGTACCACCTAGCTGCCCGTAATGCAGAACAAATCCATAGCTGGATGGTCAGTACCATAAGGGATCTTGTCTAGCCCCTCCTTTTTATAGAAGGGAAACTGAGTCTCAGAAGAGTAAAGTGGCTTGTATGAGGCCACAGAGTGGCACAACTGGGAGCTGCCTCCAAGTCCATAGAGCCACTATTTTGAGGCATTGTTTGCCACTGTTACTTCCGGGCAGTTGGATGGAGTTGCTAAGTTTGAATCCTGCCCCAGACACTGGTTGTGTGCCTTTGAGCAAGTCCCCTAACCCTTCAGTTTCCTCATCTGTAAAATAAGGAAAATAACAATTAAAATAAGGATAATAACAGTACCTACCTCTTAGGATCATATGAGAAAAATGCTTCAGAAACCTTAAGAAAGTACAGAAATGCTACCTGCTGTTGTTACTCTTTCTGTGTCGTGTGATTCATAGGTAGGTTTACTGTCTGGTCCTTAGAAGTTTCTGCTCTCTCTGCATGTGAGCATGAGCCACATTGTTTGGTCCAGGAGGGAGGTGAGCCTTTAAGGAACAAGGGTGGTAGCAGGGTGTCTTTCACATGAGCCAGCCATGTGTGCTGCTGACAGGATGAATTAGAGTGAACAGAGAGATGGGAACTACTTTGACAGCTCAGGCATCCATCTGGGGGAGATAAATCGGGGTCCCTGTGCTGAAGCTGTCGCTTTCAGCCAAGGAGCAGCTTGGAGCACTGTAGGAGCAGTTGCCTGAGCTGAGGATGGAAGGTCTCCCGGAGGATTGAGTGAAGAAACACATCATCCTCAAATCCCCTTCTCTTCACCCTCAAAGCCCCTGGGTGGTGCTCAACTAGCAGTTAAGGTTAGAACAGGGCAAATTTGAGACTAGGAATGGGACTGAATTTGCTCCTCTAAAAAAGTGGGGATAATAATGCCTTTTATGCCTAGCCCTTTCAGGCTGTTGTGAAAGTGCTTTGTAGGGCATTGGACCTGGAGTCAGAAAGACCTGAGTTTGGACCCTGCCACAGACACTTACAAGCTATGTGACCTTAGGCAAGTCCCTTAACCTGTCTGAGTCCCTCAGTTTCCTCATCTGTAAAATGGGAGTAATCCTGAAAGTAGGAATGGTGGTGGCCACCCTGCTAACCTCAAAGGGTTGTTGTCAAAGTGGGTTGCCATCTTTACAGTGAGGCTAATGGCCACTGTGCTTTCAGACCATTAAACATTATATAAATGTTAGCTATTAGTATTATTAATAACAATAACAATGGCAACAATACATCTCCCTTGAGGAGCCGAGTTAATCAATTTCAGGGATCGGCATTAATTTTCTCATGACTAGATCATTAGAGAGAGTCGTTCCAGGTTGTGAGCTGTGAGCTGTGTAGTGTGATGGGAACTGGAGCCATGATTGATCTCAGCTTGGTCCTCCCTGCCCAAGCAGATGACACTCAGACAGCACAAGGGCAGGGTGACTTTTCTAAATTGTCTTCTCCAGGCCACCCGGTCCCAGAGTCACAAGAGGGCAGCTTGGCTTAGCAGGAAGACTCAGGAAAGGGGGGGAAGAGACCTCTCTGGGATTGTCAGAATCTTCCTGTGTTGTGTGATTGTGATACAGTCACTTATCTTCTATGAGGATCCATCTTCTCTTTAATGGGGATCATGCTTCCCAAAGAATTTACTTCACAGGAAAGGACTTTGCCAGCCATCAAATGTTCCATGAGTTTCGGTTACTACTATAATTTTGAACTGATTACTGTTTCTGCTGAATGAGAAACCTTTCCAGATCCACCTCAGTGTTAGTCTATTCATTATCTCCAGTTTTATCTCATAAACAGAATGTTTGTACATAATTATTTTCATGTTATGTCACCCATTGGACTGTGAGTTCCTTGATAGCAGGGACTGTCTTTTGCTTTTCTTTCTATCCATAGAGCTAAGCACAGTGCCTGGTACATAGCAGACCCTTAATATATGCTTATTGACTGACTGAGTCATTGGGAACTTTAAGGAAGTTACTTCATCAGCTCTCATGGATTTAATTCCTATCTCTGTGCTGACAGTTCTCAACTCTTATCATTTCTCAACCGCTCTATTGACCTCAAGCTGCCTTTCAGATATCTCATACTGGATGTCCATTTAAAACTCAACTTGTCCAAAACCAAACTCATTGTCTTTCCCCTTCAGTGCTCTCCCTGCTACCTTCCCTCTCTATTACTGTCAAGGGCAATGCTGTCTTCCCAGTCCTTCAGGCTGACAACCTAGGAGTCATCTCAATGTCTTCTCAATGCCTCTCACCCTCCATATTCAATCTGATGCCAGTGGCCTGTCGATTTTGCCTTTGAAACATCTTTCAAATATACTGCTTCTTTCCTTTGACACTGTCACAATTCTGGTCCAGGCTCCTCATTACCTCAAGCCTGAACTATTGTAGTAACCTTCTGCTGAGTCTGCCTGCCTCAAGTCTCTCTCTGCTCCAGTCCATCCTCTGGTCATTCAACAAAGTGATTTTCCTAAAGCACAGATCTGATCAGGTCACTTGCTCTACTCTCTAAATTTCAGGGTCTCTCTGTTAACTCCAGGTTCAAGTATAAAACCTTCTCTTTGGCATTTAAGGCCTTTTATAACCTATCCACCTTCTACCTTTCCAGTCTTACTTCCCAACACATACTCTTTGATGGAGTGATACTGGTCTATTGGCTGTTCTACATATAAGATACTCCATCTCATGGTTCTGGGCATTCTCTCTGGCTCTCCCCATGCCTTAAATGTTTTCCTTTTTCATCTCTACTTACTGACTTTCCAACCACAATTTCACCTTCTATAGAAACTTTTTTTTCCCCAATCCCCCTTAATTCTAGTTCCTTCCCTCTCAACTATTTCCCATTTAGGAAAAGTGCTTATTTCCAAGCAATAGTTGGTTACTTGTCTCCCCCATTAGATTGTGAGTTCCTTGAGGGCAGGGACTGTTTTTTGCCTCTATTTGTATCCCTGGCACTTAGCACAGTACTTGGCATATCATAGGTGCTTACTAAAGTTTATTGATTTACTTTTTAAGTGACTAAGGAACTTTAAAGAACAAACCCTAGAAGTTCTTAGTCAATGCCCTTTCTTTGGAAATTATTCTGAGTAGGTTGACAGTTTTTAAAGCAGTTTTTGAAAAAAAAAAACACAAAACAGTCTGGGTTTTAGCTAGCTGCCCCTTCTACATTTCTTCTTTCTCAGTGTGTGTCATTTCCCATACCTCTAAGAGAAAAATTCCTGTCAGCTGGAACCCACCAAGCTGCAGTATCTTAGAGCTGGAAGAGGTCTTGGAGGTTATCCAATCCATCCCCCTTTACAGATTAGGAAACTGAACCTCAAAGAAGGGAACTGATTTATATATGTCACACAGGTGGTAGATGGCAGAAGTGAGGTTCAAACCCTTTTGACACCAAATTCAGTTCTCTTTTCACTACAAAAGGCTCCTCAAATTAAATGCCATTTCCTCTTGATGAGCGATTTTTAGGAGAAAGAAAAATGATGCCCCTTCCCCCTAACTCCATGTAAATAAATCACCTCTTATCAAGGATTATATTTTTCCACTGAGATTCTTGCATACAATTCTTAACATGTTTATCTTTCATAGGGTGTTTTTCCAAGCACTTGAAATAATGGATGGTACTACTGAAACTGTCCCAAAGCTGCTCTGTCCAAACTCTGTCACGTGGAACCCTTGAGAGAAAGGGTTGAGAATGACAGTAAGAAAAGGGGGTCTGTGAGGAATTTCAGAGACCAAGCTGCTCTTATGCTTCATTGGAATAGAGTACTCCCACGTGGGAAATTTCCTTTACCAATTCTCTGTAGTTTACAGTGTGAGAGTCTTCGAGAGTATTGAGGAGTAAAGTGACTTACCTTGGGGTCATGCAGCCAGTTTGTGTCAGAAGTGAGACTTGATCCTAGATGGTTTTGATCCCAAGGCAGACTGTATCCCCTTGCCTAGAAATATTGTCTAGTAATATTTTTCCCTCAAGAAAAAAAAAAAACAAATGAATTATTAGGTAGGAAATTGCATGCCTAAGTACATCTGATGGAAAAGTATGAGAAATGTCAGCAGGTATCTGAAGGGCTGTCGTGTGGCAGAGGGATCAGACTTGGCTTGCTTGGATGGAGAAGACAACACCAGGCAGGAACAATCAGTTTAAATTGTAGAGATTCAGGTTTCTGCTTGAGAGCAAGAATCACAGCTGTCTGAAAGTGAAATGGAATGTTCCGTGAAAGGGGAAATTAGTTCCCCATCACTGATATGCCACTGGTCTGGTCTATAGAAGGAATTCTTTTTTAGCCAAAGGAAGAAGAGATGGCCCTTGAGGATCCTGCCACTTCCAGGATGTGAGATGAGAAACTTCAGCCCCAAGAAGTTAAGAAAACAGCTCAAAGTTGTCTGTTTTATTCCCAGTTTTCCAAAACCTCTCTTTCCTCTTAGTTTATTCCAAATCTCCACATTTCTGGGGCAGGCATTCATGAGTTCTGTCTATTTCAAGCCCTAAAGTGTTCCATAGCAAATTAGTGTGGGAGACACTTCCTTAACTGGAACAGTGAGATCCAGGCCTGAGATGTGATATATAGGGACCATTGTTGTTGCTTTGGGAGCCAGAGGCCCTGAAGCCTGCCTGTGCCACTTACATCATCTGTGTGATCTCAGAGAGGCAGCTTAACCTCTCTGGGCCTCAGTAAATGACTAGAGGACAACATGATTGGAGGTTCCTTGTAGCTCTAAACCCAGGAGTCTATACTTCTTAGAGTTGGAGTGGTGACATTGTGGACGAGAGCTGCCTATCCTCCCATCTTCATTGCTAATGTAGACTTACTATTGAAGCCTCTTTGGTGGGGTGGGGAGGGAGGCTGTCAGGTGGAATGTGGGAGATAAATGGGAGCAAAGATTGCGGAAAGCCATATTCTGCTTTTTTCTTTCTTTCCAGTTTTGTTAGAGGAGCTTAACACTGTAAAGTGTGTCTTGAGAATATGCTCACACTTTTTTTTTCTGGAGTGGTTACTTTGGAAACCTTTGAAAGGTGCTTCACAGAATAATCCCTCCTCAGCTCCTTTTCTGGACCATTTTTAGTTTAAAAGAAAATAAGATCAGCAATTATTAGGAAAGTGGTCAGATATCCGTTGGACAAACATTTACTGAGCACTTATGTCAAGTATCAGGGGAGCAGCAAAGACAAAAAAAATGGAATGCTTTCCTCCAAGGACCTTATAACCTAGTAGAGGCATAAGCCATGTGTGCATATATATATACTGGATGCAAGGTAGTAACTACCCTAATGTTTGTGGCTTATTTTGCAATGCTGCAACCCCTATTTGCTTATTGGAGGGATTCTTGTATGTTATAGGGGCTTAACAAATGTTGGCTGATGTTGTGATGATAGGTATGGGGATAGGTTGTGGTGAGAAGGTTTTGGGGAAAGGTGGGGGGGGGGGTGACAAGGGAGAAGATGAGTATAATCAGATTAAACAAAACTAATTAGGAGGAGAGAGCAAGACCAGCCAGGAATGGTGCAGGTCAAAGAGAATAAACCAGAATCTTTAGCTAGTAAATCAAATTCTCTGAGTAACGAATGAGAACAAGAGATAAAACTAGAGAAAAGGAAGTGGGGAAGGTGAGAGAGGAAGATATAGGGACTGACTTAACCTTAAAGATGTATCAAGAATGAATATTAACTCAGAGGAGAGTTACTTTATTACTTTGAAAGATTGGGTATTTCCTTGGGATAAGGACTCCTTGTCATAATTCATAGTGTGAGTGACTCTATACCTTCTGGTCCTGTAAAGATTTTATTTATATTTTCCCACAAATCCTGTATAGGAAATCTCCCTGATTTGCTGGCAGGGGGGCCCGTGTATTACTTGGGCTGTCCATATATTGTCTTGTTCTTTTCATGTGTGGCCAACCTCCTTTTTCTGATCACACAAGATATTTTTTACCCAAGTTTTCACGTGTTGGCCATTGAAGGAGGCATGCCATGGTCTGTTCCACTTGACTATTGCTTTTTGGATGATTTCTAGATTTGGTCTTCCATGACTGTGTTATTACAGCCTTGCAGCATCTCCAAGAAAATACCAGTGTTAAAGAGATGGGCTTTTGTAGCTTAGAGAGTCCTTTGGGACCCGCCTTGCAAGAACATCTGTGTTTCCCAAATGTGATTGAGCCCTATCTCCTCCCGCTTCTCAGTTCCAGGCCTAACAAACATAGGATTGTCTTTAACTTATAAAGAATACCTGCTTCCTTTGATTATTAAGGTACTGAAAGTCAATTCTGATTTCTTTTCCCAAATTCTACCACATTTGGAGACAGCTCCAGACAATTCTATAATTCCATCCTCAACAGCTCACTATCTGGGAACATCACTATAATTGTGAGTCTCAGTTTCCTGTCTGTGAAATGGGCATTATAATCCTTGTTATCCTACATGGTGGTTGTTAAGAAAGTATTTTATAATCTTTCAGGTTCTGTAGAAATGCGAGTTATTATAAGCCCTTAATTTTCAAGTTTTCATGATGCACATCATCTAGCATAGTCCCTTAAACAGATGAACCACCTAATAAATGTTTATTGAATATTATTGAGAAAAAGAAAGTAGTTTACCTATTTCAGTGGCCACAGGAACCTTTTTATTGGAATTGCCTTTTAATATAAAACCTCCATTTACATAATTCTTCTTTACATAAAAAAGTGTTTTCCTTATAATCTTGCTGTGAAGTTGATTAAGTATTATGATTCCCTTTTATAGACCAAAAAACTAAGACTCAGTATTATTAAATGATTTATTAATCATTTATTAATTTATGATTTATTAAATCATTATTAAATGATCAGGTTTCCTGATACCTAATATTTTACACCATAATGCTTCTTGCGAACAGTGGCTCAAATTTGGCATGTAACACTGCTTTTGTAAAGGAAAATCCTTAAACCAGAACTAGGGGAATGAAAAAGAAAAGGAACGACCTCTAGACTGAACTTGGACTTGGGAAGTCTTGGGTCCAGTTCCTACCTCATAAGCTAAATAACTATGTGACCTAGGTAAATCATTCTTATCTCCTGCAGGCTTCAGTGTCCTGTATATAAAATGTTTGGATTAGAGCAGTGGTGTCAAACTCAGTAAGAAACAGGGTCACTAAACTATACATAAAGATCCCTGCAGATTACATATTGACTTAGAAAACTACAGTATCTATATTGTATTCCATTTTATATTTTAAAAATATGTCCCAATTACATTTTAATCTGGTTCGGCCCCTCTTGGGGAGTGTTGTGTATTGCTGCCCCTGAGGAGGTTTATAGCTGCCATGCTGAGGATTCTCTGTAGACATTGAGTAGGTGAGCCACATTAGAGAAATCATTTTGGCAGTCATGGGAAAGATAGATTGTTGAGAATACAACCTAGAAACAGGAGACCTGTTGAAGGCTTTTTATAATAGTCCAGGCCAGTGAGTTTGCATTTTAGTAGGCAGAAGGGCCTGTTAAAGACCTTAGCTTGAAAGGCCAAGGTCCCCCTATTGCATCCTGGCCCATCTCCAGTTGTCCTAATCAATATCTGGCCCCTGGACCCAGATGGCTCAGGAGGAGAAAGTGAGGCTGGTGACTTTGCACAGCCCTGCCTCACTTAAATCCAGCTCACTTTTGCATATCATTGCATCACCTCCATGATATCATGGACCTCTTTGAGAATGAAGGCCAAACAAGAACAAGGCAGAAGGGACCCATTGAATGTTTTTTGAGCTGTGAATTTCACTTGAGCAGACCCTGTGTGTTAGAAAGATGATATTCAGTGGTATGAGAAATCAGCCAAGGGTTTGGAAGCTGGTTGAAAGTTATATGTCATTCTTTCTTAACATTTGGAAATTAAGATTCCACATACGTGTGTGTCTACAAGCACAACTATATCCCTGGAAAAGGAGAGTTTCATCAAGGGCCTGCTTGATGCTCTAAAGAGGTGCTCTTGTCAATTTTCTCTTCATCTCTTTTTTCTTTTTCTTTCATTGAATTTCTGAGTAAATTGTCTAATAAGCTCGTGCCCTAAATGAGTTGAGTAAAGGTTAAGTCTGCCCTGAAGCATTCTTAATTTATTCGCCAGTCTGTATGTGGCAGTGGGAAGCATTTTTCTAAATTTTCATGGCTAAACATGTATTCTGATGGTTGTCACTTTGTTCTATTATCTTCATCCCAAGTCTTTCTCATGCATCAAAGAACAGGCAAAAAAAAAAAAGGCCATTAAAGAGTTATTTCAAGTGGATTCCCATGGAAACCTGTACAAAGGGCAGTTCTTTTTCAGGTCTATAAAAAACTGGGCTGTTGGGGAGAAGAAAAAAATTTGGCCAGTGTACTTGGTAAGTGGAAAAAGGTGTGTGGGGGCACAGTCTTTGTATTATATGCAAATACACAGAGCATTTGCAGAGCTGGAAAGCTTCATTTGCTAAAAGAAGGTACAGGGGCTAGCCAGGAAGAAATTGTGGTGTTGTGGTGGAGGTCAGGAGGTAGTGAGTTCCTTGATATTGGAGTTATTCAAGGAGAGTCTGGATGACCATTTGTCAGAGGTGTTATAGGGGGCCGTTCCAACTTGAGGTAGTGTGTGAACAAGTTTGATCTGATCCTGTTCAGGATTGCTAGTAGGATGAGGGAACTGAACACTGTAAAATAAAAGGGTCTGCTAAAAGAAACTTTGATGTGTGTTTGGTGGTGGATGGTAGTGATGGTAGTGGGGCAGAGCTAGGAGCCAACAGCTGGGGAAAGGGGTAGAGTTGTAGATTTTGACTTGATTTGAGTCATTAGATTTTGTTGATTTTTACTTCCTAACAGTCAGACCTGTATAGAAGTGAAATGGGCTGTCTTAAGGTGTATCACCAGAATGATTTTGACAGAGTTTGGATAACCACTGGTTGGGAATATTATAGAGAAAATTTCTCCTTAGTCATGAGCTGGACTAGATGCTCTCTGAGGTTTCTTTCAACTTTGATATTCTGTGAGCCTGTGACTGGATAAACCTTTGAGATCTTTTTACTCCAAGATCATATGATTCTATTGTAAGTATGTGGTTGGAGGGGGGTGCTGGTATAGTAGAGTTAAAAAATTATTACTCTCAATTTGTGGACACTGAGATCTAGAAGCAGGATAGTATATGCTTTGTTAAGGAAAGATTATATGCTTTGGTTTAGAAGAATTAGGTTTGAGACAAAAGTCCGTCACTTATCAACCTTATGATATTGGATGAGTTACTCATATATTCCCCCTGACCTTTCAGTTTTTTCATATTTAAATGGGGCCAATTCTACTTGTACTCAACAGAATTTTGTCATGAGGATCACTTGGGGTGTTAGTTATCAACTGCTTTGTAGCCATCATGAGCCTTGTCAATGTAAACTTATCTGGGAGTGCATTTAATGGTGACTGGGAATTTAACAAAGACTAGTTGATGTCCTGTCAAGAAAAGCTGTAAGAAAAGTGAGAAGTCTGGCCATTGTAGTCAGTGGCTTGTTTTATGGGACCTTGTATAGATGTATAGAACAGCCAGAGAAGCCAAGAATCTCTGAGCTTACCTGAGGTCCTCATGGTTATAATGTACTTAGCCCCCTGAATTCCTCAACATTGTTGACTGAATGAGTACCTGCTAAGAGCCCAACATCGTGCATAAATGTTTTCTTGCTCATTTTTATAGCCTGTCCATGTTCACTCTTTGTCTTGTTTCTCCACAGTGGATCCTCCAATGGCATTGGATCCTTTTATCTTCCTAATATTTGGGGGATACCAAGGATAGACTTCGATTGTCCATCTATTAGCCATTACTATCACCCCATGATCAGTTCTTCTTTTCTTACCATATATGCCCTTCTTATCTTTTAGGCCAGTTTTCACATGCTAATCATTGTTGATATGGTGCCCACATCTATCATGAGCTTTTCCATTGTCCTTTGGGTCAGTTGCAAGTTTGAGTCTTCCTGAGATTATGGTTTCTGTGACTCATAACTGTGTAGCATTGTTGGAGGAACATATTAAAAATACATGTTCTGGAGGCATGGAACAGCTTGGGATCATAGAAAGTGTTGCATAATTTCTCAAATGCAATCCAGCCCACTTTCTTCCTCTCATTCTAGTTGGGGCCTCACTTGCCTACCTAGATATACCTGTACTGATAGACTAACCCAGTGCTACATCTGGATCCAAGAAACAGATGGGAGTGCTGGCTGAATTCTGCAAAAATATCTTTAATGTTGTTGCTCCTATTAGCAGATCTGATTTAGGGATATTCCCCCTGGAGGATGCCTATGCCAAGGAGATAGAGCAGAGTTGTTTACCATATTCATTCACCTTAGAAATCATCTTAATGGAGGGGATTCCCTAGGGAACTACTTGACTCACATATATATTCACATACAGCTCAGCTCTGTGCTATTCACCAGGCAGGACCCTGGGAGATGGAAGCTGTGGAAAATTATTTTATGAAGCTAATTGTGATGAGGTGCTGAATGAGATGTAATTGGGGGATATTTTAAGATAACTATCCCTTTTCCAAACTAAGAGGTGTGATCTTTTCCCAATATCTTTTCTAGCTAGAGTTTTTTTTTAAACAGCTGTTTGCTCTCAAGGTATAAGTGTAACAACTGCTCACATTCTGAGGCATTTTGGGTAGCAGAAGAGTGCTGCATTTGGAGTCCCAGTACCTGCATTCAAATCCTAGCTCTGCTACGTACTACTTGTGGGGTTTGGTGCAGGTCACTGACCTTCTCTCATCCTCAGGCTCCACATTTGTAAGAGGAGGATGTCAATCAGCAAATAATCATTTATTGTTTACTGTATCCCAGGTACTGTGGTAAATGCTGGGGATGCAAAGAAGGGCAAAATAATTCCCTGTCCTAGAAACCTTAGTTACTTTACCATGAAATAGTGAGAGTAGTCTCTCTGCTATTTAACTCACAGAGTCGATCAAATGAGATAGCGTACGTAAAATAATTTGCAAAGCCTCCATTGTCCTGCGTATGTTAACCAGTAAACCAGTGCTGGCACCTTCTGTGCCTTAGACAGTTACTTGGAGCACTTAGTGGCCCAGGGTCACTGAGCCAGTAGGCACCAGAGGCAAGTCCTGAACCCACGTCTTCTTAGCTTCTCCAGAACATTTCTTCTATAAATATTTAAGATAGCTCAATAGAAATGTGAGTTGTTGCCAACTAGACTGCAAGCTTGCATTGCTTTTCCCAAGTTCCTCACTCGCATTGGGTGTGGGAATGAGTGTTGTTGAGGGTCATCGTTGTTGAGTTGTTTTCAGTCATGTCATATTAAAGGGATGTCGACATTTTTTGCTGTTTTGTTGTTCAGTCACATCCAGCTCTTTGTGACTCCGTTTAGGGTTTTCTTGGCAAAGATACTAGAGTGGTTTGCCATTTCCTTCTCCAGCTCATTTTACAATGAAGAAAACTGAGGCAAACAGGGTGAAGTGACTTGCCCAGGATTACGTAGTTAGTAAGTATCTGAAGCCAGATTTGAACTCAGGAAAATGAGTCTTTCTGATTTCAGACTCAGCACTCTAACCACAGTGCCCCCTAACTGCCCCTGGATATAGACATAGTGTCCACTTAAAGTAATGCATTTGATATCCATGACTGCGTCACCTCCTGGGATTTGTTTTGTGTTGGACCTGTTTAATGTTCAACATATCTGTACCAATTTTTCCTGCTTATTTTGAGTCTATGAGAATTTCAAGCAGTTAAACCAAGAGATTAGAATTTCTCTAGAGTGACTAGGAACCTTACCATTACCTTTGGGTGAGCCAGACAATTTCTGGGCAAGGTAGAGGGCAGGAGAGGGAGTGATGATGTCATAGATCAGTGGGTTTTTCCCTGCAGTCACAGAAATTATTCTTATATCTTGAGTAGCTCTCCCTGATCTCTAATGCACTTTTCTTCAACACATCCAAGTTACTTGCACATATGTCAAATTGAAAACCACCTAGTTAAAAACCACCTACTTTCTCCTTGTTAGAAATCACTAGAAAAATGTGGAAGTGTTTGTCTTTTCCAAACAGCCATCCTTTGGTTCAACTGGTTAATGCCAAAGGAAATTCATTATAGAATTGCCTTAGAAAGGTGGAAATGTACACTGTAAAATTGATGTGCAGTTAAGGTAGGAGAGAAATAATCTTGTAATTTTGGAACAACTTTGGGAATTTCATAGTAATTTATTGAGATGTTTTTTGTCTTCATCACCTTCTCCCTTAGTCAGTGAAAACTCCTCTCCCCAGATGGAGATGATGTACATCAGTTCCTTATCCAGTGATTTATGATCTTAGTTACTTGGAGTACAGAGAGCTTAAGGGACTTGCCCAGAATCCTGGTCTTCTGGACTCTGGGCTAGCCTTAAGGCATTCTGCTTTCCTTGAATACTTAATAAATGCTTGTTGAATTCAATATCTATGAGTTCTTCCTTGATCACTGGAGAATGATTTGAGGGCAGGGCTTGCTTTGTACCTCTCCTTGTAACAAAGACTGTGTCTTTATTAGAGGTGAGGCTTGATAAGTCTTTGCTGAATTGAATTATTATTAGTTGAGGAGTGTTTTCACATATGTACAGTTTGACATCTACAACTAACTTGGATGTTTCAGAGAAAAGTGCATTAGAAAGCAGGGGAGACCTTCTCGATACATGTATAATTTCTAGGCAACATTCAAACTGCCCCCATATTGTTCTGAGATCATCATGGCTAGTGTCCACCATTTCAATTTCTGGCTTTTTTATTTCTTTTGTCTGGTGTGTGTGTGTGTGTGTGTGTGTGTGTGTGTGTGTGTGTGTGTGTGTGTGTATGAATGGGGTTAATTGAATTTCTAAAGGTCACAGAGCTAGTAAGTGTCAAGTGTCTAAGGCTGGATTTGAACTCAGGTCCTCCTGACTCCAGGGCTGGTGTTCTATCCACTGCACCACCTAGCCACCTCCATCATTTACATTTCTTTTTTTTTTTTTTTGACAAGCTATTAAAAACCTTTATTGTTATTTTTTCCCCAACAGTTACATTTTTAGTCAAAAGATTAAACCACAGAAATACTTTCACTTTTCTTCTTCAGAAGATGAGATAGGTCAGAGTTGTCATTGGGGACAAAAGAGATGCATGTTAGCTTGACCCGGGCAGGCCTGGGGCCGAAAAGAAACACCTAGCCATTATATCTGGAGTCTGCCCCTTGAGGAGGGCTGCAGTCTGGCAAAGAATACACTAGGCAATACCGTGACTGACTCCAAGAAGGGGACCCTGGCGGGGTCAGGGTTCTCTCGGAGTTTTCACCTTTTGCCCTATGATTGGGATTCCAGCAGATGACACTGAGAATTTCTTGCATGTTGTCCTTTATAGGTGAAGATATTGCTACTGACCAACCATCAAAGTGTCTGGGTACCTTGACATCATTTACATTTCTAAGGGAAAGCCCTGCCCAAGTCTAAGGGTGGTAGCATATCTGGGAGTGGAGAGTACTGACTTCTGATATAGCCTTGCCAAAATGATAGAAAATGGTGACAAATAATTGGTAGATATTGCGGACCCTTGTGATACAGTCATGACTACTCAGCCTTTTGGTGTTTTCTGTTGTAAGAGTTCAAACAGTTCACAATAGCCCTTGTGCAAGATTTCTTCTGGACACACACACCTCAGGTGAACAAAGCAAGACTGCTCATCCCAGTAGCTGGACTAATCAACCCTGAGGGCTACAACACTCAAAAATGCGCTTGATTTCTACTCTACTTCTTTCCAAGGTTATCTAGTCTACAGTCACCACCTAAGGACAAAATTAAGGAACTTCAGCCCAGAGATTTTGTCCCTTCCTCCCTTTACCAACCCACCCCCACCTTCCATTTTACCTGCTACCTTAAGGTAATCTAGGAGTTAGGAGTATTAGCCATACATGATGCCTTTCGTGAGAAAGTACTCAGTACAGGTATACTGACTCTCTAATTGTGCGAACCAAATCCCACATCCTGGAAACCTTCTACGATTACCCTAGCCCTCTGACTTGCTATAGCATTGACTAGTTCTTGCTTTTCAATGATCTTGTTTTTCTATATATTATCAACTTCTCAAGGGTTCAAACGTTACAAAGAATTTCTTCCCACAATGCCTAGTATAGTGCTGAACTTCTAGTAGGAGCCAAATAAAGATTTGTTGGTTGAACTAAATGGGTTTTCCCAAGAACTTCTGTAGGTGTTCCTTTTCTTCCAGGAACCATTTCACATGATTATTATATTTTTCCTTGGAAAAAAGTGAATCTTTTGAGATTAATGACAAGGTTAGGATGACTAACCACAAAAGAGACTAAAGCTCTTTGGTTAAAACAAGTAAACTGATAGTCTTGTAGTCCTCTTTCCCAGGCAGACTGTACTGAAAGCAAGTTCTAGGCATCACATTTTAGTACAGACTAGAAGGTATGTGGAGGATGGTGATTAGGAT
The DNA here is from genome assembly GCF_028372415.1 of Notamacropus eugenii. Taxonomy (NCBI): domain Eukaryota; kingdom Metazoa; phylum Chordata; class Mammalia; order Diprotodontia; family Macropodidae; genus Notamacropus; species Notamacropus eugenii. The sequence continues at coordinate 59,416,758 of NC_092877.1, forward strand.
GATAAGGGAACTGGAGACCATAACTTGTGAGGATTGGTTGGAGAACTTGGAGATGTTTAGCCTGGGAAAAAAAAGATGATGTAAGAAGGAATGGCAGCTTTTTTAGGTACTTAGAAAGCTGTCCAGTGGGAGAATTCAACTTACTTTTCTTGGCTCCAGAAGGCAGAATCAAAGAGTAGAACTTGTGGGGAGGCAGATTTCCCTCCAATGTAAGGGAGAATTTTCTAACAATGAGAACATCCAGTAGTAGAATGAACTACCACTGAGGGCATTTTTTTTCTTTTAAGCATTTCAGGAAAAGCTCCATCACTCCTTGTTAGGAAGGTTATAGAAATACAAGGTCTTATTGGACTAGATGTTTCCTAGCACCCCTTTTATTTTCAAGAGTCTGTATTTCTTTTAAGATGACCTGAGGATTTACTGACTTTTCATTGTCCTTTCATGTGAAAAGTCACATACATAAAGTGAAAGCTTTGTGTTTTCGCCTGTCTATACTGATGTCAGATAGATTCCTTATTTCTAGATTGACCAATTAGGAAAGGTCTTTCTTTCTTTCTTTCTTTCTTTCTTTCTTTCTTTCTTTCTTTCTTTCTCTTTCTTTCTTTCTTTCTCTCTTTCTTTCTCTCTCTCTTTCTCTCTCTTTCTTTCTTTTCCTTCCTTCCTTCCTTCCTTCCTTCCTTCCTTCCTTCCTTCCTTCCTTCCTTCCTTCCTTCCTTCCTTCCTTCCTTCCTTCCTCCCTTCCTCCCTTCCTCCCTTCCTCCCTTCCTCCCTTCCTTCATTTATTTATGGACCAGAAGTTAGGAAGAGTTGAGTTCAGACCAGGCCTCAAAAACACACTGCTGTTTGACCTTGGGCAAGTCACTCAACTTCTGTTTGCTTCAGTTTCCTCATTTGTAATATGGGGACAATAATATAACCTACCACCAAGGGTTGTGAGGATCAAATGAGGTAATACTTGTAAAATACTTTGCAAATCTTAAAGCATTATTTTGAATATTAGCTAGTGTCATTGTATTTTTAGAATGACTGAATTGGAAAGTATCTTTGTTGCAGTGTTAAGAACTGTCCAATAAAACAGGTTGAAAACTGAGGGGCATATTTTCATAGATGACTCTAATGTTGTTAGAGATGATGGGACTGGATACTTCAGTCACAGTATGTCAGGATTTAATCTCAACAATTAGATGTTGGAATTGCAAGCGCATTTGAAATTTGAGCTATATATTAGAATATACTGACTGCTTCTGAATCTGTGGGATTCCTAAGACCTATGGAGTGAGCATGTAAATAAAATCCAACTATATGAATGGATCAATGATGTAAAAGTTTATACAAAATTAAACTAAAGTTATAGATCACAAAAAATGTCCCAACAAAAGCCTGTAACTAATTGTTGGAATCTGAGATACTTGCATGGCTCTGTGGTTTCATTGGTGCAGGTGCTGTTGAAAGGAAAAATACATTGGTTGCCCAGAGATTGGCTGACTCATCATGGTTAATGCCCACCATATTGAATTTTTAAGAGACAGCCTTGTGCAGGTCTCAGTGCATTCATGTTTTCATATCCTGTGCTAGTCTTGTCTTTATCTTTCCATAAATCTTTCACAGTGTTGAAGGCTTTCTTTCCTCCAGTTCTTTTAATATTTCATGGGAGCTAATTACAACACTAAGGCTGTCTGTCTTGTGTCCCTCACTCTCATTCCACAGCTCACCCATCTACTTCCAGACAGATATGTCTTTAATGATATGTTTTAAACCCTTTCTTTCATACATGCCATCAATGAAAATGTTGCATCCATTTACACACCTACCTTGAATCTCTACATTTCCCTTTGGGTCACTCGCTGTTTGAGCTGGCCAAATGGGATAAAGTACATTAACAATTCATGGATAAGCATTTTATGTTCCCAGTTCTATTGCTCCTCTCCTTCCATGATCTCTGGTTCATGAATCATAACAATTGAAAAGCTGGAAATTTCTACATCTTCAGAAGTTGGGTTCCTTTTATGAACCTGGCCAAGTTTAAGTAGGCAGGATCTGCTCTGCTTCTCCCCTTTGAGGTAGGAGCTAACTAACATGTCTCACTTGGTTACACTTGCGGTGGGGTGGGAGGAAGGCTGCCTAGGGATAAACCAGGGCAGCTGGGTGGCACAGTAGATAGAGTGGTAGACCTAGAGTCATGACAGAAGGCTCATCTTCCTGAGATCAGATCTGGCCTCAGACACACACTCGCTATGTGACCCTGGGCAAGTCACTTAAGCCTGTTTACCTCAGTTTTCTCATTTGTAAACTTTGCCAAGAAAATCCCAAATGGGATCACGAGGAATTGGATATGATTGAAATGACCGAGCAACACATTTTGTTGTAGAGCATTACCTTCTTATCACTTAACCAGTTTAGCAGACTTATAACTGGGACGGGACAATTGGAACTTTGTTCTATGGTGCCAACTTCTTAGAGGATACTGCTAGTGCTCATGGTCCTTCAGTGGCATAGAAACAACAAAACTTAGTTCTGAGTTAGCAAGGGTAATTAGTCTGAAAAGGAAGCTATCACATTGCCAGCTGGAATGAGTTTCTCTCTCCTTTAGTGGCTGAAGACTGGCAAAACCAGGATGTCACCCTCACCAGCCAAGGGCATGCTTTGTTTCATTTGCTCTAGAAGTCATGGTTTGGGGTATTTGTCCCAGGCACAAACATTCTGAGTTACAGCTCTGCAGCTCATTGTGGAATTCCTTTCAGCACCTAATTCTATGGTAATTTTGTCCCATCTAGATTGTTTTAATTATCGTGGCTAATGATAGCTAACGTTTCAATACCACTTCAAGGTTAAGGTAGAGTGCTTTATCCTCACAACCTTGTGAGGTAGAGGAAGTTATCCCCATTCGACATGTAAGCAGACCAAGACTGAGGGAGCCGAAGTGGCTTGCCCAGAATCCTTTAGCCAGTATGTGTCTCGTGCAAGATGCAAACTCTAGTTGGAATCTAGTGTTCTCACCACTGACTCTTGATTAAGTTAACTAAATTCACATTAATTTTGCATGGACAAAATGATATAGCTTTGGTCTTATTTTCAAAACACTTGTGTTCTAGTTCTAGAAAGTGATGATAACGTTTGTGCAAGGTAACCCCTGAGTTTCATTTTACTCATTTGTAAAAATGGGGCTAATAAGATCTGACATGGTAGTTGTGAGACTGATATAATGTCATGCAAAGCACTTTGGAGACGCTAAGGTGCCATAAAAATTCCAGTTATTGTTGATAGCTTTAAAATAGGGACACTAACATTTGCATTACCTACGTCAAACTGCTGTTCATACCTCTTTTGCATTGTAAACTGGAACGGACTATAGGAATGGGAGCTATTATTATTCTCCCAGACCCACTGTATACAAATGACCACCTTAGCCCTTGCTGGTTTCTAGGTCAGCATCCTAAACAGAACTCCACTCCAGCTGATTTATCAGTGTTACAGAAATATTGACCCAGTTTGATCTCAGGAGTGTAAACACCAATAGAACGAAGGGTTATTTAACTTGGTAAAAGACTGTTATAGCTAGGGGAAAAAAATACATGCAGTAAAGGTCAAGAATATTTACCAAGCCTCAACTTGGGAGAGAGTACTTTCAATTGGAGTTGTTGAGTTTGTGCCGATCCCCTGTGGGTTATGTTGGGAAGAATGGTGTGCTGAATTCCATGCTCTAGAACACCTATTTCAGAGGTCTTGAACCTTTCACATCATTGAGATCTATAGCTCCATTTTAGAGGGAAATCAGTCAATAGGGGAAGATTTAGGTCCCTCTCTTGTTATGACTGCATTGTGTGATATACAAATATGTACATGCATATGTAATACTACATGTGTGTGTATATATATACATATATATATGTGTGTGTGGGTGGGTGGGTGCACTCATGCACATTTATGCCCTGCTTAACTCTGTGCCAGGCACTTTACAATGGTTATTTCATTTGCTTCTCACAACAGCCCTGGGAGCTAAGTGCTCTTGTTTTTCCTCATTTTACTGATGAGGAAACTGAGGCAAACTGGGATTAAGCAACTTGCTTAGTTACACAGTAAGTGTCTTTGACTGGATTTGAACTCAGGTTTTCCCTATTCCAGTTCCAGCAAACTCTACCCACTGCACTACTTAGCTGCTTTATCCAAAACTAGGCTCACTCTTTCCCATTAACATGTCCATTCTCAAAAGCAAGTGCAAGTTATTTCAGTTCTAGATATACCATCCTTCTTCCCAGCATCTGGGTGTCCTAAATACTCTAGCCTAGTGGAAGGGCAAAGGTAACCAGCCTCTACTTACTTCAGCTGTTTCCTATAGCCGTGGAGCATCTCAGGGGAATTGCCTTTACCCTGCAAATGGTGCTGTGTGTGCTGTCATCTACCTTCATGCCCTCAAGTGCCCATTTTTTTTAGCTCTAAATCTGTGCTCCAGTGATGCTGCTATATTTGATAACATATATCTGTATCTATATACATATGTATACATATACACACGCACCATATATCACTACCTTGGTATTGTACCACTTATGTGATACAATCAGCAGGTATTCACTAAAAACTTACAGTGTGCCCCCTTTGCCAGGCACTAAGATGGACAAAGGAAGTGTAAGGAATTGCCCCTTCTCACTCAAGGGAGTTTATAAGATAGACAAGAGGACAGAATATACATAGGAAAAAATTAGAAAATGCAAGGTATGAAATGTACCTGTGTTATTGTATGACATCCTCAATGCTGTAGGAATCCAGAGGAGGTTAGCATGGGCTGGGGGAGAAGGATAAAGATATACTGTGATGGGCTGAGGATCTTCTGCCTTACTAGGCTCTTGGCTTTATTTCATCCACACCTAGTACTGATACAGTGATGTTGTTTTGGTGTTTAGTGTTATCATTTGGGCAATCATTTTCCATTTCTAGCACAGCCTCTGAAATTGTAATGTAAATGAAGAGCTGTAAACAGGAGCTAACATTCATTCTCAAAAGAATTTTGCACCATTTGTATTTTGGATCTTGCTAAGTGTTATCTTTCAGATAGCTCAACATATCAAAATATTTTAATTGTTGGGAAAATATTTCTTAGAAGAAAAATATGAAAGTTATCACTGGAGTCAAGTAGCCCTGGTCTTTAGGAAGAACACAGTTAAATAATTCTGATTCTTATGTTCTGTTGTGCATATGACATGCTTCTTTTTTCTTTTCTCGTTTTATATCTGTCAGTATTTAAGTTTATAATATTTCTTTTTCTTTTTTTTATTTGTGTATTTAAGTTTCAGTAATAAATAAAGAATTCTGATAAGATTAGGAACATCAAAGAAACTTAGGATAATTGTAGTTCTAGGGCTAGATCCCAAGTTTCTTAACAATCAGACCAAATGCCTTTTCTTCTTTACTGTCATTCCAGCACCAACCCTTTAACTCAAAGCTTTTCCATCTTGGTATGGGACCTCCTGGCATGGGAATTGCCTTGGCATTGTCTTTCAGAACCCAGGGTTGCCACCATGTTTTCATGGGGCATTGTGCTATGCTTTTGCTCAAGTCTCTGTAGTGGCTTCCAACCTCTGGTTGGTCATGGTGATACACACCTGTAATCTCTGGTGTCAGGGAGGGTTGAGACTGGTGAATCACTTGAGCTTTGGAGTTCTGAGCTATAGTGGAGTTAAAGTTGATTGGATGTCTAAACCCTCTAGTACCAATATATAGTAGTGGACCTTTGTCTATCAGACTGCCTAAAGAGGGAACAAAGCAGTCCAAGTTGGAAATGAAGCAGTCAAAGCTTTCATGTAGATTAGCAGGGGATCTGGCTAGGAGTAGGTGATGAACTTTCAGCATGGGAGTGACAGGTACACCTACTTCCTTCCTCACTTCCCCTTTCTCCTCCCACCCCACTAAAAATATCTAACCTCCCCAGCTTCTAAGATTCCCTCCCCCGTCAACTATCCTGTCTCTCTATTGAGCTGAGACTGGAAACCTAGTCTCCTGGCGCCCAGACCAATGCTCTCTGAAAAAAAAAAAAGCAGACTTGTATTCAGGTCCTTTGTGACTTTCAAGGTCAAAGGACCAGCTTCCAACTTCCGTCCAAATTCAATGACTTCTGACTAACGCTTCTCTGTTCTGAGCCTTTTGAATGAACAGGATAACTAGCTCCTTGTTTCTAATCTCTCCAGAACCAAATGGAGGCTGCTGCCAGTGTCTGCTCTCCTCTCTGCCTTCTTAGGTATAGGTGGCTAGACAGGAACACAACCACTGACTTTTAAATCAAAAGTTGGCATGAGGGATCTCAGAAGAAAAGGATAAAAACCCTGAATCCTTTCCTGTGAAAAAGGCGATTCCTCAGGAAGTCAAATGGATTTTGTTTTTGTATTTGAGAGTTGCCTGCCATCGCCTGTTACAGAATCAGAGAAACAGAGTTGAAAGGACTTGAAGGCACCTAGTCCAACCATACCTGCCAGTAATCTCCCTTCTGCAGCTTCTGCTAATATACCCCCCTTCCTCCTTCCAGGATCCATGTATTATTTGACACTTTCACATTGTTGATCACTCCTCTTTGATATTCTCTTCTCTCTTGGTTTTCAGGACACAACTGATTTTCCTCCAACCTGACTACTCCACTGTTCTGTACTTTGCTGGATCTTCCCCCAAATCATGCCTTCTAACCATAGGTATCCCTCAGGCTTCTCTCCTGGGTTCTCTTGTCTTCTCCCTCCCTACTACTTCTCTTTGTGATCTCATCAGTTCTCATGGATTTTTCCATCTTTATGCTGATGATTCTTAAATTCACATTTTCTGTCCCAATCTGCCTGCTGACCTCTAATCTCACATCTTGAAGTGCTATTATGATGTCTTGAAATGGATGTCCAAAAAACTTCTTAAAGTCAATATGTCCATACCAGAATTCATCATCTTTCCCCCCCAATTTCTCCATCTCTTCTACCTTCCCTACTACTAGAGAGGGCAACACCATCCTCCTAGTCCCTCAGAGCTTCCACCAAGACTGATTTTGGACTCCTGTCTCTCACACCCTGTATCCAAGGTGTTGCCAAGGCCCACCAGTTTTATCTTTGCAGGCACTTATCATCTCACACCTTGATTATTGTGATATCCTCCTGGGGGGTCTGCCTGCCTCAAGTCTCTCCTCCTTCCAATCCATTCTTCATTCAGCCACTAAAGTGATTTTCTGAAACCCAAGTCTGACCATGACAAACCCCCTCCCACTTCTCCCACCTCCAATAAACTCCCATGGCTCTCTATTGCCTCCAGGAGGAAATGAAAAATGCTTTGTTTGGCATTCAAATAAACTAATAGTGGGAGAGGCTGAGTAATTTCCTCTTGGTCTCCCAGCTCGTAAGTCAATGGCAGCTCTAGGACTCATGCTGAGGTTTTCTGCCTCCTCGCTCAGTGTGTCTTCTTCTATACCTCAGTGCTTGAAAGCTGGGAAGATTTTGAGCTTGGAATCTACTGCCACTTGTGTGGTCTCAGGATAGAAGAGGACAAAGAGCTCCTATCCCAGAGGATTGGAATGATGATTTTTTTTTTGTTTTTGGTTGGGGCAGATCATGAAGACCATCCATCACACTAGATAGGAGTGGTCTCCAAAAGTAGGGAGAGCACTCATCTACAAAATCAGGGATCCTTGAAATATTGAATAGATGTCTCCTGGAAAAGTACTCACTTATGTATTCACTCTGACCAGAGGAATTTACATAGCAGGTCTCCCATCTGATTTCATTTGTGTCTTGTCAATATTCTCAGTATTGTTTCAATTTTAGTATATGTACTGCCAAACTGAGCACCATTTGTATAATCTTTGGTAATCTTTGGGGGCTTGCCCTTTGCCTCAGTGGGCACCATCATACTAGATATCCATATTCAGATTGAGAAAACTCAGTGTCAGCTACATGACTTGAAGGAGAGGCCCAGTTTTGACTTTTCCTATTTCCACTCCCCTCCCCTCCATGTTCCAGATTGCTTTCATCCTCATTGGTGGTGAGCCAAAGGGAGCCCACCATGAGGAGCAGACACCTTCTCTGGAGCAGAAGAATCATTTCAGACTGGTGCTAATCAGAAATCTGCTTCCTTCATCATTTCCAGAGGGCATATGGTCAAGAAAGTCAGAAACAGGTTTTAAGGGGCTGTCATGGAGAGACAAAAGATTTTTAAAAATCCAGTTATAGCCACATGATAATCACTCTATCAAGACAGGCTGTCATTTTTCTTATTATTCAATCTATGTAAAGAAATAATAAGTGCCAGGTACTTGTAGGATACTGTCTTAGGTCCTGCAAATACAAAAATGTATAACAGAAGACCTAGTCCTTTTTATGTGGGTGAATCTCGGCTCTTGCGTTATATAGCCTTATCATAGAATTTTAGAGTTGGAAGGGACCTAGCAGGCATCTACCGTAACCCTTACTCAGAGTGGGAATAGGAAAACACACATGCACAACACACAATGTAGGGGATATAAATGTGTAAGAAATTCTTGAGTCACCAGAGCCTTTAAAGTTATCCTTCTATACCATGAGGAAGTCCTTCCTGAAATGCTTCCTCTCCCTCCTATGCAGACACTTAGCTGTGTAGCCATATGCTGGGGACAAGGTTAGAAACTCCAGCTCAGAAGCTCGGATTCTCCCTGCTTTTATCTTATAGGCAACCATAGAGTGGATTAATGGCATTTTGCTATGTCTATCAGTTTCAATCCCTTCTACCCTTACCGCTCAGCTGCTTTGCTTTCCTGACAAAAGGAATAAAGTAAAGGATCATTGAGTGTCAAACTTACCACCCGTTCATGAGTAGCCAGATGGCTACTTTGGCTCACCTACAAGAGAGAAGAGTTCCAAAAAATGGCCATCCTCTCCTAATGCTACTCTAAGGGAAGTCCCTGGGAATGTCATTCCTGGTTTGTAAGAGCTTCTAGGCAGCCTTCTTGGCCACCAGCCTGGGTCACTTCTTGGTTATTAGAGCATCACAAGGCTTAGGAAATAGCATGTAGCATCTATTTGAAATGGACCTTCACAATCACTTGGATTCCTAATTTTGCAGCTGAAACAGGAGGTCTATAGGAATTAAATGACATAGAAGTTCATAATGATTGTGAAGAACTAAATGACTGCCCCAAATGGTGGGCATTTGAGAGTGGTGCTATTTTTATATGAGAGTAGCCTGAGTCTGAATCACGTTCAAACTGTTATTTGCTAGCAATGTGACTAAGGCCAAGTCACTTGACCTCTCTTGGCCTCAGTTTCTTCATTTGTAAACTGGAGATAATATTTGCATTTTCTTCCCATAGAGTTTTTGTGAGATTAATACTTGGTAAACAATATGGTGCAGCATGAATGTATTTTATGTAATTATAGTCACGTAAGTCTGATTGCTAATTTACTTTTAAATCCATTTCTCATTCAGTGTATTAAAAACTTCAAATGAAAAATGCCTTATAAACATGGTGCCATAAATCACTAGGTGTCACAAACTGCAGAGCCAGTCATTTCTACAAGAGTGCACATTCATCCCTGTATTTATAATAAATCTAATTTTTTATCTTTTTAAGCTTTGGATGAGAGTAATTAGTCATTTCTGCTGATCTGGGCACACCGAACCATTGTGCAACTCTAGTTTAAAGCCATTCTATCCAACATGATTTCACACTTTGCTTAAGATCTGCTTTCTGCATCACTCTAGGTCTGTTCCATCTGTTTCTGAGAGAAAAAGAAAAAAATTCTATTTGCTTGTTTTGGCTTCTGTGAGAGGAAGGTGAAATGTACTCTGGGATGCAAGGTTCAATTAAGAAATGTTTTTTATGTTTAGATGATTCTTATTCTGTGGCTACTAGTGCCTCTAGGTTAAATATAAATGCTTTAGCCTCAACCTGGTATAGTGGATAAAGCTTTGGGGCCAGGAAGATCTACTCTCAAGTTCTATGCCTGACATATTCCTGCTGTGTCCCTGGGCAAATCACTTAGCCAGTCAGTGCTCTAGGCACTCTAGGCACCTTCAGACTCTTAAGTTTCAGAGGAGGTACCAACCTGCACTGGTTGAGGGTTTTTCCTCATCTGTGAGTTGCTTATACTAATGAAGTCTCTCCTGTTACCTGACTCCAAACTACCTTTCTGTTGTTCCAGTTAAACGCAATTTCTAATTTTCCTGGATCTTTTCCTCCCTTCTCTGCATTCAGGCAGGCTGGTCCTCTTCATTTTCACTTGTTAAAAGTCTTCTCTTCCTTGGCTTAGCTAGGTACCACCTCTACTGGGAAGTCTCTTATCTCCCTAACTAAAAGTTATTGGTACCTATTCACATTCTCCATAGAGTGAATCTCTCCTCTGATGCATCACATTTTACTTGGTATTATGCTTGTCTATATCCATGTCATAACCCTCTATTCAATTATAATCTCCCCAAGGCCAGTGACTTTTTTTTAAAAAAAATTTCATCTTTGTAACTCCTGTACCTATCACACTGTTTCAATCATAGTAACTAATTAATGTTTTTTGAATTAAATGCTACCTGATATATTAATCCTATTGTAGTGTTAAATGGAATTGGTTTCAAACATGGTCATTTTTACGTGTGACTTTTGATAGAGACATATAAGGTGTATTCTGCCCTATGCCAGTGCTCATATTTTACAAAACATTTTATCAGTGTCATAGAATCTCCAGAGTTGTATCAAGGTCATCTAGTCCACCCTTGACCTCTGAACTCTGCAACATACCTGAGAAATGGTCATCAGGAAGCTCTGGTGACAGATAACTCAGTATCTCCTAAAGCAATCCAATCTATTTTTGAACAGTTCTAAACATTTGGGAGTTTTTCATTAAACTGAAGTGATATCTGAACTTCCAGTACTTCCTGTAATTAACCCAGTGCTCTATCCACTGTGCCATCAGTTGATTCAAATCACATGTGTTGCCTGGGAAGAGATAGTGAGGTTGGGAGTGGCAACAAATTTAGGGTCACTGGACTTAAGTAGAAATTGCGGTCTTGTGACTTACTTCCTCTGAAACCTTACAGTTATACATGAGTAGCTTCTACTAGATCTCTAAGGTCTCAGCTCTTTCTCCTCAGGGGATAGAGCCTAACTAGGGTTGGGGTGAGGCTTCAGAAGGCATGTACATTGTGAAGATGTAAATAGGATAATTTTTTAAAAAGTCTCTCTTCTGCCTTCCATTTCCCTGGAAATACATTACATTTTGAGGAAGGGGTTTAAAAAGAATATGAAGTCATTGATTACTTATAGGCAGGTGAAAAGAAAACTTGGCTTCCATTTGCCATCAAATCCATTCACTACACAAGTACTGTATGTCTGGGATGAAGAGGTCAAACTGACATAGAGGAGAGCAGTCAGAAGCAAGGTTAGATAAAGAAAAAGGGACCTGCTTATGGAGGCCAGTAACATTATGGAGCTAGGTGTATTATTTTCATTGTCTAGATGGAGATATCAAGGATGAGAGTTATTTAAAATCACCTAGAGAATACCTGACAATAAAGCAGAAGACTGTTAATTGCATAGTCAACCATTATAGCTATGAGGTCATGTTCAATTCATGTCTAAAAGCCCAGGCTCTCCCCCCTCTCAGGTAATTTGGACAAAATATTCTTACCTAAATTATTTGAATAGGCAAGGTTGTACAGGTTGGTGCATGATCTATTGGAAACAGCTATGGAATAATGGCAGAAGCCTTGAACTTGGAATCAGGAGACCAAGGTTCTTGCCTTAGTCCTGTCACTTAACTGGCAAAGTAGAGGTTTAGAGATCAAGTAACAATCGCAGTTTCATCATCTATGAATTGGTGTAGCAATAATATTTGTACTGCCTTTCTCCCAGAGTTATTGGTGAATTTTTTTAGCTTAATTTTTTTTTTTTACTATTTTTTCAATTAACAATCATTATTCTATCTCTGTCCCACTACCCCTACCTAACTGAATACCAGCAAAGAAAGATACCCTCATTATAAATATGCATCGTTAGATGAAACACATTTCCTCATTGGCATGTCCAAAAATGAATGCCTTATCTTACATGTGAGTCCATCATTTTTAGATCTTTGGAACTGTACTTTATTATTCCATTGACTAGAGTTCTCAAGTTTTTCCAAGCTATTTTTTCTGTAATGTTGTTGTCATTGTAGAAATGGTTCTTGTGCAGTTCTTGGCACACAGTAATGTTCCTTGACTGACTTTCCAGATTCTTCCTCAGAAGGTTATTGTAAAAATCAAGTTACATAATGTGCATAAAAAGGAAACTAGAACAAAGTGCTTTGTAATCTATAAATGATTACTTGAACTGTAATGTGCTATGTAAATATCATAACAGTAATTAGTTTGTCATAGTCATGGTGGGGTAGTTAAGGTAGAGCTAGCCTTAAAGTCAGGAAGACCTGGATTCACATCCTGTCTCAGAGACATACTGACTGTATGACCTTGTGTAAGTCATTTAACATCTCCACACCCCCAGGCAAATCTCCAAGACTACAATTTCTAGTCTTATTCCTGGGTGGTTTCCTATACTGTGAAGTCACAAGTCCAGGTTCTACCTGGACACACACACACACACACACACACACACACACACACACACACAATCTCATCATTAGAAGGTTGGCTAAGTGATTAATATCTTTTGACAACATGAAGCCATCTACGTGGAGAGCCTGCCATCTCAATAGGTAGAGGAAATTCCCAGACTGGTGAAATCTTGGTTCCTTGAAATAGAGTATTGTTATTATTACAGTGACCTCTTCTTTGAATAATGTTCTTTAATGAATATTGATGCGTTTTCTTTCTTTTGCTTATGTTTTTAAATAATTTAAAATACTTCCTTGGATGTGTAACTTGTTCATTGAATATATCTACATATTATTGTACTCTAACAAAAAAGCAGCTTTACCCAGTGTTCTGTGTTTCTCAAGATGACAATTTTCCTGCAGTATGTTTATATTGGTCTGCAAGCTATCTATTGGCAAACCGGTGGGTTATGAATTTTGTTCAAGGCAAAGACCAAGCTTCTTCTATAGTATTACCTCCTGAATTCTCTATCAGACCTAGTAATTGGAATTAATTCAAAGTAGCACTTACTATTAGGTACTCTATATGATATGTAACATAAAATGATATATTTTTAGTGCTGTGTACAAAGTGTGAGGGGAAAGAAGATTGATATTGTTTGGGGCTACCAGGGAAGATTTTATGGAAAAGTTGGCATTTGCATTGAGTACTCAAGAATTGACATGAATTCCACTAGTTAAAGCAGGGATGAGAGGGGATGTTTTAGGGATGGCATACATATTTAAAGACTTAAATAAAGCAGTCACATGTAACCACATATTTAACATTGTGCCACCATCAATCCACCCCTTCTAACAACAAGAAGGAAAGCCATTTAATCCTGTGTTCTCTGGGATCGTTGTAATGAATGAGTTTGGGTGCCTTTTAATGATGTTTACTGCTGTTATTGCTATGTAATCATGGTGTATATTTTATATCTGGATCTTCTTCACTGTGCATTAGTTTGCATAAGTCTTCTCATGTTTCTCTGAATTAGTCCCATTCATTGTTTCTTATTGTACAGTGAACCATATAAATCAGTTTATTCAGTCATCCCTGTAATCAATGAGCTTTCATAAAACATGCTATTGTGAATACATATATGTATATAAATGTATATACACACATTGAACATATATATTTTATACCCTCTTTTTTCTTTAATGTCTTTGACATCCTAAAAGCAGTAACATGCCCAGCAATGTAATCTACGTATATGGACAGTTAAGTGATTTTTTTCTTTTGCATCATTCCATTCTCACAGAGTGATTTGAGCCGTTCACAGCTCTACACCAACAGGTTTTTGTTGTTGTTGAATGTCTGTCTTTCCCCCAGCTACTACAATGTTAACCCTTTACAAATCTTTGCCAATTTGACACATTATATGAAATCTCAGGGCTGTCCTAATTTGTGCTCCTTTAGTGATTTAAGGAATTATTAGTGATTTAAGGAATTTTTCTATTGCTGCTTATAATTTGCACTTCTTTTGAAAATTGTTCATATCCTTTAATTACTAATGGATTATTAGGGCACATTGGCACAGTAACCTCCAGGACTAAGTGGGGTAGCTCTTGTGGTTCCCAATTGACAGCTGAGAAAATAACTGAGGACCAGAGAAATGAAGGGACATGTACAAGGTCAGATATCTATCAAGAAGTCAGAGCTGGAATTTGAACTTTGATCTTTTGCCACCACAAAGAGAGCTGCTATCATCAATATTTTAGCACACATAGATTCTTTTTCTTTTTCCCTGATCACTTTGGGAAATAGATCTAATAGTGGTATTGCTGGATCAAAGGGTATACACAGTTTTATAATTCTTATAATTCCAGATTGCTTTCCAAAATGGTTGGATCAGTTCATAGTTCTTCCAGCAGTGTATTAGTGTCCCAATTTTTCCACATAACTGGATTATTTCTTTGGTCCTATCTAACTTGTACATTCTAGATGTTTAATTCTAGATGGGAGGGGAAGAGAGGTAAAGAAAAGGAAGAAACAAATATTTGCCATGTCTCCTATGTTGCAGGCACTATTATTTTACAAATCTTAACTCTTTTGATCATTTGATTATAGATCTTCAGAGTTTTGCTCTCCTAGTCATATCTGGACGTACACACCTGAGAATACGCATACAGCTGTGCTGTTTATCTTCCTGACGCTGAAGATGCTTTTTTAGTTGGAGATTTAGATGCTTGTTTACTACCTAACTCTAAGGCACAGCAAACTCATTCTTAGATCAAGAATTGATTTCCATGCCTTCACATACAACTACATTTCATTGACTTGGTTATAAGAAATAAAGCTGCCCATAAATAAGGCTTTCCATATCTATCAGAGCTTTATTATTGCAGAAAATGAGAAACAATATCTGGATTGTATGTTGAACAGTGATTTTAATTTAGAATACTAGTTAAAGCTGTCTAGGAATATCAAGTTATTTGTAATGATGTTCAGTGGATGGGAATCCTGAATCTTCTAGGGTAAAATTCATCTTATTTTATGTGGCTGCTTACTTATTTCTGAATTTATTTCTTAGACCTGGCCATTACACAAAGAAAATGGATTTTCTTCAGTATAGTCCTAAGCCATTTCTCCAATAGGTAGCTTGCTTTCTATTATCACCTTTTAGCCATGGGCCAGCTTGCTCAGACTGATCGTAAACCGGATTTTTTAATTCTGTCAATAAATTTTTCTCCAAATCACTTTGAAAAATAAACTTAGAAATGAAAAATTGTAGTGTTTAATTTGGAATGAAAGAATGTCTTAGAAGGAAATAAAATCTGTGTCTGTTGTGACCACATAGTCTTTGGCTATAGTGGATAAAAGCTCTGCATAACTCAGATAACAAAGAATGTCAGGACTCCTTAGACCTACAGTGTTAGAGCCGATAGCTTCCTAAAAACAAGACATGCAATGCCAGATAGGAGAGGAACTAAATATCATAGAATGGCAGCACTAAAGGGACCTTAGTCATTCCCCCTTCCTTTCTTCCAGAGGAAAAAACTAAAATCCAGTCATAATCCCATGTCTTTTCATCTGGTCTAGAAACCATCCTACTACTTTTTTGATGAAACTGACCCAGAGGATTGGACTCATACACATACTATTCTTTTCCTTTCCTTGCCATTTCTCTCAACGAGATGAAAGACAATGGTATTTGAGACAAGGCATGTCAGCTGTTTTTTCTAGTAAGGAGGTCAGGACTACAGAGGGCAGGAGAGTGTAGAGATAAGATTAACAGGACATTCCACCTGTGGGCTAATTTGTAGACTCATAGAATTTAGAGTTGCAAGAGATCTTGGAAATCATCTATACCAGCCTTGTCACTTGATTGTTGGATGACAAATGAAGAAAGGAGAAGGAAGAACTTCCTCAAGGTATCATAACTAGTCAGTAGCAGAACCAGAGCTAGAATCCAGCTCTCCCAGATTGACTTTCTTCCTCATGAAGCCTAGGAACCTGGTACTGAAAGGGTGGACTTTTTTTTTTAATTGGAAGAGGTTTGTTGGAGGCTGTAGTGTTGCTCAAACAGTGCAGTCCAGACAAGATGACATGCCACCATGGGTGGCTTGGGGCACATGGGAAAAGCAGGAGAGTAGGTAGTGCTTGAAGAAGGGCCAGAAGCAGTAAAAGGCAAATGAGGGATATAGAAAGAGATGAAAAGACAGGGAAGATGCATTTTGCCTATTTCATGATTCTGCCCAGGGCAAGCTGACTTCCATGTTAGATGAATGTATCATAGAACATCCATGAAAGGGTTGGGCTCCCGTGTGGCAAAAGTTGCTTTGACTTGATCCTTTAGTAAGGAAATGGTCATAGGAATAATAGTGATTGAAGAATAATGACATTTATAGAGCACTTTAAGATTTACCAGGTGCTTCTCTCATATCGTCTTTGAGAATATTCTAGTTCCGCTTCTGTCGGAGTCTGTTTGCATGATCTTGGACAAATCATCTAACTACACTCTGCACTCTATCTTATTTTCCTTAGTTGGCTAAGATCTCTTCCAGCTATAATAGGCTGTCTACTGTCTAATCATGATGTAGTAATAAAAGACCTGTCCTGGAAATTAGGAGATAAGAGTTCCAATCCTCATTCTGCTACTAATTAGCTGACCTTAGGGGACTCGTTTTCCTTCTCTGGGCCTGTTTTCTGCTCTTTAGAGTGAGGGAATGAGACTAGCTCATCTCTAAGATTCTTTCCAGTTTTAGGAAAGGTCTGTATCTTTATTTAGCAACGTGAGATGATTCAACTCTTCAGGGATACAGAGTAATGCCCCAGAAAGGTTAATTTACCTCACATGAATGATCAGTGACTTCCCAGAATAGCACTGTATGATTGATCAGCCAGTCAAATATTTATTGAGCTTCTAAGAAGCAGTAAGATACGATGTGAAAACACAACTATGTGACCTTTATCAAACCTCACGTGCCTCCCTGCTTCTATCAAGGGCATCAGCATACTTCCAGACATGCAGATTTGAAACCTCAGTTATTCTTAACCCCTCCCTCTCTCTCACCCCATAGATCCAGTCAGTTACTAGATTTTGTTGTTTCTCCATCCATGACATTTCTTGCATTTGTCCCTTTCTTTCTCTCTACTCTCAGGACTACCACCGTAATTCAGATGCTCATCACCTTTCACCCAAAATAGTGCAATAGCTTCCTAATTGGTCCCTTTGACTCCTCTTTCCCACTCCATCTTTTCCCTAAGTACCAAAGTGATTTCCCTAAAGTGCAGGTGTGACCACATCACTCCTTAACTCAATAAATTTCAGTGCCTCTCAGTTGCCTTTGGAATCAAATATAAAATCCTTACTTTAGTTTTTAAAACTCTTTCCTATCTGGCCCCAACCCATCTTTCTAGCCCAGCTGTACATTACTCCCTTTCTGCGTTCTGTATTCTGGTCACACTGGCCTTTTTTCCTGTCCTCTTCCACAATATTTGATCTCCTGTCTCCTCGCCTTTGCACTGTCTGTACCCCCTTCCCTCTTCTTCACCTCCTCCTCTTAGGATTTCTAGTTCCCTTCAACATTCTGCTCACATGCTTCTCTGCATGAAGCCTTTCCTGATCTCCTCCAGCACTAGGGTGATCCCCACCAAAATTACCTACAGTCCCTTTCATATATACTTGTAGATGTATATGCTGTATTGTCCATTTCAACGTAAACTCTTTGAGGGTGGGAACTGTTTCATTTGTTTTCATATATTTAGTGCTTAGCATGGTGTCTGGTACTAAGTAGGTAATGCTCATTGTTGACTGGGTTGGTCACTTTCTTTGCTCGGGTCTGTTTCTTCTACAGTAAAATGAGAGGGTAGGGCTGGAGAATATCTGAGATGTCCTTCAGCTTCAACATTCTCAGATTCTCTAATGTTCTATGCGGTGCTCTGGGCTAAATGCTCTGGGGCGAGCAAAGGAATCCAAACTCCCAAGGATTTTATAGTCTAGATGAAGGGGGGAAAAGGCATAAACCTGTGAAAATATAAATAATAACACAAGGGATAAGATCTGGAGACAACAACAGATGACCCATCCCCAGGCAGCAGCTCTTGAATAATTGCCACAGGAGTGGTCCAGACAGTAAGTGCAATAGATCCGGTCAGATTGGATTTGTTTTGGCCAGAGGCCATCAAAAGATTTACAGGACAAAGAGCAGGTGTGGTCTGTGGTTGGGGGTAATTTACCGAGGGAGTCTGAACAAGAACTTTGGTGTTTCAGAGGCAGTTTTAGAGAAGGAATTCGTGACAAAATTACTATGTATTAAGTCATATGCTTTTTTATTTTTGATGTGGACTAGTTACCCTTGTTCAGTTCCCTTTCATTTAATGCTCCCTTTCTGGCAGAAACTGTACCAGGGCATATGCCCACTGGGGGTACAAAGACAAAATCAAAAGCTATTTTCAAAAGCAAGAGCTGTTTTCTGATGGATAACTGGTCCTTGCCCTCAGGGATCTTACTTTCTATTTTGGGCTGCTCTATGGACTCAAAGAAGAAGAGAAAATAATTACTAGAGGGAGACAGTGCTAGTAACCAGAAATGGTTTTCTCTAGAAGATAGCTCTGGAGCTGTGCTTGGAAAGTAGTGAGGGGATTCTACAAGGCAGAGATGAAAAGGATGAGTATTTTAGGCACACAGACAGATGAAGAAATGTTTTCTATACATGATATCTACTAAGCTGGTTTGGCTGGAATGAGGAGAGCGTGAATCAGTCAGTCAATAAGTATCAATAACATTCTTACTGTATTCTAGGCACAGTGTTAGGTGCTAGGGAGGCGGAGATTAAAAATGGTCTAGACCCTGCACTCAAGGAGTGTAAATTCTATGGAGGAAGACAACATGTACACATGAAATGTGTAATATATTCTGTGTAGACAGTAAATGCCAGGTAATTTTGGTGGGTGAGGCACTAGCAGCTATGGGGATTAGAAGAGCTTGATATTGGAAAGTATGTTTGAGCTCACGGCTTTGAAGAAAGCTAGGGATTCTAGGTGGAGAAGAGGGGGTACGTTCTCAGCAAGGACAAGGGCACTGAGATAGAGATGGAATATGAGAAAGAACAAGAAGACCAGACTGACTGGATGGTAGCGTAATAGTCACATATAACTAGGCTCAAAAGGTAGGCTGGAACCAGATTATGAAGGGTCTTAAATGCCACACAGGAATTTATTTTTTCCATTACTGTAATAGGGAGCCACTGAAGATTATTAAAGGGGAGTTTTACAAGTCAGATTTGTGGTTTAGAAATGTCAGTTTGGCAGTTAGATAGAGGATGGATTCAGGAAGGGACATAATGGAGGCACAGAGATTATTTAGAAGACTTACAAGAGTCTGGGTGAGGTAATTAGGGCTGGAACTAGGATAAACACTGTGTGAGTAGAGAAAAGGCACTAGATGTGAGAGATGTTATGGAGGTAGAAACAGCAAGATTTGGTAAGATTATGGGGGTTGAGGGAGAGGAAGGAGACAAGAATGACTCTTAGGTTGCAAATTTGGGTTACTAGAAGATGGTGGTAGGAGAATTTATTCTCATGGTCTAAGAAATACCCTCTTATCTTTATATCTTTGTTATACCATAAGTTGTCTACTTCTGAGTCAATTTTAAATAAATGCTCATTAGAACAACCCTAGATTCCTTTCACAGCTATGGAAAGAGAAAGAATTCTTGATTAAAAAAGGGATAGAGGGGATCATAGGAAATAAACTGGACAGGTTTAATTACATAAAATAAAATGTTTCTGCCCCAACAAACAAAATCGTTATAATTGAATTTAGAAGGGAAATAGGTAACTGGGGGAAAAAATCTTGGTGTATATTTCTCTGAAAAATGCCTGATATCCAAATAAATTGGAGGTTGATTCAAATAATGATAACTAATAATAATAGCTAGCATTTATAGCATGTTTTACGATTTGCAAAGCACCTCACAAATATATCTCATTTTATCCTCATACCATATCCTCATACCCCAGGGAGGTAGGTACAATTATTATCACCATTACAGATGAGAGAAGTGAGGCAGCCAGAGGTTAAGTGAGTTGCTCAGGGTCACAGAGCTAATAAGTGTCTGAGTTAGGATTTAAAGTTTATAAGAACAGAAGTGGTTAAAAAAAGTCTGTAGAAAGGCAGTTTTCAGAAAAAAGAAAGTCAAGTTGTCAATAGCCCTTAGAAAACCACTCCAAATTGCTGAGAGAAATGCAAATTGAACCCTCATACCCACTTGGCTTGGCAAAGATGACACGAAAGGAGATTGACAAATTTTGGAGTGACTTTAGGAAGACAGGCACACTGATATACTCTAGATAGAGCTGTGAAGTAGTGCAACTATTTTGGAAAGCAATTTGATATTATATCCAAAGGTTACTTAACCATAGAAACTCAGTAATAGCACTACTAGGCTTGTATTCCAAAAACATCAAAGAGAAAAAAACACAATGCATACTAAAATATTAATAGCAACACATTTTTGATGTAGCAAAGAACTGGAAACAAGATGGGTATAGTGTCTATCAGTTGGGGAATGGCTAAACAAATTATGACATATAAATGTATTGGAATATCATTCCACCATAAGAAATAACAAAAGGGATCTATTCAGAGAAAACTTGGGAGGACCTGTATGAACTGATGCAGAGTGAAGTGAGCAGAACCAGGAGAATGATTTATGATGTATCAACAACATTGTAAAGAAACAACTTTGAATGACTTAAGAAGGATGATGAGTACAATGATAAATGATGACTCCATACTGCTTCCCACTCCTTGGCAGAGAAATGATAAACTAGAGACAATAGAAAGAGACATATAGTTGCAGAGAGAGACAATGTATGGATTTGTGTTGAGTAACTAAATTTATTTGTCACAAGGGAGAATTTTTCCATTTATTGGAAAGGGGAGTTACAGGTTGAGTTAGAAGGAAAAGCAAAGAAAATATTCATGAATTATTAAGAAACAGGGAAGAGCAGAAGGAGATTCAGAAGGTAACACAAATAAGAAAAACAAAAAACAAACTAGATAATGAAGGAAAAAGACAACTGCATAACAGAAACTCCCAGCTTCATATGCAGTTTTTTTGTTTTGTTTTTATGTGGCTGTTGAAATGTTTATATATGTCTATTTTTATTAAGTTCATAATAAACAAATACATTTTCCCCCCAAAGAAGTACCCTTAGGAGGTATCTTGGTATAATATAAAGACTTCTCACTCTGCAGTCAGAGGATCTGGGTTCCAATCCTACCTCTGACATTTACTTGGGTAAGTCACTTCCCTTCCCTAGTCCTCAATTTCCTCAGCTGTAAATGAAGAGGTTATCCGCAGTCTCAGAGGGAGTTAGTAACCTCTGAGATCTCTTCCTCCAGATCTTTGATCCTTTTATACATGAGCTTTCAGAAGTGCTGTACAAACTTCCTTGCCAAAGAATAAGGACAGAGACATCCTATATCTCTATATCTATATCTTTATCCATCTCTATCTCTATATCCATATCTATATCTACATACATGCACACATATAAAATACACACATATATGTAACACACACATGCATGCATATATATATACACACGTATATATATGCATGTACATGTAAATTCTTTGCTCTTAAGTTCTGAAGCACAGCTTAGGCAGAAGAGTCATTTTCATTTGAGTCCAAGAGGGTACAGGTGTTGTGTTTTTCCAATCAATGTATATAAATGAGATCTTTCCTTCCCTTCCTTCAATATTCTGCCAGTCCTACTTGTGCTTAGAAGGAAGAGAAAACAA
Organism: Notamacropus eugenii; assembly: GCF_028372415.1. Lineage (NCBI taxonomy): Eukaryota > Metazoa > Chordata > Mammalia > Diprotodontia > Macropodidae > Notamacropus > Notamacropus eugenii. Next base: position 59,438,575 of record NC_092877.1, read on the forward strand.
ACTTTTATGTTATGGTTTCCTGGGTTATTCCTAAGAGAGGACCATATGTTGTGTCCATTCCTTTTCTAGTGGAAAGTCCCCTGGGTTGGGAGTCAGATGCTTATAAGTACTACCTAATTGTCTAAGTTTTGTGACCTTTGACTTTTCCTTCCTGAGCCTCGGTTTCCTTATCTACAAAGTAGGGATGATAATATTTACCTCACCTGTTTCACAGGATTATTGGAGGGATCCAAGAAGATAATGCCTGTAAAGCTTTTTGTAAGTAAAACATGAAACAACATATAAGGTGCTACATTTAAACTCAGAGGAGCTAAATTCAGATCCCATCTTTGCTATTTAGTTTCTGGGTAACCTTGGGCTAGTGTCTTCACTTTTGTGGAGCTCAGTTTCCTCATCTGTAAAATGAAGGGGTTGGACCAGATGACCTCTGAAGTTCCATCCAGCTCTACATCTACGCTCCTTTGATTAGATGACCTTTAACATTCTTTTTCACTCTGAATCTATGATCCTATGAAATTGGAGTTTATAAATATGTGGAAAATATTTATATAAAATTTATATTTAGAAGTATGAATAAAGTAAATATGCGGTAATTATAAATATAATTTTTCATAAGTATATTTATATTTTAAAATGAAGTAAATATGTAATGTAAATATATTTATATTTTAAAAATAAATATGTAATAAATATGAATAAAAATTTGGAAAAGCAGAGCCAAATAGATGTCTGTATGAGGAAGTCCCTGGGTCTTGTTTCCCCTATATTTCTCTTCCTTTGTTTCTCCTCCATTCTTCAGAAACCTCCTCTTTTTCAGTTGCACAACTGTGTGCACAGGGGACTGTGGTTCTCCTTTCTTTCCTCCCCTCCTCTCTAAAGGAAGGATTGGAATGATGAGCTATGGGCTGGAGAGCTGGCGAGAAGACTGTGGAGGACATTACCAGTTTCTTGTCTTTAAGCCTAGGCTGGGTGATGAGCTCTTGTCACAAATGTTACGGTGGCTATTCCTTTGGAGTGTGGACTAGAACAGATGGCCACTGAGGTCCTTCATTGTAACATTAAGAATCACATGACAGGTGGTTCCTATGGTATGTCCTCGCCATTACATATATTGTGGGCTAATGGAAAGAGCATTGGACTTGGAGCTAGAAGACTGGGCTTCAAACTAGCCTAGGTACTGGCTTGTGTGACCTTGGATACTTTGAAGTCTCCAAAGCCCAGTTTCATCATCTGTCAGATGGATGTAACAATATTTGCACCACCTGGAGGAAAGTACTTTGTAAAACACAGAGCCGTGGTTGTTGTCATTATTAATTATATGGCCTGCCTTTTTGTTCTCCGGATAGCAGCGGCACTGTTAGGCTATTGTACTCAGCCTAAGCAGAAAATGTGTCTCAGCGGGAGTTTGTCCATACAATACTGCCTACTGTGCATTGCCCTGACCTTGCACAGTAGGGGGTCAGCTTCTGACTCTTAACACTCAGCATTTGAGCTATTCCCTTAACTCCATAGGGGGCTCATCAAAATGACCAAGCGTACTATTCTCAAATTAAAGAAAATTATTGATATGAGCATTTACTAGTAAGAAAGTCCACAAAAATGCTATTGTGGAAAGAGGGCTGGGTTTGCTTCCAACCCTGGCTCTTGCGTTTTAAGTGACAATCTTGGACAAGTGCCTTCTCCTCTCTGGGTTACATTGACCTTATCTGTTAAAATGAGTAGTCTGGACTAGCTGTAACTCTAAGTAAGACCTTCTGATTCCCTAGCAGCGTCTCTGACACATCGTATCAAAGAGTAAAGCATTTCCCAGTCTAGCGGGGTTTTAAATGTTATGTGCCCAAATATTGTGACCTTTTAGAAAAGAGTTTTCTGAGATCCAAGGGCTCAGCTGTTAGGATCCAAACTGGGAATTAGACACCCAAGAGTGGCCTTACTCTTTTTCTGGGCTATGCGGGGAATCTTTTTACAAATGCTCACATCAGTAGTTTTCTAGATTACAAATGGCAAAATATTCTCGAAACAACACATTTGACTTGACTACTAATATGTGTGAAAATATCTTGCTATGGAAATCAGGAGAGGAAGATGCAGGTTTCAGCTCTGCCATTCCCTGTCAGGCAAGTCACTTCCCTGCTCTGGGAACTGAGAAAGCTTAGCCTGATTTACTGCAAAGTGATTGTCCAATCTCAGTCTTATGATGACATTTGAGGTTCTATCAGCAGTTCCAGTCATATTTGTCATCATAAGCATCATCATCAACAGGGACAGCTAAGTTATATAATGGATAGAGCACTGGACCTGGAGTCAGGAAGACCTGAGTTCAAATCCAGCCTCACACATTTACCATGTGACCCTAGACAAGTTACTTAAACTTCTAGCTGCCTCACTTTCCTCAACTGTAAAATGGGAGTAATAGCAACCTGATGATCAAATGAAATAATAATTATAAAGCACTTAGCATCCTACCTGGTACATTGTAAGTGTTATGTCAGTGGGGGCTGCTAGCCTTTTTCCTCTTCTTCTTGTTTTTATTATCCCTTTATCTCTGATTTTTGAAGCAGCCAGTGTATAAAGCCAGGAATCTAGAACTTCTGTTTCAGTAAATGAATGTCAGATAGTGAATGGCTGACATTATCTGGAATCAGTCTTCCATCACTGTTACATTTAGTCTGAAAAAATTTTTAATACTTTGAAACAAAGAGACGTTGGTGGAAATCTGCAAGAAAATTCTCTGTGAAAACGTTGTGTACCCCTAATTTTTGTGTATGTGAACATTCATTAGTATGTTCTTTCTAAACTAACTTTTAAAATTAGAGTTGACTCTTAAGAAAAAAACATAAGATCATGTTACATGAGGACCTGGAGTAGAGAGAATAGAACAGAATCTGATCACTGCCCTTGACTGCTTTGAAAGTTTGTTAGGGAGAGGGAGAGAAATTAGGTGTATTTTGCCTGGGATTGCAGTTGAAAAATCAAATTGGTAGAAATTGCAGAGAAAAGATTTCAGCTTAATATAAAAAGGAACTTTCTGACAATTTTAGCTAATGATGGAATCTATTGCCTTGAGAAGTAATGAATTCCATGACTCACGAGGTCTTCAAGACTCTAAATTGTAGAATTACATGCCTAGTTTCATATAACACTAAGATAGAAACAGTAGAAGAAAGAAGGGGCTAAGAAGTTAACATTTTTTTTACCTTGAACTGTCTGGTTAAACTTTTGCTAAGTTCATTCTGATGCTATGATGCTCAAATACTGGGAATCTTATTTTTATATCAAAGTAGGGGTAGTTAGAATAGCATTATAAGGCAAAGAACTGGTCATGGAAAGAAGCAACCTAATGTAAGACTCATTTCCCATTCTTATAATCCAGCATATTATTGCAACGTTGACTTATCAGAAAATTGGCCACTTGGGTGAAATATATTTTTGACTTCAGCAATTGATGAAAACCATTTCCTAAAGCACAGAAGACTTTCTGCCTGTGATGGAGGAAGCATTCACACAAGTAAAACCGTGGATGTTCTCAAGCATTGAAACAGAGAGTCTGAAGTCTCTGAAAACTCCAGCACCTAGTGAAAGTGCCCTTTGGATGACATCAATTCAAAAGACATTTGCTAAGTTCCTACTCTGTCCAAGGATCATTGCTGGTGAGGGTCACGTGCCTGCGTGGTACAGGAGACGATCTTCCTAGAAACTGTGCTTGGGAATTTGCAGTGTCATACCTACTTTTCCATAACAGCATCTATACTTGGTGTGTTCCTTTGTTGAAAGTGTCCAGCCAACTGAAGAAAAGTGGGTACAAACTGGAGCAGAATGGAATGCTTAAAGCCAGTGGAGATGTGGAAATCACCGGATTTATTTTTACCCAGGGTGGCTTAGGACTTAAAAAAATACAGAATAATTAGAGTGTTATATTCTTTAGCCAATTATGAAAAGATAGACAACTGGGGAAAAATTGAACCAAGTGAGGGGTTACATAAGCTACTCTTGGCAAATTGGCCCATAACCTCAGCCCTTGCCTGTGAACAGCAATGGAGTGTTGAGATTTGACTCAAGTTCAGGTGGACACAAAGAGAAGAATTTCCCTTCTATTATAGCCCTGAGAGTGAGAACAATACTGCCAATCACTGTGCCCTTATTTGACATTCTGCAACAGGAAATAGGACATCAGTCAACTCACTGCACAACAGTATATGGGCTATTGTGAAGGCAGATTAGGTATGATACATAGAAAGGGCACTGGTTTTGGAGTCACAGAATGTGACTTTAGAATTCTGGCTCTATCTCCTGTATAACCTTGGGCAAGTCACATAACTTTGGGGGCCTTAGTTTCTTAACTGTAAAATAAGGGATTGAACTAGCTGACCTCCAAGGTGTCCATTTAAACTCTAAATGGATGATCCTGTGAGCCTACATCATTCATTTGATGGGGTCCCTTTCTCTCTGGCTCTGTTTCTGTGTCTCTCTTTGTCTCTGTCTCTGTCTCTCTTTGTCTCCCCCCTCCCCCACCTCTCTCCCTTTCCCCTCTTCTCACTCTCTCCTTTGTTTCTGGGGCTGAGGCTCACATTCTGTCCCCTTTTTTTTCTCAATTCAAACCAAATATGCCCAGATGATCAAGGAGAAGTAAATAGGGAATGCTTTGCAAACATTCTGTCTCTACTATTTATCATTTCCCACACAGCTGGGAATGATGTCAAAAGACACATTTTACTTGTTCATGTGGAGTGATTTTTCCTGGACCTTCCTCTCAAGGTGTTTTTTGAAACAGAATTGACTTCTCAGTGAGAAGTCATGTGATATAGTGAAAGTACTGAATCTGTAGTCAGAGGTCCAAGGTTCAAATCCAGGGTCTCCTACTTACTACCTGATGACCTTGGGTAAGTCATTTTACCTCTTTGGACCGAATTGTTTTTCTTTGTAAAATGAATGGATTGGACTCAATCTCGAAGGTTCATTGTAGCTCTGAAGCCAATGACCTGCTTTCTGTTTGTTTTTTTTGTGTGTGTGTGTGTATGTGTATATGTTCATCACAGATTAGTTTTTTTCTTGGTCTAGGGGGAAAAAAGCCACCTTAAAAAATCCCACTGGCCCTTTGAGACAAATGCATATCTTCATGAAACCATCCTTGAAGATCTTCAACTCACCTAAGCTCCCTTTTATCCAGCCACCTTCATTTACTGCAGGATTTTTTCCTCCCTCTGAGTGAGAAAACTTCTCATTCAAATACAGGGCCTCCTGAAAACTGCCTCCATGCCAAGAGAATGACCCCCAACATTAAGCAAAGCCAAAAATACTGGATGAGGAGGTTACAAACAAGGATTGCCCTTTATTATTCACCCCAGAACACTTGTAGGAACATTCCCACTCAATTCAGGAGAATTTATTGGAGAGGGACACTGGACTTACTCTCTCATGTTCCCCCTGTTTTTATCTTTCCATCTGTCTTTGTGTTCTAGAGACATTGTGATCTTTGATTGTCTATTACAATTCATTCCGGAATCTTCAACAGTGGGTGATGGAATGTGCCCATAAACCACAGTGGAATTCTTTCTCCGTTGCCAATAGCCATCCATGTCCTGAAACCATCAAAGGATGCTCAAGTCAAAGATATTGGTCATCAAGTAGAGAACTGATTAATGACGAAATTCCCTGACCATTTTTTCTTCTTTTTGGTGGGGGTGGAGGGAATTTTTCCCATGTTTGGCCGAAATTATCCAATGGCTTTGTTTTCACATTTTGTTTGAAAGATACTACTTGCTGGATGCAGAGTGGGTGGATTCAACTTTCTTCTGGAGCCTGAACAGGTCATCACCGGGAAATTTCACACCTTACCTGGCTCTCGTGGAGAATATGGAAGGTGAAAGCATCTATGAAGTTGACTCTGAAGATGGGGTTGGAGGTAAGGGTGCCTGACTATCACTTGTCTTTCACCCCTTGGCTGAGTGGTTTCAGGGAGTCTTCGTGGAGACTGAACCTCTGGAACTTAAAAGGAGGAGATGGTGCACAAGAGGTGGCCAGAGCCCTGCTTGTATCTCATTAACTTAGAATACAAGTCATTGAATAAAAGTGTTTAATGAACAGACCCACATGCTGATAATCACATGATTTGTGCATTTTAGTATGACTTTGCTCTTGTTTCTGATCATGATTGTGAGTGATTAAATCCATGGGTTATTTTGTGGAAGTATCCCAAATCATGTATTTAAAATAAAGATGGATTTTGAATTAGACTTTGATCCCCACCCCTCCACTTCCCCTCTCCATACCTCCTTTTCAAAGCCCTTTTTGTAGCTTTTTCCTCTGTTGATGATTTTCTTGGTGATGCTTCTGGGTTGATGTCAAATTAGATATCCTGGTAGCTGGACCTAAAGCTTCTCCGCACTGATGCCTGCTTTACTTTTCCCATCAGTCTCTTAGCATGTCATCAGAATATGAATGCTTTCTGGTGCTAGTTCTGTGTTGTCTTAAGGCTGTGTAGCAGATTACTTTGAGTGGTTTCCTGAAGTCCTTTTTTTCCTTTCATGTTCATGGCCATTGTTTTCTTGACTTGATGCTGCTTATGTGGGTCCTTAAGTCTTGTTCAAGGACAGGACATTGTTACAGTAGTGTCTGGTATTAAGGGGATGTGGAAACCAGGAGGTCAAGCATTTAACAGTCTATCCATAGCTGCCTCTCTAGGCACTGAAGATATCAAGACAAAGACAAAATAGCACTGCACCTTCAAGAACTTATATTCTTTTGATGGGAATGTCATGACCTGGGTATTATCAAGGAGAGTAGAGACTGCTGGGGAGGGGAAGGGGAAGCTACTTATTCTCTGTCCATTTGTGAATGCTTTAGACACTTATTAAAATAAGCATTTGAAATACATCAATCACTCAGAAAGAGTATGAATTTGTCAATATTTGACCTTGATCAGGAGGCAGGTATTCCAATCACACGAGGTGCTGTGTAAATCAGAATTTCAGGCTTTTGTTTTTTGAAGGTGAGGCGGGGGCATTGGGACTTATTTGGCAAAAGCAAGAATGAAGAATGTTTAGGTTTCCTCTTTTGGTGCCAAGGCATCTGACACAAGAGGAAAGCAAGTGAAACTGAAGAATTTATTTTTGGTGCTAATGAATTGTGAGTGTTTGGACTTCACTCTTAGTATTCAAGGGAAAGAGAGAGAGAGGGATAAAGCAACAATGAAACACTCACAGAGACAGAGGGAGAGACAGTGTCATATCTAGTAGGTACTTAATAGGTATTTCTTCAGTTGAACTGAACTGAATTAAATGGTGGGTAACAGGAGTGAGCTAGTAACCTGATTTGGATCTTAGAGCTCACTAAGAGTAATTTGTCAGTGGCAAGGTCTGTTCTCAGGCTCCCTTGCTAAAGAATGTCTTTTGGAGTCCTTCCTTCCCCTTGTGACTTAGAGGGTAGTCCCAGGGAAAAGAGGCAGAGCCTGGCACAGCACCCAGCTGACTATATAGCCCCACAGCAGAGAGGCCCTCTGGGGTTTCAGAAAGCAGCTGCAGAACACTGTAAATCATCTCCTGCCACTCACAGCTCCAGCTTCCTCTTCTAAGTCCCCAACCCCCAAGTCTGTTCCAGGTATGGAACTAGACAAGGTTGGGATGAGAAGGAGGAGAAATCAAGTTTGGCTTTTAACTTCATTTCAGTGTCTTTTCCCAGCCCTCATAAAACACTTATCCCTCCCTCTTCCCTTCTCATAGGGTCTTGTTCTCATCTGATTTTTAACCAATCCTTGATGAAATATTTGCTAATATCTACTTATGGTGTTACCTAAGGAATGCTGTCATTCAACAGGGGACCTTTGAAGACTGAAAAGTCTTTGAGACCCAAAGGAATGATTCTTTAGTGGTGGACTTTTTAGATAGTGCAGGGTAGAGAGCTTTCAGCCAAGGGCTCCTGTTTGGTTCCTCTCAATTCATACATGACTCCAATTAAATGAATATGTGTTATCTGCTACATAGGTCCTAGCAGAAGTACAAAGAGATATAAGCAGCAGCATGCCGGAAACAACTGGTTCTCCAGAAAACAAAACAAAACAAGACAAACCACAACCAAAATAGATGTATACCATATTTTTAAACTGAGTCCTTCACTTTCTTAAGTCTTGACAATCAATAAAACATAAATCAAGCCCTGATTTCAAGGTGTAAATGCTTACACTGAAAATTTAACAGCTGGCTCTGAATCTGAGGCGACTCCAGAACATCCCCATACATAAGATATAGTAATTGCCTTCATGGAGCTTATATGAACTATTTTATAGAATAGTTCTATACATACAAAATCATGCACAAAGGGAAGTCATTTGCTTTTGTTTCATGAGTATCTATGGTCAAATGATTCAGCACAAAATAACCAGTCTGCTGATGAAAAACCTCTCCATCCCTAGCTAGTCTGGTCTTTAGAAAACAGACAAGGCCTGTTCTTGGGACCACAGTGTGATCAGTAGATAGGATGGAATAAAGGCAGAATCTCTATGATTAGGACAGGTCCACTCAATAAAGACTGGTTTTAATTTGCTGATGTCATCATGGTTAGAAAAACATACATATATACGTACATATATATAGATATGCATAAAATGCATATCTATATATATATTCGTGTATGTGTGTGTGTGTGTGTGTGTGTGTGTGGAGAGAAAGAATGAGAATTAGTTAGCTTTGGTTCTGTCGAGTGCATTCCTTTTTATGTACACATTATTTTCCCTTGAAGTAAAAGCATTATGAATCTTGAAATGACTCCTAATCTTTTAGAACTTAGAAGGGTCTGTGGTTAGTATGAGAACCAATCTCAGAGTCATGGAATCTGGTTTGAAATCCTCCCATAGCAATTAAGTGACTGTTCTTTGGTTACATTGCCTCATCTGTAAAGTGGTGATAATAACACAGGTACTACCTACCTCTGGGGTTGTTGTGTGAAATGTTAGATGCCCCAGGAAAGGGCTTCTCACTGCCAGCCCTTGGACTTCTTACCAGCCACCTCCGTGCTCTGAGGGCCACTTGCCTCTACTGTTATGTGTAGGGGTTGGGATAGATAACCTTTGAGGTCTATCCCTTCTAGCTCTCTTAGAGCTGAGTGGCTATGACTCTTCTTGCCCCATTAAGGATAGCTTCTGAGTTCATGAAATAGGGCTAGCACAGGCCAGAAGTTGGTTTATACTGCCATGGTGAGAGAATGTTCATGCATTTGGAACCATGTCGACCAAACTTTTTGTGGGGTTGAAAAACTCGAAAGAAAATTGAGGTACTCTTCAGATCCATAATGAGGATAGTCTGCAAAGTGTCTTACTGGGATTCAGGTTTCCAGAAACATTCATGATGAAACTACTTCCCTACCAGCCTTCCCTGCTCTTTCTATAACCCCCCCCCCCCCCAAAAAAAACCCCACAACCCTGTAGTCCTGATGAATTGGGACTTTCTCCAGCTCTCTGGGGTAGTTAATATGTATTCAGACAACTACCAGAGGCCTTTTAATCAAAAGTAGCTGCTTCACTAACAGCTGTGCTGCTGACTGGGAGGCTCAGTTGGTACTTTGTGCTGAGTCATTGAGGAAGGGAGCTGATTGGCTCCAAGCATTTGTGGTACCATAGCAACTGACTTGTGACCCGTCTCCTGGGCAGCTGGTACATTCGTGCTCAAATCAGAGCTGAGGAAAGAAAAATCTCTTTAAGATGCATTTCTAGAATCATAATAGGCCTTAGACTAGAAAGGACCTTGGGGGTTCTCAGCCCCCTTATTTTACAAATGAGAGAATTGAGGCCCAGAGTTCTAACACTGGACCTTCCTCAGAATGCAAATTGAGTTGCTCTTACTACATGTTCTATAGTGTTTCTTCTTGCCTTATCTTGACATGTTGAGAAAAACCTTCAGTGTTTAATTCACTTAAGAGATTCTGACCTTTCATTCCTCTGTTGAAGCATATATTATGTGGTTTTATTTTTGGGAGATGGTCAGTATGGGATAGTGGAACAAACGCTGAATTATTAGAGGACCCCTGCCCAAATCTCAACTTTGATATTACTTCTGAAAGCGAACTCCTCGTCTTCATTTTCCTCATCTGTAAAATGAAGGAGATTGGGCTAGATGATGGCTGAGACTCCTTCCAGCCTTAAATCCGATTTATACAAACTCATGGCTTTTTAAAGCTATTTTGTTAAAAGTGAACAGCTAAGTGGCACAATGGATAGAATGCAAGATCTGGAGTTAGGAAAACTGATCTTCCTGAGTTTAAACCTGGCCTCAGACACTTAGTTGTGTGACACTGGGCTAGTCACTTAATCCTGTTTGCCTCAGTTTTCTCATCTGTAAAATGAGATGGAGAAGGAAATGGCAAACCATTTCAGAATCTCTGAAAAGAAAACCCCAAATAGGGTCACAAAGAAACAGAGGTGATGGAAAAACAACCAAACAAAATATGTTAAAAGGCATGTAAAAAAAAGAGGAAAATGACCCACATATTAGTCCATTTAGGAATGAAATAGTTCTAGATTTCACATTTCAATGCCATTTCCTTCTTCCCTCGCTCCATGGAGATAAAGTCCCAGTCCTTGCAGAAGTCTCTGGGTGCCATTCCCCCCCCCCCCAACTCTTCCAGTTTCTCTTAGCTCTTTACCTTATGTGTACTGATCTCTCTTTCCCTTTTATCATAGGTATTTATGTACTTATCCTTCCAGTAAATTCTAAGTTCTTTGAAGCCAGGACCTTGGTCATATTTAGCTTTGTATCTGCAGTCATGAGCACAGTGCTTTGCAAAATTGTAGGGACTTCATTAAGCTTTATTCAGTTGAATTAAAGGACTTTTCCACTTGTCAGTGCCTGGCACATAGTCAGTGCTTACTAAATGCTTGTTGATTGATCGATGCTGTTGTGATAAGTGTGTGTTCATCCTTTGTTGCTGAAGAAGACCATGCCATCAGAGAAATGATGACATGACTTGCACTTGACTTTGTTTTGAGTGAAGGAGGGCTGTGCAGGTTACCAGCCTCACTTCACCTCCAGAGCCATCTGAATGCAGTGACTAGATATTCATCAGGTTGACTGGAGATAACCCAGGATGAGGCAATTGGGGTTAAGTGACTTGCCCAAGGTCACACAGCTAGTGAGTGTCAAGCGTCTGAGGTGAGATCTGAACTCAGGTCCTCCTGACTCCTACACTGGTGCTCTATCCACTGTGCCACCTAGCTGCCCCCAGATTGTGATAAGTGCAAGGGATGAAATAGGGTCATATCTACTGAAGTATGCACTGAGAGGAAACATCAGATAAAGTACCAGTTTCAGTCAGAAGACCTAGTTTGAAATTCTGGCACATTAGAGCCATTTATTACCTTTGGACTAGACACATTTCCCATCTGAATCTCCATTTCTTCATCTATCAAAACAGAATAATGATAGTTGCTCTACTTGTATTATAGGAATGTTGTGAGAAAGGCACTTTATAGACTGCAAAATGCCAGAGAGGGGAGCTGTTAGGATGATCATGCATTTTTGGAAGAAGTAGGATGTCTTGACAAGTGATTTCATTGATGTAAGGAATGCAGGAAACTGCCTCCAGTGATGCAGCTCAGCGGCTCATTTTTAAGTTGGAGTTTTAGAGAGTTGCCAAGGTTTCCTGAGGTTTTAATTTTTATTGTAATTTTAAAGAAAATATAACATTATATTTAGAAAACAAAGCCACATGCTTATGTATCTGTCCAGGGGCTTGTATGTTTGATAGGTCTGGAAACCTTATTCTTCCATAACTTAACTTTGGTAGGCAATATAATGCAGTGTATAGAAACTTGAATGGAAAGTCTAAAGCCCTGGGTTTATTACCTAGTTCTGCTGTTATCTTGGGTAAGTCATTTCTCCTCACTGAGATTCAGTTTCTCCATAAAATGAGGGGAGTGGGGGTGGACTGCATGGTCCTTAAGTTCCATGTGGGGTAGAAGTGACCTCCACTTGTGCTGCTATCCTAGAAATTCCCAGATGCTTACTCTACTCTAGCTTTCCATAGTGTCTAAAACACTCAGTAGAGTTTGCCAGAATTTCAGACAAAGCATTTTTCTTTGTGATTCTCCATCTCTAGGATAGGCCTCTTTCCTTTGGATACAACAGAATAGTGTGGGGGCATGGGCCTTCTTCTTGGTAGGAACCACTGACAGCAATCGTCTTCATTCCGTTTGTGCAGAGATTGGACAGGTAGTTGGCTCCTTTGCCATTTTGCATAAGGGCAGAGAGGTGGAGATGCTAATAGAAGGTGAGTAGTAATAATAAATTTAGCTAATATTCCTCTAGTGCAAGGGGTGCAATGTAGTGCAGTCAGTTAAACAGTGGATTTCTAGTCAGAGGATCTGGGTTTGAATCTCATCACTTACTACTTAGATAATCTTGGACAAGTTACTTAGTCCCTCTTCAGAGGTTTTTAACCTCAGATCCATGGACCCTGTTCCTCCTTTCCCACTCCCCACCAAGAAATGGATAGATTTCAATAGTTCCTTGAGCTTAGATGGGAAAAGATTATTTTTTCATTTTCACTAACTTCTAACTGAAATTTATTATTTCCTTCAGTTATTTAAAAACATTGGCAGTAATGTGGTCCTATAATCTCTGCTATTGGGGAAAGCTAAAACTGGGTGGATTGACTGAGTTTAGGAGTTCTGAGCTATAGTAGGGTTAAAGCTGATCATGTGTTCACACTAAGACCTGTACCAATATGGTAACCCCTGAAGGAGTGAAAGCTACCTAAAGAAGGGAGGAACATTACAGGTTTGAAAACAAAACAAAGTAAAGTAAAACCCAAACACCAATGGATTAAAGCTTCTGTGTCAATCACTATTAATTGCTGAATTTCCAGCCTAGTCAAGATAGGGGGATTCAGTCTTTAAAAAAAAAATGTTCTGAGAAAGGGTTCATAGACTTTATCAGCTGCCAAAGGGTTTGAAGACACAAAAAAGTTCAGAACTCCTGCTCTAGATCTGTTCTTCATTTGTTTAGACTGATTTGTACCTAGCCCTAAGGCCTATAATCTCATTTGTTCCTCATCACCAAAAGGTAGGTAGGACAGATAGTATTAGTAGTCTCATTTTATAGATAATAGAACTGAGGCTTAGAAAGATGACGTAATTTGCTCAAAATCCCACAGCTAGTAAGTGTTAGAGCCTAGATTTGAGCCTAAGTCTTTTGTCTTTTTCCAAGATACCACACTGTTAAGTGACCATATTACTCCCTATTCAATGAGAGTTTGGTCTATTTCTGGGCTCAGATATTATGCTTCTCTGTCTGATGTTCAGGCCCTTTGTGACGTACTCTACCCCTACTCCCTCCATATACTCTGTAAACCAATGACCTTAGCCTCCGCATGAAATTCCATCTCCTGATTCCAAGTGTTTTGCTTGGTTGTTCCCCTACTTGAAACTGTCTCCCTAACCTTTTGAGCCTTATTACATATCTCTTACTTCTATATACTTTGGGATTTAGCCAAGATGGCTTGCTAACTCTTTCTCAAACATGCCACTCCTTTGTGTCTTTCTGCTGGCTTTTCCCCAATCATGACTTACCCTAAATGCTCAAGCACTCCCTTCCACATACATGCTTTTCCTGGTCCCTCCAGCCACTGGTGCATTACCCCAGGGTTACCTTTTGGATTTTGCTTTTCATTTAGATGAAGTCTCCCTCAGCAATATGTAAGACCCTTAAAGGAAAGGACCATTTCATTTTTATCTTGGTTTTCCCAGCACTTGGCCCATAGTGGTTACTTCATAAATGCTTTTTATGTGATACAAAATAGTATGTGATAGTAAGAATGTATCAGAGATGGAAAGCCAAGTAAATAGTGTAAGATTTATTGACTGAATGATTTGGGGAGACTTCTTTGGAAAAAGTTGTATTTGATTTGAGCTTTAAAATATAGGCAGAAATTCCAAAGGGCCTGGTAAAGAATTCCAGTAGTATTAGGAATTATCTCCTGGATGACCCAGACTCCTCAGAGTACAGGGTGGGGGCAGAAGGTCATCTACTTTGAGAATAGGAGAATACAGTATGTGGTGTCTTTTCTCTGCTGAGAATCTCCAATTTATCCTATATATATCTTGTTTTTTGATAATTGTTTGAATGGTGTCTTCCCATTAGAATCTTTGCACACAGGGGTGTCTTTTGCCTTTCTTTGTATCCCTAGTGCTTAGCACAGCTCTTGACATATAGTAGGTGCTTAATAAATGCATGTCAGGTGGCTGGCATTGGAAAGGTTAATGTAATGTTAAATTGTGGAAGGTTTTGAGTCATCCTTGACTTCATGGCAACAATGAACAGACACTTTTTTTGGTTATGAGTTATAATAAATTCACAGTAATTTTACCTTACGTTTGTAGGCTTCTTTTAACTTTTTAACATACTTTTAGTCTTTGCCTCGTTTGTCTTTCATAACTACCCTTTGAGGCAGGCAGTGTTATTATTATTCTCCACTTTCAGATGAGAAAATTGAAGCCCAGTGACTTACCCACGTTTACAGCCTCTTTATAGTGACTGTCATATGGTGGTGGAGTGTTATCCCTCTAATTTCTCCAAGTACGTTAATTTCTTGTATGTCATTTCTTCTTTCCAACAACTTTCTGAAGAATGCTTGGGAGAAGTATCATTAAACTTATTTTGTAGATGAGTAAGTGAGGCCCAGAGAGATTAAGTAACTCCCTCAAAAGTCACACAGCTAGTTTAGACTAGCTTGATGGCAAGTTCACATCAAATCTAGCCATGAATCCCACTGCCTTCTGGGGACTTAAAATCTACTAGGAGGTAAAATAGTTCATCATCATTATTCATTTCAAGATGCATTTCTTAAGTATGTTACATGTCAGGCACCAACTCACTTCAGCAGAAATTGTGTGGGGAGTTTTGTGTTTGTGAGATGAAGAGTTTACAAAAGAGAGGATCCTTGTCCTCAACATAAACACTTGAGAGCAAAGAAAAAAATGAAAAACACATTGATGCATTAAAACCTTCAAGTTTTCACAAAATGTTAGGCCACCTTGATGGTGTGCCTTTAATGTTAGTATGGCCTTCTCTTGCTCAGTGCACGCTGACATTAAGATAGGAAGCCCCTCAGGGAATTTTCTGTAGCAAGCTTTTAATGTGCTTGCCAGGGATGATCAATATTTCATTTTGATCACATTTGGCATTGATCCAAAGAAAGGGGGCAGGATCTTTTTTTTTTCTTTCCTGAGTCATGCTTCAAATACTAGAACAATGAACTTTAAGAATAAAATTTGGTTGGTTTTCCCAGAAAAAAAGGTAATGAACAAGATGGCTTTCGAAATTTTCTTCTGGTCCTCTCTTCTCTGTGGATATTTGAGAGTTAGAGTACCCTGGTACAAACTCCAGGATGTAGAAATAGAGATTAGATTTGCATTGCTCAGCTTCATGGGGAAGAACTGGCCTTTATGAAGTGACATTTCAGGGAGGCAGGTGTCACATGAGGGTAAGGAAGACCTTTCTACCAAATAAAGCTATTCAAAAAGGAAAAGATTTGCTTTATAATTGTGAGCGTCCCATTACTTGCAAAAGAATTGTTTATCATGATTGTTGTAGTGGAGACTCTTTCACCAAGGCAAGAGGCTGGAATAAATGATCTTTTCCAACTATAAAATTCTCTGATTGCATAATGTTTACGTGCGATATCATGAAATGATATTACAAGAAGTGATTTGATTACTTAGGCTACTGGAAAAAACATTCACCAGCAAAATCTTAGGGGTTAGGAAAAAGTCATTGAGGGCTTCCTTTCTTTCAGGTGAGCATACATTTGAGCCATATTGAGTGTATCCTAGCTTTTAGAAAAGCTAGCATAGACAAGCTATCAGAGAAAAGTCAGTTTAGATGATAATGATTATAATTGATGACAATAATCACTAATATTCATATAGTGCTTTCACTAATATTCATACATAATTTCATATAATGCTTTACCTGTTCAATTCACACATCCAAAGACCAGCCAGTAGCATCTCACTAATATCTCACAACTGGACTGAAAAAGCAACCTGATATGACATTAAATGGGAAAGTACTGTGCTTTAATGGATTCATTTGTTCAATAAAACATGTGCTAATGGATCTTCCTCTTTTAGATGACCTTATACTAACCTGTCATTTTGTTATGACTTATGATTAGTTTATCATTGAAATATATTTAGGTTTTTCAAAGCAGTCTCATAAATTTACAACATGGGTCTGTATTTCTTTGTGTTCCTCAGGTTATGCTGTAGGAACTTTAGAAAACTGTTTGTAAATTAAGCTGAAATTTATTTATTATTGTTAGATTTATTATAAATATTATTATTAACAGTAATAAGTAGCATTTATATGACACTTTAAGGTTTTCAAAACCCTTTACAAATATCCCAATTTATTCTCACAACAACCCTGGAAGGTAGGTGCTGCTCTTATTCTCATTTTATAGATGGGGAAACTAAGACAGACAAAGGTTAAATGACTTTCCCAGGGTCACACAGCTAGTAAGAATCTGAGGGTAGATTTTTTCCATTTCCAGAGTTTTGAAGGAAATTGTCATTAAATATTTGAATAACTGTGATATGGAAGAAGGATATTTGTTCTGCTTGGCCAATCTTAAGAGTACAGAACTGGTACCTATGGGTGAAATTTCCAGGGAGGTCCATTTTGACTTGATGCAATGAACAGTTTCCTAAGAATTGGAACCAAGAGTGCCTGAGGTGTTAATAAGATCCCTATCCTTGGGTGTCCAGAAGTCTAAATAATCATGTCAGGTAGAAGATGGCACTATATGATCTTCAACTTCCCTTCTAGTTTTAATTCTGTGATGATAGTCAGTCGACAAGCATTTGTTAGGAGCCTGTGTGCTGTGATAATACTCTAATGATTGACCAATAAAGAGGATAGGGTTGGTGATTTAACTTGGTACTTCATGGCTTATGGACCATAGCTAGGCATTGAAGAGGCTATTTACATGGATAGCCCAGCCCAACACTTTGTGTGTTTGTTCTAGTTCCCCTAATTCACTGAGGCACTAAGTAGCTAGTGATGTCCATGGACATATCCCTTCTCAGAACATTGAAGGGAGATGCCCTCTTTTCTGGAGCTGACCCTGGAGCCAACACCTAGTTGAATAGCCTGATGGACTGCAGCATTGACATACTTTCTAAGGAAGTCAGATCTTATTGCCTAATGACAAATGCTTTTCTGGACAGTGTCCGGTGGATATACCACTTCATCTCACTAAGTTTCAAAGCCTCAAGGCCCAAACTTGCAGAAATCATTTAATAATAGTAGTGAATCTCTACAGATCAAACAGTCCTTATTTATATGATCTATATTGTTAATGAGGAAAATGTGGCCCTGAAAGATGAAATGTCTTGCCAGAAGTCATAGCTGTTAAATAACAAGGCGCTACAGGGACGCAGATTTTGGTCCTATACCTAATGTGCCTCCGTCATAACATGTATCTTCCTGGAAATGATCCTGGTAGATCTCAGGATCATAGATTTTAGAGCAGGAAGGTTTCCTTATTTTACCAGTGAGGAAATTGCCCCAGTGAAAGAAAGTGTGCCCAGAGTCATACAGCTTATGATTAATGAATCAGAAGTTTTGAACTAGAAGGGAACTTAGAGGCCTTCTATTCAGACACTCTCATTTTACAGATTAAGAAATTAAGGCCTAAGGAGACTGTGATTTCCCTGAAGTCACACAGCGTGATTTGAACCCAGGTTCAGAGTCATAATTTGAACCCAGCTCCTTTGATTCCAAGTCGGGCATATTGCTGCTGTACCACACTATCTGCCCTGGAGCTGGAAGTCAAATCCATATCCCTTAATTTTTTTATTCTTAATATAGTTTATTTTGTTAAGTATTTCCAAATTACAGTTAATTTTTTTAATATTCATTTTTAAAAAGTTTCAGTTCTAAATTCTTGAGAAAGCAAGCAACATTCCTTGATTCTAAATCCAGTAATCTCCCTTTGCAACACATATGAGTTAGGAGCCACTGATGTTCTTTTTCCTTATACAGTTAATGCATTTACTTTTTAGTATAACTTAATTACCAGCTTTAATTTTGATCTGAGAGAATGTTGCAGGATGCAGCAACATCATGTGTCGTTGTCCAGAGCTGATGGACATAGATTATATACACATTGTCCTGTCCACCTCCTTGAACCTTGGATTCTTCATCTCTGTGATGTGATAACAACACTTGATTTACCCACTGTTGCTGAGTTACTTAGAGGATCAAATGAGATACACTTGATTCTATTTATAACCATAAAGTACTGCTTCACTGTGTGCTGTCATAATACCAAGAAGTAGGCTGCTGGAACAGATGAAGGCTGGCCCTGGAAGCCGGATGATCTGGTTCAGATCTTACCTCTGTGTGACCCTGGGAAAATCACTTCATTTCTCAGTCCTCCAGGTAAAGCTCTCAGACCCTGAGTTGCAAAACCATTGCAGAGCTGTTTTGGAAGAGGAAATTTCCTCTCTGGGACTTCCCAGTACTAATGAAATCACAGGTCTGGGGAAGAAATCACAATGGCACTCTACTTTAATAAATAACACAGAAATGTTGGCATTTTCCTGTGTGTGTAAAACACAGAGATTGTGACCGAGAGATTGCGCATACGAGTGAAGTAGAGAGATTTTAGTTTAAAAAAGAAGTATGGTCCACCCTGATACTTTATAGCCATGAGGATGATGGGTTTGGGACAAATTTCAAACAGTTTTTGGCCTGGGATGAATGCAGCTTACGTTTTCCTTGGCACTATGGGAATTCCTTTTGGCTAGGACTCTGTGGTGGAAAGGTTCTTTGCAGCCTGTTTGAAGGATTATCTACTGGGAGGATGGGAGGGGAAGGGGATGGCTCTTCTTCAGCCTCATTGGGAGATATGTTTACTGTAGAACAGATCTTGTTCTCCTGGGACCCCAGGGAGTCCAGAGGGAGCCTGTAAACCAGCCCTGGCCCGAGGAACATAAACAAGGGAGTGCCCTGAGGAGCTGGTGTGTAAGCGGTCCTGTTAGCTCCTTCCTAAGAGTCTTGGTTCCCCAGAGATGAGAATAGGAGTCACTGGTAAGTGTTCAGAAGGGAAGTGGAAAGAGCTTCCGAACTTGGAGTTAAAGACAGGCTTGAGTTCTTGCTCCAGCACTCCGCAGACCTGTGACTTGGAGTGAGCCACTAAAATGGGGATACTGACATTGGAATTTGAGGGCAGTTGAATGGACAACCTACAGATACCCTCCCTCCCCGCCTCCCTTCTTTCTTTCCTTCCTTGCTTCCTTCTGTCCTTCTTCACTTCCTTCCCTCCTTTCCCTTTCTTCTGCCTTCCTCCCTCTTCACTCTTTACTGTCTTCTCCCTTCTTCCCTTCTTACTACGCTTCTCATGCTCCCTCTCTCCAGATAGAAAGTGAGTTGGGTCCAGTTCTGTATGCAAATATGGAGTAATAGAAAGACTTGGAATTAAGATGGCCTAGCCTCAAAATCTCTGCCTTGTATTAGTGATGCCCCGCCTCCATCACAACCCCTCTTGGAAAGTCATTTTCAGCTGTATGTGCTCCAGACTATTCTCTAAAATTTACTTATTCCTAGATAGCTCTCTGTGTATATCAGTGGAGAAAGTTTTTACTCTGGAGGATCCTTATCCTTCATGTATTTGGTGATTTTTTTAGACTCCTTACTTCATGGGGTTCATGTGTTGAAAATGTTTTACAAACCTTAAACTCCATGTAAATGGTAGTTATTTGTTGTAGACCACTCAGTAAATTATCTTAACCTCCAAGTTCAGTTTTGAATGCACTAAAGCCCAGAGCTTTGTCTCCCTCACCCTACTCTCTCCCTAGCAGACTCCTTAAAGCTCATTTATTATTCCCTTTTGCAAAGTGTATCCTTTCCCCCGACTATCCTATTACAGTGGCTAGGAATTTATGAGATAGGATTGGTCAAAAAATCATTTAGGCCCAAAGATATATAAAGTCCATTAGCAGAGCTAATGGCTTGAGGGAAGCAGTATGGACTTTTCCCTCATTCCCTTTCCAACAATTCCTTGATAGCAAATGTGGTAAAAATTGAGTACTGTTTATCTGGGATGATGGTAGACTGACCTGGTTAAAGGAGGGAGTATTGCTAGACAAGCAAAGAAAAAAGGACCTTGGGAAAGAATGATTATGAAGAAGACTTGTAACTGTTGCAGATAGATGAAGGAAAAGTGGGTTCCAAAGAGAAAATACTTACAAGAGTTTTGTTTTTCCCTTTTATTTTTTCCAACGGAGGATAGAAAAGAGAACTAGATTTTTATTGACTAAAAAAATGAAATTAAATATAACAAAAAGATGCAAAAGTAGTCTTAACACTTATTGCACATATGTAATCTTGTGTACATTATGGTAGGGGGTCTGTGAGCAGAAGACTTTTCAAGGGGAATGGAAGGATGTTTTTAAGATAGCCCAGATGAGGTGATACCTGTGTTGGCATATAGAAAAGGAGGGTTTAGAGAAGTGATAGAGAATTGGTCATCCCATTTGTAAGGGCCTTCTGCCTAGGTTGCTGGTATTTTGTGGCTCTGACCATCATGAAGATAGTCAGTTAAGTTCTGAATACCACACCTAAGACTAGCTGTTTGGTTCTGTCTCAGGAACTGTACTCGTCTCAGGTACACTGCTTGTGACTTTTTTTTTTTTTTTTATTAATTTTTTTATTTTTTTAATGTTTAACAATCACTGCCATACAATTGCGATTTTATCCCTCCCCCCCCACCCCCCACTACCTCCCTCCCTCCCCACGACTGCATACAATTCTGTATAGATTCTACATATACTTTCCTATTGAGTATATTTTCACTATAGTCATGCTATGTAGTCAGACTAAGATAAATGAAAGAATCCGTATAACAAATCAGAACATGATACTGCTTGTGACTTTTGAGACATGGTTAAGTGGATTGTTACCTACCTGCCTCATCCATTCAGTAGTTTATTAAGTACCTATCATCACCAAGGCCTAGGTCCTAGGTAAGTGGCGAGACAAAGATAAAAATGAAATAATCCTGGCCTCAGGTAGCTTATATTCTACTGCTGCAATACTACATTTATGCAAATGAGTGCAGGATAATTTGAGGAAGGGGAGTGCACTAATTAATAATGCAAATGGCCCTATTTTATAGTATATTTGTCTTTTTAAACTTGTGGATGGAAGGTTCTATTTAGAGAAGAGACTTGATAAATAACTGGATGCTGTCCATTCTCTCCCTCTCCCGTTGTTCAAGAACTAAAATATGCAAGGACCCAATTTTCTTTCTTGGTCCAATTTCCTCTGCCCTGTCATTTAGTTCCACCTCTTTTTTCTGGAGCTCCCACTTCACTCGGGATGCACTGGAGGAAAGTTGTCTACAGGTGAGTCTACATGGCATCATGGAGAACTCTGGATTAGAAGTCAGAGATCTGGGGTCTGTCTGTCCTTGCTGTGGTACTTTACCAAGGTCAGTTCCCTTCACTTCCCAGGGTTTTCATGTATGAAGTAAGAATGGGTTGGACCGCATTGCCTCTATGACCTGGCATATCCGTTATTCAATATCCTACTTCCTAAGGCCTTTCCAGCTCTGATACTTAGTGTTCTAAGGTCCCTTGTCTGCTCTTTCATTCTGTTCTTGGTCCTAAGCTTTTTCCAACAGAGATGGTCTATGTTCTAAGGCCCGTTCTAGGTCTGACATTCTGTGTTCTATCCCTCCTCCGCCAACATTCCTCATTCTGTTCTGAAATTTTTCTACTTTACCCTAAGATATTGGTGATTTCGTATGTACTGCCTCCCAGGAATATTTGCATTTTAAAGAATGGCAGAGGAGAAGGCAACCTATAATACCAAAGAGTGAATCTCTAGTGGTGGAATGTTAGCCACTGTGATACCTAGGATATTTGTGGTCAAGGAGGCTTGCCTATGAATTCATATGCTGTAGGCAGCCACCTACTCTAGGCAATAAGTCTGGCCCAGCTGAGGGTCACTAATGTGAGCAGCCAGGTGATATAGTGGATAGAGTGCCCAGCCTGAAGTCAGAAAGACTCCTCTGAGTTAAAATCTGGCCTCAGATATTTAGTATCTGTGTGACCCTGGATCACTTAACCTGGTTTGCCCTAGTTTCCTCATCTGTAAAATGATCTGGAGAAGGAAATGGCAAAGTACTCCAGTATCTTTGCTAAGAAAATTCCAAATGGGTCATGACACAGCTGAAAATGACTGAACAACAAGTGTGATGTGGTTAAAAAATATGCTGATCTCAGAGTTAGGGTTTAGGTTTGGGCTCTTCCACTTAGGAACTATGAGAGCTTAGACAAATCAGTTTGTTATTATATCCATTTATTTGTTATCAGCACCTTAATATGACAGGTACTAGAGAGACCAAACCAAAATCAAAACAATCCAACCTTCATAGATAAAGTAAGGAGGCTGGCCTTAATGATCTTTAGCTAAGGTCCTTTCTAACTCTAATATTCTACACCCTAGGTTCAAAGGTTCATTCCAGCTGTGACTTTCTAGGTTTTATTTTGGAAGTTCCATCCCAGCTTTGCTATTATTTTAGGTTCTAGTTTCTGAGTCCCTTCCAGCTATAACATTCAAGGTTCTATGTTGTAAGGTCCCTTCCAGCTCTGATATTTTAAATGCTGTGTTCTGAGGTCCCTTTTACCACTGACATCCTGTGATTTGGAGAAATTGTACAAAAGAACATCAAAGACACAGCAACCCCTTGATTCATAAAACGTCTTGGAAACAAGGCCTCCTTTTACAGAGCCAGGTTGGGTGCCAAGGGTGTTGGAGAAAGTTTCAGTCTCTTTAGGGCTGGGTCAGTGGTAGCAGCAGCTGAGGATTAGTATAAAGAAACAGTGATGCTTTTTCAGGTCTAGTGAGCGAGCCAGGGTTCAGGCCTGAGGAAGGGAACAGCTGTGTTCCTGAGTCTTTCATTGCCCAGTGTCCTTGGAGATGTGCCATTCATGCCTCAACCGTGTTGTTGTCCCTAGGTCTCAGGGTCAGGAACAGGTCTTGGGAGAGGCAGCAGAAAGGAACGGGAGCCCCTCCCTGCCCCATTTTCTATTCTCTATTGTGATTAATCCAATTACCATCAGACTCAATTTAGCATTTAATATTTTGAATAATAAATAAGCCTGAGGGCCAAGGTAGAGCGTTGTACCCATAAATCTAGATAAGGTTTTGTTATTGGAGTTAAGGCCTCTTCGTATCAAATGAGATAACATGTGGAAAGTGGTTTGCAAAACCATAAAGCCATCTATCAATGTGAGCAATTATTTATTATTATTTTTACTTGAGGTATAAAAATTAAGCTTCCTCTAATTTTCCAGGAGAGAAAGAAAAACGGTTAGTGTTTCTCATTAAACTCAGAGACGTGCATTTATCCTGGATGTGCCCACTACCCAGTTGTTTGGCTTTGGATAAGTCTTTTCTCCTCTTGGGACATGGAGTAAGTGATAATGATAACAGCGCTAATTCATATTTCTCTAGCGCTTTCAGACTTCCATAGTAGTTTCTACATATCCCTCCCCATGAAGGAAGAACAAACATTGCCGTTTTACAGAGAGGAAGGCTGATAGGTAGAAAAGATAACCGACTTACTTAAAGTCCCAAAGTTAGCAAGTACTGGAGCTGCTACGCTGTGATGGTCTGATTTCATATTGACTTTTCTCCCAGTGGAATGGACCAGACCACAGGTGCCCCTCCCACTGATTAAGGCTCTGTCTAGTGGTGGTTAAATTATCCTTGATGAATGGGAGTCTCCTAACCCTGACCTTAGATAATATGCCCTGTGCCTTGTTAGGGGGTGATCCCAATGGCCCATTTCCTGTCAGCAGGTGAAAATGACAGATGGTGGAGTTGGATAATGGCTATATTAAAGCAGAAGCTGCTTTGGGTTCCTGCTGAGGACACGTTATACTTTAATAGTTTGTTATTACTACTACTAATAGTCAGTGTTCCTATTGAACTTTAAAACCTGAAAAGTGCTTTGGAAAACATGATCTCCTTTAGTTCTTACAGTGATCCTGTGAAACAGGTCCTGTTATTATTCTGATAATAATAATTATAATAATAATAAAGATAAGGAAACTGAGGCTCAGCTCACATAGGTTAAGTGACTTGTCAAGATCATACAGTGAGAGTCAGAACCAAGATTCAAACTTCTTGTCTCTCATCCTGTTCTTGGACTTCATCATTACCATGGACATAAATCAACTGTGTTGTCTCCACCTCTCTGATAAAATTCCTGTAAAGCTTGTTAAATCTGGTACCTTTTCCTTATTTCAGTTTCTGGAGGGGGAGCTCCATGAGGACAGGGCTGGGCATTTGTCATATAATGATCAGCACAAGGGTTTTCACATAGTTAAGTGCTCCCCAAAATGAATCAGTGAGTAGAAATAATCTTGTATCCTAAGTCCAGAACACTACTTCTCATTTCACAGTAGTGCCAGAAAACACTTTCCTTTTTTATTTCCACCTGTCTTAATCCTTTCAGACATCCAAACCCCAAAGTGGGGTAAAAATACCCACAACTCTGATTAACAAGCTGTTCACATCTATAAAATGAGGAGGCTGGGTTAGTTGGTCCAGTTCTAAGATCTAAAGTCCTTTCAACTCTCAAAAGATCTTATGACTTATACCCCTCCCCTCCCCAAAATTATCTGTTAAAATCCCTCCTTTCCTTTAAGGTCAAACTCAGGTGCAACAGATTCCAAGAAGCTTTCTCTGACCTCCCAGGTGATGATGATCCCTCCCTCCTTAATTTCACCTAACATTTATCTGGATCCCTCTCACACTTACCTCCTTCTTTCATCATATGTATTTTTTTTTAAAAAAATAACATTACTATAACGTTAATAAACAAAAACAAATGATCAGACATGCACAATACAACATTTAACAAAGTGAAGTCCACACTAATTACAAATAGCAAAGAAGGATAAGAATGTTCTCGTTGTGTATTCCTTCTATATCTCTGAGAAGTTCCTGATGCTACAGCCTTGCCTCTCTTCTTTTCCCCTATCTTTCCCTTTCTCTTTTTCTTTCCCTTCCTTTTCCATCCATCAGTCAACAAATATTTATTAAGTGCTTACTTTGTGCCAAGTACTGTGCTATACCATAATTTATTCATTGTCCAATTATTTGAATTTTGTTTCACTATTTTTTGCTATTGCAAGTATTTCAAATAGATCATTTAGAAATACTATTATATGTAGATAGATAGATAGATAGATAGATAGATAGATAGATAGATCCCTTTTCCCTTTTAAATATTATTTTAGGATAAAATCCTGGTTTGTTTCACAGAAGGCTATGATCAGTAAGGTGTTACTGTGCTTATTTCCAAAGTGTTCATATTAGCCTGCAGTCTCACCACCAACGTACCTGTTTCCTTTTGTCCCACCAGCATTGGATTTTTATCAGTCTTTCCTTTTTTTTTTTTGACATTCTAATGGGTCTAAAATATCTTTGGATTGTCTTGATTTTCATTTCTCTGATTATTAGGGAATTTGATGTATTGTCATGTAGTTATTGACTTCCTGTAGTACTTAACTGATAAAGTCGTGATCTCAGAGGATGGGCCAATAAAATAATGTGTACGGAGAACTTTGTAAACTCTGAAGCACTTTATAAACGTTGCCTGTTTATATTTTCTGCTTCAAAAATGGTATGTTTAGTACTTAATCTCCAATTTCATCCTTGTAAGTATTATCTCCTTTGGTGAGAATGATAACCTTACCATACCCTCTCAATCTAAGCAATTCTTGTCTAGTCCCTCCTCTGAATCCTCCACAGGAGGTCTGGCCAAAGTACTAGGGATGGGGAATCTGGGCCTTGAGGCCCTCTAGGTCCTCAAGTGTGGCCCTTTGACTAAATCCAAACTTCACAGAACATATCCCCTTAATAAAAAGATTTGTTCTGTGGAACTTGAACTCGGTCAAAAAGGCTGCACCCAAGGACCTAGAAGATCACATGTGGCCACAGGTTTCCCACCCCTGTTAGGCTTACTTTTCCCTTGTCTGATCATTGCATGGATGTTATGAAAACACACAGGTTGCAATGTCAGTCAGCTATTGGTGTTCAATATTATCATCATTTTGGGGGTGTTTACATATTTCCCCATCACTAGATTGTAATCTCCTTGAAAGCAAGGGCTATGTCTTATCAAGGTGATAGATGGTGCAGTGGATAGAGTGGAGGGCCTGGAGTCAGGAAGACTCTTCTTCTTGAGTTCAAATATGACCTCAGACATTTGCCAGCTGTGAGGCCCTGGGCAAAGCACTAAACCCTGTTTGCTTCAGTTTCCTCATCTGTAAAATGAACTAGAAAAGGAAATGGCAAACCACCCCAGTATTTTTGCCAAGAAATGGGATGACAAAGAGTCATACACTACTGAAAATTACTAAAGAACAACATATCTTATCTATGTTTATATTCCTGTTATAAATGCTATGTTAGGTACTGGGAGAGATACAAAGTTAACGTAAGACCAAGGCCGTACCCTCAGAGAGTTTATAGTCAAAGTTGAAGGATAATTCACCAACATCTAAAACCTTATTATAGAGTACTATATAGTAGATCCATTGGAAAGGTACAAAACAAGATGGCACATGAGATCTGAGCATTATTCCTAACAAATGCCACAAAAATAAGGAGGATCAAAGATTCCTTCATGAAAAAAGTAGTCTTTGAATTGTGCTTCATTTGGAGGTTTCTGCATAGTGTGCACTCAATATTTATTAACTGAGTAATAATAACTGATATTTGTATAGTACTTTGCAGTTTATAATATGTCTGACCATTATACTGAGTTTGATGATAGCTCTGTGAGGTCAGCAGGGTAGATATTACCATCTTGTTTACAGAAGAGGAAACTGAGGCACAAAGTGGGTAAGTGGCTTGCTTAAGGTCATACAGCTAGTGGCAGAGCTAGAAATCAAAACCAAACATTCTGACTCCAGGTCCAAAGTACTTTCCACGGTGCCACACGCTTTCTCAATAAAAGCAGCTCAATTTGGTAAACAGAGTATTTGAAGAATTTGAAGGGCTGTCATGGAAAAGATTGGACCTTTTCTACTTGGCCCAGAGGACAAAAGTAGGAACAATTGGGGTAACCTTCAGAGACAGATGTCAGCTCGAAAGAACAATGCTGTTCTTAAATGGCAGAGCTGTCCAGAAGTGGAATGGGTAGCCTTAGTAGTCAAGGACTTCTGGTCACTGGAGACCTTTAGTTAGAGGCTAAATAATGACTTGTCAAAGATTTGGTAGAGGGCATTTCTTCTTACTTTACATAGGGTCTCCACAAGGTGACCTTTGAGATCTTGTCTCATTCTGAGCTCACGTGAGTCTGATTCTGCAACTTCAGGCCGTCACATCAGTCACTTTTCCTGCTATATTCACCAATTGACAGGGACCAAAATGGGCACATTTTATTCATTTAAAAAATAATAGAAACAATGAAACACTGAACAAAACCTAATTTGCATTTGAAACAGGAAATGATATCTTGCCAAATGTAAATGGTTTCAGTTGCCAAAAGGTTTGACCTTGAGTAGAGATACCACTGGTTTTGTATGGGTTCTAAACATTCGCTTAAGAACATGGAACATTGCTTCCATTCTAAGTTTTAACTTCCTGTGTTTAATAACAAACAACTGCAGATTTGAATGAAATTTCCTTCTGAAAGGTGACCTAGACTTCCATGTCTCTGTGAGAAGACTGTTCATGTGATTTTTCATGATCATCTCAGAAAAAAGATATTTCCGTTTTCCATACTCACGTGAGAGGAATAGGGCTATGATTTACAGGCTCATCAGAGAGGAGTCCCCTAAGACTACATGGCTCTGACTTACATCTTTACAAAAGAGGAAGAGGACTGTGACTTACAGTCACCCACCATGATTGTGGACGTGGCATAAATTCTGATTTTAGTAAGCATGACTATTTTCCTAATTGTCTTAACTTACCAAAATGGCCTTGAGTCTGTGACATATCAATCAATTAAAAAACATTTATTAATTACCTACTTTGTTCCAGGCACTGGTGATAAAAATACAAAGAATGAAACAATCTCTAATATCAAGGAATTTGTTCAGAGGAACTGAGGATAAGAAAGGACTGGGAGAGGGACTAGAAAATGATAAATGTCTTCAACTATTTGAAGGGCTATTTTGTTGGAGAAAGATGAAACTTGTTCTAGCTGGCCCCAGAGGGTAGAACTGAAAGGAATTGATCGAAGTCACAAAGAAAGAGGTCACTGCAGCTTGATGGAAGCACTTACTGACAGTTAGAGTTGTGCATCCTTGGGGTGGGGAGGGATTGTTTCCCCTCCTTGGAGATCTTCCAAACAGAAGCTAGACCTTCACTTGTCAAGACTGTTTCTGTGAGGATTCCTTTTTTGGGTAGAATTTAGACTAGAGGGCTATTGGCTATTCTTACGAACTATCCTTCTACCCTGGAGCACTTGTTGTGATGCTTGGTATCAAGAACACACTGCGTAATAGGACAATGATAGAGCATTTGCTGAGAGTCCAGACTGGATCCATTGTTTTCTACTTGGCTAGGTCTTTAGCAATGAATTAAAAGAAATACAAATTGGAAGATTTTTTGTTAAGTTTCCACCTAAATTCTGGTAGCACAGATTAATATAGTAATTGCACACTGAACTTCAGGTGACCTGAGCACTGCTGTGGGTTCCGCCATCCACTCACCCTCTAAGCTAACAAGGGAGAGAAAACTCTCAAAATCCTTCTTAATAAATACTTTAAGTGCAGGTCTTTTTCTTCCCCATTCTAATACCAGGTAGAATCTAAAGAGATAATTGGCAGGCATCATTATTTTTATCCCTGCAAATATTTATTATTAAAAACCTTTTTAATTACATTCTGGAGCAATGTTTTTCTTTCCCAGTCTATTTTAATCTATTTTTGGCCATCTAGCTCAAATGGTTCACTTAAATTACCAAACTTGAAATGTTAGATGACAAAATTGCAGGGCCAGCTTAATGAGGGCTCTTCCTCATACATAATTAATATAATGAATCAACATAAAGAGCCAGAACAATAAGAATAAAATATGAACATGATAATGGAATGGAGGAAGAACAAGAATCAGAACAAGGTTGTATCTAGTACAGTTGTATTCAGTAGCATTATTTTGCTTCCTAATCTAGGTCTGAACCCTATCATGTATGTTATTGGGCCAAAGAAGTGAAAAATCCCTTCAGGGATATTTCAGGAAATCAGTATTCTCTCCAGCAAATTTAATTAGGGCTTTTGAATCAGTTTTTCCAGGTTTCACCCATTATACTTTATGAGTGATAAAATTGAAACTAAGCTTTCCCCTCAATAAAGGAGCTGCTTTTGGTACCCAGTGGCTTAATAAATAGGCAATTATGCTTAAACCATTAGTCCATGTATGTATTTGCTCTCTCCTATTTATTCTGGGAAAATTCTGAAAAACACTTAAGTAAACGATCACATATAATGGTAGAGAGTGTTGCTATGGTAAATGTATATTTTCAGTATTTTATTAACCTTTCTGCACCAATAAAACTAAATGAGGATGCTGTCCTGTTATTTGATAAAAAATTAGATCCCTAGGGAAACCAAAATATCAATTGGAGAAATTAACACTATTTGTACGTTTCTTTATGAGGAGCAGGCACATTTTGAGCTTAAAAGTTATTGGCAGAATTTGTCTTTTAATTATAAAGACACTAAACTGAATTGGTAGTTTTGATTCACAGTTCTGTAACTTACAGAGCTTGTAGTATTTTCGTCATAGATAGCATTCCATAGAATCAGAGAATTTAAGAATTGGTAGGGATGTCCAAGATCATGTAGTCTGATTCCTACCTGGCCGAGAAGCAAACCAGTAATATCCACAGAAAGTTATTCAGACCCTGCTGAAGACCTCCAGTGACAAGGAATTCACTATCTCTCCATTTCATTTTTGGACAGCTCACTTTGTTATTAGAATTTCCCTTGAGTTAAACTAAAAATCTGCTTCTGTGCAGTAGAAGAGGTCATGCAATAATGTTGTGTTACCATGAGAAAGGTATATCTTTCATCATTTCACTGAAGGTCGAGAGTTCCCTTCTTCCTTTGTAAAGGCTTTTATGAACAGACAGAATGTTAGAATGGAAGTGTTGATTTGAACCCAGGCCTTCTGATTCCAGGCTTATCTTTCTTTCTGCTACGCCCAGTGGAAACTTACTTTTAACTCAGGGCTTTGAGGAAGACTTGACTAAGGAGTAGCTTTGAAGAGTAGTGTATTCTCACATTATGGGAAACTAGATGGGTCACCTATAAGCAGCAGAAGAAGGTAATGGGAGAGAAATTCTTCAACTTGCCATCAAAGCTTCCGGCTTGCTTAGAGTATATTTCCTGGCCTTATTCCATTATAGTAACTTGGCCTACAAACCTGATTTTTTCAAAATGGTACCTCATTTATGACCCTTTATAATATTATACACATATAAATAGTTGTGCAAACATTTATATTCTCAACTTTTGGGTCTCTTGTTATTGTGCTTGGAAAAAAAAACTTTCAGTTTAATGATAGTTTCGGTGATAATATAGAAAGGTTTTTCTAACCCATATTTCCTGTGAATTTTTTGTTTTTTGTGTTCTAAGGTTCCTTTTATCTCCAACATTCATGTTTTGTGTTCTCAAGTACCTGCTGGTTTAGCACATCTTCTGCTTGAGTGGATAGAATGCATTCCTCAGTAAAAACAAATGGCCCTTTAGAGACCATTTAGTCCAAACCTATTTTTCCAAAGATAAAGAAAGTTCGCGAGACAGAAATCAGTTGACCAAGGTCATGTGACTAATCATTTGTAGGAAGGATGCTTTGGATGTAAGGGTTCTGATTCTAAGTACAACACTGTTTCAACTATACCCAGGGAAAAGCATTTTTTTAAAAAAGGAGTGGATGTCTGCTCCTATGATTTCATCAGTGTTAGAACTCCCTCCATGCGTGGAGATCAGCTGATCCTACATAATGTCTATAATTTATAGTCTGAGAGTTGTCTGGGGGCACTGAGACAAAAAATTGAAACTTGCCAATGGTTACAATGCCAGTGGGTGTCAAGTAGTAAGGCTTCCAGCTCCGATGATTGCTTTCTTTCTACCACTACTCACGGTTGCTTTTTACAGCATTCAATAGTTATATATTAAGCCCTTATACAAACGTAAGCATAACAAATACTGATCTTTCAAATATTCTCCATTTAGGCTTTACTGAAATACACACAATCCAGCTGTTTATTGTCTGACCTAGTCCCTTCCAATGAATACTGGATTATTCTTCCTGTCATTGTAACATCCCTAAAGTGCTGTACTTGGGGACTTTCCCTCTTGTTATGATTGGTGGTTTGGGCATCTATAGGTATGAGGGTTAATTAAATCAAGTGATGAAGTTTGTAGAACAGGGAATGGTTCATTAGGCCCTGCGTGAATTAACGCGTACAATCTGTTCACAATACCCCAAGTGCCATTCATGGAGACAATGTAATTACAACTTACACAGAGTTTCATTAGCTGGGCTTTTCTTCTGCTAGGGTTGACATGGATGTGTCCCTACTAACATGCAGAAATGGTGTTGGAATGGCTTGATCCCAGTCATCTGAGCATACAGAGACTTCCCATAAGTAATTTTGTCTAGGGAATTTTTGGATACAGCAAACTCTTTGATGAAGCTTATAATAAATATAAGACAACGATCCCTATCCCATTTAGACAGTGACAAGTCTGAGAAAGACATAAACTATATGTCAGTATAGTTCCTGAATACTCATGGCTTGGTCGATTGGTTTTATAAACTATTTCTGCAATAATAGCCTGACATAGTGAAATAATGTTGGACCTAGAATCCGAAAGACTTAGGTCAAAATCATAGGACCATGGTTAAGTCACTGTCTCTTGAGCCGTATCTGAAAAAAATGGGGATAATAATACTTTCCTGAGGATTAAAATAATATGTGTGAAAGTACTTTGTAAACCATCAAGAATTATATTAAGTATGAACTATGAAAATGATTTCTTTTCAAGTAGTCATCAATAAAATTTGTTTAAAATGTTATTGTGTGATACCATGCTAGGTATAGAAACAATGATTACAGTAGAAAGATTTCCGAAGTTAGGAATCAAGAGACCCATGTCCTAGACCTACTAATCCCATAAACTTCTTGTCACTAAAATCTTTGGAGTCTCAGTTTCCTCATCTGTAAAATGAGGTAGTTGGTCCAGCTCTTCTTAAACTGTGGGTCAAGACCCCATATGGGGTCACAAAAAATTTGGCAACAGTAAAAGGTTTCTGAAGGTGCAAGGACCAAAGATTAATTCAAAGTCAAATGCATAATGAATCCGAGGTGTTTTGGCAGCACTTAACCATGTTGTATCCACACCTTCCCTGCAGCCTTAGTTCTGAACACAGAGCATGTATATGTTGCACTGTGCATGCCTGCAAAGCCACACACCTCAACTAAATCAGGTCATGAAATAGAAAAAGTTTAAGAAGCCCTTGGTGTCAAACTCAGGAACAGGGGCCCCTAAACTGTACATAAGGATCCCTGCCGGCTGTATATTGACCTAGAAAACTACGTATTAACATTATCTAAATTCTATTGCAGTTTTTGTTCTTTTGTTAAATATTTCCCAATTACATGTTACTTCAGTGAGGCTTGCTACCTGTGTTCGACATCTCTGGTTTAGATGATCTACAAGGTTATTTTTCTGCTCTGGCATTTTATGCATTGTATAATTTTATTCTTTGGCCTCCACCACCTCTGGCCTGGTTCTTTTCAGCTGTGACATTCTTTGTTTTATATTCTAAGGGTCTTTCAAGCTTCATGTCTTATTCCATGTCCCAGCATTCTTTTTCTATGTGTCTTATATTTACTAGTCCCTTCCCAATGTAATATTCTATAATTCTGTGACCAGAAGTCCTTACTGGACCTGATATGTACCTTACATAATTTTTTTAATTGATAAAGGTGAAGGTAACAGACACTATATAGAATTATCTATATTACTTACTTTTAGGTTTTCTTTATTTTCAGCTTAACAGTTTATTCAGTGATAATGGGAGATCTATTAAAATGGGAAAGAAAGGTCCTTTTATAAAAAAATTGGATTGCTGTTACATGTGCTGTTAACCTGGCCAGTGACTATTACTGTCCAGATTGCCAGTGGCTTGAATGATCTTGGATCTTGGATACCTGGGGAGGAGCAGGGAGAGGAGGGTCCCTGAGAAACCTTTTAAGGGACCTGTAAAGTCAAAACTATTTTTACAGTAATACTAAGACATTATTTGCCTATTACACTACTCCTCCCCTTTCCAACTGCATATCTGTGTGAGAATGGATTTCTTCTTATACTTCAACCAAAACAATATATCTTAGCATGTTGAATGCAGAAGTAGATATGAGAATCTGACTTTCTTCCACTGAGATTTGTAAAAATATGTAAAACAATGCCACTCCACTCCTTTTTTTTTAGTTTTGAAAAATATGGTTATTTTAAAAAATGTTATTTATGTTGACATGTATTGGTTTTGTTATTTTAAAATGAATTAATACATATTTCAATTATTTATCAGTTTTAATTTCTAACATGACGAATGTTGATAGATATAACCTATATTTCAAAAGGTCTTTAGGATCCTCAGTGATTTTTAAGAGTGTAAAGGGGTCCTGAGACCAAGAAGTTTGAGAATTGTTGGTTTAAGCCTGAAGTATTTGACAAGAAGTCATGTCCACTGATAAATGCGGATCATTTTCAATAGCAATTCTTAGATTTTCTCACACCTGCATTGTTTTTAGGGAAAATATTTTATCATATGTTGGGGAAATTACATAATTGCTTTGATTCAGCTATTGAGATTTTAACTGAAAACTGAGTGAATATTTAATCATCCTAGGTCAAAACTAGATCTGATGTGTGATTGGACAAAGATGATTGGATTGGGAACACTGGAAATACTGGGAGACAGCTCAGAGTACTGGGAAGACCATTGTACTTGCAGTTAGAAGATATGATCTGGTCCTATCCCTGTCACAAACTGAGACCTTCATTCTCTGAGCCTCAGTTATTCTGAATGTAAACTCCCTGAGGGAATACATTGTTTCCTTTTTCCTTTTTGTGTCCCTGGTGCTTAACAGAGAGATTCTTAATTTAGGATTTAACTTAATACTTTTAAAATATTTTGTTTCAATATGATTGGTTTTCTTTGTAGTCCTGTGTATTTTATTATATGCATTTAAAAATATTCTGAGAAACAGGCCATAGACTTTACCAGACTGCCGAAGGGCCTCATGATATGCCAACTCCTGTTCTCTCTAGCATATGATCTATACTTAATATATGCATGATATTGGTAGAAGCCCAATGTTAACTGCAAAATACCATACTAATATAAGTAGTTATTATTACCTATTTGAATGAACTAAGAGTATGGTGATAGGTTGCTTAAATAGTATTTCCAAGCAGAAAAGTATTAATATTAATTTAAATAAAAATTAATATTAATTAAAATAATTTAATTTAAATAACTGAATTAAAGTTTATTAGAAGCATTAATTAATATTGATGGTGACATTGTTTATATGCATATATGGACTAAATGAAATGAAAATTCATGGTTCAGCTGTATGCCCCTTATATTCCCTATAACCCTAGCACAGGGTCCTATACACAGTAGAACTTCATTACATGTTTGTTGGATAAATAAATGAAGATTCATCCAGCTCAGGAATGTTCAAGTCCTTCCTTTTCCCCGAAGATCAGCTCTGTAGCTATCTCCTCCAAGAAGGCTTCCCAGATTTCACTCAGCCCCCTCCCATTCATAGAG
The DNA here is from genome assembly GCF_028372415.1 of Notamacropus eugenii. Lineage (NCBI taxonomy): Eukaryota > Metazoa > Chordata > Mammalia > Diprotodontia > Macropodidae > Notamacropus > Notamacropus eugenii. The sequence goes on from NC_092877.1 coordinate 59,473,452, forward strand.
CACTCTTTGGAATCCGTCTCTTCCCAGATCTTTCATGTAGCACTTGGTTCAGTTTCTCCTTTATATCTGTCCTAGCTTACTGGACTGGAAAGTGCCCTGCCCTTGGAACTGGGAGATCTAATTGAGGCCCAACCCTGACACCTACTAGATATGGGGCTATAGAACGTCACCTGTCTATACCTGAATTTCCTCATTTGGAAAATGGGGATAATAATACTTGTGCTACCTACCTTAGAGGGGCGTTGGGAGGAAAACACTTAGTAAAATGTTTAGTGCCGTAGACATGAGATTCTTCTCTCCCCCTGTTCCTCTCCCTCCTCCCGCTCCATCTCTTCTCCTCTCCCCCATCCTTCTTCCTCTCCCCTCCTTCCTCCTCCTCTCCCCTTCCCTTCCTCTTTCCCTCCCTCTCTCTCCCTCCATTTTCCTCTCGCATTCCTCTTTCCCCCTCCCTTGCGCCTCCTTTCTTTCTCCCTCTCCCTTCCTCCTCCTCTTCTTTCATCTTCTTATTTTTGTACATGTATCATCTGCCCCTTCTCACTATTAGATTTTAAGCTGTTTGAGAGCTGGGACTATGGTTTATCCATTTTTATATCCCTAGTGCTGAACACAGTGCTCAAAGGTGGTTAATAAATGTTTGTTGAATAGGAAAGAACAAATGAAATGACTGAATCTCCTTGTGACTGGTGTACATCTGTGAATGTGTCTGTATTAGAGAGGTTCAGGGACCTGATAATGTAGAAGAATCAGTGAGGATGAACACAATCCCTCATGTCATGAATATGGAATGCAGTCTATTAACATGTAGCCAAATAGGTTGAAATGTCAAAACCGTTTATTTATTTGCTGCACAAGATTTTACATGATGCCATTACTTTTGGTCATGCTTGTTCACAACTCTCTTTATATGCTCATATTTCTTTTATATGATCATCATGATGGTGCTAATTTGGGTTTTCAAATTAGGTTTTCATGATGTTGTCATGTCAGCATCTGGATTCAAGATGTGCTGTTTCATAGGCATCCAAGCTGACTGTATTTGCACAGAACCCTCCTCCCCCCATCTAATTATTCATGGAGAACCTTGTGTATTGCACTAATGGGGATCGAAAGACATAAACAGTAATGAAAGTGGTTGTGTTACTACTCAGCAATTAAGTACACATGGAATACCATTCCCATAATTAAATTCAGAATCCTTGTCACTGGTTTGGGCCCTGGGTGGAGACTGTTTATCTTCCTGTTGCAAAGGTTACTAATGGAGTTAGGGATTTGGTAATAGGAATTACGAGGTACCCGGGCAGAAATGAGCATTTGTTTGTGTTGTGCTTTGTTTTGAAATTTGGAGTTAAATCTTCCTTCTCATCTTTCCCTGTCAGTCCCCTCCCTTCCATCTCCTCTCCTTCTCCTTTTGATCCTCCTATTCTGAAAGAAGGTCATTCTTAAGCAAAAAGGTCCAAAGAAGCAAGCCAAGAAAATGTAGTTGAAGGTTGTTTAGAAAAATTTGACTTGTGTAAAGTGGTTTGCTTCCAATTCTTATATATTTCTTTTTTAGTGCTGTGACTTTTAAGCATGTTGACATCCTTTTGAACCTTGACGTATAGGACTAAACCCCACTCCTCCACACTGTTGCATAATATGAGCTTTAGCTCTATATTGAATCACTAACATTTCATACATAGAAGCAGCTTTTTGGAGTGGGAGGCTGTGGTGAGCAAAGTGGGGAGCAGGCTAGGGAGGAGGATGAGGGAGGGAAGAAGACAGGATCAGAGAGATGAATAGTATACATGCTTCCTGGGTTGTCAGTGAGGCATATGATTGTCTCACCTTTCACGCTTAAAAGGAGGGAGAGTTAGGTTGGTGCGTGGAGGTAAGCAATCCTGAAGCTATTTTCTAAATTCAGTGGAAGGGTGCAACTCTGATTTTATTGGCTGATCTTACTTCCCTTTTCCCAGGACATTATAGACACCAGGATCAGACAAAAGAATCATAGGACATGTCCTATAGCAACCAAGGTTTGCTGTTAAAGCAGTGGTGACCCTCATTTCCCCTTCCTCAGGTGTGACAATAAAAAGAAGTGGTTAAAAAAAAATTGTTTTTCTGGGGCAGTGGAATGAAGCACCTTCTACAAGCGGGATGGACCTGCCCTGAGGTAGAGTAGCGTAGCTTGAGAGATGCCCCTCAAACATCTCCTTCCCCAAAGGCCTGTCACAGTGTGATTAATCATTTTGCATGATGGTATTGCCTTTCAAGTATCTTGTGCTGAAAACAACAAAAATCACAGAATGTTAGAGATGTAGAGAATCATATCATCCTAGAGGTTTTGAGAATCCAAGATTCCAGTCTTTTTACTTTTTTATTGATTACTCAAAAACATTTGACTGAGAACAAGATATAGCCTTAAAAGTCCTCTGCCAGCAAGGTTTTTCATATATACATATATATCCTATGTATGTATATATACATGTACACACATTATATTCACACATGTACACATAGATATGTATGTATGTGAAAATCATATGAGATTTCTTGAGAGATGTGTCCATAGTGATATCTTTGTTCAGTGTGCCTCTAATTATCAAACAAAGGACAAAACTGGAGACACGATGGCTAAAGATATTCTACCAAGGGGTGTGTTCTTCAGAAAGACATTAATAGAAAATAGTTTCTTCTTAGATGGTGAAATTTACCAAATATTCTTGTTTATGGAGGATGTTGTACTGATTACATCAAACCTCAGAGTACTTCAGAACCTCCTCCGTAAGATTTATGGTCACTAGAAAGAGATTAATTTAATAATTATGCAGGAAAATCAAATAGATGATATACAGCGTGTCCCCCAGATTTCAAGCTTTTGGGACACCCTGTATATTTCCAAGATCGTGATACATAATTAGGTGGACAGCTCACTGAATTAGTCTATTGATACTTATGTCTCAGAAACGTATTACACCAAGTACTACTTGTCTCCAGATGATGCTCCACAACTGCAAGTAAAGGAAAGCCATCATCTCAAAAGAATCAACATTGCAAGTGACTCAAAGGGCAAGGAGGCAGTAAGTAGACTGCAGCTTATCTCCAGTGACACCTTATTCCTGAAATGTTAGACATGTAAAAGCGGAAGAGGTGGAGCAGAACTGGAAGCAAAGTGGGTACCCCCAATTGAAGGATGGCTAAACAAATTATGGCCTATAAATTTAGTAGAATATTTTTGTACTATAGAAAATGTTGAAAAGTTGTTGTGTTCATCTTTCATTTTCGAAGAAGACTATGACATCAGAGAAATGATGACATGACTCGCACTTGACTTTGTTTTAAGTGAGGGAGGGCTGTGCAAGGTCACACCAGTCTCACTTTCTCCTCCTGAGCCATCTGGATCCAATGACCAGATATTCATCAGGATGACTGGAGATGGTGCAGGATGCAGTGGGAGTCCTTGGCCTTTTTAGGCTAAGGCCTAAATGTTGAAAAGTATGGATTCAGAGAAACCTTGGAAATCTTAGGAACTGATACCAAATGAAATAAAAAGAACTAGAACAAATGCAAAGACATCGGTTTTTAGACATGGTCAGTGTGTGGATTTGTTTTGCTTGATTATTCTCCTTTTTTTTTTATAAGGATCAGCTTTTACTCATCTATTTTTGATAGAACTAAGGAGACCCGAAGAACAAAAAATGTTGGAGTTAGAAGGGACCTTAGAACACCATCACAACTAACATTTATATAATGCTTACCATGTGCCTAGCACTGTGCTAAGTACTTTACAAGGGTCTCCTTTGATTCTCAACCCGGGCTTGGGAGGTAGCAAGCTGCTATTATTCCCATTTTACAGCTGAGGAAACTGAGGCAAACAGAATTCAAATGATTTACCTGGGATCACTCAACTAGTTAGTGAATGAGGACTTTCTGACTCCAGGGTCAATGCTGTATCCACTGGGACACCTCATAACATAGAATATTAGAACTCAAGTTTTTTTGTTGTTATTCAGTCCTGTCCGACTCTTTATGACCCCATTTGAAGTTTTCTTGGCAAAGATACCAGAGTGGTTTGCCATTTCCTTCTCCAGTGGATTAAGGCAAACAGAGTTTAAGTGAATTAGTCCTAATTTGAACTCAAGTCTTCCTGGCTTTCAGCCCAATGCTTTATTCACTGTGCCATCTAGCTTCCTCTACAGAGTTTTTATAGATCGTCTAATCCAATCACTTTGTATTCTAGAAGAATCAGCACACACTTCGAAAGTAAATCATGTTGAAAATATTATTAGAGATTTAAAAAAAATCAGCCAATCAAACATTTTAGGAAAGGGAAGAGATTTGTTTTTTTCCTGCTGATTTTTCATGGCCAAATCAGCTCCCAGGGTGGGTTCTCCATGTTTTTCAGATGGTTTCCACCACTGACATTCAAATCCCTCAGATGAACAATATGCTTATTAAGAGAGATTATAATTGATTTTTGGCCCTGTTTTTTAATACTTTGCACTGTAAACGACATCCCAATAGAATATCGTCATCATACAGTTGTTTGAAAGCTCCTTCCTGCCGAGTATGATAATTGAAGTCTATAAAGTGTCATCAAACCACACATTGTTTCTAATTAGTCCAGGGCTGTTGTTCTAAGCCTCTCTCTATGGTCCCTGCCTCTTTTTCTTCATTACTGCACCCGCTGGCTTCTGGAACATGACAGTTCTTCCAGGCTGATGGAGGAACAACAGATATTTCTCTGACTCCACAGTGGTGCATTTTTTCTTTTTCAGACTTGATCACCTTTCCAGATTAATTCTCTCTGGCTGGTTCCAGCATCCCAACTGACTTCTAAAAATCATTCAAAAACCAATTCTTTTCATTGTGGGGCTCAGCATATGAGAATCTTGATAATGATAGTATGAATTTGCCTTAATGAGCTGTATATTATCTCTTCAAATGTCAATTTAATAAATATTCATTAGATATTTACAATGTGTGGATCACTGGGCTAGCTGATGAGGTGGAGATTAAAAAAAAGTAAAACATGGCTATTACCCTCCTGAAATTTAAGGTCTAGTAGGAAGATAGGAAACCTACATAGATAAGTAAAATACAAAATCAAAGTAAGAGCATAAAAAAATTCTTTACTGTGTAGCATGGGAAGTTTAAGTAATGGAAGCTCATTTCTAGCTGATGGAGTAAAGGAAGACTTCTTGGAGGTGGTAGCATTTGAGTATAATCTTGAAGAATGAGTAGAAATTCAATGGATGAAGACAAGAAGAATTAGGAGACAATGCCAGATATAGGGAATACCATTTTGTAGAAAGAGAATTGGATTTATAACCAGCAGATCTGGGGGAAATCCAGTTTATACTGTTTAACTGACTGTATGATCCTGATTTAGTCATTTAATTACTTCAGACTTTAATTTCCCCACCTCTGAAAGGAGGGGACTAGATTTCAGGGATGGGGAACCTACAACCTTGAGGCCACATGTATCCCTTTCACAGGGCTACACTTGAGGACCTAGAGGGCCACATGTGGTCTCAAGGATCCACAGGACCACACTTGAGGGCCTACAGAGGCACATATGACCTTGAGGATGTAGGTTCCCTACCCCTGGATTAGAACATCTTGGAGGGCTCTTCCAGCCTTAAGTCCAGTTTAACCAGGTGGGGGATTAGCTGAGTGTTATATGAAAGATATGTATACAAGGTACAACTATCTGCTCTACTGACCTAATAGGGCTTTTCCCTCCACCCCCTTACCCCTACCCCCTGCCCACCCGGAACAAACAAGTAACACAAGTCTTTTGTAAATTGTAAACAGTATCCAAATACAAGAGATTATTGTGAACAAACATACTCAACCATCATTTCTCACTGCTATTAGCTTGTTTGCTTGTTAAAGCTTTCTCTAGATTCAAAAGTAATCCAAATTAATGGATATCTCTAATTTTACTAAAATTGCAGATGCTATTCTGATTGGTTTTTTGATCCCATCTCAGCCTGAGCTTTTTGGTTAGCTACCCCTCTCTCAATCTTGAACCTCATACTTTTGGGCTTGGACTAAAATAGTCTTAAATGACCATATTCCTAATAACTGTTCCATAGAACAGGAACATAAATGAGAATTAAACATAAAAGCAGACTAGGACTGGAGAAACAGCTGAGGGAGGTTGGATCTCTTTTTCTTTCTTCCCTACCCCTCCTACCCAACTGTCAAAGGGAGAAGAAGGAGTTAAGGACTGGATGGATAAGAGAGAGGAAGGTTTTCCTGCCATGGACAAAGGGAGAAACAGAAGGGCTAGGCACTAGATGTTAGGTGTTTCACCAAGCACGTAGCTGCTGATTCCTGGTAAATCTTCCACTTTAGTTCATTTTTGCTGGATCAAGGATGTGACTCTTCCCCACTTTCATCTATGTTCTGTCATGTTACTCAATTCTACTAACATTCCTCATATTTTTCTGGGATAGCTCAGGCTCTCCTGTTCTCTGACAGAAATGCAGTGGGGACCAGTGAAGCTTGTAGTCCTCTGTATCTCTCCTAGATGAAAGTTTCTCTAAGTCAAACACCCATGGAAAATTGGCAAACTGATTAAGGTAGAAGGCAAGTACTCCTCCCAAGCCCATGAAATCTACATGGAGACATCTCTGAGGGAAAGGAATTACACTAGGATGTGTGAATCAAATTAGTGATGCATATAGATGGCATTGGGGAGTCCATTTTGACTAGTGTATGCAGAGAAGGAGTTTGAGTTAAGACAGACAAGATAATGTGGTTCTGGTGCATTTGAGCTTTTTTTATCAGGCAGAACGGCACCAGAGAAATGAAATGACTAAGTGTTAGTAACTCCCATTTCAAAATCACTTTACATTTCTGTTGTTTAGTCGTTTTTCAGTTGTGACTGACTCTTTGTGACCCTGCATGGGGTTTTTTTGGCAAAGACACTGGAGTGATTTGCCATTTTCCTTCTCCAGCTCATTTGGTGGATGAGGAAATTGAGGCAGAAAGAGTTAAGTGATTTGTCCAGAGTCATACAGCTAGAAAGTATCTCAGGTCAAATTTGAATTCAGATCTCCCTGACCCTAGGCCTGGTACTCTATCCACTGTGTCACCTAGCTGCCCACTTTACATTTTACAATGTACTTTTCTCAAAACAACCCTGTCAGGTAGGTATCACAAATGTTATTTTCCCTATTTTTATGATAACCATCACTAAAGATTATATAGTATTTTAGAGTTTGCAAAGTGCTTTACAGATGTGCCACTTGATCCTAACAACAATCCTGCAAAGTGGGTGCATTTTACATTTTACATTTACCCCCACTTTACAGATGAGCAAACTGAGCTTAAGAAAGGTTAAGATGACTTGCCCAGGGGTTACACAATGATGAAATGTCTGAGGCAGGATTCAGACTCAGTTCTTCCTGACTCCAAACCCAGAATTCTCTTTACCATACTGCTTAACTACTTTCCTGAGGACACTGAAGTCCAGAGTAGCTAGCTCACTGGCCCAAGGTCACATAATGAGTTTCAGAGGCTGACTTGAAGTTAGGCCTTCTTATTCTAAATATAAAACCAGGGTTTTCCTTTTTTTGCTACACTTTCTATACCAAAAGTTAGATTATTTTGGCAGGCAGGAGACTATTGAGGAGGATATCACACTGGTCCTGATAGGAACTAAAGCTAGACCAGGGTCTCATGCTTGATTGTAGTATCTTTACCTTGAATGGAATGTAATAGACAAAAGGTCATCAGCCAATTGGTTGAGATCTACCAGTAGCCATTTTCCACAATGTCTCTCTCAATAACATTATGATCAAAAATGAGATATTGTTTATAAAATTCTTAGCCCAGTGCCTGGCAAATAGTAGGCACTTAATAAATGATTGTTTTGGGGGCAGCTAGGTGGTGCATTGAATAGAGCACTGGCTCTGGAGTCAGGAGGATCTGAGTTCAAATCCAGTCAGAGACACTTGATACTAGCCAGTTGATCTTGGGCAAGTCACCTAACCTTGATTACCTCTTCTCCTCCCTACAAAAAATTGCTTGTTCCCTTTCACATCCCCTTTCCAAGTCTCTTCCCTGGCCTTAAGTTTGCTAAATTTCCTCTTCTCCTTCCTCACTCCCCACACCCCCAGTGCCTTCTCTCTGAGATAACCTTGCATCCTTCTTGTATGTACAGTTACTTGTGTGTTGTCTTCTCCACAAGAAGGGGAGCCCCATGAAGACAGGGACTGTGTTTCCCCCCTTCCTTTGTATCCCCCAGGCTCAGCACAGTTTCTGGCATGACATATAGGGAGCCATAAATAAATGCTTGCTCGTTGTCCATAGATTGGCAACTCTATCTACTTTATAGCTCCCATTCTGTGCTGATATTCCAACTCTGATCTCTACCATCTATTTGCTGCTGCTATTGATGCTTAGATTACTCTGAATTCTAGAGCTTATGTTGTTTTTGAAAAGGATATTGAAGTCATAATTTTAGAGTTGAGAGCCACCTCAGATGTCACATAGTCCAACCTACCACTCAGGTTAGCAGGCATTAAAGATCTTTAGATCCTAGTGGATCCTTTCTGCCAGATGCAATCAAAAGAATGGAAAGGCACTGAAAAGGGTAGAACTTTGGCAGGACAATGGACTGCTGCCCCAATTATATGATGACTGCTTGCACAAATATTCACCAATCAGACTATTTGGGGGCATCTCTTGGTCCTATCCCCTAATAGTGGAGACAGCATCCTGTATTATATACCATTTTCTGCCTGTTAGTTGGCTATTTAAGAATTTTTAGAACTGTGGAAGTGGGTGAGAACATAAAGGTGGCATATCCTATAACTATATGAGGTAGGTATCATAAATACTGTTTTTCCTGGTTTGGTGATAATAATAATAGCTAAAGATTATATAGTGCTTTAAGGTTTGCTTGGTGCTTTACATATATTGTATCACTAATCCTTCTGGCAATCCAGTAAAGTAGGTGTTATCATTGGCCCCATTTTCCATTCGAGGAAACTGAATGACAGAGATTAAGGTGACTTCCCATTTTACCTTTGAAAACCCTAAGAAGGAAAGCAGTTTGCCCAAGGATACACAGTAAATTGTATCACCCGGTAAATGAGTGTCAGGGAAGGAGTGAAACCCCAGGTTCCTTGATTTCCAGTCCTGTCTTCCTCCCACAATATCTTCCAGATGTTGGTGCTTCTCTGTATGTAATGGTCAAACAGTTACATCTGTCTGTTTATCTGTGATGTATGTATTACTTATGGTCAGACAGTTAGAAGCCCCATCTGTTGTTCTTTATTTCTCTGCTTGCATTTTCTCTGTTGGTATATGTGATTAAGGAAGATGGTTGACCCCTCAAAAGTTGCTTTCCTTTTAGAAGCAGAACAAAGAACCTGTCCTAGCAGACCATCCTGGATGTGTCCGGGTGCTTGCTGCTGCAACTATGTACCACACATGGTCCTATGCTAGATTCACAGTAGGTGCTCAGTAAGTCCTTGGTTGGCTGCTAGATAGAACATCTGTGAAGAGAATCTAAGATCTCATCTTAATATAAAGAAGTGTCTGAGTGAAAAAGCTTGTGTGGTCTGAAAGAGGGAGGGGGAAGTGGGCCAGAGACCCGTGAGCAGAAGGTTTCTGCAACAACAGAAGGAAATTACTAGGACATGAGCTAATGTCTTGGCCAGGAAGAAGGCATGAAAAGGGGACTGGGGATTTGGGAGATAACATGAAAGCTGTTGATCCAGCTGGCTCTGCTATGATATGAATGAACAGCTCTTCTCTTGTCCTATAGATCTGATTTCTTAAAAATCCCAAGAGGACATGAAAGACCCAGAGCACTTTGTTGTCGTTAGATGAAGCTGACAATGAGACATGTAGTGCACAGAACATTAGATCTGGAGTCAGGAAACCTGGGTTTGAAGCAAATCACGTTGTTTCTCTGAGTATGTTTCCGCATCTGTAAATTGGGAGTATATTTAATCCATTTACTCCTTAACTCACAGAGTTGCTGTGAAGAAAGTACTTGTAAACCTTAAAACTCCATCGAAATGGGAGCTCTGATGATGAGAATAATGATGATGGTTGTGACGTAAATCAGTGGGATTTGTATGGTATTATAGGAAAATCACTGTACTAGGAGGCGTGAGACTCCAAATTGCAGCTTTACTACCTGTCAGCCCTGTGACCTTGGGTAGATCTCTTAAAATGTCTAAGCTAATTTCCTCATTTGTAAAATCCAGATAGCTCCTTGTTCTGCTCTGACAGGCAATTGTGTGGAATCCTTTACATTCACAGTCTTGGGACTATGTTTGACCCTACCCTCTTCCTGGCCTCTTGTGTAAATAATTTATTATGTTTTACCAATTCTACTTCCTCCATCCATCTTCCATCCATCTCCTCCTCTTCAGTCCCTCTGCTGCTGGTACAAACCCTCATTACTGCTCTCCTGAACTGTTTCAATAAGTATCTACAAATATTCCTGCCTCTGCCCATTCCCATAAACCTATTTTTCATACTACTATGTGGACTAAAAATCCTTTTATATAGATCTCCTCATGTATACTTCTGCCCCCCACAACCTTCATGCCTTCATATTGCCTACTGAACAAAGCCTAAATGCTTTAGTTTAGCATCCAAGATTCTTCACAGTCTTGGGCTACTCTTAATTTCTGCACTAATCTTGTATTTCTCTCCCTTACACATTATATCTTCAAACAAAACCAGCTTCCTCTGTTTCCCTCATTTATATGTACCCCATGCTTTCCTAACTCTGTGTTTTTTCCCCAGTGTTGCCTGGGGGTGACCTCACCCAAACTTCACCTGGCCTTGTGAATTCTTAGTCATCCAAGGTCAGGTTCTCCTTGAGCTCCCATTCCCTAATAACTTCCTGTCCTCTTGTAGCTCCTATATATTTTTTCATCTACCAGTCACCTTTTTGTTCTTAAAATGTATTATAATTATTTGTGTTCATCATGTTTCATGAGAGCAGATAGTCTTTTTTGAAAAGATAGTTTTTATTGTTATAAATGTGACAAATATCAACAAATATAAACCTTTCCCTATTCAAAGACCAACCAAAAAAGAGAGACTTCATATAAATCTGCATGAATCTTTATATATCTTTATATATGTATATATATAGAAAGTATGTATATTTATATATACTATAGTATGTGTGTATATATATATATATATACATATATATATACTATATTTATATATAGTTTCTATATGTATTTCAAATTTAACGCCATAATTCCACCACCACCCTGTTGGTACTTCCTCCTTCTGAACTTTCTTGTATACTCTTTTCTTTATTTTTCTGAATTGATTCATGGATGTATCTTTCTTTTTTCTTTTCTTTCATCTTTTCTATGTTCCTATTCCTCCTACTTTCTTCTTTCCTATTGTACCTTTTATTGAAGTATCATTGTTACTTTCCCCCAAAATAAATACATGAAGTATAGCCTTCCTTTGTAACAAATAAGTACAGTTGACCAAAAGAGATTCATACCTCAGTTGGGTCAGACAATGCATGCCTTATTTGGCACTTCTACTCCATCACCTCTCAAGAGATGGAAAGCATGATTTGTCATTCTGGTCTTCTGGAATTCTGACTAGTCATCATGTTGATCTGTGTTCTTAAATCTGTCACAGTTGTTTTAGGACCTTATTGTATCTAACATTTAGATCTAGCATTAAACACAGTGCTTTGTGTCTAATAATCACTTAGTGAATGCTGGTTGAATTGCATTGGAATGACATAATGTTTATGCACGAGCTATGCTGGGTCAGTAAAATGGATTCCAGTGTAAGGGGTTGTCAGTGCTAGTGCCAGTCTCTATATCCCTATTAATGAGGAACCTTTTGCCTGTTTCAGTAGAACCTTTTATGTAGCACTTTACTGGGAAGGGGACAAAAGTTTATTTCAGCATCTGTTATCTGCCACTGTGGGAAAGCATGCAGAAAGGGAGACGAATAAACATTTATATAACCCCTATTATGTACCAGGCATTGCACTGCGCTAAAGTGCTTTACAAATATTACCTTATTTGATTGTCACAACTCTGGGAAGTAGGCGCTATTATCATCCTTATTTTACGGTTGAGGCAGATAGAGGAGGTTAAGTGATTTGCACCAGGGTCATATAGCTGAGCAAATACCTGAGACTGGATTTGAACCTGACCCCAGGCTTAGTGCTCCATCCATTGCAGTAATACACTGGGAGATAATATGCTTTTCAATATGTACCATTCCCTTACTTCAGTGCCCTACGTGGGGGCCAACTCTACCAAGTTTTCCTTAACATTCTCCTCCCACACTTGGTAAAAGCTATCTCTTCTCCCTTAAAAGTCTCCTACCATTTTGTCTGGACCATTTCTTTGCTCTTTTCTTATCTTTGTTTGTATCAGAGTTATCAGCGTATGCATCCTTTTCTCATTAGATTGTAAATTCAGTGAGAGTCAGGCCCTTTGTCACATCTGTCATCATATTCATGGTGACAGATAAACATGATATATCTTGCACAAAGTTGGAACTTTGTTGAATGGTATTACCATGGGATTCATAGATTTTCATCTGGAAGGCCACTCCGGTAGATTGTAAGCTCCTTGCATGCAGGACCCATGGCTTATTTATCTTTGTAACTCTCCTGGCACCTTGAAAAAGACTCTGTATATAGTAGGTGATTAATAAATGTTAGCTGAATTGATTTGAAGTGAACTCTACTCAGTGATCTTTATGAAACAGCACCCCAACACACATTTATTTTAATGACCTAAAAAGGAGTGAATTTATCTCTGTGTTGACATTCATAACCTAGTACTCCAAACTCTGCAAAGAAGTAGATGTGCACATCTATCCTTTTGCCTGAAGCAACAGAAGCATCCTTACCCTTATCAGAATTTTTCTGAAGGGATACCCGCCATCTCAGAAACCCCATCTCCATTCCTTCAGCAAAAGCAAGTTCTTTTATGGGACAATAAGACTTTTCTCTGTTCTATATTTTGCTGCATGAGTTAATTACTGCAGATATTTTTAGCTATAGCTTTGTGACATCTTATGCTGTCTAGGTACTCCTGGAGGAATGCCATCGTCACTTTTTTGTTAGGAGCTCATATGCAGATACACATATAAGCGTGTGCATAGAGTATATGTATATTCATCATTCCATACAGCATAACACATTCTACATATAGCAGTAATCCAGCAATTGATGGATGATAGAACTTATATCTTATTTGAAAGCAAGATATAAGATTAAGACAGTATCAAAACAGAATTTAATTTTCAAAATAATTTTTGGTTCTGTACCTCCTTCTGAGTACATTTATACCTAACTCTTAAAGAGAATTTCACTCCTTTAGGCCCATCACAATAACTGAAAATATATCCCCAATGAGATGGCTTTGTGTATTCTGGATCCAAAAGCTTATAGCTTATAGCCATAAATCATAGCTGAAAATTGGTTGTCTGGTTGGCATGTAGCTATGGTAGAGGTTGTTACTTATGAGAATACTATCCTGGAGAAACCTTAATTAAAAAATAACAAATCTTCGGTTACTGTGATGGTAACTAAATTACCATCACAGTAATATCCCTATTGTCTGCAAAATAATTTTCAGGTTCCTTTGAGTGGTATTTAAGTTGCTCTTAGGTCCTGTGCTAACCATCATAAGCAGCCTCATTTCATATTATTTCCTTCTGTGTACTCTGTGAGCAAGACAAACACAAACGACTTGCTTTTCCATCAAATATGTATTATACATTGTTACCTGGTTCCCTTTGCTTATCTTATTCTTTATGCCTGTAAGGACCTTTCTTGGGACCTCCAATTTAAAAATTGCTACAGGTTTTTAAAAGTGAATTCAGACTTCACCTCCTTCCTTTAAACCTTCCCTTAACCTGGATTATAATGAGGATAGTGGTACAGGGGAAAAATTAATTCTGGAGCCAGAAAACCTGGGTTTACTTTCCAACTCTGTTATTACTTGTGTAAGGGAGCAGCTAGGTGGCAGGGTGGATAGACTGTTGGGCCGAGATTCGGGAAGACCCAAGTTCAAATTTAGCCTCTGACATTTGACAGTTATGAGACCCTGGGCAAGTCATTTAACCTCTGTTTTCCCTCATTACCTCAATTGTAAAATTTGGATAATACCACTTATCTTTCTGGGCTTTTGTGAGGAGATAACATTTGTGAAATATTTAGCACAGTGCCTGGCACATAATCGGTACAATATAAGCGATTATTCAATTCCCTTCCCCCTCTAATGTATTGGCCAAAAAAGTTGTGATGCCTTAGGCTGCCTTCATGGAGGTGTAGTGAAACAAAGGAGAAGAGATTCTACTCTTGCTACATTTTGCCCCCGTCAGACTACATCTGGAGAACTGTGTTTGTTCAAGTCTGGTCATTAGATTGAATTATTAAATTTCTTCCAGAATTTTTTCTGGACTATTCATTGTTTTGCTCTTTTATTGCTCTCTCTTCTATCAGAGTTATCTGTATGTATCTTTTCCTCATTAGATTGTAAGCTCCTTGAGAGTCAGGGTCTTTGCCACATCTGTCACCATATCTGCAGTGACAAATAAACAAATCTTGCACAAAGCTGGAACTTAATAATTATTTGCTGAATTGCATTATCATGGAATTCATAGTTTTTCATCTGGAAGACCAGTTGGAGGCCATCTATTATCTCTACACCAGGGCCTCACATCATTTAGCCAGAAGGGGATGTCCAGCATAATGAGATTACCATTGCAGATTGCCACTGTGACTTTTTTTTTTTTTTACCAGTAAAGGTTACCCTCAAAGATTACCGCTGTAATCTTTTCCATTCAAGAATATAGTCAGTTGAAGGAACTGGGGATGTTTACTGAGACCATCCCAAGAGAGCAGAATGAGATATAATAAGTGAAATTATGGGGAGACAGATTTTAGCTAACTATAAGGAGGAATTTCCAAACAAATTAGAGGTGCCTAGCAATAATAGATACTATTTTTGTAGTGCTTTAAGGTTTGCATGTTTTGTGTCATTTGATCCTCATAATAACCCTGTGATGTAGGGGCAATTAGTTGTATCCCCATTTTACAGATGAGGAAATTGAGTATGAGAGAGGTTAAGTGACTTGCCCAGGGTCACATAAGTATTGAGTAGCTATATTTGAACTCAGTCTTCCTGACTTCAAGTCTCAAAGGTGTTCAAGCAGAGTTTGGTTGGCCACTTGCTGGGGGTTAAAAATTCTGAATCCCTTAGCTGTTGGAGTAGATGCTGTGCTGTGTACCTCCTCTTTTTGGTAAACATAATTTTGATGTTTGTTCTCACTTTACTTCTTAATCCATTTTTTAAAGAGTTTGGTAGCAAAGTGTGTCCCTAACATGTAGAATGGGGGCATCCTTGTGTGGCTCAAAGGGAGTTAGAGGGGATGCAGGAGGTTGAAGCTGGAGACCACTCTACTCTCCTCAGAGAAAGAGAGGGTATTGGGTTAGAATTATATCTACCTGCTCCCTTAAATATTTTATTTGCCTGGGGAATATGGTTTTCAGGTTCAGCTACACTTCTGATCACTGTTTTTTAATGGAGGCAGGGAAGACCCCAGTTTTATATCCATGACATGACTTCTTCCTGACAAATACCAATGCTACAATGAACATGCATAAGAAGTAGCAGATTCATCCAAGTTGAGAGCAAAACAGAAATCAGAGAAAGTATACATAGGACACTCTATGCCAGACAATACAGAGTGAAGGAGATTTCCCAATGGGAGATAACTCAGCTCAACCAAGAGAGTCCTAGATCTCACCCATGGGGAAGTTCCTTGAAGTCTCTCACGTGACAAGCTAGGGAGAGGGATGGAAAGGGGCTGCTGACTCCTCTCTATCTTCGCAGAGTCTAATTTTCCTTTCATCAGCCTGAAGGTGGGTTGGTCTCTTCTATCTTCTCACTTGAAGCTGGAAGCCAGAAACACCCAAAGCCAGAAGAGATACAAGAACCTCCAAGAACCAAAAAGAATCAAAGACACCAGTCAAAAGACCAAAGCTGTCCTCTCTCCTACTCTTACCATCTTCTCTACCCTTCATTCATGTGCAGGGCATTGATTCTTACCCATAAGGAGAGTCTCACTCCAACAGGCCTTGGGAATTACCCTTTCTATCTAAGCCTAAGAACAGGACAGATAATAAAATCACACAGTAGAATGGATCTGCTGGAGGATACTTCCTCTTAGAGACAGTAGTCTTCTTGGGGAACCATACTGTGATAGTGGTAAGATCTGACAAGCTACTCCCAATTTAGAGGATATAGGAAGCCAGGACTAGTATCACATACATAGTCTACCAGCAACTGAGTGTTATGTGAACTCTGCCTGTGAACTCTGTCTGACCCACAGACTTTCTCTTAGCTCCATCCTTAGATTGATTAGGACACTGATACCACTTTTTGCATCCAATCTAGGCACCACCTTCTTCTACCATCTTCTCAACTCATCCCGGAATCCTTTGCAACCAGTTTCTCCTCTTCAGGACCAGTTAAAACCTATTTAGTCCTTCCATGACTGAGAACCTTTGTGTTATGGACTTTCCTTGCTCTCTGGCCTGAAGCTCTGTCAGCCAGTATCATACAAGTCCCTCAGATTCAGCCTATGGCAGGACCTTTTCTGGGTCTGGTTTGGCATCAAGATGGGGAAGAGCAATAGACAAATCATCTGTATCAACCTCTTCATTTTTTTTTTATTTTTTAAATAATTTATTTTTAGTTTTCAACTTTCACTTCCATAAGATTTTGAGTTTTAAATTTTCTCCCTCTCTCTCTCCTCCCCCCTCTCCAAGACAGCATGTAATCTGATATAGGATCTACTTAGACATTCTTATTAAACAGATTTTCACAATAGTCATGGTGTAAAGAAGAATTAGAACTAATGGGAGGAACTACAAGAAAGAAGAAACAAGACAAAACAGCAAAAGAAAAGGAGAGCAGATAGTCTGCTTCCATCTGTGCTCAGGCTCCAAAGTTCTTTCTCTGGATGTGGATGGTCTTTTCCATGAGTCTTTTGGCATTGTCTTAGATTCTTGAATTCCTGAGAAGAGCTAAGTCTATCAAAATCAGTCATCATACAATGTGGCTGTTACTATGTACAATGTTTTCCTAGTTCTGTTCATTTCACTCAGCATCAGTTCATATAAATCTTCTTCAGGCTTTTCTGAAGTCTACCTCCTCATCATTTCTTATAGCACAATAATATTCCATTATGTTCATACACCACAACTTGTTCATCCATTCCCCAGTTGATGGGCATCCCCTCAATTTCCAATTCTTGGCCACCACAAAAAGAGTTGCTATAAATATTTATGTACACATGGGTCCTTTCCCTGTTTTTATGATCTCTTTGGGATATAGACGTAGAAGTGTCAACCTTCATTTTATAGAGGAAAACTCTGAGATACTGGGAGTCATTAGATCTTGACCCAAATCACACAGCTGCTGTGTCAGGCTCAAGATTCAAACTCAAGTCTCCTGCTTTCAAATTTCATACCTCATCAACTTTGCTAGGGTACCTCTCATCACATAATTACTCTTTTTTTTGTAAAGCACAGTGGTTTTAATATCAATATTTGATTTCAATTCCCTTGGTCATTATTAAATGTCTTACGTTTTCTTGAAGGCTGAGAAACAGCTTCCTGGGATTTCTTCCAAGTGTGTGACTTCAGTGCTTGACTAAGGGGAACAGAAGGGCCCCATTTCCCTTCATTGCTTAAGGAAGGCAGCCCAGAGGTCAAGGCCACTGGTAAAGGTGCCAGAGAAGATAGCCCTCCCAAGGGTGGCAGATTGGTCTGGAGTGGAGACTGAATTGGACTCTGCTCTTCTCAAGCTGCCTATGGCTTCTGCTACTGTTCTGTCCTCCCCTCAGCACAGGGCCCGGTTTCCTCTGGCTGCAGTATTCAGAGTGGTAGTGGAAACGGGGTCATTGCAGGGGAGAGGACCAGCTTCCCCTATTTGACTACAGCTGAATAACTCCAAAGACAATGGCATTTGGAGCCAGACTGGGAGAGAGGATTTCCCTGGATTATTTCAGGGGAAAAAGCTCTGCTGTATCCATTAGGAACTTAGCTCAGATATATCTTCATATTCCCATTACATCTTGCCCATAGCAAACGTTTGATAAATGTTTCTTGTGGTAAATGAAATATGTTCTCAACAAGTTGCTGGTATGTTTCCAATGTGATTGATTGTAGATTAGGTTTTTGTACACTCATTTGTTTAACTAATAATGATGATAATAATAATGAGAAACATTTACATAGGACATCAAGCTTATAATTTGCTTTCCTTACAGCAGCCCTGTATGGGTGAACGTGCAAGCTATTGCTTGTTCCCATTTTACACCTGAGGAACCTGAGGATAAGAAGCTCAGAGAGGTTAAGTGATTTACCTAATTCACTCAGCTAGTAGGTGACAGACTGTATTCATATAAAGTCTCTCCTGACTTCTAAGTATTTTAACTCTTTTCACCAAAA
Source organism: Notamacropus eugenii (assembly GCF_028372415.1). Classification (NCBI taxonomy): domain Eukaryota; kingdom Metazoa; phylum Chordata; class Mammalia; order Diprotodontia; family Macropodidae; genus Notamacropus; species Notamacropus eugenii. The sequence goes on from NC_092877.1 coordinate 59,491,933, forward strand.
CATTCTAGAGTTTGAAGGGATCCTAGAAATTATCTAGTTTGATTCCTCTCATTTTATAGATGAGAAAATGAAGCAGAACCAGGATTAGAACCAGGGTGAAGAAAGGTAGCTCAGGAATAGAAGCATATGTTCCTCATCATCCAGTTTTGCCTGGATTTGGCATTTGATTTGGGAGACATACATTTAATTTTTTTCCATGTCCCAAGTTATTCATTCTTACTTCATCTTTCATTCTAATGTTCAGTCATAAGGATGCCCATACCTCCTCTCCTTTAGAAATTGCCTATGAAAGAGAGGGAGCCATGTAAGCACAAGGTTAAAAAATTCTTCAGGAAAATGGGGACCTCTGGGCTGCTCCAATAAGGTGGCTGCACTTCAACTTAGATTTATCAATCCCCTGCTTTATAGAAGGTCCTCTGCTGGGCATTGGAGATCTAAAAATGAAACAGAGGGTAGTGTGACATATATATAAATGTGATATAAGGTAATGTGGTAGGTGTAAAGGAGAGGGACAGGTAAAAGATATCAGGAAAGTTTCATGAGGGAGAGAATCAAGGATGTGTGCTGACAGATTTTTAAGTTTCATCTGCATCATTAACATTTTCTTCATCACTCAAGTCTAGACAATCAACAAAACAAAAAGTCACGCCCTGATTTTTAGTATTTGCTTATTTCTGAGGTGTAAATGTTCACTCTCAAAATTTAACAATAAGTCTTCAGGAGCAAGTTCAAGCTGCCTCCAGCACACCCCTGGAGAGGATTTTTTCGGGGTGGGAAGAGGAAGGGATGAGAGAGACCAGGAAAAGATTTTGTGAGAAAGTGGTACAAGGACTGAATATAGAAGGCTCCCAAGAGATAGAGAGGCAATAAACAATGCATTCTATCTATGTATTAAATGTACATACACACAGAGGAAGGAGAGAGTGGAATCAAGGTATCGTTGCAATCCAATTTGGCTGGAAAGTAGAGCTCACGAAGAGAAGTAATGTGAAATAAGAAAGGAAAAGAAGTTGACATCTGGTTGTTCAAGGGCCTTGAATGCCAAGTTTTTGTTTTGCCCTAAAGGCAACAGGGAATTTCTCTATTCTTCGAGCAATATGAGACTTGTGCATTAGTAAGATTATTTTGGCTTCTCTGTTTCATGATGCACTAGCAAGAGGCCCTATTCACCTTTCCTGTGGCAGGTTGTTGTCATTATACTGTTAAAAGACATCTATTAGATGCTAAACTTTTTTTCTTTCATCACCTGTACATTTGGCAAATACACTTTGAATCTTGGAAAACTCTCAGCTATATAGGGTTTTACCAGTGAGAAATGATTATTTCTGTGAAATGAATATGTCCTATCAGATGCTATTTCTTTGCACTTTTTTTTTTGCCAGGGTACGTTTAAGACAGACTGTCTCTCTTACTTTTTCTTGTCTGACCCATGCCAACAGTATCCTCTATTTTTCCTCACCCTACCCTGCATCCCCATATATGGATATTCTTTTGCTTAAACAACCCTGAAGCAAACCCAGCTCTAGAAATGAAATCCCAATTTGGTGTTATGGTTAGCAGGTTAGAGAACACCAGAAGAATAGCAAGTCAGGGGTTAAGAACTTTTGTGTTTATTAGAGGTGAAGATCCAGGTAGAAATCAAAGATTGCTCTTATCATAGGCTTAGGATAGAATCTAGAGTTCAGACTTCCCATGATTCTATAATCCTTCAAAATCTTTTCAATGGAATTCCAGGTTCATTGTATCTGCCATTGTATTTCTGGAGCATAAACACAAAAGAAAATTTTGAGAGAGAGAGAGTTGTGGGGTGGGGAGAGAAAAGGGGAGAGGAGACAAGCAACAGATAAATACGCATAGAGGACATGGGGTGAGAGGGGTAGACTTTGTCTCAGAAACTACCTAGGATCATATTCCTTTGCTAGCTGTCAGCAGTTCAGAGGTCACACTGAGGCCATTAGACTCACATCTGTAAATCAACTAAAAGGGACACTTGACATCATCTAGTCCAGGGGAGGGGAACCTGTGGCCTGGAGGCCACGTGTGGCCTTCTAAGTCCCTGTGTGGCCTTTTGACTGAGTCCAAGTTTTACAGAACAATTCTTCTTATTAAGGGATTTGTTCTGTGACATTTGGATTCAGTCAAAGGGCTGCACTTGAGGACTTACAGGGCCACATGTGGCCTCAAGGCCACAGGTTCCCTACCCGTGATCTAGTCTAACCAACCCATTTTTGCATTTGAAGAAGCTGAAGGTCACAGAGTTTGTGACTTGTCCAAGTTCATGCAAGTAGTAAGCCATGGAGTTTGGGTTTGAATGCAGATTTTCTTCCTCTAAATCTGGTTCTCTTTCTAGTACAACCAACTACTACCCTGGAATTTTTCCTTAGTGTCAACTGTTATCTATTAGGGAACTGTACCATCAAGGCTAGGATCAGGCAAGGAAAGACAGGATGGAGAAGAGCGGTAAAATCTAAGTCCATAGAAGGCCCATTGGGAGAGTAGGTAGCACAAACAAGAAGAGGTCAGTTTACTAACATATCAAAGCTTGGGACAAAGGCCACTCAGGGGCAAAAATGGAGTCCTTACACTGTGAGGTCTGAGTCTGCAAGAGAATCAGCAGGATCCAAGGAAGTAGGCAAAAATCCAGCCTGAGGTGAAATGAGGGTCAGCAGAGCCAGATATGGAACCTGTCGATCAAACAGGCTGATGCTCAGGCATCTCATTCTCAGAGAACTATGCTGTGAGTTTTATAGCAGGCTGTACTGGACTAAGCCTGCCTCCCTTGTAGTTGTGAATGAACCAAGGCTCACTTTCTGCTCACGTTCACTGCCTTCTTAATGCATGGTGATTCAGATGGGGAGATGGGCAAACAGGCAAGGTATGAAGAGAGCTGAGTGGTAGCAGTCAGGGAGTCAGGAATCTGGCTCTTTGAGGGTTAGTAGTTAGAATACAAGTGTGAAAGATCTGACTCCTCATGAACTTCAAAACAAGATGAAGAATGGGTATCAAGTTGGCTGGCTTGGGTCCGCATGTGTGACCTGGGAACTGGTAGCAGCTAGCAGAGGAATTTGCTTGCAGAGAGCTTTGGAGACTACAGATACATATCTCTCAACACTTGCCTTCTGTGGTTTTGCTTCAGACTGCCACAGTGAAGCAAGAATTCCATAGAGAAGATATGGAGAGATTACAGAATCATGGGATGTCAGATTATTGGGGACCTTAGAGCAAATAGTGTTAGAGCTGGAATTGAGGACTGTGCATAGAGGAGCCTATAGAATGTAGATTGTTTGAGCTGAAAGGAACAGTACAGATCAGATGTCCCAGCATGACTTGCCCAAGGTCCTACAAGTAGTCTTGTGAGAGAGCTATTATTGATCTTCTAGTTTTTCCTATTACAACATGCTGTTCTTTTGGTTTAAATGTGTTATGTCTGTCTTTGTTTTGGTAAAGGATCCCTCCTTTAACTGCTCTGGGGAATCTCCTTGCTCATGCCTCTTTCCTCATTTGGCAAGGGCTGCATGAATTTGACACGTCCTTCCCAGTGCCTTTCTCACACATAACTTTTTGATGATTTCACATAACTGCAAACTCTCAAGAGTCAAAAGGAACCTCAAAGGTCATTTGATCCAACTTGTACAGGAATTTTCTCCATAAGAATCCCTGACAAATGATGATCCAGTCAGTGAATAAATGGGCCTTTATTAAGTGCCTAGTATATACCAGGCCCTGCATGCTAAGATCTGAGGATGCAAAGAAAAGTAAATGACAAACCCTGCCCTCAAGGTTTGCACAGTCTAATGAGGGAAGTAACAGTTAAACAAATCTGTTCAAATCTAGCCTTTGCTAAGGAATCCTAGTAAAAGAGATTCTGCCAGGTCATCCCATTTCTGTTTGCAAGATGCTTCTGAGTATCCTCTTAATCCCATAGAAACAGAGATAAAGGAATCCCCACAAATCAAATTCACTTTCCCAAAGGCTCATGAGGTAATTGAGGCCCCCAAAAAGATCAGGATAGACATGGAGGCTCTAATCAGACAAGACACCTGTAGCAGAGATCCAGGGGTTCCTAGAGGTAATATTCAGTGGAGCTCTGGGTCACCATGGTAACGCTCAGACTCACTGTTCTGAGGCAGCCTTCCCAGCAAGCTGGGAGAAGGGCTTGTGTGAAATAAGCAGAAAGATTTTGGGTTTCTCCATGTTTCTCACAGGCAAGCTATGGATGAGTGTTACAAAACAGAATAGATGGTTGGGGGAGGCATGTGTACCTAATTATGCCCAGCTGGTATTCTAAGGTCTGTGGTTGTTTTAGTCCATGATGGGTACAAGCTTTTAGCACCTAGATGGCAATTCTAGGTTTAGCCAGAATCCACTTTCTGCCAGTGCTGACACCCAATAAATATGGGGCCTGGATATAATAATTGCCAACCTCTAGCTGCTGAACACCTTGTCTTATTTTTATTTGAAATTGTTGACCTGATTTATCTTCTACTGGGCGGCCTTGTTGATAAGTAGGATCATAGGATGATAGGACTCAGAGCTAGAAGGGATACTAAATAAAAATAATAATATTAAATCAACAGACGCTTATTAAGGTCTAGGCACTGTGCTAGATCTTGGGTTTACAACAACAACAACAAATTGCTACCACTGTTACTACTAGCCAATATTTATACAATGTTTTAAGGTTTGCAAGACATCTATGATCTTATTTGGTAACACAAATACAAAGATGACCACAAATTCTACCCTTCATGAGCTTAATGTTAATAATAGCTAACATTTCTGTAGCATTTTAGGATTTTGCAGAGTAATTTACATACATTATCTTACTTGGTTCTCCCAACCATCTTGTAAGGTGAAACGGAAATATTAACCATTTTACAGATGAATTTATAGATTTTATAGATGAAAAAACTGAAGCCAGGTAAATTTAAGTCACTTACAGCTCCCTCATTTTATAGATAAAGAAATGGAAGCCCAGAAAGGGGGAGTAATGATTTTTACTAATATTACATGGGTAATAAGTACCAAAACTGGGATTCAGATGAAAGTTTTCTAACTTGAAATCCAATCCTCTTTCCTCCACCCCAGGCTGCTTCTCAAGTATCTACTACTATGCTACTAAGCCTACTCTACTGGCTTAGAACATTTAAGGGACTTACTGAAGGTCATATGGGGAGGGAAGGATCTTAAAGCCCTGTCTGCTAGGACCACCCTGGGAAAGTTAGGGCAATCAACAGGGACTGAACCCTTCTGGGGACACAGGACACAGTCCAAGTTGTGATCGGAGAGCATAAACTGAAAGCGATGGTGGATGAAGTCAGTAGCATAGCATCATGTAGGGGAATGTGAAATCAAGCGGCTTTGCCTATTTGTAACAAGGCTCTTCATTTCTCTAGGTCTTGCTTCTACTGGAAATACCTTTCTTCCATGAAGCATCTTCCTCTGATTGGTTGATTCCCTCCCAAACCTCCATTTTAAGGAGAACCTTGGAGCCAATCATGTCCAATCTCACCTTGTCTTCCCCTCTCCCCCACAGAGTGTAAGCTCTTTGGGGTCAGAAGCTATCTTTTCACTTATTCCACTTACATTCCCTGTGCTTAGCACAATGCCTGGCACATAGTAAGCCCTCAATAAATGACTTATTGAATTGACTGGACTAAAATGAATGAGTTTAGACTAGGTGACCACTGAGGCCCCTTCTGTCTCTAAATTCCATAATTTACAACCATTACAACAAACAATAAATTACAATCAACAGCTGATCAAATCCAAAGACCAAGGTAGGAGGCAGAAAAGAGAGCTTGGAAGCAGAGGTTCTAAAGGGCACGAAAATTCATCATTGTAAGCTTTGGTGAGGTGATGACTTGTCCCTGCCTAGACTTTCTTGTTTATCAATTTTTTTATTGATCTCTTTTGCTCTCATCATCACTTTTATTTCTAGATTTATCCTTTCTGTTTCCTTAGTGAGCCATCTCTTAAAACAAAGATTAAAAGAGGAAAAAAATCAGTGTAGCAAAAGTAACCAATACATCAACCAAATCTGACAGTATATGAAGTTTCCATACCCAGAGTCTTCCACCTCTCCAAAGATAGATGGGAGGAGCCCTTTTCTCACCTCTAATCTGGGGCCACACTCAGTGTATACTGAAGTTGGCTAAAGGTTGTTGAGTGTATCAAGAAAGGACTGAACATATGGTCATTTGGGAAAGTATTGTCCCAGTGTCCCAAGAAGTCTTAAGCAACATTGTAAAGTAGTTCGGGGAAGAAAATACCCAGACTTCCCTCCCCATGATACACAAAGACTTTGACGGTGGAACATTGGGGTGAGGGATCTCATGGGCACATTGATGTAAGATGATCCAAAGCCCAAGGTTAGTGGCTGCTATTTTAGATCTGGCATCTGCCCTTGTTTGTGTTGTAAGGAAGCTGTCTTCAGTCACACCAGATGACTGCCGTATCCTCAGGACCACTGCCAAGGAGAGGTATGTGTCTTATCAAGGATGAGGCTAAGTCAGCAATTACATTTAAAATAGACATTGAGTCTGAGATGGCCACAGCATCCTTTGTTAAAAGTGCTGCCCCAGATCTGCCCTGACTCTGAACAATATTTATTATTTATGTGAAAATGTGACCTCAGATCAAGCATCCTTAACCCTTTTTGTGTCATAGATCCACTTGTCAGTTTTGTGAAAGCCCTTCTATGAATACTGTTTGAGGATTATGAAGGAAACCAATTTTATTGAAATATAGTTAATAAGATATATATTTTTTTAAGTTCACTAACCCCAAGTTAAGAAACCTTGTCTTAGAAGAAACATAGGATGCTGATCATCGTATTTGAAATTACTTGACCTGGTCCAATTAGATATGATACTTACTTTAAATGTATAACCTTGAACAAGTGACTTCCCTTCCCTAGGCCACAATCTCCTCATCCATAAATTGTAAAGAAATTTAGGTTTTAGTTACCAAAAGGATAAGGAGATAAGGAAGGCAGATGACGGTAAGGATAGCAATATTAGCAACAATAATGTGATGATTGCAATATTAATATGGTATTGATAGCTGGAAGTTGTAGTCTGCTTTCAGGTTTATCAACTGCTTCATATGTATGATTTCATTTGATCCTTAGAACAACCCTGAGAAACATATGCTATTCTAATCCCCATTTTATAGATGCAGAAACTTAGTTTGAGAAAGGTTGTGACTTGTTTGGGATCACAGAGCCAGTTAAGTAAGCATCTGAGGCAGGATTCAAACCCAACCTTTCTCTCACCATAGTTTCAGCGTCATCTTTATTAAGCCAGAAGCAACCAAATTCTGTGATAAAATATTGACCAGAGTGGTCATAATGGCTGGTGGGCAGTACCTGCTGTGAGGGATGGTGATTATGATGCCCCTATTCTCTTTCGGATCTCTTGGCTCTCATAGCCTTTATCATTCAGATATGTTTTATAAAGCAGTGGAGGATTCAGGTATTCAGGTATGTTTGTGAATCAGGAAAATCGAGGCAACCTTCTGGCCTTGCTGAAATCCATGTCAAATTCTCTATCCACTATACTGCTCTGGCTCTCGGAATGGTACAATGTTCTCTCAAATTTGATGACTGTTTAAAATATCAAGGTCATAGATAGAGCCTGGCAAAATGGAATCTTGGTTTGAATCTCTTCCAGGACATTAAGATTGCTAACTCATATGATTCTGAGAATTTTAGTAAGAGATAATAACTGTGATAGAAATAAAATATTTGAATACTCTGACTTCTGAAGGTCTTTCCTCTCTGCCTTTCAGATGACCACTCCTACCTTTGCCACCAGTGAGAACCCAGCATATTTTCTTACTCAGCAGATTACTCAGGGAAGCATTTTACAACATTGTGTAGAGAGATGACTCGAATTTTTCTAATAATGCCCCCATAGGACTTCTCTATTATGTCGTGTACTCTTTGGAAGTCTGCTCAAGTCTCTGGACCCCTTTTTACAGTAATGTTTTTGAAAGTATAAAAAATACATTGAATTGCAAAAGATACTGATTATATTGAAAAGCTTATCTCTTTATTCATTTATGTAATACACATATGTTCATAAATACATGCATATGCACATGTGTATGTGTGTGAAAACAAGTTCACAGACCCCAGATTAAGAATTCCTGTCTAAGAGACAGTGCATAATAGTGGGAAAAATGTTGAATTCCTGAATTCAAATCCTTCCTCTGACAGTTGCTTGCTGTGTGACCCTGGGCACTTCACTTGGCCTCCACCTTAAGCAACTCCCTGAGACAGGGGTGGGGAACTTGTACCCTCAAGGCCACGTGTGGCCTTCTAGGTCCTTGGGTGCAGCTTTTGACTGAGTCCAAGTTTTACAGAAAAAAAATCCTTTTATTAAAGGGATTTGTCCTATGAAGATATCTTAGGGCCTAAAGCAGTCACTTAGTAATTGTATTGGTCCAGGGACTTGGCCTCAGTTCCCTTGCTCCTATCAGTTGTTAATGGAGGAGTCACAGATTGTGTAATTTTCTTTGTTTTTCCTTCTTTGTCATCTTTATTCCAGATATACCTTTATTCCTATATAAAGCCTTTCTTAATAAATTTTATTAGGTGAAAGTAGTTGGAGGTAGAAATTAATGGATTGTGCCAGAATAATCAGCAGTTGAGAAGCATTCATTAAACACCGATCATGCACCAGGCAATTCACTTGACTCTAGAGATAGAAAGACAAAAGATGAGGTGGTGCTTGTTCTTAGAAAACTCACATTGTATTGATGTCGTGTGTGTGTGTGTGTGTGTGTGTGTGTGTGTGTGTGTGTACAGAATAAACATAGGACCTATTATCAAACATCAAATATAAGTAAATAAGAGAGCCACAAAATTGTAGAATAATAGATTCAGAGCTAGAATAGATTTTTGATTGTTCATTTTTTTCAGTTGTTTCCAATTCTTTGTGACCTCATTTGGGGTTCTCTTGGCAAAGATCCTGGAGTGGTTTCCCATTTCCTTCTCCAGCTCATTTTGCAGCTGAAGAAACTGAGGCAAAAAGGCTTAAGTGACTTGGCCAGGGTCACACAACCAGTAAGTGTCTGAGGCCAGATTTGGACTTATGAAGATGAGTCTTCCTGATTCTGAGGCCAGTATTGTATCTACTGTGCCACCTAGATGCCCCCTAGTCACTTTTCAGTCATATCAGACTCCTTGTGACCTGATTTGAGATTTACTTGGCAAAGATCCTAAAGTTGTTTGCCATTTCCTACTCCAACTCATTTTACAGGTGAAGAAACTGAGGCAAGCAGAGTTACTTGACTCACCCATTGTCACATAGGTAGTTAAGTGTCTGAGGCCAGATTTGAAATGACAAAGAATGACCTTTAGAAACCATCTGACTCCAACATTTTGTAATTCCGGAGACCAAGGTACAGAGAAGCTGGGTGATTTGCCTGCGGTCCCCTAGGCAGTCAGTGAAAGAGGTGAGATTTGAACTTGGTTCCTCTAACTCCAAATGTGGTTCTCTTTCCACCATACCTCAGCTGCCTCCTGCCTAGGCTTCTTTGGGCTCCTTTCTCCCATTGGGGATTTCTTCTCAAAAATCTTCATTTAAGGGAAGGGTCCCAGACCAACTCTCCCTCATTCTCAAGGCTTAGGTACCATGTCACCAATGTGTACCACCACCTCTGCTCCTACCCTGCTCTTCAGCTCCCCTTTTATATGTGGTCTTCCATTAGAATGGAAGGTCCTTGAGGACAGTGGCTATTTCTCTTTGTGCTTGTATTTGTATCTTGTATCTGTATCAAGTGTCCTTGGCACAGTGCCAGTCACAGGGTAGGTACTTTCTAACTTCTTGTTACCTACCTGGCTTTAGCACACTGTATCTGTTATAAGAATTTGAGGGATGTTGAAATTACTTTTGGCTAAAGCCAAGGGAAGGTCTTCTGGGAGAGGTGGCATTTGTAATGGTACTTGATTTCAACAGCTAGAAATGATAGAGGGACAGAATATTGCATGCACTAGAAATGGCATGAGTGAAGGTGGAGATTAGAGAAAGCATGGGACATGTCATTGAAAAATTTTTACTTTTCAGTTAGCACACATTTAACTTTTTTTGTCTCCCATCCCCTTTCAGTTGGGAAAAAAGAAAAATAAAACCCTTGTAACAAATGTACATAATCAAATGAAATTAATTTATGCATTGTTTGTATTGTAAAAAGGTACATGTCATTGTATATCTTGAATACAATCATTGCTTTGTTTAGAGATGAGTAACTTAGAATGTCATTAGTCTTCTGAAATCATAGTTGGTTACAACATCAGTCACAGTTCTTACGTCTTCCCAAATTGTTTGTCTTTATAATGTTACTGTTTTTATGTAAGTTGTTCTGGTTCTGCTCACTTCTCTCCAAATCAGTTTATACAAGTCTTCGCAGGATTCTCTGAAACCATCCTTTTTTGTTATTTCTTATTGTGCAGTAGCTATGTGACCCTGGGAAAGTTACTTAACATTATTTGTCTCAGTTCCTTATCTGTAAAATGAACTGGAGAAGGAAATGACAAACCACTCTAGTATCTTTGCCAAGAGAATCCCAAATAGGATCATAGAGAATTGGACATGAATAAAATGACTCAAATACAACAGTTAGATTAGAGTGATAATTTGTTCAGTCATTCCCGAATTGGTGGGCACCCCTTTAATTTCCAGTTGTTTGCTACTGCAGAAAAGAGCTGTTATAAATAATTTTGTACATATGGATCCTTTTCTTGTTTCTTTGATCTTATTAGGCCTAAAGAAACTGGAAATTGAGGAGATGCTTATCAATTGGGGAATGGCTGAACAGATTGTGGTATATGAATATAATAGAAATGTTGAGCAGGTGAATTTCAAAAAAATCTGGAAAGACTTACATGAACTGATGCTGAGTGAGGGGAGCAGAACCAGGAGAACATTGTATACAGCAATAGCAACATTGTGTGGTGATTAACTCTGATAGACTTAGCTCTTTTCAGCAATACAATGATCCAATAAAATTCCAAAAGACTCATGATAAAAAATGTTGTCCACAACCAGACAAAGAACTCTGAATGCAGATTGAAGCAAACTATTTTCACTTTTTTGTTGTTTGTTGTTTTTTCTTTCTCGTGGTTTTGCCCGTTTGTTCTGATTCTTCTTTCACAACATGACTTATGTGGAAATATATTTAACATGATTGCACATGTCTAACTTATATTAGATTGCTTGCTGTTGGGGAGGAGAGGAAGGGAAGGAGAAAAATTTGGAACTCAAAATTTTACAAAAAATCAATGTTGAAAACTATCTCTATATGTAATTGGGAAAAAAATTAAATATTAGTAAGGATCCTATTAGGCCTAGTAATAAAATTATAGGATATGTCCAGGTCAACAGGCACAGATCAACTGTGAGAGTTGCTGCTTTCTATGGGAAGTCTCTCTTCTTTGCCCTAACCATGCTTCCAAGTCATTCCATGTGGGCAATTAGAAAAGGACGTTTGTGTTATGACTTTATGTCAAAAGTAGGGAAAGTTTCATTGGGAAGTGCCATATAATAATTTCTGTGCTGCTTACCAGAGGGAAATTGGACCCTGCCTCCATGGCCAGCAGCCTTATAATTTCATGGCAGACCCACAGGCAAATCCATTTGTGTTAGCTCCCTCCACCTTGGGAGTCCGCCAAGCAGGCAGATGTTAACACTAGGCTAGGAGCTTGCTCAGCTTGGGATCATGATTCTTTCAGAGCCAGAAAATCCCATATGTGATCTTACATGCTGGCCTTGCTCTGCTGGAAGCACTCAAGAAAGAAAGAGGAAAAATCATTTTTAATAATTACAGTCCCTATTTATACAGCTCACTAATACTTGAAACCACTTTATATACATTCACTTAGCAGCCCTGTGAGATAGGTAGGGACTATTTTTATTTGACAAATGAGGAAGGAGAGGATTAGATAGGGGCAGATGACTTACTCAAGGTCACACAGTGGCAGTTGGGATTAACTATCTAGGTTTCCAGATTCTACATCCAGGGATCTTTCAACTTTCTCTTTTTCTTTCTATTCTCACCTTCCCTCTCCATCTCTCTCCCTTTCTCCCCTTCTCTGTCTCTCCATCTCTGTGTCTCTGTCTCTTTCTGATTTGAAAATCTAAACAGAAATGGCTTTGAAGGCAGGTCACACTCGGTGCTCTCGGGGAAAACTCTGGTAATAAATATGATACTGCCCCTGCAGCAGGTGGAACACAGGCCTCTGTGGATGGACCAGATAATGAGTGATGACAAGCACACTCTGCCTGCCTGCCTGCCGGGAATCCTGTGAGCCATCCATTCTCAGTGGCACTGCGGCCAATCCGCAGATGGGAAAAGATAAAAAGCATAGTTAAAAGGAGAAGTTAAGTTTGACTAGTTTTTTCTGATACTCCTTCGGTTGGGGAAGGAAAGCAGGGTAGACACGGAAAGTCATAATTTCAGGAGCGATGTAGAACCATGCAGTGTTCAGGGTGGAAGGGATCTTAAAATAGAGGAAACAGAATCTCAGAGCAGGAAGGTGCCCCAAAGTCAAGAGAAGTCAGCAGTCATTTACCAAGGACCTTCTGTCCTTGAGGCACTGTGCTAGGTAAGCACATTAGGCTTGAGCTTGAGACTGTTTAATTCAAATACGGCATTTCTTCCCTTAGGAAACTGAGCCCCAGAGTTGGAAAGTGACTTGCAAAGTCATACAGCAAATTGTGTGTGTGTGTGACAAATCTGGGACTAGAATCCAGTTCTCTTTACTTTCAATCTGGTCTCGCATTCAGTCAGTTAACAAACATTTATTAAGGGCTTGCTATGTGCCAGACACTAGAGATAGAAAAAAAAGGCAAAAACAGTCCCTGCTCTTAAGAGCTCACATTTTAATGGGGGAAACCCCATATAAATAATTAGATATATGAAAGATGTGTTCAGAATCGGTGGAAGGTAATCTCTGAGGGATGCTAGGCAGTTAGCACATAATTGGTTTTCAGAATCATCTCTAGGGCAGTGGGGAGTAGAGGGAAAGGAAAAAAGGAGGAAAAAAGAAAGTGACATGATAAATCTATTATATATTTAAAAGAAATAGCAAGTTGTACACAGTGGATTGGCAGTATCATGTACAGTCATCTTTTTTCTGTTCTACTATTTGTGGAAATGCTTGTTTTATTTCTTAAATTCTGAATAAAATAAATAACATTTGACAAAAGAATCAAAGGATAGAATATGCACAAAATGCTTTTCAATCCTTAAAGTAGTATATATGTTGGTTATTATGTTGATCCTGATATCTAGCCCATTGAAAATCTCCAGTAATGGGAAACTCACTACCTTGGAAAGTAACCTATTCCACTTTTGAAGATATTTGATTGTTGGCATTTTGTCTTGAACTTTGAGCTTCTTCTATGCATTGCTACTGTGTCTGCACTAGTAGAACAGATAAAATTCCCCCTTTTAAGTGACTACCTTCAGATATTTGAAGATAGGCTGAAAATTACGTTAAAAAGGCAGGGCATGTGTGGAGCAGAGAATGAGATACCTTCCCATAGAATTTGCCCTTTTATAATGCATAGGCAGTGTCCCAGGTATGGCAAATAATCATTTTCTGACTGGCATGAATGTTAAAGGGTCCCAAGCAAGCTATTTGCCCTCTCTCTGTCAGAGAGTGGAAAGAGCTGTCCATGAAGAGTCAGAAGAGATAGCTGTTATCTTGTTTTGCACAATTCTTTAGTGTTCCAGAGGGATTTGAGTATGGTATGTTAATGACCTGGCTTCATGACATAGTGATTCAAATTTCTATTCTATTCTATCCTCCATTTCTCTCAAGTTATGTCTGAGTAGAGGACCTACTTTTAGGACTATGCCATGTGAACTATTACTTCATAGTTCCTAAGTTTCATGGGTTGCCTCCAGCATTTTAGATGAACTTTCCCCACCCCTCACCCCATCATGGTGATCTTATGGGAGGTTATGGACTATAACTACACCAAAAGGGCAAGCAAAATAATTAATGGAAGGAACATAAGAACTGGTGTGACCACAGTTCCATTTGATTATTATTCCTGGGAAGCACATTTTTGTTAGCTGCTGTTTATAAAGGATTTAGTTATACTTTTCATTATAGTGGAGAGGTGACTTAGGATCTTTGAAGGCTGTACTAATGAAGTCTGGGTTCTAGAAGACTGAACCAAGTTTGAAAGACTTTGAGTATGGAGTCAGCAATGAGTCTTTTCTTCCAGAACTAGCATAGCTGGGATGGAGAGACTCATCACTAAAGAGCTGACCACCAGGCTTTCAATTCCTTGTGTAGAATAACTCATGAAACCATCTAATTAAGGTGTGGAGAGAGTCTCCACGCTCATGAAAGCATGGTTATTTTGGAGTATTAAGGAAACTGACTTTTTTTTTTTTCACTGATTACAGTGTTATGATCTATGATTGTCTTTAGCATACAGGAAATAGATTGCTTTAGCCATCTGGCCAAAGGCCCCAATATTCAATTTTATATAGCAGCTATTATTAGGGCAGCTTGGATAATTGAATTATTTGTCCTTCAGCATTTAAAAATAATCAATACTGAATCCATTTGAAATGTTTACATAATTTATTCTCAGCACTGACTCCTGTGCTAAATTGTTTTCATTATTTTAAAAAGTAATATTTAAGTCATCTTAGCATTCCAGAGGTAAACCCGTTTGCAAAGTTGTAGATACCAAATGTATGGACACCAAAGTGTAGATACTTTATGTTCTTTTTAATGGAAAGGGTAACTTTTGACTATTGATATGTTTTTTTTTCTAAAACTGATTCCATCAGGGTCCTAATAAATTCTACTCTGCTTGTTTGTAGGAGTCTTTTTCATAAAACCAATGGTTCAATGTTGCCACACACCTATCATATTTTGCCTTGTGTCATTTTTTGTGGGTACATGTTGTATCTTCCCATTAGATTATAATGCTTGAGGACAGAACTGTATTGTTTTTCATATTTATATCCTTGGTACCCTGGTGGTCTCCCTAGTGATTCCTTTCTCCTATTCATCCCATTTATAATTTGCTGCCAGATAATAGTGTTTACAATGTATCTTATATAAGTTCCCTTATTTTGCCTTATACATCTGCAATGGAGTTCGCCTTTCTCCTGGACTGTTACAATAGCCCCCAATCTCTCACCACTCTAGTCTTCTCTCCCTACTTGAATCTTTTTTCAGCTTCCAAAAGGATTTTTCTAAAGCATAGATATGACCATGTTACCCTACCAGCTAGAGAACTATTACTTCCAGGATTAAATATAAAGTCTTCTGTTTGTTATTTAAAGCTCTTGGTAACCTGACCACTTTCTAACTTTCTAGTTTTCTTGTACTCTGCCTCCTCACAATTTAGCTACATTGGTCCACTTGCAATTCCTTTAAGCATAACACTGCATCTTCTATCTCCATGCATGGACAATCCTCCACCTCTGGGATGCTCTGCCCCCTCGCATCTGACTTTCAGTTTCCCTGGCTTTAAAACTTATCTGAAATGTCACCTTCTGCAGGAGGTTTTCCTGGTTTCTCCAGCTGCTAGGAAGTACATTTCCTTTCAGATTACTTTCCATCTAGAAGTCTTATATATCTCATATGTGTCTAGTTATTTCTTTGTTGTCTCCCCCATTAGATGTAGACATCTTGAAGGCTTAATATGTGCTTGTTGATGGACTAGTGAGTCCATGATCTAATAATCCATGCCCTTGCATAGGATGACTGCCTATGCAGTCATCTGCCTAATAAGACTGCCTGATAAGAGTTTGTTGAATTGAGCTGTATGCCTTTGGAATGAGAAGGAAAGACTCAGCTCTATTACCACCTCCATATCCGCTCTCTGGGTTCTTTCAGTTCCTAGTTCTCTCCTTTGCACCTACCTGATAATTATCTTGAATATGTAATTAGCTATCTGTATACAGATTAACAGCTGTAGAGTAAGGGCTATATCACTAGTCTCTTTCACAGAGCAGGTTCTTTATAAATTCTTATTGAATTGAAAATAAAAGAAAAAAAGAGAGGACTATATAATCTGAGGTGCTTAGTTCAATCTAGCAAGCATGTATTACACACACACATACATATATATATATACATACTGCATGTATGGAAAAATAAATGTATATATTTATATTTAAATACATACCTGTATATGTATGCATGTAGATGTATGTGTATGTGCGTGTGTGTATCTCACTTACCAAGTACCTCTGATGCCTCCTCTACAGTATCTTTTGCATTCTTTCCTCCCTCTTTAGTCCAGTTGCTAACATCTCGTCTGGACTGTTCCAGCCTCCTCATGTTCTCCCTTCTGCACTCTCTCTTCACTCTAGGACATGCTTCTTCCTGTTACCAGAAGCATGTCTTTGTGCTCTAGGTTCTAGTAGAAGGGTTCTTAAACTTTTTTGTGTCATGGACCCCTCTTCCTTTTGGAAACCAGTGATGTTGAAATAGTTAACCAAATAATATTTTTTTTTAAAGCTCACAGGCTCCAGGTTAAGAACTCCAGGTTCACCAAAGGGATCTCTTCTCTGCCTCTGGAATGACTTGTATTTAACTGCCTCTCTGGCCTTGTCATGCTATTCCCACGGCTTGAGATGAGCTCTATCCTCCCCTCTCTCTGTTAACTTTTCTTCCTATCCTTTAAAATCCACCTCAGATATTACCTCCTTCACAAAGCCTCTGCTCCTTGTTTGTTTTTTAATCTCCCTCTAAATTAATGACACTTTAAACCTCATCAAGATACTTAGACACATTGAATCAACAGCTGAGAGGTGTCTGGGATGAGGGAGACCTTAGCAGTGACCCAATCTCACTTATTTTGCAGATGAACTGAGACCCAGAGAAGTGGATTGGATTGCCCAACCTTGTGCAAATTCTAAGCAGTAGGGTTGTGATTCAAACTCAGGTCCTTTAACACCAAAGTCAGAGCAATTTCCACTAGGCTATAGACTTTTCACAGTTTACATGTTGTTCAGTCATTTTTCAGTTGTATCTGACTCTTCATGACCCAATTGGGGTTTTCTTGGCAAAGATATTGGAGTAATTAGCCATTTACTGTTTGTTCATTTTACAGAGGAAGAAACTAAAGCAAACAGAATTAAGTAACTTGCTCAAGGTCACATAGTTAGTAAGTGTCTGAGGCTGGATTTGAACTCAGGAAGATGTCTTCCTAACTCTAGGCCCAGCACTCCATTCACTGTGCCACTTAGCACCCTACCAGAGTACTTTACTCTGCCCCACAGATTGCTTAATAAATATTTTTTTGGGTTGGATGAAACTTATTTCAAAACTAAGTTCCTTGGATTCTTGCCTGGCTTTTAAATCACCCTTTTAAATTTTCTTTGGTCAATACCCATATGGATTTCTGGACTGTATATATGCTGCTTACCTCTAGTCCATCTCCCTCATTGCCTCATGAGAATTTTGTTGCATAATGCTTGGCATAGTTTATGGTATTTCTTACATTGCATTGTCTTATGGAAGTGGCTCTCCTTGTTTCTGGCTCCTTGCTCTTGGAAGCATTATTACAACAGACTGAGCTCCATTGACCTGAAAAATTGACTCAACCTAAAAACCTGGCCATTGGCATGACCTGTTGTGGGTCCTATTACCCAGTAGATTGGTTCAAGGAACATTAGTACAATAGATTTTGCTCTGATGCATTGATGAATGGATGAACAAACATTCCAAAAGAGCTTATTTAGCAGCAAAGGAATTGAGAAAGGTTTCTGTGATAGAGCTCAGATAAAAGAAAACATGACTAATGTTTGCCTGGCAGCCAGTTGCATCTGGTGGTTTTCATTGGCAAGTAATTTCAACATTTATTCAGTGGATCAATAAAAGTGATTTCTTCCCCCAGTCCAACGCTCTGGCCCCAACACAAAGCCAGTTTTTAAGAAATAAAGGAAAAGTAAGCAAGTGACCTCTTGTGATAGAGAATACATACTGTATGTACGTGTCTCAAGTGCAGAGGCAGTCCATCTCTTCTGTTTCTATTATTTTTTGAGCCTTATGGGAATTCTAGTCATAAATCTGACACTTAAAAGTTGGGTGACCTTGGGTGAGCTATTAGATATCAGCCTCAAGTTTCCTCTTCTATAAAACAGAGGTAGCAACATCTTATTCTATAAGGTTAATTGGAAGATGAAATTTTCTCATGTATGCAAAAATGTTTCAGATGTTGTGAAACACTATATCAATGTATGCTGTCATGGAAAGATGTACTTAGAATACTACATTTTACTAGTAATCAAATAATATCAGGGTGAAGCATTTGAGTAGATCAACTTAGGAAGCTGAATGGGAGAAGTCATTTCTATGCCCTAAAGCAGATTGACTCACTCCTTTTTGACATAGGACCAGACCTAAACCCAGGTATTCCTGATTCCAAGCCCAGCCCTCTGACTCACGTCTTCATGCTAGATGACTATAATTTCTAAATATAGTGCCCATAGACAATAATAATAGCTAGCATTGCTAAGGAACTTCACATTTTCCGAAAGGCTTTCCTCATAACAATCCTATAATATAGGTAATTCAAATATTCTCATTTTGTGGATGAAATAAGGTTCAGGGAGTGAAGTAATTTTATATATGCATAGCTAGGAGGTGTCAGAACTATAATTCAAACCCAGGTCTTCTGGCTTCTTGTCCCCTTCCCCTAGATGTTTTTATGTTAAAGATTTGTTAGAGTAGACTTTCAAAAACCACAGAATTGATCAGGTGTTAACTTTTGAGTTGTTAACCCTAATGTGTGTGTGTCTGTGTGTGTGTGTGTGTGTGTGTGTGTGTGTGTTTTATGTCCTTACTCATATTCAACAACAGATTAATTTAAACATTTGTCCGTTGGTTCAGGAGAAATCCAAACACCGGGAAATGTGCCTTCCCCAGACCCTCCCTTGCCTTGCCAAAGGGTGAATGCTTTAATGGCCAGGGCCAGTCAGAAGAAGGAGCCATACACTGGACAATGTTTTCCCACCTCCTGGTGTTTGGATTCTTCTGCAAGCTTTCTGCTGAACCCCTGCAGCTAATGCTGAGAGCCTCTAGCATAGCTGTGACCCAGACATGCACGCTAAAGCCAGGGTTTGGAACCAGACACACTGACATTTGTTCTGTTTTGGTTTGAACCTGACTCATAACCTGTGCTGTTAGTAGATGTCCTTTATATTCACTTCCATGGTGGACAGACAAAAGGAGTAGAAAGAGGCCGAATGTGACTGCCAGTGTCTTACTAAGTGGCCTTTGTCAGGTTCTATGACCATTTTTGGTTTGTTTTCTCATATGTAAAATGAAGATTAGATTTTTTATTAGATTATAGACCCTACCCACTTTTGAGGGTCATTGTAAGGATCAAATGAGATAATGTATTTTAAACAGTCAACAAACATTTAATGCTCCCAGTACTTCTTAAATTATTATGATATATGAATTCAAGTTACTGTTATTTCCATTCTTTCATTCCTTTATTCACTCTTTTAGAGTCCACAGTTAAGAGTCTATTATGTGCCAGGCACTGTGCTGAATATTAGGGATACAAAGAAATATAAGAATCTATAAAAATACAAGTCATTCCCCAATTGATAAATGGTCAACAAATGTAAACAGGACGTTTTCAGACGAAGAAATTAAAACTGTCTATAGTCATATGAAAAAGTGATCTAAAGCACTATTGATAAGAGAAATGCAAATTAAAACAACTCCGAGATACCACAAGGCACCTGCCAGATTGGCTAACATGACAAAACAGTAAAATGATAAATGTTGGAGAAAATGTGAGAAAATTGGGACACTAGTACTTTGTTGGAGGAGTTGTAAAGTGATCCAATCATTTTGGAGAGTAATTTAGAACTCAGCCCAAAGGGCTCTAAAACTGCATACCCTTTAATCCAACAATACCTGGAGTCTATATCCCAAAAAGATCATGAAAAAGGAAAGATGACTCACATGTACAAAAATATTTATAGTAGATATTTTTGTGGTGGCCAAGAATTGTAAACTGAGGGGATGCCCATCAATTGGGGAATGGCTGAAGAAGTTGTGGTATGTGAATGTAATGGAGTATTTTTGTTCCATAAGAAATGGTGAACAGGCAGATTTCAGAGAAACCTGGAAAGATTTGCATGAACCGATGCTGAGTAAAGTGAGCAGAACCAGGAGAACATTGTACACAGTAACAGCAATATTGTGCTATGACCAACTTTGTTAGACAATTCCAAAAGATTCTTGATGGAAAATGCTGTCTACATCCAGAGAAAGAACTGTTGAGTCTGAATGCAGATTGTTGTTTTTTTGTGGTTTTTCTCTTTTGTTCTGATTCTTCTATGACAACATGACTAATATTAAACATATGATCGTACATGTATAGCCTATATCAGATTTCATGCAGTCTTGGGGAAGGGGGAGTGGAAGGAAAGGGGAAAAATTTAGAACTCAAAATCTTATAAAGATGAATACTAAAAACTAAAAATTAATTGAAGGAAAAAAACAAAGAAAGGTAAAAACAATCCATGGCCTCAAGGAACACTCATAATCCAATTCAGATACTATTTATTAAATGCTTAGAATATAAATTCCTTCTGGCTTGGCAGTTGGAGAATCACAGGATTATAAATCTAGAATTAGAAAAGATAATTCCCCCCACCCTCCCAACACCACCTGCTTCAGTCCTCTCATTTTAAAAATGAAGAAATTGAGACCCTAGAAAGCTAAGTGACTTACCCAAGATCATGCAGGTAGCAGACACCATAGAATATTTGTGCTGGGCCTTGAAGGATGGGTAGGATTTCAAAAGTGGTGTCATTTGGTCAGCTATTCAACGATAAGGGAAAGGGATAAAGCTGGGGAAAGGTAGGCAATGTTTGGATAATAGCCTCTAAATCCAGTTTGGCTAGAGTAGGTATTTGGAAAAGTACCATGAAATAAATCTGAAACAGTAGATTGGAACCAGAGCTTTAAATGCCAGGCCTAAGGACTTTAGGTCCCTTTGGTAGACAATGACATATCATCAAAGAGCTTTACTATAATTCCTGTATTTGATCATAACTTAAAAGTAAATGAGGGTGACTTGATCAGAATTGTACACTCAGAATAGTCTAGAAGTAAAGTTTGGAACACAATATAAAGGTAATCTAGGTCAATCCCTTCATTTTACATGGGAAGAAATTAATCTGGCATTCTCTGGGCTTTCTTGCTGTAGTAAGAAGTGTTGGAAGGAGTGGGAATGGGGAGGAGGAAAGAGAGTTTTCCCTGTCCATTGATGCTGTTAAATCCACGGAGGAAAGATGACCCGACTGTCTTCAGTTGACTTACTGTTAGAAATATCTGAAGGTTAATAACATTTCCAGAGCCCAAAAGGCGAAACTTTTGAGAGGCTACATTATTTATGCTTAAGGACTGTTTGGGGGCCAGCCCTATGGTAATTAATAATAATGATAATAGCTAGCATTTACATAGCGTTTTAAAGTTTGCAAACCACTTTACAAACATCGTATTTTAACCATTTTAACAACCCTGGGAGATAGTTGCTACTATTATCCCTATTTTACACTAGAAGAAACTGAGGCAGAGGTGAAGTGACTTGCGCAGAGTCATTCAGCTAATAAATATCTGAGAGCAAATTTGATCTCAGGTGTTCCAGACCTTATCTTCTTTTCCACCCAGTGCCTCTAGTAAAAACTCATCAGCAGAAAGGAGAGCTGTTTGTTCTGACTGTGATAAATGTCAGAATTTGTAAGACAGCTTCCTTCCTATGTGTATTTTAATGCATGTGAACTGTGTGACCCTGGACAGGTCATTCAACCATTTAGTACTCCTAGCAACTCTTTAAGACAAAATTATAAATTGCAGAGTAGCTGGGTGCCCATCTATATTAAAGGAGGGAATTTCCTAACTGAGACTTTACTAAACTACTAAAATTTCACTAAAACTTCACTAAGTTACTAAAATGTAGGCACAATCAAACAAAAATCTTATTCAAGAAAATGATTGGTTATGGAGGATTTGGACCCAATTTCCAGTGCTTTGGTTTTTATTGTTTTTTTTTCCTTGTAATAGGCCACTTTTGAAATGATAAATTCTCACTCTAGTTTGCCAAAGAGTATTCAAGTGGAGGCAGCATGGAGTGGTAGAAAGGACTACCAGTCAGAAGACATATCATCATTAGCCTCATCTTCTAATCTATAAAATGGAAGTAAAAATGACTACTTTTTGGAGTTGCCATAAGGACCAAATGAGATATCTAACCATAAAATACTCAACAAATGTTACTTATCATTAGTTAGTGACTCACTGCAGATCTTGATGCAAAAGGTTCAATGACCACTTGCTGGATATGGTAGAGTTATGTTTCTTATTCACATATGGGCTGGACTTAATGTTCTTTGAAGTCCTTTCCAATTCTGAGATTCTGTGATTATTTTTCTTATCATTATTATTAATGTCCTAAAAGGGGGGGTGCGCAGTTTTCTCAAGTGCCTAACTCTTTCACACCTGGTGAAATTTCAATTCTCTGACCCCTTTATGTCTCCACTGAATGTGGCCTAATTATTCTTTCTCCTGGCTACCACACTGCTTGCATTTCTAGAGCAGGAGACTCAACCTTCACTGAAGAGGGCCCCTTAGGGGATCGCTAGAGAAGTCCATATGATTGATGATTACATAGCAAGGCTCCATCTTACAGCAGTCCTTTTCTTTATGAATCTCTTAGCTTTGGATCCTTGCCCTTCCTCATCCCTCCTTCAACTTTTTGTTGTTATCTGAAAAAAAATCTTTATCTTCATTTTCATCCTTGAATCCTACTTTTTTTTTTGATAGCCTTTCGAGAAAGTTCAGTGCCTAATAAAATCTCTAGCAGATTGACTTCCTCTATAAGTAACAATGAATCTATATCTATACATTTATTAGTGTCTAAAGTAACATCCAAATCAGCATATCAGTGGTTCTTCACACCAGACATTCCTTCTCTCACCTTTTGCACCATCGTTTGCCCAGGTCCACAGAGTCCACTCTCTCTTCACCTCCATCTTCTGCAAAGCCCAAGAGCCACCTTCTACAAGTGGTCTTTGCTAATTGCTCTTAATGGTTAGCACTTTCTCCCTCTGGAAGTAACTTTATCAGTGCTTTGTGTTTACTTATTTACATAAGTATTGCATTATTCAAAATAGAATGTTAAGCTTCTTGAGGGCAGAGCCCTCACTTTCTTTCCTCCATACCAAGCACAATGCTTTGCACATAGAAGGTGTTAACACTTTACATTTTTCAGGATTTTATAAATATCTCATTTTATTCTCAAAAAATAAAAAACCAAAACCAAAACACTGGGGATAAGATTAGTTACTCTTATGCTTATTTGACTGCTGCCATCAGTACGGTAGTTGACCTTGATACCGTGTTCATCCTCGTTGACAGCATTTGTCAACATGGCTGAAAACATCATGCTAAAAAAAAAAAAAAGCATGGGAACAAGCACACAGCTCTGTTTCACTCCATTGGTGACTGGGAAGGCACGAGAGCATTGTCCATTATCCAGAAACTGGGCAAGCATGCCATCATGAAATTGATGTACAATATTGATGAACTTCTCCAGGCAACCAAATTTTGACGTAATTTTCCATAAGCCCTCATGACTAACAGTGTCAAAGGCAGGCGATCACATGGTGGCCAGAACAAACAATACAAGGACATTCTCAAGGTCTCTCTCAAGAACGTTGGATTTGACTGCGCAGCATGGGAGACACTGGCACAGAACTGCTCAGCATGGCGTGCCCACATCAGAAAGGGTGCTGTGCTCTTTGAGCAAAGCAGAATTGAGACAGCACAAAGTAAATGCAGGATGCTCAAATTTGGGATATCCACCCCCAAAATTCATATGGACTATCTGTGCCCAACCTATGGTAGAGCATTCCGAGCTCATATTGGTCTGATCAGCCATAGTCGGACACACTGAATTTTCACTTTATCATGGTGATGTCATTTTGGTCCTCTTCAAAAACAAAGGACAATAACCAACTAACCAACCATTTGACTGCTGAGGAAACTGAGACAAACAGGTAAAGTGACTTGCTCAGGGTCACACAACTAGTAAATCTTAGAGGTCAAAGTTGAACTCAGATCTTCCAGAGTTCAGGTAGTATTCTATATACTGTACTACCTAGCTGCTTTCCTTTCTTTCTTTATTTTAAAGAAAATACAAAAAAAAAGCTAAAATACGTTTGATGAATGTGTGTAGCTTGTATGTATATTGTGTGTGTATTTGCTTGAATCTCTATGTACATATATATGTATTTAGTGTATGTGCATATATGTGCAGGTAGTTTTAATATCCAACATTTATATTTTTTATTTCATTTTGTCCTCACACCTATCCCCATTTTACAGATGAATAGTCCAAGAGCAGTTTTGTGACTTGCCTAGGGTCACATAGCTAGTCCATTTCAGTCCGGTCTTCCTGACTCCGCCTTCAGTATCCACCATTCTGTGTCTATATAGTTGTGTGGTTATAATGTACATATGATTACCATCCAGCTAAAATTGCTCTGTCATCGTTTCCATGGAATATTTTCTTTGAAATTCTTTGTCTTTCTTACTTTCTCTGATGTGCTATTTGTATTCACCATTGGATTGAAAGTTCCTAAGGACAGGGACTGTCATTTTTTATCTTTGCATTCCTGTGATTTAGCATAGGAACTTGCAAGTAGTAGTAGATGCTAAATATGTAAATTTTTGTTGAATTAAATTGAATTAAGTAGGCATCTAGAGCACTGGTGGATAGAGCACTGGTTGTGGAGTCAGGGAGACTTGAGTTCAGTTTGGGCCTGTTATTAGCTGCGTGATCCTGGGCAAGTCACTTGGCTTCAATTTGCCTCAGTTTCCTCTTCTGTAAAATGAGGATAATAGCACCTAACTCCTAAAATTGTAGCAAAGATCCAATGAGATATTTGTAAAACACTTCACAAACTTTAAAGCATATAAACTCAGTTATTATTATTCTCATTAATGTTGTTCTTACCATTATTATGCATATTTGTGTGTAATCCTTGAATGTTAGAGCTGGACAGGATCCAGAACATGTGTTAGAACATGTGTTCTAACCTCCTCAGTGTATAAATGAGGAAGCTGTAGATCAGAGAAGAGAAGAGAACCCAGTTAAATAGTGAGTCAGTGGCAGATTATGGAATTGTATAGCAATAAAAAACTTTTCTATAAAATGAACATCTTTGATTTAGTACTGTAATCTTCTGCGGTGGAAAGATAATTGGATTTGGACCAGAGGGCCTGAATTTAAAAGCTACACTTATTACTGTGTAACCTGGAAAGTCACTGAAGCTCACTGGGCCTTAGTTTTCTCATCTGTACAATGAGGGGTTTAGACTAGATGACTTCTAAAGATTTCTCCCAACTCTTTATCTATGACATTACAGCTCTGTGGACAGGGACCTTTCTGACTTCCTGCTCTGAGCGAAGTATGAGTGTTGTTACTATCCACATTCAAAGGTGTTACTGTTGGTGGTGTTTGTGATCTGTGTGTCTGTGTCTGAAAAAGACAGATGGATGACTAATGGCCTTTCCACACCAAATTACCTGGAGACCATGAGGAAAACTGATAGGCATGGACAGGGAACCTAGAGACTAGAAATATAATTTTCATCAGTTCTGAGTTAAAGGGTGATTGACCAGGACTGACTGTCTCTCCTCCTTATGTGTTTGGTTCCATGATAATGACTTAAGGCACCGTGTCATATTTATGCCTGGGATAAGCCTCTTATCTCTGGCATTTTTCCTGTTCTTTTTGGTTGCTATTTGTAATTGAGTATCTTCTAATAAAACAATTAAGGACATTTAGATGTGGAAGGGGCCTTAGAGATCACAGCATCTTAGAGCTGGAATTGATTACAGAGGCTGTGGAGTCTAAACTTTCCATGACAGGTGATCCCTCTGCAACACTCCTGACCAATGGTCAGTCTAGGAAGAAGAAAGAGCCCACTGGCTCCTAAAGCTGATGAATTCATTTTGTACGGCTCTAATTTGCAGGATATCATAGGATATTGAAGGATAATTTTCCCTGTCTGGAGCCTAAACTGTCATGGCTTCTCTGAAAATTCTACCCATTGTTCCTAGTTCTGCCTTCTCAGAACCAAGCTAGCTTCTAATTATCTAGTCCAGTCTCTCATTTTTAAGAAGAAGAAGCTGAGGTATAGGGAGGGAAAATGACTTATGAAAGATTTCAAAGCTATTAGATGATGGAGCCATGAATGAATCCCAGAAATAGACAATCAGGTCTCCTAACCACCTCCTGTGCTTATTTTTTCTTATTGCTGTTCAGTGGTTTCAGTCATGATGCCATATGGGGTTTTCTTGGCAAAGATAATAGAGTGGTTTGCCTTTCCTTCTCCAGATTATTTTACAGACAAGGAAACTGAGGCAAACAGGGTTAAGTGACTTGCCCAGGGTCACATAGTGGATTTGAACTCAGGAAGAGGAGTCTTTCTGACTCCAGGCCCAGCATTCTATGCACTATGGCTCCATCTAACTGCCCTATGCTCATTCTACCACTTCCCAGAATAAGAGACTGCAGGAGTCTAGTACAACCCATACCTGTGGCATTAATTGCATCTATACAAGAAGGCTAGGTGGTGCAGTAGACCTGGAATCAGTAAGACCTGAGTTCAAATGCTACCATAGACACTTATTAGCTGTGTAACCTTGGACAAGTCACTTAAAAACAATCAACTCTGCCTCACTTTCCTTAACTGTAAAATGAGGGTAATAGCAGTACAACTCTCTCCTGGAGTTCTTGTGAGGATATTTATAACGCTCATTGTAAGCTAAAAACAAAAACAAAAACAACATCCCCAGCAAGTGGTCATCTGGTACCCGATTGAACAACTTCTGTGGATGGAATTCTCAGTGTTCTCCAGAGGCATACCAGTTTCTTTTTGTGATGGGTTTGATTGTAGGAGTTCTGTATGTTAAGGGAAATACAATTCCTTGCACTGAGCCCCCTCCATTCCATGCCCCAATTGCTCCTACTTCTGGTATCTGGACTAAGCATAATGTAGAATTCATCCCCTTTCTGGCCGGCAGCCTGGCAGTATGATTATCAAGCCCAGTTAAAACTACTCTTTGGGACTGGTCATTTGGCCAGTTCTGAATGTTTCTAAATGTCCTATGTTGTAGCCAGCTTCTCCCCACTTTGTCCTCAAGATCTGCACAGGAAGTCAAATGTTTGACTGCCGTCCAGGCAGACTAGATCCAGAGCCCTGGCTTTGGAAAAAAGGATCATCTTGCCCCTCTGATCTTTAGGTTCCTCACATGCAAAGGAGGGAGGAGGGAATGACACTATTCTTGTGACCTCCTTCCCTCACAGAACTGCAGTGAGGAAAGCTTTTTGTAGCTGGTGAAAGCCCTAGAAAAATGGGCACTTTTATTATTAGGGGCAAACTGTGGCCTTGTTCAGGGCTAAGCATTTGCACAGGCCCATAGACTCACACACAGCCTTGTGAGAAAAGGGAGGGAGAAAGAAAACAGAATGGAGACCTCGAATGTACCATGTAACCATTTTTTTTTTTTTGATAAATAGTATTTCATTTTTTTCCAATTACATGTAAAGAGAGTTTTCAACATTCCTTTTTCATAAGATTTTGAGTTTCAAATTTTTTCTCCCTCCTTCCCTCCCCCTTCCCTTCCCAACACTGCATGCAATCTGATCTAGGTTATATATGTGCAATCATTGAAACACATTTCCATATTAATCATATTGTACTGAATGTTGGTCTGTGCCTAGTTTCTGCCAAAATACTTTCCAGTTTTTCCAAAAGTTTTTGTCAAATACTGAGTTTTTATCCAGAGACTGGAGGCTGGATTTATCAAAGAGTAAATTAGCGCAATCATTGACTACTGTGTCTTATGTACCTAACCTATTTCACTGATTCTCAACTCTATTTCTTAGCCAGTACCAAATAGAAAGTTATGTTGTGAAACAGAACAAAAGGGAAAAGTCACAAAAAAGTGAAAATAATATGCTTTGATCTGCATTCAGACTCTAGAAATGGATAGCATTTTCCATCCCGAGTCTTTTGTAATTGTCTTGAATCAATATATTGCTAAGAAGAGCTAAGTCTGTCAAAGCTGGTCATCATGAAATATTGTTGTTACCGTGTGTAATATTCTCCTCATTGTGCTCACTTCACTCAGCATCTGTTCATGTAAGTCTTTCCAGGTTTTTCTGAAATCTTCCTGCTCATCATTTCTTATAACACATAGTATTCCATTACATTCATATACCACAATCTGTTCAGCCATTCCCCAGCTGACTGGTATCCCCTCAATTTACAATTCTTGGCCACCACAAAAAGATCTACTACAAATATTTTTGTACATGTGGGTCCTTTTCTCTTTTTTATGATCTCTTTGGAATATAGACCTACTAGTGGTATTGCTGGATCAAAGGATATGCACAATTTTATAACCCTTTGGGCATAGTTCCAAATTACTCTCCAGAATGGTTGGATCAGTTCACAGCTCTTCCAACAATGTATTAGTATTCCAATTTTCCCACATCTTCTCCAACATTTATCAT
Source organism: Notamacropus eugenii (assembly GCF_028372415.1). Lineage (NCBI taxonomy): Eukaryota > Metazoa > Chordata > Mammalia > Diprotodontia > Macropodidae > Notamacropus > Notamacropus eugenii. The sequence goes on from NC_092877.1 coordinate 59,520,534, forward strand.
TTTCCTTTTCTGTCACATTAGCCAATCTGATAGGTGTGATGTGATACCTTAAAGTTGTTTTAATTTGCATTTCTCTAATCAATAGTGCTTTAGAGCATTTTTTCATATGACTATAGATAGCTTTAATTTCTTCATCTGAAAACTGCCTGTTCATATCCTTTGACCATTTATCAATTAGGGAATGATTTATATTCTTATGTATTGAGAAATGAGGCCTTTATCAGAAATGCTTTCTGTAAAAATTGTTTCCTACCTTTCTGTTTTCTTTCTAATGTTGGTTATATTAGTTTTGCTTGTGCAAAACCTTTTTAATTTAATGCAATCAGAATTATCCATTTTGCATTTCATTGTGTTTTCTGTCTCTTGTTTGGCATAAATTCTTCCCTTCTCCATAAATCTGACAGGTAAACTGTTCCTTGCTCTCCTAATTTGCTTATTATCTCAACCTTTATGTCTAAATCGTATGCCCATTTTGACCTTCTCTCGGTATTTGGTGTGAGATGTTGGTCTATACCTAGTTTTCTCAGCAATTTTTGTCAAATACTGAGTTCTTACACTAGAGACTAGAGTCCTTGGTTTATCAAAGAGTAGATGACTATAGTCATTGACTACTGTGTCTTGAGTAGCTCACCTGTTCCATTGATCCACTACCATCTGCCATCTTGTCCATACCAAATAGTTTTGATGATTGCCGTTTTAGAATGTGGTTTTAGATCTGGTGTGACTCGGCCACCTTCCTTTGCATTTTTTCCCATTAATTCCCTTGATATTTTTGACTTTTTGTTCTTCCAGATGAATTTCATAATTATTTTTTCTAGCTCTGTAAAATAATTTTTTGGGTCATTTGACACGTCACCATTTTTAATGAAGAAATTTCTTGTTTGTTTTTCTATCCACAGCTGATATTATTTCTACAGTTGAGTTCAACCATACGGGAGAACTGCTGGCTACTGGGGACAAGGGGGGCCGGGTTGTCATATTCCAAAGGGAACCAGAGGTATGTAGCTTGGGGCCTGATCAAGTATTTGGGAATTTTGACTGGGGTGGGAGGGGGGAGTTCATTGAGGAGGTATATAGTCTAATTCTTCTTCTCATGCAGAGGGGTGCTTGAGATTCTGTAGAACATTCATTTCCTAAAGCCTTCTTTCTATCCCACTTATGACTTGGTCAAGTTTCTTCCTCTTTCTCTGCCACAATTTTTCTAACTCTCAATCAAGGATACTAATACCTATCCTTCCCTACTTTTTTGGTGAGGCAAGATTGGAATAACAGAGTCAGAAGCCCTGGAATCAAATTCTGGTTCAGCCAGAACGGACCTTAGTTTGTTTTTTTTTTAAACCTCAGAAATAAGGATAATAGTACCTGCTCCTCACTATGTCACTGGGATGTTAGTAGGATAAAATAAAAACAAAGTGAAAAAAATAATGAAAATTGGTAAACTGAAGGATTGAGAATGGAGCTTGGCGTATGTTTCCCTGTCTATTGTGGGATTGATACATCTGGGTCCCCAAACATGTCCTTAGGGTGAAGAAACAGAGTCTTTGTGCCATCACTGTTAATGTAAATCAAGTCAAGGTTATTTCTGAAAGTCCATGACAGAATCAGTCTTTACCGGAACACTGACCCCTTGGGAATGGTTCCAAGTACTACCACAAGACACATGATGCCCGAGGAAGGCATTCTTCCCTAGCACCTTCCTTTTTTTTTTTTAAAGTTACCAAGAAAGGAATTAGGAACTGGTTCTGTGATTTTACTGATTAAACTCGCTCTCCAAATGCAAGTCAGCACCTTCTCTGAAACTTAATGTCTTAAGAGAGTTAGCTGAGGTGGGTGAGGACTGAAAAATTAACTTGGCTTCCCCAGGGTCACACAGCCAGTGTGTGGCTACATCAGAGGAGTTTCTCCTTTGGAAACTCAGATGATAAGTGCTTTTTTCATGCTCTGGAGTCTTACCAGGGTCTGTCTTTGCTTCTGTAGGCAAACATAATTTTTTTAAAGGCACTCAAATGGGCCAGCTTAGTTAAAGCCACTGGTACCAAGCCCTTCCTCCTGCTTACACATCCCAGATTACACCTTTTCACACTGCTCTGCACAACAGCAGTGTACTATAACCTAACTAAAAATAGCCCCTCTGATCTCTACCACTCCAGTGCTGAATCAGTCACTTGGCATAAATGATAGTTGGAGCTTTCCTGCACCCACACACAGTGGTGCTGACTGCTTTCCCTGATGTGGCAGTCATAATTTTCTTCTCTGCCTGTTAAAATCTTCCCTTCCTTTAAGACCCATCTCTGATGCCACCTGTTCATGAAGCCTTCAATGACACCCTCTGGCAAACATGATTTTTTCCTCTCCATATTTCCTACAGCACTTCATCTAGACTAGAAATTCCTAAACTTATTTGGCTTACCCCCCCAAAATTAAAAAAAATTACTCAGCCCTCCCACCCCCGGAGAAGTCAGTTTTCTTTAACCCTTTAACTGCTTCTTTTTGAGATTTATATCATTTCAAAAGAATATAAAATTTTTTTTTAAATGATACATCTTAAATTTAATAATTTATTATACATTTGTGGGTTTTTCCTGCATTGACATTTTGATGTGTCATATATCTGTCTAGTATCATTTTATAAACAAGTCATCACATGCATATATTCCTGCCAATGCATGCTGGACTTCCTGACAATGCCCTGTATGCTCGCCTGCCAACACTTGCTTGTTAAGACCTGTTGACGGACTTGACCAGTGATTGGTTATAACTTGTATTCTATGTATTTATTTGGAAAATAATGTAATCACTACAACTTCAACTCTGTTACACAAGAGATGAAACATGTATGAATGATTTTTCAAAATTTTCTTCTCTTCTTTCCTTGTGCTTCCACCAATCCCTTGTTTTTATTCAGTGCCTCCCCCAAATATACCCAAGGCTGCTATCACCCCCTGGATTGTTCCAGTGGCCCCCAGGGGGTGGTATCATCCACTTTGGGAACATGTGACTAGACATCTCCTTTGTCCTTATAATGTTTTGCATTGGATCATACTTATTTGTAAATGTGGCCTATTTCTATTCCTCAAATTGTATCACAACTCCTTGATGACAGAGACTGTGCAGTTTTATGCCAGTGTCAAGCATAATGGCTGGTGCATGAAAAATATTGTTGAATAGTTACCCAAATGAATATTCAGCCTATGGACCTAGTATCAACCTAGGGCTGTTTTTAACTTCAACCCTTTTAAAATAGCAACCAAGGAGAATACTGCTGCCCACATGCTCAGTATTTCAGTAGACTCTCGTTTGAAAATATCAGATGGCTGATTCATATTCTTCAATATATGGTAAATATTTAGGCCCCTCCCCCCTGCCTCAAGGTCTGTGCAATATTATTTCTCCTTTGTATGCAAGGAAATCACCAGGCATCTTCTACTCCTTACCTCAGTTCCTTTAGATAGGACCTTTGGGGTTCCTAGGAGAGCCTTTTTAATACTTGTGTTGAAGCCTTCCAATCAGTGACATATGGCATGAGCACTGGACTTAGAGTCACAGGACCCGGGTTCTAATCCCACCTGTACTACTTACCATATGATTTTGAGTAAGTCACTTTACCTCATTAGGCCTCAATTTTTTCATCTATAAAATGAGAAAGTCAATCTTGATGATGTTTAAGATCCCCTTAAGCTCAGAATTCTGGGATTTCCATGAAATGGGACAACTTTAATATGTTTACCTACTTGCAGACCTGGTCAAGAGGAAAAAAAAAACAAACTTGTTTTAGGACTTAAATATGCTTTTCTTAATTTTGTGGGGGGAGGTTCTTAAAATTCAGATTCCACCCCTGACACTTCTTAACTATGTGACCCCAGTGCCTCAGACAATTCCCTAGGATGTATTGACTAAGTCATATATGGATGCATTCTGCATCAGTGGTTGGAAAATCACAGATCTTCCATATATTTGCAAATATATCTTTCTACACATCTATGAATATTCATATGTACCTAAAGGTAGCTAGTTAATGAGTCTAGCCAACAATCATTTATTAAATGCCTACTGTGTGCCAAGCACTGTGCTGGTCACTAGGAATGACAAAGAAGGTAAACACAGTGTCTGTTTGCAAAGAGTTCACAATCTAATCATGGCACAAAACATGCAAACAATTATGTACAGGAAAGATATTCAGGATAAATTGGAAGTAATCTCAGAGGTAAAGAATAAAAGATGACTAAAAAAAGAATCAAAGGATATTAAAACTGGAAGGTACTTCAGAGATCAGCTACTCCCGACCCTTCTTTTTACAGATGAGGAAACTGAAGCCTGGAATTTTGAAGTGATTTAGCCAAGGTCACACATGTAGTTGTAAGGGGGAGAACAAAAATTTGAACACAAGTTTTTATTTTTTTTTTTTAATTTTTTTTTGACTTTTGAATTTTTTAAAATTTTTTATTATTATTTTTTGATGTTTTACAATCACTGCCATAAAATTAAGATTTTATTTCCCCCACACCTACCCCCCACTACCCCCCTCCCTCCCCACGACAGCATACAATTCTGTATAGGTTCTACATATACTTTCCTACTGAGTACATTTTCACTATAGTCATGCTATGTAGTCGAACTAAAATAAATGGAAGAAATCATATAACAAATCAAAACATGATACACAAAAACACACACCACACAAACATGATCTGCTACATTCTGTGAATGACTTCCATATTTCTTTCTCTGAGTGTGGAAGGCGTTTTGCCTTAGAAAACCACCACTGGGATTTTTTTTTTTAAATAAGTTCCTGCGTTATTACGAAATTCCAAGTGTACCAGAAAAAACTCTCGCACACTGTGGTTGTTGCTGTGCACAAAGTTCTCCTGGTTCTGCTCCTTTCACTCAGCATCAGATCATATAAGTCCTTCCAGGCCTCTCTGAAGTCTTCTTGTTCATCATTTCTTATGGCACAATAGTACCCCATTACATTCATGTACCATAATTTATTCAGCCATTCCCCAATTGATAGGCATCCCCTTGACTTCCAGTTTTTGGCAACTACAAAGAGTGCTGTTATAAATATTTTTGTACATGTGGGACCCTTTCCCATTTTTATGATCTCTTGGGGATACAGTCCTAGTAGCGATATTGCTGGGTCAAAGGGTGTGCACATTTTTGTAGCCCTTTGGGCATAGTTCCAAATTGCTCTCCAGAATGGTTGGATGAGCTCCCAGCTCCACCAACAATGAATTAGTTGAACACAAGTTTTTAAACTCTAAATCCTGTGCTTTTCCCACAGTGGATAGAGTGCTGGGCCTGAAGTCATTATCTATGAATACACATATGTATTTGTATATATGTGTATAATACATATGTGTACATGTATGTACATGTATAACATCAGGAAGATATTATCTTCCTGAGTTCAAATCTAGCTTCAGACACATCCTAGCTGTGTGGCCCTGGGCAAGTCACTTAACCCTCTTTGCCTCACTTTTCTCATCTGTGAAAAGAGTCAGGTATGACTGAAAATAAAAGTTTAGAAACAATCATTTTTTAAAATATTAGTGTCTTTTTAACTCAAGCTCATTTAAATGAATGCATTTGATTAAATAAACCTCACTGATCTGATAACTGCTTGGATGCCTGTAGGCATGTCATTTCCCTTCCCTTGGGCTTTGGCTTCATCTGCTATATAAGAGAGATGTTGGATGAAATGACCTTAAATCCCTTCCAGTTCTGATCTTCTATATTCTAAGATTCCTTCTACCTTTAATATGCATTGGATCCATCCTGTTTGCATTCTAATTTTAGCTCTTCTGGGGCAGCTCTTCTATGTCAGTTTACAGACAGGATGGCTTCTGCATCTACCTGAGAACATACATGGATTGCATTTTTTAAAGGAGAGTTATTTGTCAGTGAGGATAATGATAATTTTGCTCTTTTCCAGTCATTGTGACTGCTTGTCAGCCAAGTAAGACAGGCTAGGACACAGATGATATTTGATATGACACTGGAACATCTCTGTAACAGTATTTACCATAGAGTCAATTATGCATGCTGCATTCAGGGAGAAAACAAAATGAGACAGGACCCCCTTAGCCCTCATCCTGGGAATTTGGATCCTCAAGTCTAAAAGGACCTCACTCTCCATATGTACTTTCACTGTTATGATGAAGTTTCATGTACAGTGAGAAATAGATGAGGCAAAATAATTGGTAGGACCTTTTCCCTGTATCTTTGCAAATCTAGAAAATGGAATCTAGAATTGATCTTAAACATCACCAAGTCTAACCCCCTTATTTTTCAGAGAAAACTCATAAAGGTTAAGAGAGTAACCAAAAGTCACACACATCTCTGGAGTGAGAACTGGAAATCGACTCTCTTCCCCTACCTTTTACCCCAGTGCTCATTCCACTCTGCCACAGGAAGGAAAACCCACTTCAAACTCACTCCATCTCATCTACATACACACTCCTGAGGCTACTCAATTGATTTAGTGATTTTTTGAAATCGCTGTTTTTGAACTCATGAAAAAAATAAATTGTTTTTTCATCCAAGAATTTAGTCGATCAATACACTTGGGGTAACTCCCATGGACTAATTTACAGATAGGACAGTTTCCACATATGCCTTCAAACTTTCATGAAAGAACTTCCTATCCTAGCCATTAGATCCTTTGAGGTTCTATGCCAGTTTAAAATCTGCCATGGAAATTTGTTCAATAAAATTTTGCTTTGTTTTGAAGTTCTTCAAATTTTGGCTCTCTCACTTAGTACCATGAGCTTAGGATCAATGTGACCTTGAGTAATCAGTCAGTCAACAGGTATTTACTAAGTAAGTGTCATGCAGTGTGCCAAGCTTTGGGGATGCATTCAGTCAGTAAATAAGCATTACTATATGCCAGATGCTGGACTAAGTACTGGGGATATAGAGAGAAGAATATCTATTCCTTTCCCTCGCAGACATCACATTCACATGGGGAGACTATGTGAGGAACTAGTTATATGTAAGATATATACAGAGTAGACCAATCTAGGAGGGTGATTTTGGAGGGGATGGCATTAGTAGCTGGGGATGTCCAAGGGATCCAAGCTAAGCCTTGAAGGAGGTCAGGAAGGCATAGATGAGGGGGCAGAGCATTCCAGGCATGGGGGATAACAATGCAAAGGGATGGGAAATGGGGTGTTCAAGGAAAGGAAAATAGGCTGTTGTAGATGGATCATGGAATGGGTGAAAGGGAATAAATAAATTGCTAGGAGATGGGATACCTAGGGAGCAGTCAGGTTGTGAACAGCCTTAAATTACAAACGGAGGGTTTTAGGTTTGATCCTAAGGAATAAGAGCTCTTTAATCACAGGAGTGACATGGTCAGAACTATGCTTTGGAAAAATCATTTTTACAGGTGAGCAGAGGGTGGATTGGGGAGTGGAGAGATTTGAGTCAGGGAGAGTATTTAGACATCTGTCGCCATGATCTGAGTGAAAGGTGCTAAAGCCTTGAATTAGGCTTGTGGCTGCATGAGTGGAGAGAAGGTAACACATATGAGAATGGCAAGATGTAGCAAAAGGTCTTGTATGTGAGTGATATGAGAGGGAGGAGTTCAGAATAACACCAAGTAAAGAAAAAAAAAGAAAACCCTCCTAAGGAAGTTACATCCTAACAGGCAAGTCATTTGAGATCTCTCTGCCTTATTCCTCATTTGTAAGATGATGAGGTTAAAGTAGACCATCTCTGAAGTCTCTTCCACTTCTGAAGCTAAAGCTATGATGCTCTATTTTAAAAATCTTTTGAAATTCTGATTTTTATAATTGAACCATATGGAAAATTGCATCTAATTCCATGTTTGACAATATCAGCTAACCTGCATGACGATAACTTTTCATGGACCTATGCCCCTAAATGGCTAATTGTCCTGAGACACTTTATTTTTCTTGTGTTTTCTTCTTTTCAGAGTAAAAATGAGCCTCACAGCCAGGGTGAGTACAATGTTTACAGCACTTTCCAGAGCCATGAGCCGGAATTTGACTATCTGAAGAGCTTGGAGATAGAAGAGAAAATAAACAAGATTAAATGGCTCCCCCAGCAGAATGCAGCCCATTCTCTCTTGTCCACAAATGGTAAGGCCAGGGAACTGGCATGCATATTGTCAGCCTCTTCCCTTACTTCTTCATAGCCTGCAATGTTAATTTGAAACTAGTTCTTTGATTGTTATGCAGTCTATGTACCCCCTAATATTCACCAGTAATTAGTAAATAAATGATTTCCTATGTTGATGCTTCTGCATTTGTCAGAGATAATGTTGATACAGTAGATACAAAGCTGTGGAGTTAGCCAGGGACTGTTTGGGGGGCTAAAATATAAAGATTAAAAAATGCAATAATCCTTGACTTTCGGAACTTTCGTATTGGAAGGCCAGAGTGTTATTAGGGGAAATATTATCCTTATCAACTCTTGGCTGGTCATCATATTCTGCCAGTGCAATATTTCTCTACACTGTAGAAGGAGAGTACCATGATTGAGACCCTATTACCCCACCTACACAAAGCTCTTGTGGGCATCACTAAGGATAGTTTCTGTAGATGTGAATCATAACATACAAAATTTGAAAATATTGAATTATCTTTTGGAAAGAAAGGACAGAGAAAGACCCTATGTAAAGTGAATAAGGCCAGTTGGTTTTGATAACTTCCATGAAATTTGTCCTTCATTGCCTCATTGGGGCATGGGAGGTAGGGCTCTGGATTCACAGAAGGAGGTTCTGTAGACTCTCTAAACTAGAAAAACTTTGAGTATGACTCAGAAACAGCCTAGCTTGAAGGTGGAAAAGCTCATCACCAGAGCTTAGCCATCAGGAGATGAATGACTTGGGCCCTAGAAATTTATGAAATCATCTACCAATGTATAGAAAGGTTATTATCTTCATTGATGAAGGGACCCCTTGGGCAAATAAGATCACAAGTCCTTAATGTATTGAAAAGTAAGATACTGTTTAATAGATGAAAGGCATGGAGGCATCCATGAAACCAACTGAGAAATAGTGACACCTATCTTTGTACTGGGGAAAGGGTGCCAGAATTCACATCAGAGGACCTAGCTTTGAATCCTTAATGTGCTACTTGTACAACCCTGGGCATGTCATTGACCTCGTATAACCTTATTTCTTCATCTGGAAATTGAGTGCATTAGATTCGATGATCTCTGTGGTCCCTTCTAGCTCTAAATACATGATCCTAAAATGTTAAAAGATTATCTAATAGAAGTGAAAGATGGATAGTTATGTGCTGATGTTAATGACTTTTTTCAGATAAAACTATCAAATTATGGAAGGTTACTGAACGTGATAAGAGGCCTGAGGGATATAACTTAAAAGATGAAGAAGGAAAACTCAAAGACCTGTCTACAGTGACATCACTACAGGTAAGGTATGGGGCCCTAAGTACTGCAGGAGAGAGGAGGAATGTTCACATCCTTCTCTTTGAGAAAGTTAGAGTTGAAAAGTTAGACCTTGGAATGTAGACTATGAATTGAAGAGCTTTGAAGGACTGCAATGATTGCCTGCTACAATTAACTCCTCATTACCCAGACCTAGCAACTGAGGCTAAGAGCAGGTAAGTAACTTATCCAGGGTCACAATGAGTTAAAGCCAAAACCAAGACTTAGCATTTATCAAATGAGTATGCGGCTGGATCCAGTAGAGGAGCTTGATCACTGGAAGTCTTCTATTCTCTTTGTTGTTGTTTAATTAAAACCCAGTTTTCTTGTACTTACAGTCCATCCCCACTTACATATGTGGCCCCACTTTTTAATCTTAATAGATCTGGGTTAGATGCAAGACTCCATCTTGTATCACAACTCGTATAATGACAGCAATGATCTTTCCCATTTCATGGCATTTTAAGGTTTCTAAAGAATTTTCCTCATGATAACCCTGTGAGGTTGGTAGAGCAATTTTTTTTTCTGATTTATAGACCAAAAAACCAAGGTTTAGAGAAATTAACTAATTTGCCAACATGTCTGATGTGGAAATATGTTTTACATGACTGTACATGTGTAATCTGCATCGAATTTCTTGCCTTCTCAAGAAGAGAGAACGGGAAAGAGGGAGGGGGAAAAGTTGGAATTCAAGATTTAAAAAAATATTAAGAAAGAAATTACAAATTAAATCAGTAACAGGCAGTTAAAGGAACAGAGAAGTCTCCATTTAAAAACAAAAAAACAAAGAACAAAAACCTAGCTTGTCTGTGGTCATATCACTCTTAAGTATCAGAGCCAGGCTACAAACCAAGCTGAGCCCCTTTTTCTCTATACTAAATCAACTTTATTTTAGGCTGAGTTGCAAAGGAGGAAAGTCTGTCTTCAGGACCTCTTAATTCCCTCACATCTGCAAGATACTGAGTCATTTTAGGTTGCTTGAAATCCCTTACCTAGCTCTCCCCATGCTATTCGGGACCATCCCTGCCCATCATTATATCCATTAAAATTTGCCTTCTCTATATTCCATTCAGAGCTTATCAGGCATACAACATGGAAACTTGGAAAAACCATCTGGTCTTCTTATATTATTAAGATGAGGAAACCAAGGACCAGAGAAAGGAAATGATGAATAAAGTCACACAGTTAGTGAAACCTAGACTAGATTCCAGTACACTGCCCTCTGGACCACAAAACGTTGTCTCCATAACCTTGAGAGTCTGCCAGGTTAATTGTTCTAATAACTGTTTCTTACTAAGGTGATAAGGAATACATGTGTCCTCTTACATGAAAAGGGCTGGTCATTATGTTGTATTTGTTTTTCGTTTTTGAAAAGGACCATGATATCAGGGCAATGATGACATGACTTGCATTTGACTTTGATTTGAGTGAGGGAGGTCTGTGCAAAGTCACCAGCCTTACTTTTTCCTCCAGAGCCATCTGGATCCAGTGACCAGATATTCATCAGGATGCCTGGAGATGGCCCAGGATTCAATGGGATATTCTTGCCCTTTTAGGTTAAGGCCTTTTCAGGTACTCACTTAGAGTGAGGTATTGCCCATTCAGTAAATAGACCTCTTTAAGAAGCAGTCAAGGGATGGCCCCTTTAATAAGAAAAAGAAAAAAAATCAAGCTGGATGGGCAAGATCCTCAGGAGGAGGATCCAAGCCAGGAGGAATGAACCCAGTACTGGGGTATCCAGGAGAAGAAAAGATTGGAGCCATGGGGACCTCATAGTATCTGTCTGTTGACAGAACTTTGTCCCCTGCCATCTCTTCCATGGAGTCTCCTCCCTCCTCTCCAATCCAAAGTTCTCACTATCCCCCTTATACAATGGAAGGAATATTAAGCACCTCTTCCTTTCTCTGAAGATGTGGAGAGTCTGTGGGTTTGAAATCCTGCATATATTAATATTCAATCATCAAAGAATCTCATCCTTTCAAGACTGGCTATCAGAGGATAATTTTCGGGAGGTCACAATAACTCATGAAGATTATCAGGGTGTCAACATTCTACAGTGGAAAGAAAGCTGGATCTGGAGATAGAATCTGGATTCAAATGTTCTCTATCACTCCCTACCTGAGAGACCTTCAGCAAGTCATCTAACCTTACTAGGCTTCAACTACCTCATCTGTTAAATGAGAACATTGGACTAGATGAGGAGTGGGGAACCTGCAGCCTTGAGATCACATGTAGCCCTTTCAGTCCTCAAGTCTGACCCTTTAACTGAATCCTAAGTTCATAGAACCAATGTTTTTATTAAGGATTTATTATTATTGTTCTGTCAAGTTTGGATTCGGTCAAAGGGCTGCACTTGAGGATCCAGAGGGCCACATGTGTCCTCGAGGCCACAGGCTCCCTGCCCCTGGACCAGATGAATTCTGAGGACCCTCCTGACTCCAAAGATGTGCTCTTATGATCTATTAATGCATTTCAAGAGGACTGAAGTATTCTTAAGTAGAATGGGGTCCCACCATGAGGAAAGTTTGGACCTTGAAGTACCAATATCATCACCATAATTAACCAAAGCACTGTGTCTGTAACTTCCCCATGTGCTCAACAAATACTACCCTTAGTTTGTAGTTATATATACGTGGTATTTTCTCCCTAACTAAACTAGGAGCTCATTGAGGTCAGGAACCCTGAAACTTTGACTCAATCCCCTCTCTCTAGCACTAAGCTTAGGTCTTTGTCTACAGTAGAAGCTCAGTAAATATTTGATGAACCTAACGGAACTAGGGTGAATTAAAGGTGCTAGCTACAGACTAGCTTGCAATTTGCTTACAAATGTATTGCTGGAGCTTGGGAAGACAGACCAGGACAAAGGCCTGGGGCAAAATTGTTAATGCAGATGATAAGTAGTTGTGATGGAGACGCAGAGGATAAGTCATTTCTGCAAAGGTAAGATATCACACACACGTATGCATGTGTGTGTATATATTCATATATGTACTGTGTATGTGTGTACATATGCCTACATATACACATATATGTGTGTATATGGCATGGGAAATTGGAAACCCGGCTAGCCTTTGAGTCAAGAGCTGTCAGTTCAAATCCTACCTCTGACACATGACAGCTATGGGCAAATCATTGAATTTCTCTGTTCCTTGGGCAGGCCTGTAAGACTATTAGGCACAGACAAGCTTCATAAGAGAAAGGGGGTTTTTACACTGGGAGTTCTCACCATTGAAGAAATCCCAGGTCCACAGAAAAAGCAAAGATAATTGTTTAAAGTCACTGTTATCTATGAGAAGTCCAAACAGGCAAATTGAGCATTCATTTTCAAAATACAGCATGTTAGGCACCAGGAAAAGCCAGGGATAGACCAACACGGATATGGGAGAAAAGGAGGGAGCCTGTCCCTGGCTGGACTCCCAATCCTTTCCAGCAAAAGTTGTGCAACACACAGCCCCTTGGTCCCTTCTGTGCTATTCTCTAATGGTTTGCTGCACACCATTTAGCAGTGAATTCTGTGGAATTTTATACTGTTACAGGTAATGCTGTCTTGTTTACTAATGAATTCATGTTCACGAACAGGATTCCAGGATTCTAAGCCTTTCTAGGGCCAAGTTTCACAGTACTGGTAAATTGCAGCCAGATAGGCAACTGGTAACTGGTTACCTGTAGTTTGACGATCTGACGGACTGAAATCTCTTTATCCTTTCTATAATGTGACCCTGCCCTATCTCTTATTATTGTGGCCTTTATCCTGTTATTATAAGCGTTAATATTAATAGTTAACGTTTACATAGCAACTTCAGGTTTGCAAAGTGCTTTACGTATATCTTATTTGATATTATTTATTAACTCATTTGATATGACTCCCCATGGGTGATGCTGATAAAGTACTCTTGTACTTTATAGTTTCGTGTTTCATAGCTCGTATTTGATCTTCATAATCAGCCTGTGAGACTGTGGAGGGATTTCCACATTTATGTTGAAAATATCTGTACAGGTCCAGATACTTGTCTTCCTTGTGAGACTGTAAGTGCTTTGAGCGCAGGGATTTTTGTAGTTTTCATTCTTGTTTTCTTGGTACCAAACACAGTATCATTACACACAAAGAATACTTGTCAATTAACTGATTGATTATTTTCATTTTATATAAGGAAACTGAAGTTCAAAGGAAAGAAAGCAAATTGGCCAAAATCCCACAGGCAGGAGGCACCAGAGTCAGGATTTGAATCCAGGTCTTCTGACTCTCAATCCCATATTCTTTTCACTCTGCCACAGTTTTCTCTCCAGCCACTTTTCTTTGTTCCCTTTCTCCATCCCTAGAGGGAGAATAGCTTTTTAGGGTCAGATTGGGCCCTCTTCCTGACTCTTTCTACACTCCCATTCTTGAGGTGCTCATCTTCTCTAACATCTCCCAATGTTGCAACCACGTGTACTCCTCACACTAAGTACAATGAAAAGTGAGAATGAAATAAAGAGAAAGAAGAAGAAATGACCACTGGAGGGAGGCAGGCAGTCACCTTGCAATCTGAGGAGAAAGCTGTCTTTATTTTTGACTAAAAAAGACAAGCATCTTAGACCTGGGCAGAGGCACCCAGACTGCTCAGTTCGACTGAATTCCAAACGTACCTTAAGGACAAGAAAGATGAGTTCTCAATGAGGGGAGAGGGGACTGGGGTGGGGGTGGGGGGAGAAATTGGAACCCAAAGCTTTAAAAATGTGTTAAAAATTATTTTTACATGTAAATGGAGAAAAATAAAAACTAAATAATTTAAAAAGAAGAAAAAAGAATAAGAAAGAACATGAGAACAAGACGATATCTCCCCACCCCTACTCCCACCCCCATATACATACCACAGCATGATAGAAGTGGCTGAGAAGAAATCAGACTCTGGCAAGCACCCAAAGGAGGCAGCTCCTTCAAGACAACATAAAGTTCTTTTCCCTCAGAACAAATCGACATAGCTTCTTACAAATGCACGTACAGGCTACACTTAGCTACTAATGTTGCCACATGGAGTTTCCATAGATGCTAAAGTATTTAGAGTATTAATGATGAATCTTATTTTTTTTAAAAAAAAATACACACATATATAGTTGTAACTTGCATTTCTCTAACAGACTGTAGTTTATGGAATTCTACCTCATAACTCTGTGAGTAGTTTAAGTACTATAGTTCTCATTTTAAAGATGCAGAAACTGCCCACAGATAGGTGATAATACCCAGGGTCACACAGCAGAGCTGAAAGGCAAACTTGGTCTACAAAATTCAAGTTCAGGGCTCTAGGTGACACAGTGGGTAAGAGGGTTAACTAGAGTTGGAAGTCAGGAAGGCTCAAATTCAAATCCTGCTTCTGATGCACGCTGTATGACCTTAGGCAAGTCACTTAACCTCTGCGTCAGTTTCTTTATCTGTAAATTGAGGATAAAATTCTTTATCTGTAAATATAGCAACAGGGTTGTTATAAGCATCAAATGAGAAAGGCTTTGCAAATCAGATGATGATGAGTCTAGATTGTCCTCCAAAGCACAACTAATTAATAGAAATGTTTCCTAGCCATCTTGCTCTGAGCCACACTCAAGGTGACCATGCCCATCCCTAATGGCAAATTCCCTGGTAATCTTTTCATTTTTAGTTGGATCTGTGATTTGACCAATGTAAGGAACTGCAGATGAGGAACTCCTTTCGTAGAAGCAGGTCAGGACCTTCTCTGTAACTTAAAGTCTTAAGAGCCCTGAGAGGGTAAGTGAACTGACCAGAATCATGCAGGCAGTATGTACCAGAGGCAGAACTTGAGCCCAGGACATCCTGAGCCTGAGCTCAGCTCTCTAACCACGAAGCTATTTGTAAATTATATGCACACATAACATGGATGATCTCTCTGCCCATTCACATTTGTGGGGGATGGCAGAGCAAAAGTAAGTGCATGCTCACTCTGCTTTCCATTAGTTCCAAGGATAGTTTTTGCCTGGTCTGAGATCAGATGATTATCCTTTATGCCAATAATAACCTCCTCGGCAATGCCAGGCTCAGTTCCATTAAGAGAAGGCTCTTTTCTATGTATTAGGTTTAAGTGAGGCCATTTCCCAGGCCTCTATCTACATCCATTCATTGAGTGGCTGACAAAGGGAAGAAAAAATGAGAGAGAGCAAATATAAATTCCCTCTCAAGACAAGCTAAATTCAAAGTCCCATGGTTAATGTGATCCAGAAAAATAGAGCCATTTAGATCAACGTGAGGATGACAGTGGTAAAATTTCACAGAATATCAGAGCTAGAAGGACACTAAGAGAGACCATGGGCAAGTGACTTAACCTCTTGGAACCTCTGTTTCCTCCATGAGATGGGGCTAATACCACCTGTAGTACTTACTTCTTAGGTGAGGATCCAATGGGATGCCAAAGGGAAATGGGCTTGGTATCAAAGATACCTGGCTTAAAGTCCTGCCTTGGACACATAGTGACCCTGGATAAGTCATTTAACTTCTCAAAGGGTCAGTATCCTCCTTGGATTCAATGACTTAACTCTGTGACCCTAGGATCTTTCTAGACCTGTCCCCTCACTTTGGAGAAGAGGAAACCAAGGCTCAGAGGGAAAGGGACTGGCACAGAGAGCCAATGAGGGAACCAAGTCTCTTGACTTCCTATGGAGGGTTCTTCAGTTAGCTCTTAACTAAAATTAGATGGCAGCCCAGATATCAATGGAGCTTAGATTTGCAGCTTAAAGGAAACTTAGAGATCAAAGCCTGTCCTTTTTTTCCTAGTAAAACAAGAACCAGAGAAGTTTAGTGACTTACCTAGGGTCATGTAGCTGGCATGTGCCTGGACTAAATTTTGAAAATTGGATCTCAGACTCTAAATTCAGCATTCTTTCCACTGACACTTCTACAACCAAATCATTTCCAAACTCTGCTCATGTTTCCCACCCCACTGCTCCCAGAGGAAAGAGAAATGGACCCAAACTGGAAATGTCCTGCAGAAATGCCAGATCCATGGAATTTCATAAGTAGGGGCAGGTAGGGAATTTCAGAAGTAGAATAGACATCAGAAAATAATCTCCTTCCCATTTTACAGATAGGAAAACTGACCACAACAGAGGGGAAGGAAACTGCCACAGGTCTCACAGCTGGTAAAAGATGGGAGCATAACTTGGACTCTGACTCTGAGGATAGTACGCATCAATGACACCAGTCTGTCTTCTAAGAATAATTGTAATACATTTTCTTGGTAATATCACAGTGATTATGTTGTGGCACAGCAGAAAGAATGCTGAACTGGAAGTCACAGGACCTGAGTCAGAATCCTGATTTGGGCACGAGTCACCTGGGTGATGTTGGGCCAGTCACCTTATCTCTGTAATCCATGCTTTCCTCATCTCTAAAATGGTGCCATCATCCCCCCACCTTCCAAGACTGTTTTGAGAATCATACAAGATAGTTATGAAATGCTTTGCAAATATTAAACTGTGATATAAATATAAGTAATAATAACACTTTTCAACTGTGAAGAACCTTTTCTTGTAGCCAATAGTTCACTATCCATTGAATATTAAGAATAACAGGATGATTAATTGACCTAAGCCTGTTTCTATCCGAACTCTTATCAGAAAAGATTAGAAGAACAAGATGGATACAACGACACTAATATTTTCCATTTCTGGATCATTTTACAATTTACTGAACATTTTGACACCTACTTGCTCAACAATTCTTAATAATCATTTCAAGGAGTCTCCAAAATACCCCATTTTACAGATGAGAAAACAGGGCCGGAGGCAAGAAGTCATTTCCCTCAGATTCATTAGTGAGCATGTGACAGAGCTAGGATGCAAACACTGGTCCTCTAAGTCCGGGATTCTTTCTCAGGGTTCGTGCTGTGGTGCTGTGTGGTAGCAGTGTCTCTACTGGTGATGATGCCCTCAGATAAAAATCACAGAAGGCATGATTAGATAAGGACTGCCCCACAAGGCACTGGAGGACTCCTTAGGAGAAAACAACAAGAAAAGCCTCTGGAAAAAATGCATCTTTACCCTTTGGCTGAAGGTGGGGTTTCAGTCGAGAATAGTACTACATCTAGAGACCTATCAGAACAATCAAAGTCAGGAGACACCAGCTATCACATGCCCAGAGAGAGGCAGGGAAGGCTGACAGAAAGAAATGGCCTTTGAAACAGAAGGGTAGGACCCAGACGTCAGCCAACAGCTCTGGCACCCAGGTGAGAAGACAGCAGCTCAGTGATGGCCACAGTGAGCAGCCCTCCAGGGGGAAGGTGGTCAGAGCAAGCAGTCAACATGCACAGGGAAGAAGGGGGGGATTGTAAAGATCATGAGATTTAGGGATGGGCTAAGATAGCCAGAGCTAAGGAAAACTGTCAGAGGCAGGCAGCAAGTGTGTGCTTGGCTAGGACAAGCATTACATCCTCCGAAGACAGTACGTTCTAGTTGAGGCCTCTGTCTTACTTTCAACTATTATAAATTCAGGAGGAACATTTAAGTCAATGTGTGAATAGCTGAAAACAAGCAAACAAAGTATCCAAGTGTGTTTTTAAATAGAACAGAAATTTCTATAAGAGTCAGGTATGGAATATACATGTATATTCACATGTATCACATATACATACTCATATGTGCTTATACGCACATATTCATGTATTTATACTCACATATTCACACAGTTCACATGTGTACTCACGTTCACAAACGTGTGCTTACATAGGCATTCACTCATGTTCACACACATGTTTGCATGTGCTTACAACACATTCACACATGCTTACACACAAACACGCACACACCCACACCATGTACACATGCATGTTCACATGCATTTACAGATGTGTTTACACATACATGTTCCCACATTTACACTGTGTGTTCCCATGTGTCCATACACATGTGCGTTCACAGTGCTTACACAATACACGCTCACACTAATTTGTTCACATGTGCATACACCTGTTTACACACGAGTTCACAGTGCTCACAGTGCATTCACACCTGTTTACACACAGTCCACTCGTGTTTATACACAGTCCACACGTGGTTACACACACATTAACACACATTCACAGTGTACTTGGTCATACGTACTCACACGTGTTCACACACATTCACACATATTTACACATACATATATTCACATGTGTTTATACACACTCATGCTCACTTCAAGCAAAGAAAGGATATTAGCAATAACAACAAAACACAATTAAATATTCATTAAGTTTCCACTATGTATGGAACGTAAATTGCCCAGATTATATCTATGATACTCAGCCCACTTAATTTTCCAATTAGTGTGTGTTTATACATATACATATATATACATACCTACACATATATATGCATATGTATGACAAGTAATATGCTATGCCCAGAATTTGATGAGAAGAGGGAGGATGGACTTTGTTGAACTGAGGAAACTACATAGTGCTTTCAAGGACTTCAAGTTTTCCTTGCCAAAAAAGCCCAGATTTGAGATATCGCTATTCTCTAAAATACACTTATATGACTTTGAATCACAGAACACCATCCTGTCTAAAGAATCAGAATCCTAAAGGACAGTATGAAGACACATGGTGAAATCAAAGGAAGATGAATTCCGAACCTTAGTAACTACTTTCTATCCCAGTGATCAGATAATGAAACATAGCCTTCTCCTTTTGGTACAGAGATTAGAGGGACAGAAAGTTATATACATTGTAAGACACAATCATGGAACTGGTTGTTTCTGTTTAAGTCTTTCTTTGTTAACTCCAGGTGGGGTATGTATCCGGAAGAGACAGTGATGTAAGAACAAAAGGTATCAATAAATTTTATTTTTTTTAAAAGACAGTGGATGTAAGCTGACTGCAACATACTGCCAGTAGTGACTCAAATGTGAAAAGAGACATAAAAGATATTATCAGGGATGCGTATGATCAGAGAAGGGCGGCTGTCCTGGAATCCACAGTGAGAAATCCCCTATGTGGGACTCAAGGAAGAACAACGATAAGAATTGCACTGAATGTGGATTGGTTGAAATCTGTTTTGGAGGCAGGATTCTGTGAATCAGTGCCATGCTAAAAGACACTTTGCTAAAGTAGCTCCTTGGGATACTACAGCGAAAAAGCAAGCACAGTCCTTTTCCTTAAAAAATTTGCATTCTGGCATTGAAGAGAAATATGCAGATAACCACAGTGTAAGGTAGAGTAGGCAGTGTGGCACACATGGTAAAGAAAGAGCTAGCCTAGACATCAGGAAGACCTCTGCCACGGACTGTCTGTGAAATAATACATCACTTCAAGCCTTAAGGTGCCTCAGAAAACTCTGAGCTGCAGAGCAGGCCTGGGTCTGCATTGTTGGAGGGAATTTCCTCACTAAGAATTCCGGACATAAATAAAATCACAAATCCAGTACAAAACAAAAGGGGGAAATTTTTCCAAATGGTAAGTGGAAAAGAAGGCTACAAACAGAATGCTATGTGTAAAGGAGGGGGGACAGGGATCATTTCTGATGGAGGGATAAGGGAATATTTTATGGGAGAGGCAGCATTTGGGTGGAGTCTTAAAAGATCTTGATAGAAAAAGGTACGAAGAGATAAGTTAAATGGATTTGGGAGAATTTACTTGACCTTGTAGAGAAGCCAAGGGTAATGGACTTGATGTAGATGAAATTCTAGATAGGTTCTTCAAAGATAATTGCTTAGGTGGAAGAAATACTCATGCTAAGATCACTGACACATTTTAGTATTTCCTTTGCAAAATTATGAATGGCCTCATGGACCTAAGGCTAGAGGGGACCTCAGAGGCCATCTAGTTCTGTTCTCTTATAGAGAAATGGAGAAACTGAAACCCAAGAAATTTGAGGGTTTTGCCCAAGGCAGCACAGATAGCAGGATTACAAGGATTTGTACCATATCTACAGACTCCAAAGCCAGTGTGTGTTTAAAAAATCAAACAAACAGTACTGCTATTATCTTTATATTCACTCTAGAGCGATTCTGGAGAATGTTCCCTTAGTTCATTTAAGGGGAATTTGATTTATCAAAAAAAAAAAATGGATTTATGTTATTCTTTTCAGGAGCATACCTGCTGTGCAAAGCAAAGTCTGCCTGGGCTATATTCAGGGCAGAAAGTATGAATAGCATATGTGCCATAGTTCTTGATGCTTGCAGGGGAAGGAGTGCCCCTATGTAGGACTCCACAACATCAGCAAAAAACTACTGGAAAATGAATCTGGGATTGTACTGTGCAACTAGAGCAAGGACACAATTTGAATCATAAACCAAAGTGAAATTTGCCTTCCAGATTCCACCCTGACTTTTCACCTAGGGGAAGCTAGGTGGTGCAGTGGATACAGCACCAGTACAGGAGTTAGGAGGACCTGAGTTCAAATCTCACCTCAGATATTTGACACTCACTAGCTGTGTGACCTTTGGCAAGTCACTTGACCCCAATTGCCTCATCCTGAGTCATCTCCAGTCATCCTGATGAATATCTGGTCACTGGATTCAGATGGCTGTGGAGGAGAAGTGAGGCTGGTGACCTGCACAGCCCTCCCTCACTCAAAACAAAGGCAAGTGCAAGTCGTGTCATTATTTCTCTGATGGCATGGTCTTCTTTGGTAAAGAAGGATGAACATACTGACTTTTCATAGAAAGTTAAGGCTAACCTCATTATTTTCAAGTGCTGGTAACCCAAGCAACCTTATCTACTCTGCACATTATGGAGAGTGGTACCCCTGGAGAGCATGGCACTTAATCTATCATGGTCTCTGCTCCAGAGTCATAAATGTGTCCAGAGAAGTTTAGAGGACCAAAAGTCACTGATAATTCTAGAAATTCAGTCCTAGCTTGCCTATATGTTCCAATTATTCAGAATTTTCCCAAACAACAAAGAAAATTTGGTTTCTACCAGATACTATTTATGAAGAGTGATACAGTCAGTCAATCAATAAGCATTTATTAAGACTGTATGTGCCAGGTACTGTGCTAATGGTTGGGGATACAAAGAAAGGCAAAAAACAAAAACAAAAACAAAACAAATCCAAAAAACCAGTCCCAGCCCTCAAGAAATTTACATTTTAATGATGGAGTCATGTAGGACATATGTATCAGCAAGCACCCTGACACATCCAGGATGGCCTACCAGCACATACTGTACATATACATACACTGGAGTACATGATAAATTTGTTTATCTTTACTAAAAGTCAAACAAGTGAAATTTCATTTATTTCTTATTCTCTGTATCTTTTAGTCACTTGTATGGCTGCAAAGATAAGGACTGTTATAGACTGCAGTTTGCATAAAAAAATTTCCTTTTCATGTGTAAATTATTCTTAAAGATTTTGTAGAGGTAAGAAAGTAGGCATGAGTTACACAGTATTTAAATTTTTAACACACTGATTAGCCATTGATTATAAGCCCAATTACATATATGACCAAAAAAATGCTAATAAAGTTTACATGGCAAATCAAAATATGTTTAGTGAATTCACAGTTAGGCATTCTACCACCAACTATATTTAAATGATGAATTTTTAGAAAACATTAAAGAAAAAAAGGTCAGTCAACAATATTTAATGAAATCTACCTATATATTAGTTGGTTCAGGATTCAAAAACATATAGTCTGTCTTCAACAGGCACAGGCTGAAAAGGGATGAGTAATATATGTTTACTGATAAGTATATTTATGTGCTATACATAATCCTCATAAGAAACATTTTATGTATGTATATATATATATATATATATATATATATATATATATATATATATGTATGTATACTACTTACAACTATATATGTGACTATTCCATTTATAGCTGTAAAATGTGGCAGCTAGGTGGCACAATGGATAAAGAGCAGAGCCTGGAGTCAGGAAGACTCATCTTCCTGAGTTCAAATCTGGCCTCAGACACTTACTGGTGACCCTTGAAAAGTTGATTAACACTGTTCGCCTCAGTTTCATCATCTGTAAAATGAGCTGGAGAAGGAACTGGCAAACCACTCCAAGATCTTGCCTAGAAAACTCCAAATGGGGTAACAAAGATTGGGACCCAACTGAACAACAAAAAGGCTGGTCTTTACCCAAAGGAAGGAATAGTGATAGAATTTTAGGTGTATTAATGGAGAGATTTATGGCAGAAGGTTTGCTTAGGTGCCTCAAATGACACCACTTGCTCTGCTTTGATGCTATATAAGACTAGAGGAGTGATTTAATGAGGCGGTTCTGTTCCCTGTAGGGAGACAGAGATTAAATCTCTGTTTATTGACAGATTTCTTCTTTTGTGGAGAAGCACTTTAGCAAGTCATTGAGATGCCACTTATGTCCTCCATGGAGAAATCATAATCTAATTAGGAGCCCAGTTTTTGTGGCAGGTCTTAAGACTATGAACATTTCTAGGCTAAGACAGGATAAGTATGAGTGATCATAAACATAAAACTGTATTTAGTATTGTCCTTGGAAAAATGAAATCCATGTTAAAATATGTTGGCTGAAAAAATTACCCACAAAAATTATGTGAAAGCTAGTACACAAATGCAAGTGATCTTGAGGGCAGCACAGCCTAGTGGCGAGAGAACAGGTTGCAGAGTGAGAAAATCTGGGTTCAAATCCAGCCTTTGACAAACTGAGGAACCACAGACAGTCACCTAAGCTCTTAGCGTAAAGAATTACACCTGGTCTCTGCTTTCATGGATTTTTTAAATCTTTAAGTGAAAATAGTGTCAGCAAAGTAGTTGGTGAAGGTAATATTGATCAAGGGAAGGGTAAAACTGGGACTTGAAAAAAGACATATCCCCTAGGGTGAATTTGGGAGTGAGGCAGTTGGAAATAACTAAAAGGTAGTGAAAAGTAAAAAGTAGCTGTACAAGGCCTCTCTGGGGATAAATGATACGGATATGTGATGACCCTTAATTGGAACAGTTGCATAACTTGTTTTAAATTTGAACTAGACAGATTTGGTAGAAGCACAAGGTTGTGCGTGAGTCACTGGGGTCCAGGCTGGGTCAGTAGGAGGCTAGTGAATAGACCACAACAGAAGCTAGAGGTCATAGGGATGGAGAGAAGGAATTTGATAGGAGTGAAAGAGTAGGGGAAGTGGAAAGACAGGTGTTTGGAGGGTCAGGTAGCCAGCTTGAAAAATCTGAGGGCAGCATGAAGGGGTGTCTCAGCCATTGGAAGTATTATTATTTGGCATCTATACAGTGATAACTGTACTTAGGGTTGGGGCTGTTGGAGGGACACCCCTAATCTTCAGAGCTCCCTGCCACCTAACATTTCTCTTACCTAACCACAGCTACACTTTTATTTCCCTTTATTAGACTCTTGTTTGGCCCTTCATTTGTTAAGATATTTCAAGGAAATATAACTTCAATGAAAGAGATAGGGAGCAAGCATTTATTAAGCACCATTTATTAGCATAGTACCAGGCACTATGCTAAGTGCTTTATAAATATTGTGTGTAAAGATTAGAAAGGGAAAGGGAGTTGGCATCATCTCTTTCTTGGGAGAGCAAGTACCTGAAAGCTTAACCAACCTTTCCTAGGAGGGAAACATTCATCCCTCCTTTCCCTTTCTGAAGTACAAATCTTCTATCCGAGTCTGCTTCCTTTCAGCAAAGCAGGAATAGACTCATGCCAGTGTTTCAAGTCCCTGTAACATTTTTAGTTAACAATCAAGGACAAATTAGGCTTAACCATCCCACTATTTTAGGAATTACCCTTACAAGGATAGCCTGGAGTTGTGGTTAAAGATCCAGCCTCTTCTCTGATGCACACTGACTATATGATCTAGGATAAGTCATTTAACCTCTCAATGCCCCAAGCAATTCTCTAAGACTAACAATTATAGAGAAGGTGCCAGCCTGCATTGGTAGAGCTTCCTTACCTGTCCAAATGAGATCACAGGTCCATTCCCCATCCCTTAGTGCTAACAAAAGGAATTGCAGATTTCATCGTATATGAGTTGGATTAGTACCAAGTGAAGATGAAGTCCAAGGTAAGGTACAATTTACCAGTATACAGATGGGGGAGGTGTTTGGCAAGGTACAATAAAGGAAACTTCTAAATAGGGCTATTTGTAAATAAACATACCTTTTATGCCCCAAAAAATTCTCTCCATGAAAAAATAGAATTTATTTTATGATAAATCTACTTGTCTTGCATTGCTGCCCTTCAACATCTCATTGTAATTTGAAAGTAATCTTAGATTCTCACAGGTCAAACAAGCTATCAGTAAGTAAATTCTGCATGTGATATGTGCCAGGCACTGTGCCTAGTGAGTGTGATAAAAAAAAAATGTGCTTGTAAGCTTGGTGAAACACCATCTAATATGGTCTCCCAACTAGTGATTATCAATAGTAACTGTTGGTCTTTCCTGCCCAGCTTAATTTAGTTATTTTTTTTTTATTTTGCTCATTAAAGGGGCCATCCCTGACTACTTCTTAAAGAGGCCTATTCACTGAAAGGGCATTACCTCACTCTAAATGAATACCTGAATAGGCCTTAGCCTAAAGAGATCAAGATCTCCCATTGCATCCGGGACCATCTCGTCATCCTGATGAATATCTGGTCACTGGATCCAGATGGCTCAGGAGGAGAAAGTGAGGCTGGTCACCTTACACAGTCCTCCCTCACTCAAAACCAAGTCAAGTGCAAGTCATGTCTTCATTTCTCTGATGTCATGGTCTTCTTCAGCAATGAAGGACGAACACAACAACTACCATCTCAAAGTAGCTGGCTACCAGGAAATAAATATTTTGACCACAGAAGCTCTTGAAGACCATCATGGAACAGATGGCTTCTGAGCTGGTGAAAAACAGTACCTCCAGTGATGAAGTAAGGGAACCTAGAAGTCATTCAGTTCTCATGGTGTCAAAGGGAAGACTCATAGTCTCTCCATGGACAGAAAGGGTAGAAGAAAGCACAATTTTCAAACCTTGGCTTGTCTAGGCTCTGCATGGGAATTCCTTTGCTTTATCCACAATGCCACCATACTTTCTCCCTTTTCCATGCCCATGAAGCATTTCATCAGTCACACATGTGACCGAAAACCATCTTGCTGCTTGCAGAGTATATGGAAGAATGTGTTTTCCCCATGTTCATCTTAGGTCAAAAGTTGCAAACACTGCCCCAGTAAAGTTATTAGCTTCTATAGCATCTATCCACATTTTTCATACTATAATAAGATAATATTACTACCCTCTAGGAGTCAGTTTTAAGGGGGGGGGAGATCTCAGTATCTTCCTGAGAAGTGTCTACAAGGTTCTACAGCCAAAGAAATTCACCACTTGGTGGCCGACTTTCTGGGGAATCCCAGTTCAGCTCAGCTGCACCCATCCTCAAAGTCTTTCCATCTTGCTAGGACCTCCTAAAGTTTCCCCTATAAAGGCTTCCATGCCACCATGAGACACCGGAATAATTCTTTAACAAAGAAGACAGAGGTCCGAGGGATAGAGAGAAATAAAAGGAATAATTAAATGAATAAAATGTAGACAGTATCTTTTCTCATTGTTTCCAACCTTTTTTTTTTTTTTTGGTAAGTGGGAGGTAAGTATAAATATACAAATAATTATCCCAAAATGTGATTAAGTGCATAATAAATGCTGAGAGCTTCCAACTTGGAGACCAGGGAAAGCTAACATTTTAGTCTAGAGCTAGCCATGCTCACAGTGCTTGATGCCTCATTGGTACTCAGTAAAGCATCATAAGATCTAAGAATTTTAGAAATAATCTACCCCTCCTCTCCATCCTTCTGAAAACAGGCTCTGAGAGGTAATCAGAGCTAGGGTCAGGATTCAAACTCAGTCCATTTCCTCCAAGTCCAAAGTTCCTTCTACTGTATCCTCATCATTTCTCTGATATCATGGTCTTCTTCGAAAATGAAGGACGAACACAACAACAACAACCTCTCTGACACTTCTCTTTGTTTATTCCCTGGGACAGGTGCCTGTGCTGAAGCCCATGGATCTGATGGTGGAGGTCAGCCCCCGGAGAATCTTTGCCAATGGTCACACCTATCACATCAACTCCATTTCTGTCAATAGCGACTGTGAGACTTACATGTCTGCAGATGACCTCCGAATTAACCTTTGGCACTTAGCAATCACGGATAGGAGCTTCAGTATCCTTTGTGATAATTGTCTGTATAGGCATGAGTGAAGAGATTCAGGCTCAGAACCAGTTGGGAACTGGCTCTGAATACAGAGGGAAGTTTTGCTTTTAACATGCTTGAAGTCTAGCCGATTTCAATGGCCAATGTGTGAATATTCTCCTTTCAGTTCTTTAAGCAACACTTCCACTCTCAAAGCTCTTGCATGAATCAGTTCTGGACTTATTGAGCAGTCAGTCGATCAATAAGCATTCATTGGCATCTACTCTTTGCCAGCCACTCACTATGCCAAGCACTGGAGATATAATAACAGATGTGAAATAGTCTTTGCCCTCAAAAAACTTACATTCTAAAGGAGGGAGACAAGATGAACACGTATAAGAATCCAGAATTTACGTACAGTTTTAAAAGGGGCATTGGTAACCTGGAGCATGTTCAGAGGAGGGCATGATGAGGGGTCTAGTACCCATACCACAATGAGGATCAGTTACAGCAATACAGCACAACATTTATGAAGCACTTACTGTTTGTATGCAGAGCACAAAGCTGGCACTAAGGAGACACAAAGTCTAAAGATACAGTCTCTGTCCTTGTGTAACTTACAGTTCAGTATAAAATGTGATGTTATATATATGGTAAATGCCTTAGAGAAGGCTGTTATGTGAAGGTTATTAGGAAGAGCTTCCTAGAGGTGGTGCCATGTCAGTTGGTCAGAAAACACAGTTGGGAATTCAGTTGTTTAGCTGTGTCCAACTATTCATGACTCTATTAGGAGTTTTCTTGGTAAAGATACTGGAGTGGTTTGCATTTCCCTCTGCAGTTAGTTTTCACTAGGAAGAGAAGGGAATGGAAGGCATTTCAGGTATAGGGAACAGCTTACAGAACAAAACCGAATAGAATTGAATTGAATAAAATTTTTGTGGGAAGCAACAACAATGATTCCCTGTGTTCCATCCTCTCATTTTTATAGATGAGAATATCCACTGAAGGTTTTTAACATGCTCAAAGCCAGACAGCTGTGTAGCTCATAGCAGAGTTGGTCCTAGAATTCAGGTCTCTGTGATTATAATTGAGTACTTCCTTCCACTCTCCAATCTCCCCACCAAAAAAATCATTCCAATGCCACTAAGAAAGGTGTATTGAGCTCCTTCTGCTAGATTCAAGAGGGCAGAACTTCAGTGAGTGGGTGGGAGATATAAGAAAGTAGATTTCTGTTCAGTATAAGGACAATTTCTTAATTATTAGAAGTATCCAAAAGTATAATGGTTTTCTTCAAGAAGTATATGATTGATTTCCTTTGTAACCCTAAGAATTTTATTTTCATATTTAAAAACATAATTCTCACAAAAGTTCTATATGCCTAAGAGGTCTGTGACACCGAAAAAGTTTAAGGAACCTTGCTCTAGTTCAACCCATATCTAAGTCATAATTCAATATATAATGGTCATTAGCAAGAATTCATACAGCATCTCCTTGCACACTTCTAGTTTATATGAAAGTTACCAAAATATTTTTTAAAATGATTTCATGGACCACAGGTGAAGAACCCCTGGACCTAATGATCTTGGAGGTTTCTTCTAGCCCTAAAATTATGACCTATTGTGTTTTCTATTTTTCCACATAAAACTCTCCAAATATTCGAAGTCAGTCATTATGCTGCAATAAGTCTTTTTTTCTCTAGGCTAAATAGTCCTGTTTTTTCAACTATACCTTTTATGACATGATTTTGAGCCTTCTCATCATTCTGGTTTTTTTCCTCAGAACATAGTTTGTCAAGCATTCGTCCTCAAACACAAATTTGCCTTAGAATACAAAGCAGATTTATTTATCAAAATGCTCCATTTTTCAAATAATGAAAGTCACCACCTTCCCAGAATTGGAGGGTTTAATTCTGTGCAATTCAGTGAAGGGTATGGATTACTCAAGAGTTCAAGAATATGCTCGAGAATTTAGGTGACTTCAACTGAATTTCCCTTGACATTAAAAGGTGAAAGGTAGGTCAAATTACTTCTGATTCTCCCTAGGAGCAGTCTCTGGGGTGGTAAGGTTCTGAGGGGAAAATGGGTTTAAGTACCTTCATCAACTTCATTAAGAAAACAGTTTGCTATCTGGAAATGCAGGAAAATATAGTCTTATTGCCCTTTTCTGACAAGATCCTGTCATTGTGCAAAGGGAAATGCTGATTGCTTTGTTTGGTTACTAAGTTGTTAGTGCTGCACAAATGGAGGATTCTTTTTTGTTCCAAGATTCTTCTACTCCTCACTAGCCCTTCCAATTACCAAGCAGCAATTTCTCCTCAATACTGGTCTATTTCTTGGAAGTAAAACCATAGGGTATAGAGTGTCCTAGCTAGAAGGCACCTGGAGACATAGAATCTGACTGAAAAAGAATAATTCACATTAATGTAGCTCTTAAAAGTTTACAAAACATTTCCCAAATGGTAGTCCTTAGAACATAGAATGTTAGAACCAAAAGAGATGTTAGAACGTAGCATTTTGGAGTCAGAAGGGACTTTTAAAACTAGAATATAAAATATAGAATGCCCAGTTCTGGGCACAGGTCTTCATAAGGTCAGTTAGAATCCATCCAAATAAGGAGGCAGGGAACCATACCATCTGAAGATCATTTCAAGGAATTGGAGATTTTTTTTTTTTGCCTAGAGAAGAAAAGATATAGTGGGGGGCCTAATGATACCATATTCAGGTGTTTGCAGTGCTGTCATATAAGAGAAGGATTAGACCTAGAAGCAAGAACTAAGAGCAATCTGAGCAGATTTAGGCTCAACATGAGGAAAAATTAACCAACAACAAAAGCTATCCACAATTTCTAGGGGCAGCTTAGAATGTTGTGAGTTTTTTTTTTTTGTTTTGTTTTTTTTTATCACTAGAGGTTTCACTTCAGGGTTGGGTGACCACTTGGGAATGTTGTGGAGAAGAATCTTATTCAGGGTTAGGTTGAAGTGGATGATCTCTGAGATTCCAAAGGAAGTGGGAATATAAGAATGTTAGGATTAGAAGGGAATTTAGAATTAATTGACTCCAACCTCCCTTCACCCCGATTTTACAGGTAGGGAGACTGAGGCTCAGGGAGATAAAGTTATTTGCCCAAGCAATAATTGTACAAAGTGGTGAAACCCAGATACAATATAAGTCATATGATTCTAGGTCTAATGTTTTAATATGCATCAGCTTCTTTCTTGAGAAGAGGGACTTCCCTCCTCAGATATTTCTTTGTATTCCACAAACCAAATACAGACCTCAAAATACCCTGGAGAAATCAACCAAGAAACTATACTGGAATCAGAGGATTGTCACAGACCTCACCATTTTCCACAATTACCCAGACAGAGCAATGGTACATTAGGAACAGCATTTTTAAGTCAAAGTGATCATACCAAATACTCCTAAACTCCATACTATATGGAATGAAAAACTTTCAAAATAAAGAGACCAAGGAGAAGAGATTAAAATCTTATGGGAACAGGATGAAATACGTACCATTCCCATTGTCCTGTATGCCACTGGCAGTGTGCCAGTGTATGCTTCCATTGAGCTGATACAAGATGGGCTTACTGCCTAATTCTTTTATTCAACTCTAGCTAGCTGCCTATGGACTGTTTCTTTATGAATGCCATTTAAAAAGATGATAAAATAAGATAATAAATAATAACCATCATTTATGTAGCACTTTGAGATTTTTTAAAAGAGCTTTACATATGTTATCTAATGTCACAGCAGCTCTGTTGGCTAGGCGCTAGTATTATCCCCATTTGCTAATGAGAAGACTGAGGTTTAGTAACTTGCCTGAGGTTGTATAATTAATAAGTACCAGAGACTGGTTTCAAACCCAAGCCTACTGCTACTTTACATTCGTGAGAGACTTTTGGTGTATTTACCTTTCAATTCAATTTGATTGTATAACTATAAATATGTAGAAAATCACTGGTAAAAGCCTGCTGGTTTCTTTCATATTTTTATTTCATAAAGATTTGATGCAGATGGAAAAAATAGGTATATGGGTCAGGTGTTCTCTCAGTTGTGTTTTGGTACTAATAATGTTGTCTATGACTTAAAAAAATTTTTTGGTTATCTTACAAAATGATTCATCCATGATATTTGCTTTCTGTCACCTCCAGCACTGATTTCTTTACTGTATAATTGGTAATGTACAGCTATTCTTCTCAAGCCTGTTATCTTCTACTTGCTTAGATGTAACACACCAGGGACTAAAGTATTAGGACCCAAATATCAGAGTTCCACAAGCATTGATGATAATAAATCATTGTAGAAATGTTGAAAGATCTATTCCATTTTATGTCCCTTTCTCTTCCTGAAAATTTCAGCCTGAAAGCTCTTGGAATACCAAGGGTCATTTTGATCTCATGTCAACCTTTTCATATGCTCATATTCATTTTGATGACTTTTTTCTTTTGGAAAGTAATAATGTTTACAGTCTTCCATCATCCTTCTCTATAATGTTTGCTAAATGTATTTGCATTGTAAATTTGTATGGTTTTTAATTGTTATGCCTCCCCTCTTGTCAAAGAGATTAAGTGTTCGCAGGATAAGGCAGCTCATGGTCTCTTTTCCTCTCCTCATGATGGCAAGGACTTTGCATCGGCTGAATTTACACACATGTATCTGTGGGACCTATGAGTAGGGGTAAAAATCTTTGGGCACATTCGATTCTTAGACCTGAGTTATATTTTTCAACATAATTTTCATCATCCTATCTGGTGCAACCTTCATTTTGATGTCATTGAGTGTCAAAACATATAGTGATTTGGTCTGGAGGATCTTTTCCAGTCCTTCGCAGCATTTCTCTATGCCTTCATCTTTTGTAATAGATACTGATGCATAAACTGCAATTATTTTCATGGAAATCTACTTGCTTATATTCCTTGTGAATGCTGTGAAAGAAAATGATGCAGTGTCCTATAAAAATAATGTGTTTTTTTTAAACCACCTGTGGCACATGCTTAAGTCAACATCACTAACGCTTTTATTAGGGCAGCTAGGTAGTAACAGTATGAATAGAATGATGGCCCTGAAGTCAAGAAGACTCATCTTCCTGAGTTCAAATCTGGCCTCAGACACTTACTGGCTGTGTGAACCTGGGAAAGTCACTTAACCCTCTTTGTCTGAGTTTCCTCATCTGTAAAATGAGCTAGAGAAGGAAATGACAAATGACTTTAGTATCTTTGCTAAGAAAATACCCAAATGGGGTTACAGAGAGTTGAACAGGACTGAATAACAACAAGAAAAACTCCTTTATTTATTTGCCTTAGAAACCATGAGCCATCTTAGCTCCAACTTTTTTTGGTCTTCTGGCTTTATCATGAGAATGTCACTATGGGTGTAGTTCTGCGTGTGTGTAATCCCTTCATCTACCCAAATACTGAGAAAAGTCTCAAGAGTTACAAATATCATCTTTCCATGTAGGAATGTAAACAGTTCAGCTTCAGAAAGTCCTTTATGATTTCTTTCCTGTTTACCTTTTCATGCTTCTCTTGTTTCTTGAGTTTGAAAGTCAAATTTTCTATTCATTTCTGGTCTTTTCATCATGAATGCTTGAAAGTCCTCTGTATCATTGAATTACCATTTTTTCCCTTGAAGTATTATACTCAGTTTTGCTGGGTAGGTGATTCTTGGTCTTAATCCCAGTTCCTTTGACTTCTGGAATATCCTATTCCAAGCCCTTCGATCCCTTAATGTAGAAGCTGCCAGATCCTGTGTTATCCTGATTGTATTTCCACAATACTCAAATCATTTCTTTCTAGCTGCTTGCAATATTTTCTCCTTGACCTGGGAACTCTGAAATTTAGCCACAATATTCCTAGGAGTTTCTCTTTTTGGGTCTCTTTCAGGAGGTGATCAGTGGATTCTTTCAATATTTATTTTGCCCTCTAGTTCTAAAATATCAGGGCAGTTTTCCTTGATAATTTCATGAAAAATAATGTCTAGGCTGTTTTTTTGATCAGGGCTTTCAGGTAGTCCCATAATTTTTAAATTGTCTCTCCTGGATGTATTTTCCAGGTTAATTGTTTTTCCAGTGAGATGTTTCACATTATCATCTATTTTTTCAATCTTTTGGTTTTGTTTGGTAACTTCTTGGTTTATCATATAGTCATTAGCTTCCCTGAACTTCACTCTCATTTTTAAAGAACTATTTTCTTCATTGAGCTTTTGAACCTCCTTTTCCATTTGGCTAATTCTGCTTTTTAAAGCCTTCTTTTCCTTACTGGCTTTTTGGACCTCTTTTTCCAATTGAGTTAGCCTATTTTTAAAGCTTTTATTTTCCTCAGCATTTTTTTGGTTCTCCTTTAGCAAACTGCTGAATCACTTTTCAAGCTCTTCTATGGCCTGAGTCCATTTCATATTCATTTTGGAGGTACTGGACGCAGAAGCCTAGACTTCCTCTGACAGTATGCATTGTTCTTCCACATCTGAAAGGATGGAAGGAGATATCTGTTCACCAAGAAAGTAACCTTTTATGGTTTTATTTTTTTTCCCCTTTTTTGGGCATTTTCCCAGCCAGTTACTTGACTTCTGAATTCTTTGTCAAGAAGATGGTCCTAGTGCTCCTCCTCCCCCCAGGACCATGCTCAGGGCTGAGATTCAGATCAGCTACTCAATTCCCCCAGGGGCTTTGGGTGGGGGTGGAGCTGCCACTGAGGGCTGAGGTTTAGATCCCCTGCCCAATTCCCCCAGAGGCTTTAAGCTGGGCTGCTGGTACAATGAACCCAGGCTGCTTCCCTCACCACCTGCTGCCCACTGCTGGTGCTGCTGCTGCCATCGCCTCTGCCACTACCTGGGGCCAGTGCTGGGGGGACCCTGCTCCACCCTTGCACAGCTGGGAAAGCCCTCCCACACTGATCTTTGAAGCTTTCTTTGTTGCTTGTGCGTTGAGGGATCTGGAACCCTTCCTGCTGGGGATTCTGCCCCAGAGGCCTGTTCCAGTCCTATTCCTCCCCATGCCACATGGCCAGGGCTGGGCTCCACTCCACTCAGCATCCTGTGGGATAGACCTTTCCTGTCAACCTTCCAGGTTACCTTTGGCTGGAAATCTCTTTCACTCTGGCGTTCTGTGGCTTCTGCTGCTCTACAATTTGTTGAGAGTCATTTTTTACAGGTATTTTGTGGGCTGTGGGGGAAGTGCTAGAGTATACATGTCTTTCTACTCTGCCATCTTGGATGTAGTTCTTTTAGTAGAACATAGGTTCATTGGTCCTTGGGCAATGATCACACATTTAGAATAGCAACAGTTAATTTTATAAATGGTTCCTACTCTCTTTTTCTACCACTCTACCTTCATCAGTCAAGAAGTAGAAGGAAGCTGACCATAACTGATCTCTGTACTTAGAGCTAGGTTGATACTTTGCATCAGACTCAGCCTTTCTCCTGACCATTTTAAAGTTTTTTTGGCATTGGAGAGCCTTCCATAGAATATAAGATCAGAGAACCATAAATATAGAGCTGAAGGTACCATAAAGGTCATATAATCCAAGACCTTTTATAGGTGAAGAAACTGCCACAAAGAGGTTAAGTGACTTACCCAGGGTCATATAGCTAGTAAGGATCTGAAGTGGGATTTGCGCCTAGGTCTTACTGACTCCAGGTCCTGTGCTCTAGCCATAACTCCACATTCTTTTATAGATAAGTCACTACTGATATAGTCTTTGAGAACACAGGGTCAACACCATCATGATACATCAGAAGACTTGGAGAAATAGAATGGAATAGTGAAAAGGGTGCTGGATTTGACCCAGAGAGCTGGAATGCATATCTTAGTTCTACCTAGGATATTAACAGCTGAGGGACTTTAGATAAGTCACTTAACCTTTCTGGGCCTCAGTTTCCTCACATATAAAATGAGAAATTTGGACGTAGATGGCTTCTACACTCCCTTCCAGCTCAAAATCTATGATCCCATGACTTTATGGAGGATCATTATCTTCCCTTTTTGTGGATCTCAGCCTTGCATTCTGCTTTCTGCTTTTCAAAGAACAACCATTTAGCTGGGGATGGTGACAAGAATAGAAGGAAAAGTTCCCAGGAGATTATCATGAGCCTCAGTAATTGAGCTGACTCAGCAAAGCTGTGGAGTGATGGGAAATGTCTGACCTTGTTAGGCTGTTGGCATACAGCATTACAGTGTAGGCACATTTTTTTGTTAGAAATTTTAGGAAGAATGTGCTCAGTAAAAAAAAAAAAAATCTGGCTAATAATAAATTATATTTCCAGAGCACTTTAAGACTTTCACAAGACTTTCCTCCCAACAATCCTGTAGAAGTCTCTATTTTGCAAATGAGAAAGATAAAGTGATTGGCCCAGAGCCACCCTGCTAAGAGGTGTCAGAGCCAAGATTTAACACAGATCTCCTGGATCCAACAACAAAGCTTCTTTTAATATACCGTATTTTCTCCATGCCTTATTAGTTACTAACAAGTTAACTACTAGTTTATTCATTGTGCTGGTCTTCTAGATTCCCCTGGTCTTCTTCCTCAGATCTATTTTTAGGGGATATTTACTTAAGAAGCATCAGGTTATGGTGGAAAGAGCACTGAACCAAGAGCCCTAGATCTCAAGGGACAAGAATCTGAGTCTTGGGAACTGCTGCTGACCGCCTAATAATAACAGCACTTGCCATCTATTAAACACTTTACAATTATTATTTTATTTGATTATTTTATTTACTCTGGGACTGTCATTACCCCTATTTTACAGTGGAGAAAACTGATGCAAACAGAAGTTAAGTGCCCAGGCTCACACAGCTTACAAGTATCTAAATCTAGATTTGAACTCAGATCTTCCTGACTCCAGGCTGGACACTCTATCCATAGTACCACCTAACTGCCCACATAAAAGGTTTTTAAAAATCTATAAAATTAGTGGGTTGAATTAGGAACAGTCCCTCTTAGCTTGAATAATCAACAAACCTATGAAACCATCATTTCAAAACTCTTGTGAAACAAAAATCTGACCCCTCCCCCCCCAATGTTCCCTCCCTCGTCAAGAAAGCAAATCCTCTATTTGGATTAGATTAGCATCTGCCTTAGTAGGGATTAGTAGATTGATGGCTGGAAATCAAAAAGCCAATTTCTAGAGCTCTCTAGGTCAGTAAGAGGCTGAATAACATAGCAGCAGTCAGATGATTTACTCGCGCATCTAGGTAAATAATAGACACAAGGTTATTCTAGCTCTACAGGATATAATAATCATTGGCCTTAGGCAGAAGAGATACTTGCACTGAAAGGCAAACTATTTTACAATTCTTGGTTATAGAGCTAGATAGGGCCCTTCCCAATATCACAGAATTTTTGACTTAGAAGGACCCTCAGTTCCACTCTAACCCTCACACACCCAGTGTGTGGTCATTCAAAACTGGTCATCTAACTTTTGGTAGCAGATCTCCATGAGATGGAACGAACCCATCACCTTCTAAGACAATTCATTCTATTCTTGGCAGCCTCCATTATCAAGCCAAAAACTGCCTTTTTGCAATGTTTGCTTCTAGTTCAGATCTCTGGGGCCAAGTAGAACAAATCCCTCTTTCAGGTGATAACCTTTCAACCCACGATCTAAGCTCTGTGACCCTACTAAGCTTTTTTTTTGCCTCAGTTTCTTCAACCAGTCTTCTTATAGCATGAACTCATGCTCCCCTGTGGACTCTTCCCCAGAAACATTCGCAGGACTCCCAGCAGTAACCACATTCTCAATTATAGCTGTTAAAAGGGTTGCTCTCCATGTTCTCCAACAAGTCTTGTAAATGCAAGGATTTTTGCCAATTAATAATACCCAGTATATCATAGATTTCTCTTTTGACAGCAGCAGAGTATGATTGTGATATACACAAAAAATAATCTGTTGATAAAATGAAGGTAATAATATTTACACTATCAGCCTTACAGGATTGTTGTGAAGAAAATGTTTTATTAATCTTTACTGTAAAATTACTACTGTTATTACCACCTTAGAGACATTTTAGCTCAAAAACAATTTTACTGATCTACCAAGCATCTGTGGGTAAACATTAAGCAAAAAAAAAATGCGTTTTATAAGTACATGGGTTTTTGGCCTCCTAGCATTGCAAAAATTAATAGTTTAACTTTTGCTCTTCACAAAGATGTTTTAGCACCATTTGAAGACAGTCAGCTAACATTTATTAAGCTTTTACTATATGCTAGGCTACTAGGACTCCCTTCTTCAAGATCACAGACTCAGTTTAATGAAATAGAACTTAGAAAGAGAATATATACTAGCACTATGGATGATACCAAGAACAAGTCGTGTGGTTCCTGTCCTCAAAGGTGTTATTTTCCAGAGGGAATAATTAGAGCATAAACTTCAGAGCAGGGACTTTCATTTTTGTTTTTGGTATCTCTAGAATCTAGCACAGCACCTAGTTTATAGTAGATGATACATAAACGCTTGTCACATTTGAGTAATGTGACATATATTTGCCTCATAACGAGAACTGAGTAGCTTACTTGTCGTTTTCTAAGCTTAGAGACAGTTTCTATTATATAAAAGTGATTTATTCTTTGAAAATTTGGTCAAATTCAGTTACATATTGTTTAGTCCTTGTACTTCATTTGATTTAGCTGTGCTAAATCAAATTCCTTGGCTTGAGAAAGATATTTGAATGAACATCTGGGGGCTCCATCTGGAAATCTAAAGAATTAGGAGTCCAACAAATAAGAGAAGAAAGGTGAGGGACTGAAAGAGCTGGCTGTAATTACTTCTTAAATAAAATAACATAGGTAAAGTGCTTTGCAGACCATAAAGCACTGCATAAATGCTAGTTATCATTATCATTATTATTGTGTGTTTAGAAAGCTATGATTAACCGAGAGATCTGTCTATCCTTGAACTCTGTTGTTATTGTGTCCCCGTTTCTTTCCCTGTAGTGCTTTATAGTTACGCTTTTGTATCCTTAGCACTTAGCACAGTCATAGTAGATGCCTGATAAATACTTATTAATTTGTCTTATTGACTCCACCCTTGAAAATACTTTAGATGAGTTCTTGTTTCTCCTTCATTTTCTGAGAGGACCATGGTGTCAGGAAGGTGATGCCATGTCTTGCAAGTGAATTGGATTTAAGTGAGGGAGGGCTATGCAGAGTCACCAACTTTCCTCTGCAACCATCTGGGTCCAGTGGCAGGGTATTAATCAGGATAACTGGCAATGAGTGTCTTAAGGTGTCTTGGGAAGGGAAAAAGCCTGAAATCTTCTAGTAGTTGAGATTAGGGCATTTCTAGAATAGAGAGGATTGGTGGCAGATAAGATCCAGAAGAGGGCACCAGTGAGCCAAATGAAATTGGCTTTCCGATTGAAGAGGAGTAACTGGGTTTACATAGATGGAAGGAACTCCTGAGCAGCAGGATCCCCAGATCCCTGGTGGATGTTATAGCACCATAGTTTACAAATGAAGGTCTATTTAACCAGAATTAAAAACCAAAACAAAAAACCCTCATCTTTACCCAGGACCACTAGGGATTCTTCTGTTAAAAATCTGGCATGGTACAGTGTAGAAATGCTGGATTTGGTGTTGGGGTATTTGTATTAGTATCTTGCCTCCATCCCTTCCTGTGTGTATGAGGACTCTCTGAACCGAAGTTTCTTCATCTGTAAAAGGAAGAGGTTGTTGTAAATGATACCTACGACCAAATTTGTAATCCTATGTGTAATAAAAATCCAATAATCATTTGTCAAGCACATACTATGTGCAGGCATTGAGTGAGATATGAGGTGGAGATAAGACCGGACCCCTTCCTGCACTCAAGGGGCTTATAGTATAATTCTAGGGATAACATTAAAAAAACCCAGAAAACTTTTAAGACATTGAACAAGTTTCATTAGAGAGTTGAAAAAAAAAAGTGCTGAGGAAGATGATAAAAAGGTGATCATTTTAGACCAATGAAACAGTGTGAATGATTACAAACAGTCAAGAATGTATATATATAGTTGTGTGGTATCAGCTAACATTAATACAGCCTGGCTGGAGTGTAGGGTGCATCAAAGGAGTGGTATATCAGATCAGTCTGTAGAGCTTCAATATCAGACTAAGGAATCTGGACTTTGGGGAGCTGTAGAGTTTCAGATGTGTACCCTAGAAAGATTACTCAAGCAGTGCTGTGAAAGATGATATTGGAAGGGGAAGAGGCATGAGGCAAGGAGAACAGTTAGGATGCAGTTTTACTGGTATAAAAGATGCTAAGGCCTGAACTAGGATTGAAAATGGAAATGGAAAAGACAGATTGTAGTCATTGAAAAAGTTGGTGATTGATTCATTAGGGAAGGGATGAGAGAAAGGTAGAAATCTAAAATTAATGGGAGCTTTCTACTCTCTGTGACTCAGGGGGACATTGGTTTTATTACAAGAAATAAAATCAGAATCATAATCTCATAGTACTGTAAGGGACCTATAAAGTCTAGACCAGATGGTTCTTAACCTTGGGCCCAAAGACTCATAAAAGGCCCATGGGTAGATTTCAGGAGATTCATAAACCTAGATGGGAAAAAATTGCATTTTTATTTTCACTAACCTCTAGCTGAAATATAACATTTCATTCAATTACTAATTAAAACATAATCCTGAGAAGGGGTCTATAGGTTTCATGAGATTGCCAAAGGGGTCCAGGACACAAAAAAAGGTTAAGGAAACCCTGGTGCAGACCAATACCTTCCTGAAGACTGAACCTCTTTCTATATCATCCCTGAAAGACTGTCAGCCAGTCCCTCTGGCACACTTCCTACATTGGAAGTCTCACTACCCAACAAGGGGATCTGTCCCATTTCCAAACAAATTTAACTGTTTAGTGGCCTTTCTTTTATAAAAAATAATCTGATTTCCTATTGTGTCCATCTGTTGTTCTTAATTTTTATCCTCTGGGGCCAAGCATAACAAGTTTAATTCTTCTTCGATGTGACAGTCCTTCTAAGTATAGGTAACAGGTACCTCTACTGTTCACTCCCACCAAGCTCACACTACCACCATACTATACCATTGATCTTTTCTTCTGTTTAAAGATTTGGGCTTTGCAACCTGCCTTCAAAGAACACAGTTTCAAGCTCCTTAATAATTTTATTTCTCTTATTTTCTGAACCATTTTTATCTTTTTCAAAAATTTCAAATTTTTAAGCACCAACATCTTGAACCTGTTTTATAGCTGAATCTTACAAATTCAAGGCATCTTAGAGGTCATATATTTCAAAGAAGACCATGTTATACTGACCTTCAGTTTATTTTTATTGCCTATAGAATTTAAAGATTATTCAGTGTGGTTTTTTTTTCTTCCTCTAAGATATCTTTCAATTCAACAAATATTTCCTAAACCTCTGTTAGAGTAATATTCTAAAGTTTCACTGTGGGTTGGAGGTGATCTTGGGTTCTGCAAGGTTTTACCATCAGGGTTTAAACTCTAGCAATTCTGATTAAGATATATTAGCTTTCAGTCTAGTGACTCTCATCCACAGATCAGGTTATCACCAAAAGATGACCACCAAATGATTATAATTCTTCAGTAGTAATAGTAGTAGTGGTATTAGTAGTGAAAGTAGTAATAGTATCAGCTGACATTAATATAGCACTTACTATGTGCCAAATACTATGCTGAGCACTTTACAATCATTGTCTCATCTGGTCCTCACGACAGCTCTGGGAAGTAGGTGCTATTCTTATCTCCATTTTACAGATGAAGATACTGAGGCAAAAAACCCTAAATGACTTGATAGAGTCACACAGCTAGTAAAAATAATAGCCAATACTAATAGATAACATTTATGTAGCACTTACTATGTGCCAGGTACATGTAAAGTGCTAAGCTCTTTACAATTTTAATCTCATTTGATCTTCATAACAATCCTATGAGGTAAATGCTATTATTTACAGATGAGGAAACTGAGACAAACAGAATTAAGTGACTTGTCCAGAGTCCTACAGCTAGTAAATGTCTGAGGCTGATTTTGAAATTCATGACTTCCTAACTCCAGGCCTGGTGCTGTGTACCATACCACTAGTTACCTTAATGAAGTCCATCTACTTAAGCCTGGGTCTTCATACTTTTTCGATCATGTCAGTAAGTTTTTTAAAAATATGCTTTGAGGAAGGGGGAGAATGTGTATTTTACTGATGGCATTTGCTTATCCTTTTGGGGACCTGAGTCAGGGTTAGGATTAACTGCCGTAAGAAGGTAACTTGACTCAGAAGAGAGAAGGTTGGGAACTGGAACAGGCACACTGGGAAGTCGGGGAGTTGGAGGAAAATGAGATTTTAAGAGGTGGTAAATAAGTGTGACTGAATGCGAAATAATCTCCCAGTAAAGGGGGAACATGACATCTTCCCACTCTCCAAATGGTTAATGATATATACCTTG
Source organism: Notamacropus eugenii (assembly GCF_028372415.1). Classification (NCBI taxonomy): domain Eukaryota; kingdom Metazoa; phylum Chordata; class Mammalia; order Diprotodontia; family Macropodidae; genus Notamacropus; species Notamacropus eugenii. Next base: position 59,561,420 of record NC_092877.1, read on the forward strand.
GGAACACGGAATATCCCCCTTGTCATCCTATCAAGGCCTTCCAGGAAGCCTAGCCCTCACTTTATAGATAACAAAGCTAGAGCTTGAAGAATCGTTTATAACTTGTGGCAGTCGAGGATGCCTTGATGGAATGATAGAGCCTTAAAATAGTGAATCAAAACTTTCTCACAGTGAAAGCTGAAGTATAGACTGAAAGTATAAATCTGAGGTATAACTAAAGCTGAAGTATGGATGAAGTCCTTTCTGCTTTGCAAAGCTTAATGTGCAAACAGAGGAGGCAGCATGATAGGATGGAAATTCAGCAGATGTTCACTAAGTGCCTCATACAGAAGTCCTGCTCAGTGCAAGGGGAAATTTAAAAAAAATAGATAGTTCTTACTCTTAAGAAGATCAAAGTCTTTTGTTGAGGGTTAGTCAGGGGAAGGGTGACAAAAGATCTAAACAGATATGATGGGGAAACGATAAGTAGAGAAGAGCATTAGCAAAGTTCTATAAACCTTCTGATTAAGGAGAAATCACTTCAAGTTGGGAGAATCAGGAAAGTACATGCAGGGAAAGATAGATAGGATTTCTAAAAGAGGAGCTGGGGGTAAGGTGAGGGCATTTGAGTTTTGAGAAATAGTGTGATTAGTCAGAAGGGAAGCTTGTGAAGAGGATTTGGGGGATTTTACAGTTTGGCCAGAGTATAGAGTAAGAGAAAGAGAGAAGTGAGAGGAAAACCTAGAAAGTTAAATTGGGAGAATTACAGCATCTTCCATTTAAATCTGAAAGGGACCTTAGAGCCCATCAAGTTCAACAAGGAAACTGAAATCCAGAGAGCTTGAGTGACTTGGCTGAGGTCACACAGCTGGTATCTGAGGCAGGATTTGAATTCAGGTCTTCCAGACTCCCAAGTCCAGCATTCTATTCACTGTACCACCTAGAAGTTTTGATTTCATTTTTAGTAAACTCTAGGGAATCAATGAAGAGATTTCAATACAGTAGTGAAATAATCCAAGTTGAACTTTAGGTAGATTCATTTGGCAGGGTGCTGTTAAAAGGATTTCTTGAGGTGGGGACAAAACCTACCTCTTAATAAGATTGTATCTCAACTTCCCCTAAGAGCCAGTCCCCCAGAACTCTGAGAATCTAGTCTTTAGACACAGGGTATTTTAATGTTTCTTTGTCCCCCAATAAATCTTATGCACATGCATATTTCTTAAAAAGAACCAAAGGGATTACATATGCTCAGCACACCCCCTCTGAACAGTTAGAATGCAAAAACGGTAGTACTCATGAAAATTCATTGTTTAAGTAGATAGACATCCAACAGTGTGAAGGATGGATTAAAGAGGGGAGAAAATGAAGCCAGGAAGACAACTTAGGAGGCTATTATAGCTGCATCATAGCGGAGAAAACAAAGGCAGTCTGAGCTAGGGAAGAGAAGAGGGGCCCAAGAGAGAATGGAGATTGTAGAGGTGTAATTGACAGAACCTAACAATTGATTAGATATCAGTCTGAGGGAAAGGGAAGAGTTCCCCAGTTTTGCCATGGGTGACTGGGAGGATGGTGGTAGTGAAGGCAGGAGAGGTAAGATTAGAAGGGAGGAAGATGAGTTCAGTTATAAGAATGCTGGATTTGAAAATAAGCTAGAAAATGGTGGAATCAGGTTTCTGATTTCTCACAACTCACATGCTTTTGAAGTTGTATTACTCTATCTCTTCATGACTTAGAGCTAGAGAAAGGATATGAGAAATCATATAATCATCTTCTCTATTTCCAAAAAAAACAAAAACAAAAACAAACCAACTGAGGCCTAGAGAGAGAAGGTCACCCTGGTTAAGTCATTTAGCCTCTCAGGTCACTTTCTAAGAGTGTAAGCTATAGAAAGGCAGCATCTCACGCTGATAGGGGGTGTTTTCTCATCCAGAGTTCTCAGTATCAATGTGATTTAAGGTCCAGTCCTTATCCCTAACATAAGCAGCCAATTTTCTTCTAGCAAGTGAACCAGGAATTGGTTTCCTCTTTCCCCACCTAACTCTCAGAGGGAGAAGATGGAAGATAAAAATCAGTGTCTCCATTCGATGTCTTTTTGCAATCCCATAAGCCAGCTTGTTCTATTGATGTTCTGTTGATGACTAGCTTTGTTTATCTCTAGGGGGAAAAGAAAACTAGTCTGTGCCCCCTAGTCAGTCTCAGCAGAGAACCTCTCCTTCAATGCTTAAAGGCCGAATAATTTGGTACAGTTACGTAAGAGGGGCAGTGCATCTTTGCCTATAGGTGATTTTTTATTTACTTGTTCACTCAACAAGTATTTCTTAAATATTTAGTATGCATCAGGCCCTGTGCTAGGTCCTGGAGATATAGGCATACCTTGGAGATATTTGTCATTTTGGTTTTAGACCACCACAATAAAGCGAGAATCTCAATAAAATGAATCACACGAATTTTTTGGTTTCTTAGTGCATATAAAAGTTATGTTTATACTATACTGTATTCCATTAAGTATGTAATAGTGTTATGTCTAGAAAAAATAATGTATATACCTTAATTAAAAAATACTTTATTGTGAAAAAATAATGCTAACCATCATCTAAGCCTTAAGCGCATCATAATATTTTTGCTGGTGGAGGATCTTGCCTTGATGTTGATGGCTGCTGACTGGTCAGGGTGGTGGTTGCTGCAGGTTGGGGTGGCTGTGACAACAATGAAATTTGTCCCATGAATTGACTCTTCCTTTCACTTGAAGGCTTAGAAGTCATTATAGGGTTATTAGTTGGCCTAATTTCAATATTCTTGTGTCTCAGAGAACTGGGAGGTCTGAGGAGAGGGAGAAAAATGGGGGAATGACCAATTGGTGGAGCAGTCAGAACACACACAGCATTTATTGATTGAATTCGCTGTCTTATGTGAGTGTGGAACTCCAAAACAAATATAATAATATCAAAGATTTATCACCATAACAGATATAATAATGAAAAAGTTTGAAATATTGTGTCCAAAATGTGACACAGAGACATGATATAAGCATATGCTATTGGAAAAATAGTGCCAATAGACTTGCTTGATGTAAGGTTGCCATAAACCTTCAATTTGTAAAGAAAAAAACCCCAATAACAACAAAAAACCCCAATATCTGTGAAATGCAATAAAACGAGGCATGCCTGTACGAAGAATAAATTTGAAATAGCCACTTCCCTCAAGGATCCTACATGCCATGGAGTGGGGGAGAGAGGATTGCAGAGAACAGCATGAATACTTGGAAGCAAATTAAATGTGTGTGTGTGTACATACACACATGTATGTATGTATATGTTTACATACTTGACTGTGACAGTGACATCATTTTGGTCCTTTTTGAAAACCAAGAATAATAATCAACCAACCAATATGTATACACATAGTAATTTCCGAGGAAAGACACTAACCACTTAGGAGAATCAGCTTAGGTTTCTTGTAGGAGGCAACCCTTAGAAGCTGAACTTTGAAGAAGCTAGAGACTCAAAGAGGTGAGGAGAGAGTGCATTCCAGGCAGGGCCTTGGCAAAGGCACAGAGGTTGGAGATGGAATGTTGTATGTAGAGACCAGCAAGTAACCTGGTTTGCTTGACCTATAGAGTACAAGAAGGAGAGAGCAGATTAAAATAAATCTGGTAATGTAGGCTGGTGCTAGATTGTGAGAGGCTTTACGTGCTACTTAGGGTTGTTGCTTTAAGGACAGATGACAGAGAGGCTGGCTAGAATCTAGTCTTCTTTTAATGCCAGGGACCATTAGAGCCACTCTCACTGGACTTATCCTGATAAGGCAGCTACCTTTACGTTGAGAATAATTCGTAGCACATCATAGGATCAGAGAAGGCTACCACTGGGATAGAGATTAGAGAGTAGCTGATCTAAACATGTCAATTTAGAGAGGATGAAATTGGGGCAAAGGTGGTGAAATGACTTGTGTAATATCATAGTAACAGAGCTCAGGCTTGATTTTCACTCTTCTGACTCCAAGTTTAGTGTTCTTGTCACTGTATCACGATTCTGCCTCTAGGAATACTGAGAATTTGAGGTTGGAGTTCTTAATTTTTATTTTTTTTTGGTATCACGAATTCCTTTGACCGTCTGGTGAAGTCTGTGGCATAGGGCATGCTTTCCACATTTGTAATTAAAGAAAATACCGCATGCAGGTTAGTAAAAATAAAAATGTGATTTTTTCCCTCCAAACAAGTTCACAGACCCCTAAACTCTACCGCAGATCCTAGATTAAGAACTCCTGATTTAGAGGAAGGTACCTTAGAGATCATTAAAGGGGCAGAGAGGTAGCTTGGTGGATAGAAAGCAGTTCTCAGAGTCAAGAAGAACTGGGTTTGAATCCTTTTTCAGACATTAGTTTTGTGATCCTGGGCAAGTCACTTAACTTCTCAGTCTCAGTTTTCTACAAAATGAAGGTAATAATAGCGCTTCACAGATTGTGAAGATCGGATGAAATAATACAACAAAGCATTTTATAAATCTTAATGAGCTATATAAATGCGAGATTTTGCTATTATTGTCATCCCTGAGACTAGCCATTTCATTTTACAGAGAAGGAAAATGAGAGCCAGAGGCTAGAAATGACTTGTCTGAAGACACACAGATAATAGAGAGCAGAGTTGGGGTTTGAACCTGGGTCCTCTGACTTGAAATCCAGTGCTCTTTCCACCACACGTCAGTGTAACAAGCCCTCAATCCTAAATCTTCTTTATGAGACCTTATCAGATATGCCCACAGCTCACCACACTGGGTGTTCCCTTGGTAGCACACTCCAGAGACAGCTGTGGTTGCTATGGTAACAGTATCTTCCTTTCTGGATTGTGCCTGTCTCTCTACATCTTGACTACAGCGCTCCTTGCTCAGCCGGCCTCGGCTCTGTTGTCCTGTCTTGATAAACATCCCTTCCTAAAAAGCCCCTATCGGGTTAAGCTAATTAGTCTATCCCTCCAGGTGCCCATAAAAATCTGATGCATCCCAGCACCTGGAGCCCAGGGGCGAGTGGCCGCCACATTAGGTCTATATGTCCAGTGGGAATTAATTTTCTCTAGAAAGAAAAAAATCCAAACCACACTGCATGACATAGCCCAGAGGACTGAGATTATTGTTAGTTTTCTTGTGCTTACACACCACAGGGTCCTCACTGTTGAGCAAGAATCTCTACCCCCATATGGATTTTCCTTGTAAAATATTCAGGGCTATTAAGCCTATAGCAAACACACAGAATTCTTCTACCTTTTGCTGATTTTACATCTTTGGCAGAAAGTGCTACTATTTCTATCAGCTTCCATACTCTGCAGGAGGGTCATAAGATCATAGCATTTAGAGCTGGGAAAGAGACCTCAGGGATTATCCAACCCAAACCCCGCTTTTTGTAGAGAAAGACAGAAATCCAGAAAAGGGAAGGAACTAGCCAGAAGTCACAACAGCACTAAGGAATAGTCAGGATTGAAATCCACGTCTTCAGACTCAAAACTCAGAATTGTTTCCACTGTATCATATGAACTCAACATGGCTAGAATTTTGTTTATCTATTCTCCTGGCAAAAGATAATGAAAATTATGACCCCCATTTCTGCATCATTTCATACTCTACAAAGTACTTAACTAAAAACAAGCCTGTGAGATGGGTAGTGAAGTATCCTTGTCTCTACTTTGTAGAGGGCTTGTGAAAAACCCAAGCTAGACCTTTAGTCACCTTGTTAGTGCCTTAAGTAGAGGAGCTGTGATTTCAGAGAAGACTTTGGGATCTGTACAGATCTAAAATATTTTTACATAAGAGATGAGAGGCTGTTCAGTGAGACGGAAACACAACTGAATTTAGGCAAAGGGCCTCAGTTTGAACCCCTGATTTTGGTATTTATACTTGGGTTACCTTGGGCAAGTACCTTACTGCCTTTGGGATGTTGGAGTAACTGTTCTATAAGTTCCTTTTAAATTCTAAGAGTCTGTGAGCCAATGCCTTGGAGAGATTTCATCCCTAATACCACTCCTTGACCACACACATTTAGTCAATCAACAAATGTTTATTAAGCATGTATGCTTAATATTTTGGCAACTGGGCATATTTACAGATACAAAAAAATGAAACTATTCCTGTATGCAGTGAGTTTACATTTTTAAAGAGGAGGTGACAGGTACATATACAAATATATTTAGGCTGTGCATGGTAGTCCTGGCTAGTGGGGGAGGCTGAGGCTGGTGGGTCACCTGAATTTGAGAAATTTGAACTGCAATAGGAATAAAGCCAATTGGGTATTTGTATTGCCTGCCATCGATGAGGCCCTGTGGTCAGACCACCTAAGAAGGGCTGAACTGGCTCAGTCAGTAACGGATTGGGTCACAACTTCCATGCTGACCAGTAGTGGGATCAGGTCCATGAGTAAGAGGTTTTCTCATGGCTAGACTTCCAGCCTGGACAAGATCATGAAATCCAGTCTCAATAAATCAATTATATATATATAACACATATATACACACATGTTCAATATATACATATTACATATAGACACACATGTTCAATATATACATATTACATATATACACACATGTTCAATATATACATATTACATATATACACACATGTTCAATATATACATATTACATATAGACACACATGTTCAATATATACATATTACATATATACACACATGTTCAATATATACATATTACATATATACACACATGTTCAATATATACATATTACATATATACACACATATATTATGAATACAAGGTTAAGAGGCATGAATGTATATAAAGTAGTTAAATATATGGCATTATGGGAGGAAGAACAATCTTGGTTGGGGGGTGGAATCAAGAAAGTTTTCATGCAGAATATAGCATCTCAGCGACATTTTAAGAAAAGGACACTGTGAGGCAGAAGCCGGTAGGGAGCACATCCTAGGCACAAGGAATGGACAGGGCGAAGGCACAGAAATGGTAGATGAAATGTGACAGAGTGACATCAATTTGACTGGATTGCTGAGTGTGAAAAGGAGAAATCATGTCCACTGAGACTGGAATGATAGCTTGCGGCCAGATTTTATAGGGCTTTATAAACTAAATAGGAGAATCTATATTTCCTTCTTGACACAATAGGAAACCACTAGAGTTGGTTGAGTAGGGAAATCCTATGGTTTGTGCCTGAGAAAAATCATTTTGGCAGCTACATGTATAATGGACTAGAGCAGAGGGGAGACCTGAGGCAGGGAGACCAAGTAGGTCTAAGTGAGAGATGATAAGATCCTAATCGAAAGAAGTAACAGTATGAGTGGAGAGAAGTCAGATGCAGGAGAAGATAAGGGTAGAAATAGCAAAATTTGGCAGCTGATTCAATCTGTGGGTTGAGGAAGAAGAGGGAAACCAGGATAATGAAGAAATTATGAATGTAAATCATTAGAGCATAAAACACGTGTATGCACACACACATACATGCACACACACATACACATACATACATACACACACTCTTACCCCAATAGAATTTTTTAAAACCTTCAGTCAGTCTCAAGTCCTCCTCAGATACTCAAAATGGTATAAAAGTGGCCTTTGGTTCACAAAGGGTCTGCCAGGTCCTACTAGTCAGTCAATAAATACTAAAGACCTACTATGTATGGTCAGCCGCTGCACTGAGTGCTGGGGATACAAAGATAGGCAAAGACAGTCTCTGGAGGAAATCATAATCCAAGAGGGGAGACAACATCCCAACAATTGTGGACAAACAATGTACAGGATAAATTCTGGAGGATCAGCAGAGCAAGTCACTAGAATTGGGGGGGAAGGAGGATAGAGAAGAGCTCCCTGTAGACAGTGGGACTTTAGCTGAGACTTTCAGGAAGCCAGGGCAGCCAGGAGTCCCAACAGAACCTTCCTTGTTTTAGATGGCCTGACTTGAGCACAGGATTGACTAATAGAGAGCAGATATTTCTGAAAGCATGATTGAGCAAAGCAAGCACTGAATTGTCCAATTGACCCCCAGACTGTCTGAATTAGGGATGCAGTGGAGGGATTCTTTTCATATATCGCTCTCATGTTCTATCAGGTCATATGTCTGTAATTGAGCTACCCACCACTGAGCCTGTGATGCTGCCTGACAGAGTGGGGTCTGGAGGAGGTAGCAGGAGACCTCAAAATCTATGTGATGTTCAGAACAGCCAGGGGATGACTGGTATTTATGAAAGCACACTGAAAAAAAACTATCAGTATCTTTGTCTTGCATATGTCATATTTAATCTCAACACTATAAGCATTCCCATACATGGTGGTTTAGAGTAAACTAATGAACGGTGAATCAGGTAAGATATGATGGACATAATGCTAGCAGAGGGTGACCCCATATTGTGACACTACTTCACTGTCCAAAATTTCCTTAGTAATTTCTGGAAATAGCATCACTTCAGATGAATTGAGGCAGGACAGTTTATGTAGCAAAAAGCATCCTGGTCTTAGCATTTGAAGACCACAGTTTTCCTCCTAGCATCATGCACAGTGAAACACATGGAGAAAACATTCATTAAATATGTGATAGATGAGTGAATTAATGGATGAAAGAAGGAAGAAGTGGGAAGAGTTGATCTCTCAGGGCCTTTCTTTCCTAATGCGTCTCACACTGTAATTTGTCTGATCTTGACCTTCTCTGAGGGCAGGTATCTGTTCTGTAAAATGATGGGGTTGAACTTCATGACCTAGAAAGACCCTTCTGGCTTTAACACGATAGGATTCCCATCCAATGCACCCCAGAATTCGCCTACAATCCTCATATACTCTTTGCTTGTCATGGCTGTTCAGACATGGGAAATTCTTTGCAATACGTCATATGATGCTTAACTGCTAAAATATCCCTAGGTGGTTGTTTAGTCCGTTGTTTGTAGAAATGGCTTTTTTTTTTTTAAAGTCAAATTCCATTCCTAAAAGAAATACTAATACTAATACTAATCCAAAATTTAGTGTTTTATTTAGAAATGGAATTTGACTTGTAAAATGCTATTTCTACAGAACAACTGACTAAACGATATATGTGCAACATACATATAGAGAATATGAAAGTCATCTGTAAGGGGAAGTATTATAAGATGAAGACATTGGATTAAGGTCACCTCCAGGTCAAATGCAATAATTCCATGAATATACTTAGATTATCTAGGACAACAATCAGTTTCCCCCTGAAATAATGGATAATCAATATAAAAGTTGTTGAATTGTCCACTTTACTGTTCTAATACAGATGTAGCTGCCATAATAGTAAAACATTGACCAACCATAATGTTAAAAAAAATAGGGCCGTTTGGGTCAATTTGATTCACCCTGTAACTTAGGGTTAGCAAAATAGTCTTTTTGCTTTTTCTAACTCTTGTTGGGCGAAATCTTGATAAAATCCTTTAGAACATTTTCTTACCCAAGAAGGGGAAGGCAACAGGAATTTATTAAGTACTTACTATGTGCCAGGCATTGTGCTAAACACTGAAAATACAAAGAAAGACAAAAACTAGTCCCTGTTCTTCAAAAACCAGACATTTTAATGAGAGAGACAACCTGCAAATAACTGGATACCTACAAGTTATCTGCAAGTTAGATGGAATATAATCTGAAAGGAGAAAACACTAGTTACTGAGGCAGCTGGAAAGGCCTCCTGCAGAAAGTAAGATTTGAAATGAATCTTTAAGAGGCATTCCATGCATGGGAGGATGGCCTATATACAAGCAAAGAAACAGGAGACGTGTCAGGAATATTGTCAGTCATCCAGCTAAAATTTATTAAATGTGTCTAAAGGACAGTAAGTGAGACTCTGCAGTTGGATCATACAGTAGCCATAAAGAGTAAGACTCTAAAGGAAGGGGCTAGGTTATGAGGAGCTTTAAATGTCAAGTATAGGAGGTAATGGGCAGCTCGGTGGCACAGTGGATAGAGTACCAGGCCCAAAGTCAGGAAGACTCATCTTCCTAAGTTCAAATCTGGCCTCAGACACTTCCTAGCTGCATGACCCTGGGCAAGTCACTTAACCCTCTTTGTCTCAATTTCTTCATCTGTAAAATGAGCTGGAGAAGGAAATGGCAAACTACTTCAGCATCTTTGCCAAGAAAACCCCAAATGGGTTCTTGAAGAGTTGGACACGACTGAAAAATGACTCAGTAACAACACAGGACTTTATATTTTATCCTGGAGATGTTAGGGAATGATTGGAGCTCAATGAGCAAAAGGCTGATGTAGAACAACATTTAGGAAAATCACTTTGACAGGTAAATGAAGGATGAATTGGAGCAGTGTGAGCTTTGAGGACGGCAGACCAGTTAAGAGGCTATTAACATTATTACAGACAAGAGGTGATAGGTGGTGGCCACATGAATGGATTGAACCGGATGTGTACAGGATATATTGTGAAAGGAGAAACGCTAAGATCCAAGAATGGATTGGATGTATGGGATAATGGAGAGTGAGGAATCAAAGATGAAGCCAAAGTTGCAAACTTGGGGTGACAAGGAGAGTTATCTCAGATTCAGTTGTTTTTCATTTGTACCCAACTTTTGTGACCCCATTTGGGTTTTTCTTGGCAAAGATACTGCAGTGGTTTGCCATTTCCATCTCCAGTTCATTTTATAGATGAAGAAACTGAAGCCAACAGGGTTAAGTGACTTGCCCAGGGTCATATAGCTAGGAAGTATCTAAGGCTAGATTTGAACTCAGGAAAATGAATCTTCTTGATTCCAGCCCAGCGTACTAACAGTAATAGGGAAATTCTGAAATGGGATTTGGAGGGAAAAATAATGAGTTCTGTTCTGGATATGTGCAACCTGAGATGCCTACAGAATATTCAGTTTGAGATATTCAAAGGGCAAATTAGGTAATGCTAGGCTGGAGTTCAGGAGAAAGATTAGAACTGGATATATAGATCTGGGAGTCATTTGTGTTGAGAAGGTAATTGAAACCATGCTGGCTGGTGAGATTATCAAATGAAACAGTGTAGAAGGAAGAGAAATGTGGGTCCAAGACAGAAACACAAGCACACACACTCACTATGAGTAGCCAACTCCTGTAGTATCTGAGGTTCATTGAAGTTGGGAAGAATCCCAGTCTGATGTGTAATATATTAACTTCCTCTTAAGTCACATAATAATCACTTGCTGCCATTACTAACACAGGGAGAATACTAGGAAAGAGTGCTTGATTGAGAGTTGAGAAAATGAAGGTTCGAATCTCAGCTCTTCCACTTGCTAATTAGGTGGCTTGGGGCAAAGACCCTTTTCCTCTCTGAAACTCTGTTCCTCAATTTGTAAAACGGAGATAATATTATATATAAAATAAAAGAATAAGAACATGTATCCAAAAGCACTTTGTAATCTATAAAGTGCCCTCTGGATTTCAGCTGAAGTTATTGATAGTGGTAATAATAACATTAGCACCACAAATCATAGTGAATTGGAATGGTTTTATGAACTTTGTTAACAGTGGAGATGGATCCAAGTTGCTGTAAGGCAATGGACTTCAAAATGATTGAAAGTTAGATAGAAGACAGTGCTAGCACAAATATATGAAACAGTAATACGTGAATAATTCAGTCTGCTTTTTCCAGGGGGAGGGATTCTCTTAAATAAGTCTAATTATTCTCATTCCCAAGTGATCACGGTCTGAAAACCTTGTAAAGTGCAGTTTTATGAGTTTTGTGAGTTAAATGCATCACAACAAACATAAAATGAGGGAAAGGGGGTAGTGGGAGGAATAATTTGAGCCTATAAAGTAAAATGTTCCTAAGTAGAATTCAGAATATGATCTATGAACTGGGAGGGAAATGGTCATGTACTCAGTAACTTTTTTTTACAGTATTGTGAAATGAGTCTATAGTAGGCAAATGTCTGCAGGGACTTATAAATCAACATTGTGTTTTCTCTTCTACAATTCCATTTGATTAGCAAATTCCATTTGTAAAAAGGAATGTGTTTTTCACATTTATGTGATTCTTGGCCATTCTGCAAAATCTTACCTAGCTACCACCTCCTCCATGAAGCATTCTCTGATTTCCCTTCTCCCATCTCAGAAGTGATTTCTTCCCACTCTGAACTTCCACACATTTTGCATCTCTTACTGCATTTTCATAGACTATTATGTATTATAGTTACATGTACAGTGTCTTGCCAGACTCTAAGATTCTTGAGGACTCAACAACATCTCTTAATCATCTCCTTCATGGAGTGCTTCACATTGTGTTTTGCACCTAAAAGATTCTCAATTAATGCTTGAATGGAAGGAATCCATGTGGGGAACAACATATTACTCATTTCTTAAGATATCGTGCAGATGCCTTCTCTCCATAGTTTTTATTTTTTCATTTTTTATTTATGTTGAGTGACTTGTTCAGAGTCACACAACTAGTAAATGTCAAGTATCTAAGGCTGGACTTCAACTCAGGTCCATCTGATTCCAGGGCCAGTGTTCTATCCACTGGGCCACCCAGCTGCATAGTTATTAATAACTCCCAAATCAGTTCCCAGTGTAACAGAGCAGAGCATTGTTTTCTCTGGAGATGAAATTGTCAAATACTTTTAAAACCCAGTTGTTGTTGTCATTTTAATTCCATGTGCTGTGAGCCAGGGATAGTCACTTCAGCCCTCGAGAACTGTGTTGTGTATTTGAGGGCCAAATGTGGTGCATGAAATTAGTCTTTGGAAGTAATTAAACTTCCCCTTAAGTAAATTAGAAAAGATAATTAATTGCAACCAACTGGGATACATTTGTAAACGACAGTTGAGTCTTTAAACAAAATGTGTTTGATATTTTAAAAGTTAGCACATTGAGAACATCTACCTGCTGTATTTGAGTTCTCATATCCTGGTCTGAGGGATATTTAAGGGCGCTGAAAGAAACCACAGATCTAAGAGCTGACCAACTGTTCATGATTTTTGAAAAAACCCTGGAGAAGAGGAGAGGGTGCCACTTGGCTAGGAGCAGATGGTCCCAGTCTTCAGAAAGGGTGAAAAAGGTGGATTCTTGTCTCAAAGTTTGTGATCTTTGATTCCTGACCCCCTTCTCTTGAATGATTTGTCTTGTGGATTATTAAAGAGATACTTGGTGAACACTTAAAGAGGGAAATGTAGCGTAGTGTAGTGTAGGGAAGAGAGGTGCATTTGTGTTCAGAGGACCTGGATCACTAACTGTGACTCAGGACCAGTCACTTACCCTCCATGGGGCTCATTTTCCTCACCTATAAAGCAGAGTTACTTCTAATTCTATATCTATCATCCTGTAATGTCATAAGGTTCATTAATAAGAAGACATTCCAGACTGATTTCATTTTGGCAGTGCCTGGACTGGAGAAGGCAGTGTGGTTTAGTGGATAGAGGGCCAGCCTAGGAGGTAGGAAGACTTAGATTTAAATCCTCCTTCTGGCATCTAACAGTTGTGCAAACCTGGACAAATTTTTTAATCCCTTAAAGTCCCAGGTGACTCTCTTAGGTTATGAGTCACAGGGGTATTTCTGGTCTATGTCAGTGGATGGGGGAATATCACACCAGAAGTTATTCGTATTGATGAAGTAACAGATCTGGATGCCCCATGTCCCTTTTCTTCAACCCCCATCCCCTCCCCCCAAAATTGGTAGAAAATGTTTATTCTATAGATATAAACAATCTGGATATCATTGAGACATTTTTCAAAAGTTTCTCAAGATGGAGATATGCCTATCCACTTAGCTACAACATCTTTATATCTTTTGGTTTAATTTATAGACAAAAAATGTTCAAATCAGACATGATTCAATTGCTCTGGGAAGGCATTGAGTTGTTGGACATTGGACAGAAGTGTCACCTTTAGAATACTAATAGTTAATGTTTACAGGCAGTCTAAACATTGTGCCTGCCCATTTCCTCTCTACTCTACTAGCATCCTGATGGAAGTGAAAGGAAATGAAAACTCTAGGACTAAAGGTTATTTTTCATTTTTCTTAGGTCATCATTGCTAAAGGATTCATCTCCCAGTGGCTAGCCTTCTATTAACGAGTTTTTTCATCCTGAGCATAAGCTGTTCCTCGGGTAGCACAAAGGGTCAGGATCCTTGTTAATGTGGTAGAACCTTCCAAAGCTCATCACTCATGGCGATAGCCTTCAGGAACCCTGAGTGACCCCCGTACTACAGTGAGGCATCAAGATTGTACTTTTATGGAGGTGGGACTAATACACAAAAATAGAAAAGTCTGGAGGAGGGGGAGAGTTGTCAGTGGAAAATGATGAATTCAGTTTTGGTCATGTTGAATTAACATGATGGTAAAAATAATGTCCCCCTTTTAAAGGGGAAGGACACTCCTTGAAATGGTTGAGTCAGATTGCTAAAATATCAATCCCATTATCCAATCTCCATGTTTTATTCCTAAGTTTGGAATAGAAAATGACCATATATTTTAAACAATTTAAGAATTTTTAAGAGGCAGTGTGGTGCAGTAAACAGAGCAAGATGACTTGAACTCAAGTAGTGCTAGTGATACATGCTAGCTTCATGACCCTCAGCAAGTTAGTTAAACTTTCAGACCCCCCACCCCCAACAACTTTCCAACTCTAAGTTGCACATCAGTGGATAGACTTTGCACACTACAATTTGCCTCTGCCAATGGAATCATAGGTCACCCGAAGAGACTGGGTTAGGATATAAGAAACAGTTCATGGAGAGAGCCCTGGGGTTTTTAGGTACTGATCCAGTGTAAGAATTGCAGTCCCAAAGGCCATTCATCCCTGTCAGGTGTCATTGTAGAGTACACTGCATTACCAGGCCCACAGACTTCTAATCAGAAGCACTAGATCATTACAGCCTTGCATTAGCAGCAATTAGAGGTAGCCAGGCAGTGAGTGGCATGAGCCTTCTGCCTCCATCTGTGCTGCTGGGCTTCAGACGGGTTCATAGAGGTTGCAGGTATAATCGGGGTGCTCTAGGTCTCCAAAAGAATGCATTGCCTGGTGCTTAAATCCATTGAAGTGGTTGAAGACAGAGAAATTGCCCATAATTGTCCTAATGATGATGAGAGTGGTTAAAACCTACAGACAGGCCATCATTTTGCCTCTGGAAACACCCTATAATCAAGCCAAAAGGCCAAGTCCATTAACCTATTGATAATCCATTCACCAACCAGTGCCTTTGAACAGCAGGCTTGCAAGATAAAAGATTCAGAAAATTGCTCTCTTACTGGACTCTAAACATCTGGCTCTCTGCCTTCTTACTTGGGAGAGATAGGTCGTTATGGCATCGACATGCCATGCATGGTGTTGAATTCAGAATGGATGAATTGACTCAGACTTTTAGACTCTGAAGGAGCCTTATAGATTATCTTGGCCAAACTCCATATTTTAGAGATGAGGAAGTGGACCCTAGAGAGGGGAAGTGATGGGCCCGACCAGATCACAAACTCAGACCTTTGGATTCCTAGTCTAGGACTCTATGCATTACTTTGAACTGCCTTCCTTTGCTAGAATGTTGCCCTGTGTAAATGAGGGGCTATCTGTGTGATTCTGTCCTCTGAATACGTAATGAAGTAGAGCATACTGATTAACCAAAATCACAACTTAAACATTGTTTTTCTTGTACTCCTGTGCTTGGGAAAACACCACCAGCAAAAAACCAAAATAGAATAAAAATAAGGTGATGTTTGCTAATCATTATAACAGCGGTTGACATCTATCTTATGCTTTATGGTTATAAAATGTTTTACACACTGGGCTCAAAATCTGCCACGTGCTGTGATACCTTGGGAAGTCACTTAGCATCTCCAAGTTCATTTTCTTCTTTATCTGTAAAATAGGAATGGTAGTATCTACCACAAGGCTGTTGAGAGGATAAAATGAGATTGTATATGTAAGGAGACTGCTATTTAATCCTCATAACAACTCCAGGGGTGGGAGGGTTAGGTGCAATTATCACTCCATTTTATAGATGAGGAAACTGAGGCATACAGTTATATGCCCAGTGTCATATAACTCATTATTGTCTGAGCCTGTGTTTGATCTTAGGTCTTCCTCATTCTAGGTCCAGAGTTCTACTCACTATGCCAGGACCAAGACAAAACAGTATCTGGTCTCAAGGAACTTAAGTTCCTTGTACTGGGAGGTTTAATAGACACAAATAAATAAGGGAATGTTTAGGTGGCATGGAGGACTAATAACTGAGGTGGGAGAAATAAGAATAGGCTTCATGGATGAGGTGGCATCTGAATTTGGACTTGAAGGAAAATGTGGTTTTAAAGAGGCAGTAATGAGGTAGGAGGGCAGATCAGGAAGGAGGACCAGCTCGTGCAGTTGAATGGAGTTGGGAAGATGGAACATCAAATTTGCTGAAAACATACTTAGTCCAGTTTGACTGCAATGTAAAGATTGTCAAGGAGGGCGTGAGGTGGGGAGGGAGGAGAGATATAAAATCAAGATGGGAAAGTAGGTGGGAGCCAGCTTGTGGAGGGCCTCATTTTGTTTTTAACAGAACAACAATTTTTATTTCGGTGAAATGTTAAGAGAACAAAAAACCATTTCACAGAATGACAACTTTAATGGCCAATTGGCTGAAAAGCATGTGCTTAGTATTTATACATATAGCAATATGTCGCTAGGGCCGTGGATCCCTGTGGGCTCTTCTCAGCTTGGTTTTTACGCTGAAATCCAATCGGTATACTCTGCTTGTATATCTTATTTTCCAGAAATAGAAGCAATACTTTATCACCCATGCAAGATTAGATCTTATTCACTAGACTGTATTGATAACAATTATTAAATATTATATAACATTTTAAAGTTTAAAAAAATGCCTTCCTCAAAATATCCCTGTGAAGTACAGCGTACAGTATCCCCATTTTAGAAATGAGGAAACTGAGACCCATGGAGGCAAAGTAAGTTGGTCTCAGTCACACAACTAGAAAGTGGAAAAGCTGGGATTTACTCTAGGTCTTCTAAGTCTTGAGTCTAGAGCTCTGGACTCTCTAGTTCAGCCTATATTATTGTGACAGCTTCCTTGATGGTCTGCCTGCCTGCAGTATGTCCCCATTATGAAGCATCTTTGGTACCTCAGCCCAACAAATCTTCTTTAGCACCATTTTCACCATGTTACCCACCCTGCTCAAACACTGGATGGCTCCCTGTTGCTTGGCCAAACAAGCAAAAATTCTTTAGCTTGATTTTTAAGGCTTTTCATCGGTTAACCTCATCCTAATGATCCAACTTTACTTTTTATTCTTTTCCTTTCCATGCACCCTCTGTTCCAGTCAGTCCAGAATTTCTCAGCACCCTCTGCATCCTTCTTTTTGTGAAGTGTGAAATTACAACTGAACTTATTAACCTTAAAAAGTACTTCCTATGATTTAGAGTTGGAAAGGATCTTGAAACATGGAATTTTAGGGTTAGAAGAAACCATAGAGATCAACTAGTGAGCTCTCTCATTTTACCTATAAGGAATTAGGTGAATACAGGAGAAATGGACTCATACATTATAAGTATCAGAGTCAGTATTCAAAGCCAGCTCCTTTGATTTCTAAATCCAGTGTGCCAATTCCATACACCAGAGGTGTCCAACACGCAGCTATCTCAAATTTGGATTTTTTACCAGAGTAAAATGTAATTGGGAAATATTTAACAAAAGAAATAAAAATGCAATAAAACACAGATAGCATTACATTTTAAAACTACATCAAAATCTAGGCTACAGGAATACTAATGTATGGATTGGTTGTCTCGACAGTATTATCAATTCTTTTCTCCTTCCAGTTCATTCAAATAAGTAATAAGTAGTCATTAAATACTTATGGTGTTTGGAACATTGTAATTTGTGCCAAAGAAGATAAAACATTTAGATAAGACTTTGCTTCTGTCCTTATGGATTATTAAAAGAATATTATTATTATTATCATTATTAAGGGAAATACACAGAGAACTATGAAGTACTGAAGTCTACTTGGGTAGTAAGTCAGAGCTGGTTAAATATAAGGAAGATCTTCTTAACAATTATAGCAGGATTAAGTAAAAAGGGAAGAGATTTTGGGCAACTAATTTCCCTGTTTTGAATTTCAGGTTCTTGTTCGTTTAAGTAAAGAAATTAACCTAGATAACCTTAAAGGTCCCTTCTAGCTCCATTTCCCCCCCTCCATATATAAGGGAAAATTTCCTAATAACTAAAGCTGCCCCCAAATGAAATGGGTTACCTCAAGAGCTAGTGAAATCCTTCTCACTAGAAGCCTTCAGGCAGTGTTAGGAGGACCACCTGTCAGGGCTGCTGCAGAGCAGTCCCCTACTCCAATACAGTTGGATGGACCATTTGGATGCCCCTGTATGGTCTCTTCTAATTCTAATACTGCTATTTTTTGACCTGTATCTTCCCCCAAGGAACATGTAGTCTAGTTGAGGTCCAAAGAAACATCTAAAATGATTAGAAAACTAAGGGTTAAAAGGTTAAAAAATCTGGGAGCAACAGCTCAGAGAACATGTATAGTAATAAAGGAAGATTTTACCAAAGGAGGTGACATGAGCTGTCAACTTTGACAAATGAGTAGGATGTGGCTGAAGAGAGGGTACAGATAACTCCTGAGGCAATGAATAATATGAACAAAATTGCTGTTGTTGTTGTTGTTATGTTCGTCCTTTGTTTTCAAAGAAGACCATGACATCAAAGAAATGATGACATGACTTGCACTTGACTTTGTTTTGAGTGAGGAAGGCCTGTGCGAGGTCACCAGCCTCACTTTCTCCTCCAGAGCCATCTGGATCCAGTGACCAGATATTCATCAGGATGACTGGGGATGGCCCAGGGTGCACTGGGAGACCTTGACCTTTTTAGGCTAGGCCTTTTCAGGTACTCATTTAGAGAGAGGTAATGCTCATTGAGTGAATAAGAAGTAGTCAGGGAATGACCCTGTTAATGAGCAAAAGAAAAAAATAAATCAAACTGGGAGGGAAAGAGAAACTGTTACTATTGATAATCCCTCTAAGCCAGCCATTAAGTGGAACTTGGGCAGGGACCTATTGTTGTCCAACCTATGGGCTTCAGAGTGCACTGAGTTTAAGGTTTTGGGAGAAGGAAGGAAGGAAGGAAGGAAGGAAGGAAGGAAGGAAGGAAGGAAGGAAGGAAGGGAGGGAGGGAGGGAGGGAGGGAGGGAGGGAGGAAGGGAGGGAGGGAGGGAGGACATCTAGCCAGTAAATCCCAAAGGAAGGGGAGAGGGAGACAGAAGGGAGAGGATGAGCTGGGTCCGCACTCAGGCAGCTCAATCTACTCACAGGTTGTATATGAACAAAATTATGAAGACAAAAAAGTGTGGGATACGTTCAGAGGTGAACAGTTGGTAGAGAAGAACACACACATATGAAGAATTAAGACTGATTAAGTTAGAACTAGATCATGGAAAGCCTTGGATGCCCAACTAAGGAAACTGGACTTTATTCAGACTTATGGGGAACAGAGGTGCTCAGACCACAGAGGTGCTCAGACCACATCTAGAATATGGCTTTTTTTTTTTTTTTTCAGTTTTAGCCTATGCATTTTAGAAAGGAAATTGATAGACTGGGAAATGCAGAGAAGGGTGGCCAGCATAGAATGTACACTTGAAACCATTCCATGAAAGAATTAAATGAAGGCACTGGAGATGGTTAGCCAGGAAAATTGAAGATGATGATGATGATGATGATGATGATGATGATGATGATGATGATGATGACGACGATGACGACGACGACACAATTAGTGCTTAACGCTTTGCAAGGTTCTTTCCATGCATTGTCTCATTTGATTCTCAAATAGCTCTATCAAGTTTAGTGCTGGGAGCATTATTTTCCCCATCTTACTGATGACTTAGAAAGTTTAAGTGAACTTGACCAATGTCATATATAAATGTTAGAGATAATATTTTTAACCAGATGTTTCCGGGGTCCATGTTGAGTACTGGTTTTTACTACATATCTGTAGCCCTGTTTTCACTACATCTCACTACTCTCAATATTTTGCAAAATGTTAAGTGTGAAACATATTTGCTGAATGGATGTAATTAGCTTCCTTCAAATAATAGCAGTGACCTTTTGTGAGCTCAGGAACTGTCTTTCAGTCTTAGGCAGACGATAGAATATATTTCTGAAAAGCTAAAATGACAAAGCCATGGAACTGTTTCTATTAAAAGAACTCTAAGCCCATTCTTTGTAACCATGCTGAATGGAACATTAAGCATTAATTAAATGTTCTGAAGTTATTGGCATTTTGTAAATCATTGCAATTCTTTCTAGACACACTTTCAAGTTAACAATTCAGAACAGTTTCAGACCAACCACAAGCATATGGTGGGATATGTTTTAACACCAGAGTATGTTTTATATAGATATATGTATATGTATGTGAATATACACATATGTGTGTATATATGTATATATGTGTGTATATGTATATGTATGAGAGAGAGATACTCATAGAGGGAGGGAGGGAAGGTTTGTTGGTTCAGACTTGTAATTTCATCAACAAGCATTTATGAAGTGTTTATTTTATGGTAAGCACCATGCTCAGTGATAGGGGTATACAGAAAAAGGAAAAAACGTGGTCCTTTCCCTTAAGGAACTCACAGCATGCAAGTAACTGTACATACAAAATATACACAGTGTAATGGGTTATAATCTTAGAGAGAATGAACTAGGGAAGGCACAGGGGAAGTGATGTGAGAATCAGAAAAGGCTTCTGACAGAAGATGGGATTTGAAATGAGTCCTTAATGAAGCCGTGAAAGCCAAGAGGCAGAGATGAGTAGGGAGAGCATTCTCTGCATGGGGGACAGCCAATGGGAAGGTATTAAATCTGGGATGTGGCAGTCGAAGAAAAGCAAGTTCATTGACACTCGATCATAACATCCGTAACGGGGACTGAAGTGTTAGAACACCAGAAAGTCAGGAAAGGCAAGATTCTAAAGGGTTTTAAATGCCAAACAATGCATCTGTATTTGTTCTACGAGATAATAGGGAGCCATAGGTGTTGAGAGTCCCTCCACTGATGTCAGTTATCAGTTTATCTTTGAATTGTAGTCTTAGAGGACTATCTGGTGGTGTTGTGGGACTATTCCATAGTCACCTAGGCAGAGTGCGTTGCAGACATGAATCTGGGTCTTCCTGATTTTCAAGGCTGTGTTGAGTGTATTAGCTTTCTCTTTCTCCCTTAACTTCTTCCTCCCTCTCCCTTTTTCCTCTTCTCCTATCCAATCTCTTTTCATCTTCCCCTTTGTAACTTAGAGATTTCCCTAAGACACTTAGAGATTACCTTCAAATAGCTGCCAGAGCAGGACTAGAACTCAGCTCTTTCTGACTTCATGGACTAACCTTTGTCCACTATGCAGCTATCACTCTCAGCATAATCAGTCTTTTTCTCTTGAACCTGTTAAACCAACTTGGTGCCCTAGGGAGAGTCCTGGTTGTTACTTACTGGCTATGTGACATTGGGCAGATCTTTTCAGTTTTCTGGGATTGCTGGCTCATCCCAAGTTACACTATATACCTTACGGGATTTCTGTGATAACCCACTGAGATGTATGTAAAACACTTTGTAACATTCTGCATTATATCCACTGAGATGTTAGAGACATTGTAATACTTATAGCAGAAATGTATCTTAGAGACCATGTAGTTCAACACTTGACATTGCCCCCATGGAAACTGAAGAAATTGAAGTCTGTAAAGGGGAAGTGACTCACCCAGGGTCATAGCCTGAAAATAGTAGAGTCAGGAGTCAGACTAGTCTTCTCACTCTGTAGTCAATGCACTTCCCAGGGCACTAAGTTGGTTTTTACAGGTGTCAGGAGAACCAGATTTGTAATAATTGAACATATAGAAATATACACAGTGCTGCATCTCAGGTAAATGCGAACTTTAGGTGGTGGTGATAATGGTAATGACATCCATTAAGACTTCTGTGGCAGCCTTAGGAAACTACATCACAACACAAAATTGTTTTTGTAAAGGACAACTCATAGAATCAGTTATTATTACTTATCTCTTGGGAATGAAGGCCTCATGTGGTCGTTCCTCCTCATTTTATAGATGGGGAAACTAAGTTTCAGAGAAAAAGGTATTATATGGTATGTATCTTCCAAAGTGCCTAACATAGCACTGAGCACATTGTTAAGTGCTGACTATGTTCTGGAAACCCATTAAACTGTAAATACACATTAGGCTACTTACCTCCCTGTCTGTCCAAAGAGTCGTCTTCAGTTTGATGAAAGATTAGATATTATAGTAATTATTTTGACAGTCTTAACTGAGTTTATTTAACTTAATGATGTACTTTGGACTAATATTCAGTCTTTGCTAAAATGGGACAAGAAAGCTGCTTAAACACTTGCCCTAACATAGCTCTAATCCTCCTACTGAACAGAAACCTACCTCTGTAACACTGATCCATTCTTTCTAGTTCTGCTCAGACAAATCATACAGAGCATGTCTGATATCTCTTCTGCATGACATATCTCCAGATATTTGAGAACATCTGTCACGTCTTCTCTTAAGTCTTTTCTTCTACATAAACATAGTTTAGAACAGAGGTATCAAACACACAGCTTACAAAACCCCAAAGTGGCATCAGGCTAAATTGTAATTAGAAAGTGCTTCACAAAATAAATAAAAATATAGTACACTGTACACAATGTTAATTTGTGGTTTTCTAAGTCAGTATGTGGCCTGCATGAATCTGTTCCTATTTGAGTTTGATACCCCTGTTAGAAGGTAATCAACATCTTGCAGCTTGGTTGTAGCTACTATTCCAGAACATATTCTAATTTGTCAATGTTCTTCTAAAATCTTAGCACCTAGAATGGAACACATTTCACACCATGATCTCTTTAGTAGAATTACAGGGCTTTTCAGTTTTCTGGGCTTCAGTTAGCTTATCTCTAGTTGTACTGCATATCTCAAGGAACTTGTGTGATAATCCACTGAGATGATATATGTAAAAAAAAATGTAGTCAAGCTCAAATGTAGTGTCCCCAAAGTTTTAGTGGAATTAAAACTTTAAATGCCCCTGAGATTTTGGGGATACCCTGTACTTCTGCCTCCTCATTTATTATCTGCCTTTCTCCATCTCCATAATGTTGCTCATGCTTCCCTTTCCCCACCTCCCACCATACATGGAATGGACTCCCCACCTACAACTTTCATCTGTTGAAGTCCCTTCCTTCAAGGCCTAAGACTAAGTACTTCTTCCATAGCCTTCTTTCACTTCCTTAAGGTAAATGTCATTTCTCCCTTCTCCAGTTTCTCCTGGTGCTTTGCCCGGATTCTCTTTTGTTCTTATTTCCCTCAGTTTATATCGTAGGTATTTGGTCATACATCGTTTCTTTCATCAGACCATAAACTGCATTAGAGCAGCGGGACTTATGTTGTAGCTACCACTGCAGCTATGGGACCTAATTTGAACATAGTAGGTACTCACTCCATATTTGTTTAATATATGTTGAATGAATGAAGAGTAGGGGATTGGTAGTGAGAACTATCAAATTCTTTAGTGTCAAATATTTATACTGAACATAGTTATATCTTTATGACAAACATAAATTCTTCATTGGTGGAGGGAGCCAATCTCTCTTGAGAACTGTAAAGTCAAATATCTTTCAATGAAATATACTGGTAACCTGGCATATGTATTACTTGCCAATTTAGAAAGTACATTTGTAATCATCTCATTTGATCCTCACAATAGTATTATTTCCATTTTAGAGATGAAGAAATAGAGGTTAAAGGACTTGCCCAAGGTCACATGGCTTGTTAGTGGCAAAGCCAGGACTGGAATTCAGGTCCTATTTCTCCAAAGGCATCCACAGAACATTCTACTATATCATATTTCCTTTCTCATGCAGACAATGGAACCTGAGTAAATTGTGGGAGGCAACATGGAGAAATACCAAGAACCTGACCTAGATGACACAAACATGAGTTTAAATTCCCATGAGTGCCACTTACTGGCTGTGTGATCTCAGACAAATCATTTCATTTCTCTGTCTACATAATCTTAGATTTAGAAGCATTATGATAAGAGTCATGTAGTCAAACCAAAGCATCCTTTTAATCACATTGCCAAAAAGAAACCATCTGACCTACATTTAAAAACCTCCAGTGAGAAAACGGCTTCCCCATCCACAAAATGAGGGAGTAAGAGTGGGTGGTATCTAGTTCTAAATATGGTGGCAGGATCTAGGACCCTACTCAAGTCTTCTCCTCACCTGGGCTCCCACTTCCCTTATCTGTCAAATGAATAGCTTCCGCTTAATTTCCTTCCCCCCAACTCTGGGATCTCAGAGCATTTCAGTGCCTCGGAAGTTGATAACCATTGAAAAAACCCTTCGAAAAGTAACAGACTTTTTTGAACAGTGTTATGCAAATGCCAAGGGCTATTTATTTGCTGTTTTCTCCCTTCCTGATGGTCATGGGTTGACAGAATAGCCCAAGGTCATCCTTGGCTTCCAGATGGTATATCTGTCCCTTAACCTAGTTTCTCCCCAGACATTGTGGACATCAAGCCAGCCAACATGGAGGACCTGACTGAAGTGATCACCGCCTCAGAATTCCATCCCCACCACTGTAACCTCTTCGTCTACAGCAGCAGTAAAGGATCCCTGAGACTGTGTGACATGAGAGCATCGGCCCTCTGTGACAAGCACTCCAAGCGTAAGTGGCTGCCCCTCGCCCCATTGCTCCAGTAGTCTTTGTCCTCTTGCCTGCAGGGACGGTGGCCAGGATCTTAGAGGTCCTAGGGATGGCATGATCTTAGTCTGGGAAAACTTCACAGCTACAGCACAGATACCAAACCATAATTAGATCTTCCTTGTGTGCAGAAGGGAGAGTTTGTGGACACCTTTGTTCCTTATGTTGCCCCCGAGATCTAGATGTTAGTACATGACTGTAGCACAGGTGTCTGTACTGTGAGGATGCGTAGAGCCAAGACTTTGCCAGTTACCTTGTATCCATGGAAACACATAGCCATTATTATCTAACATTCTGAAGAACCATAGTGTTGCAGCTCAAACTGACTTGAAAGATCATTGAGCTCAGACCTCTCCTCTGTCCCCTAACCCTAATGATGTGCATAGTAGCACTTCTCCTCATTGCTCCCAGCAATGGCAGTGTGATCCCCCAAGGCACTTCAAGCTCTTGAA
The DNA here is from genome assembly GCF_028372415.1 of Notamacropus eugenii. NCBI lineage: Eukaryota > Metazoa > Chordata > Mammalia > Diprotodontia > Macropodidae > Notamacropus > Notamacropus eugenii. Next base: position 59,586,534 of record NC_092877.1, read on the forward strand.
AATACTACACCTACAACCATAGTGGCATGTTGATTGACTCAGAGCCTTTGGGACTTCCCAGACCAAAACTTCCTTCCCAGGCCAACACTTTCTCATATGGGTAGTCTCCACCTGTTAGAAGCTATGTTTCTTGTGGGTGACAAGTACTATCTCTTGTATTTGTATCCCCAGTCTGTGGCAATACAGTAATATGTACTTAAGAAATGCTTATTCAGGTTTGTTTGATGACAAAAGTTTATAGATCATAGATTTAAAGCTTTGAAGGACCATGGAGTCATCTACATGTAATACAACCCCCTCATTTTATATCTGAGAAAGCTGAGATTCAGGTTAAGTGACTTGATAGTAGTCACACATATTAAAAGGACCAAAGGACTTGAACACAGGTCCCTTTGGTGGGGCAGTAGGTAAAGTACTTGGCCTAGAGTCAGGAAGGCCTAAGTTCAAATATGACATCAGATATTTACTAGCTGTGTGACCCTGCACAAGTCACTTAACTCTATTTGTCTCAGTTTCCCCATCTGTAAAGTGAGCTGGAGAAAGGAATGCCAAACCATTCCAGTATTTTTGTTAAAACAAAATAAAGCAAAAATGGAGTCATGAAGAGTCGGACATGACTGGAGAACAAGTGAACCACCTCTGACTAAATCTAGCACTCTTTCCTCTTTTCCATATGTCAGGTGTAGACACTAGCTGTGACCATCACAGCTCAGCAGGAGCAAACTGTGAAGGTTATTCTGACACTCACCTTCCCTTCCTTCTCCTTCAGTCATTCCTTACATAACTTGCTTCCAGTGTCTAGTTCTTACAGATAGGTGCTTGGGGGACTTTGGGCATACCTAACATTGAGAGGCCATCTTGTCCAACCTCCTTATTTTCTAGATGTGGAAACTGTGACTCAGAAAGAGGAAGAAATTTACACATAGTCACATAGCAAGTTGGTGGTGGGAGAACCAGGACTAAAAAAAGTATTTCTCGGTTTCTTGACTATGGTTCTTAGCACTGCACGTCTTTGCCTCTTCTCCAAAGCCAGGCCTTTTTCTCTCTGAGTCAGAGCCAATCTCTGATCACAACTGATGGGGATGGGAAGTAAAATTCTTGGCTCTCTTGCAAGGAAGGGAAAGTATTTTATTCCTGGAGTGAAAGCAGGTCCTGATGGATATTGATTAAACCCCATTTTCCAGACCCATGAGTTAGAAAATAGCCATTTAATGTAACAAGGCTACTTGGACCTGGAGTCAGGCTCTTTGAACTCGATAAACAGTGATAAGGTCAGTTTATAGAACCTGGATGACATAATAGGGAACAGAATTGAACATGCTGGCTCAGCTGAACCTACTAAGAGGCATGTGCTGTGATAAGCAGATTATCTGTGGGACCACAAATAAAGGGTAGTCTAAAAATAGAAAAGCAAAAAGCCATTCTGGAGAATCCTACAGAATTTCAGGTACAAAGAATTTGACTTTACCATCTGGTCTAAACTATGCCCCTCCAAGTATCACCACTGCAATATAGCCCATGACTGACTGAACTCTTTATTTTGGCTTGAGCCAGATATCTCCAGATGCTACCCTAACCTTCAAGGCATAGATCAAGTCCTTTTTTTTTTTCTATGAAATGGACTATTGTGTGACTGCAGGGTAGTCACATTTTGAGCCTCAGTTTCCCATTCTGAAATGGGTGTAATAAAACTAGCCCTGATCATCTCATGAGATGGTTTTAAGTCTTAATGGAGACATTTGATGTGAAAGTGTTTTGGCAAAAGTACAAAGTACTTTGTTACTACTTAGTTGGCACCATTTTCTATCAGTCAGTGACTATGTATTAAACACCTATAACATGCTGGGAATTATAAGGAGTATTAAGAATTAAAAACATCTTGGGGTTCTTATTATTAAAACATCTTGATGATGAGAAAAGAGAAGACTTTGATTTAAATTTCTGGATTCTGATACTTTTAGCTCTTAAGACCTTTTGCTAATCCTTTCATTTCCTTGGGCCTACTGTAAAGTAGGAATAATTACACTCAAATTACCAACGTCTCAGGTCCTGAGCAAAGCATTTTATAAACTGGAAAATGCCTGTTATAAAAATGTGAATTTTTATTCTTTCCTTTAGTTGGAAGGACAAGGGTACTGATGTTCCTATTTGTTCTATACTAGCTTAGGTTAGGAGGTCCCTTTGGTGAGAGGTTTCCCTATGATCATTGCCAGCCTCTCCTTCCCTCAGACTTATCTTTGGATTCTTAGGGAGTGTTTGGTTCTACCCTTGTCTTTTCACTCATACCCACTGAGTGGTCAGGCATTAATGCTCCAAGGTTTTCCTTGGTTTTGATGATCAATAAAGCAAGGTAGCTTAATAGATAGAACTCTGGACTTGAAGTTAGGAATAATGGAGTATTTCCTAGCTGTGTGTGCCAGGGGAAATTTTTTAATCTCTTTCAGTTTCAGTTTCTTCATCTTTGACATGAGGATAATGAGAACATCTAACTTGTGATTGTTGCTGTGAAGATCAAATGAGATATCTAAGGTGCTTTCTAAATCTTAAAAGGTGTTAGTGGTTGTTGCTATTTATTGGATCATTGCCATCATCATCATCCTCCTCTTCATCATTATCCTCTGAGCATTTTCTATGTCGTTCCCAGAACAGCTCAGAGAAAAACAAAAACTAGCAGGAATTGATTTGCTTATTACTTTGTGGATAGTTTGTTTGCCTTTAAATCTTCCAAAACTCCTCTGGACCTTGCCTAGTAACCGAAGGTTTCTTTTGTGTAGACCCAGTTGACATTGTTTGTCACCTCCACTCAGAGTTGAAGACAGGCAAATAGGGAACAGAAATAAATGAATCTGCCCTCTTAATGCTGAATCATTTGCAATGCCTGTCTCACTGTCAAGTAGAACTCCAAAAGAAACATCTCAAAACATAAAAAAATCTTTTGATGCAATAGAGAGAGTTTATTGAAAAAACTCAGACCCAATATGTCAGTTCCTGATACTGTCATATATAGGTCCAGCTTTTGGATATTGCCTGCCATGCCTTTTGCTCTTCAAACCTATAGTAATACTGTTTGGGATGGGGCAGGTAGGACACCTCTAGAATGACTGAGTATCTTCTAAGCACATTGACAGCTGATTTGGAGCAGAGAGGCAAATTATCAGGGGGAGGCAGAGCATAGTCACTGCAAAGCTAAGAGATAAAGAGAAGGGAGAGTCACCTCCAAGCCAGAGACTTTGAAAGAATTGAGTATGACAATTCCCATAGGAAGTCGCTGTCCAAGTAAGAAAGTGAAGTGTCAGTTGAGGAGCTGTGAAATAGAGGAATCAATCTCCTCACTAGTTATTGGTTTTGGTTAATAGACCCATTGATCAACCCTGTCTTGGATGTTGTATGTTGACTTGACCTTGTGGTTTTTAAAGGGACACTGGAACAGAGCCTGCACAATTCCCCATTAGGAAATGTGCTTCAGAATGCCTCGAAGTAGTTTATGGTATTGCTTTGGGTCAACAGTGTTTGAAAAATAGCCATTTCCCACTTCTTTTTCATAAAATTCTGTTGTGGGGCAGATACACTCTGGTCCTCTGTGTTTGATCCAAGCTATTACATCTTCCCTTCAGGGTCCCAGCAGAGCCTGTGGCATTTGGGGCTTCTTTTTCTTCTCTCCTGCCATCAGCTTAAGCCACTGTTAGCTGTGTTTCCCCACTTGTTGTCTGTCCTTCATTCTTGAAGAGGACCAATGATATCATGAGGGTGATGTCTTGAATTGTGCATAAATTGGGTAGTGGGACAGAGTAAAGTCTTCAACCTCACTGTCTTCTCCAGTCATGGAAGTCCAGTGGCAAGACTTTTTAGGGAAAAATGACTAATGCTCTAAGTTCCATTTAACCACATCGATTCACTTTTACAAAGGACTATTTACTTCAAAGATATTGCAAAAATAAGAGTACAAACATTCTCCCAACACCTCTGGGGGCATACACACATATTGCCTCATTCTCAGTCTGTGTAGGAGTAGATTGGGGGAAATTAGGTTTATAACTTAGTTCCTACAGAGTATTAATCTCACCAAATTTATATCTAGATGGGAAACAATAAAGAGCCACTGAAGGTTTTGGAATAGATAGATCACATGATTGTTGTGGTATCTAGAGAAGTTTACTCAGATCGGCTTCCTAACTTGTTAACCTTACACCTGGAGGCCTATACTTGCTCTCTGATGGCATGGGTACTTGAATTACCCCAGAAGTGGGCTTTGTTCTCCAAGCAGAAAATATTTTCCATCTTTTTATCATTATTGTTCTGAATGATCCATCTTAAGGCAAGAAAGGCTTGCATTAAAATGAAAAGCTAAGAGAAAAAAGGAAAGTGGAATTATGAATTGTGAGGGGAAGGGGATGGAAAAAAAATGAAGCAGTAGGGATCTGAGAGAATTGTAGTAGGTTGAAGCAGTGGTTTGTGCATTGGAATGCCTTGCTTCTTGGGGCAGAACCACCATTTATTAATGATACGTGACCTTAGACAACTCCCAAATTACAAGGTTGGTTGTGACGAACTCTGAGATCACCCCTACACACACAACACACACACTCATTCCCACCCCAGGCTTTATTCTAAGATTCTACTTAAGTTCCTTGATATAGCAAAGAAGTACTGATACATTTAGGAATTCCGTACAAGGGTATTTAAAAGGAGATGCTTTGGTTTCCTAAAGAGTTATCTCAATCCCTAGGAAGGCCAGATAAAGAGTTGTTTCTGATGTAAGTCTGTACTACCTCTTGGGATCAAAAGTCAATTATTAAGTACCTATTATGCATCAGACACTATGCCAGGCACTGGGGATACAGATTCAAAGAATGAAACAGTCTTTACTCCCATGGAGCTTGGCTTCTGATGAGAAAAAACAACAAAGATATGTATAAATATATACAGAATTAATTCAGTGTAAATATGAAGTAATTAGGAAAAGCGGGGAGAGAGGGACAGTCAGGAAGATGATAACTTGACCTGAGTCTAGGGGGAAGAGAAATATTCTGGGAGGGATGCTGAGTCATGCATTTTCCATACCTTTTACAGGTACACCTCTACAGGTGAAAGAGTATTATTTTCAAGATAGTATTATATAGTGGATAGGGCACTAAGTTTGGCATCAGGAAAATCTAGATTAAAATCCTGCCCCAGACACTTACTAACTGTAACTTCAGGCAAGTCATTTAACCTACTCCCTTAGTTTCCTCAACTATAAAACAAGAGGGTTAGACTCAGTGCTGTCCAAGGTCCTTTTTAGCCATGACCCTATTTGTCTGCTCAAACTTTGCTTACCTGGGTAATCCTTCTGCTTTTTCTCCCTTCTTTTCTTCTCCTGGAAATCAGAACAGAAAAAAGGAGACTGGGTCTGAAATTACCTAAGCCTAGAGCCAAGGTCCCATGAGCACCTCCATTTTGTCATCTGTAAGATGAACAGCTGATACCCAAGGTCCCTTCCAGCTCGAAACCCCATGATCCTGTGATGACTCCTGGAATGTGGTCTGTTCCTTAAGGGCAGGAGACATTTTCATTCTGTTTGAAGTTTAACCAGGACCAAGGACCAGTTCTAATTCCATACCCAGTATAACGCTTTACACTGGGTGGGCATGCAATGAATCTGAGCAGACAACTAAAGCAGCTACATTGCTCTGTCTATGGAATTGCTTACTTTTCTTTTCTTTTTAATTGTCCCTAAACAGGTGGTACTTGAATAAAACTCATTCCTCCCATATGCTCATAGCAATCGCCTAAAAGCTGTTTTGCCTCAGGGTAGCTATTTAAAACATTGTCATTTTTCTTACTGAAGAAATTTGGTCTGTATTCTTTTTTCCATTGGTGACCTTTATATTTCTTTGATAAACATGAATAGAAGTTCTTAGAGTTGAAGTTAAAGGAAAACCCCCCCACAAACAAAACCCTGAGAATTAGTGAGTACTTTTAAGAACCAGACTCTACCCAAAAGGATCAGACCTTGGATGAGTCTCTTAAGGAGAACCTCAGGGCTCTAATCTATAAGAAGAATTAGTGGTCTCTTCAGTCTTCTATCTATGATCCAATGATCCTATGAATGGTGGAGGCAGCATCCCAAAGGATGGTTATGACTGAACAGTAGGAGATTCATTAGGACACCGTTTCTGTGCCTCTATATGTACAGATAGTCCACAGTGAACTGTCCCTCATCAGCAACTAGGCATCTAGGTCAATCTTGTGCCATACTGAAAACCTGTAGTCCCCTAGTCAGCCTGTCTCAATCCAGCCTGTTTCCCATGGGACCAGGGAGCAAGCCAGAGTCCTGTACTCTCAGTAACTGATAAAGATTATTCTGCCATTCAAACACAGAGTTGCTAGACACACAAAAAAGTCTGTGACAGATGGTCCTGGGCTGGTTTTGCTAATTAATATTGACTTTTCAATATGAATGATAGTTATTGTGGGGTGGCAGAGAAGGAAGGAAACCTTGTCTTTCCATGTCAGAATCTTGCCTTGAGTTCCTGTCTCCATCTTCACACAGGTGTTTTCATTCCATGGCTGAAATGAAAGAGATTGAAATGGAAGGAAAGGCAGTAGGGGAGAAAGGGTATAGTGAGGAAGGGATATTTTTGTAATTAAGTAGGGATTTGGAACCAGCTCTTTTGATCATTGACTCACCTGAACCACTCTGGGCTCTGATAGGGGAGCAGCTTCTGCCTCACTTCCTGGTCACCAGCTACACACCCTGTCACCTAGAGTATATCTGTACACTGCCCCTCCCCCATTCCAGCTCCCATTTGTTGATTTTCTCCTCTAGAATGCCCTCATTGAAGGCAATGACTTTTTGTATTTGCTCCCCAGCCCAAATAGCAAAGAGCCTGGTATATAGTAAGTGCTTAATAATTGCTGTATTTATCTATTGAAGGCTGAAGCTCAAAAGAATCTTAGAACATAGAATGTTAGGAGTTAAAGGGACTTTAAACTTCATCTAGTCTAACTCATTTTATAGATGGGGAAACTGAGGCTAAACAAAAGTTAAAAGACTTGTCCAATGGCATTCAGCTAATAAGGGAAGGAGTGTAGAACTTGAACTCAAATTCAATGCTACTTGTAGAATAACTTCGCTTAACAAAAGATCTTTGATAATGTTGAACAAAAAATTCAATTCAATATTTAAGACCTACTCTGTATAACACTCTGTACTGATAATAGGGATGCTGCTCTCAAAGCATTTACCAAATGCTAGAGTGATGCTACATGTACACAAATAAATATGGCGCTAGACAGAGTATAGTTGGGGCAACAGAAGAGATCCAAGAAAAATGCTGTTAAAAATCAAGGAGACACAGGCCAATTGGTCAATGAGGGCACCCAAAGAAGGCTGAGCTGACATGTGAGCTGGATTAAAAGGAAGAGCATTTCAACAGGCAGAGGTGTGGGAGGGGTACAAGGAATTACAAAAGGAGATCACGTTCTAAAGGAGAAACAACAAGTAAATATCTATGGATGAACAGGATATCAAAGGAAAATATTGGAGATTGATAACACAGGGAAGCCTGAGAAAGGACTTCATTGGTGAAGTGCAGGGTGAAAACCCCTGCACACCCCGTGGGCCTGTCTGCTAACGGTCTTGATTTCTGTAGTGGTGGAGTCAGTGGCTCTGCTACTATGTCACATTGTGACCTTGGGCAAATCACCTTTCCTCTCCAAAGCTCAGCTTTATGACCTGGTAAAATTAAGGGGTTGCCAATGCATATTCACCTGTGGTGAAGAGCTGTCCTGACTAATGAGGTGATATTAAAAAATTGTAAATTTTATGTGCCCACACATGCAAATTCTATATTGGTAATGTTTTGTTTTTTTTTTTAAATATGGATTAGGTTTTAGACAACTACTTTATGTAAGAACTGACAAAGAGCTATTTGCTTTGTATAATTTGAACTGACTTTAAAAAGCATTGTAGCAAATTTATTCAGGTCCCAAACCACACAGTTAGCAGATATGTATGAAATAAAGCATGCAAAACAATTGTATTTTTAGATATATCTTTTAACAATAAACAAACACAAATAGAATGAAGGGATTTGATCTGTAAGTTGCCTTCCAACTTTAAATCCTATTTCAGGCTTGACTTATTACAAAATAAATTCCTATATGTTAGAGAAGGTGGGATTTTCTGGTATTACAAATAGGTGCTGGTAGGAAAAGTATTTAAAAAGTGTGATTCCCTGTCCTTCTTCCACATGATCTTCCTCCATGGGTGTGCTTAGTGATGACAATAATAGACTTATTGTCACATTTCAGAGCCCTTTCTACACAAAAGCACTGAAAGACTGGTAGTGTGAGTGTTATTAGCCCCATTTTACAGATGAGGAAACTGAGGCTCACAGATTATTTAGTGATTTGCCTAGGATCATGTGCTAGAATTGGAACTGGGGCCTGGATCTTGGACTGATGACAGAAACCCTGGATTCTTGTTCTTTTGCTCAGTAAGCTTGAACAAATTCCTTCAAACTTTTGAACTTCATCTGTAAAATGATGGGAATAGAGTAGATCATTTCCAAGGTTCCTTCCAGCTATAAATCCGTGACCTATGACTTCTAGCTCTGTTATTTCTATCAATCGATGTTAATTAAGTGCTGTGTGTGTCAGGTGTTGTACTAGGCTCTAGGGATACAAAGAGAAAAAATAAAATAAAACCAACCCAAATCCTCCAGGAGGTTTTTATTCCATCATTCCATATTTACATAGGAATATATATATGAATATCTAAATAGTTATGAAATTGTGTGTGTGTGTGTGTGTGAGAGAGAGAGAGAGAGAGAGAAGAAGAAGAGGAAGAAGAAGAGGAAGAAGAAGAGGAAGAAGAAGAGGAAGAAGAAGAGGGAGAAGAAGAAGAAGAAGAAGAAGAAGAAGACGACGGAGGAGGAGGAGGAGGAAGAGGAGGTGGTGATGGTGGGGTAGTGGTGTTGTCAGGAAAGGTTTCATTCAATCAGGTGACCCTTGAACTGAGTAGGTTGAAGATAATTAGGAAGTCTTCAAAGTACAGTGGAGGAGGCCATGACTTCTATTACTACTACACTGACCTGAGTTGAACTGTTCTGCAAAGTCCCATGGTAGGTTTTAAGAACTCTGGTGGGAGCTGTTCTGTCCTCTAGTAGTGGCAAGGAGATACATAGCTATAGATCACAGCAGTGTTTTGGGACTACTTGAGCAGTAGCATCAGAAGAGTGGTCATCATAGAAGTGGGGAAAAGGTACAATTACTGTTGAGAGAGTGGCAGTAGAGGGCCAAAGGATGATGGGTGGGGGTTGGAGAGGACCTTAGTACTGTTTAATTAGTCCAGTTGTTCTAGAGCGGAATTAATTATTGTTACTTAGGGGGTCCTAAAGGTCTGAGTCTTTGGACGTAAACACACAGGCAGTAACTAGTAGAGAGGGGATTTGAACTCAGGTCCTATACTTGAGATATAAAGAAACAGATGACATCTTCTCTGCTCTCATGAAGCATACAGTGTAATAGGATAAGACAACAAACACAAAGCAAAGCAAGGTTTCCTCTAAGAGGTGACATTTACATTGGACTTCAAAAGATAAGGAAGGAATTCAACAGGCGAGGAAGTAGAAGGAGGCCATTTCAGGCATACAGAGTAGTCTGAGCAAAGAGCCATTTCAAAACACATCAGGGGCTTAGTATAGCTGAAATATAGATTATACTTAGGGGAATAGTAGGAGATGAGACTGGAAATAGAAGTAGGGCTTGATGGAGGAAACCTTAAACTACAGACATCCAGAAATTCATCCTGACCTCCTGGAGTCCACCTCCTATAATCTTCCTTTTCTCCCCATTCTTTAATAATAGCCATTGCTAAAGATGTATGAGGACCATTTCACACCCACCCAGGGAGTGGAGCAAGACTCTTGCTCTCCAGCCCTCAGAGAAGATGGTGCTATAAAATGCCTAATGAGAAGAAGGAACTGTTGCCAAGGAAATAGAGAGTGTCATGCACTCCTTAATTATGCAAAAATCATTCAAATTTAATCAGAGGAAGAGTCCTGCTGATTCATATCCCAACAACTTTCAAATAATTAGAGGGAAAAATCATACAATTGAATGAGTCACAAATGATATATGATTCTGAAAGGTGTTTCTTTAAATGCTTGGCAGCAAATAATTACAGCAAAATCCTTTTTGTTACTTAATCAGTTATTGCAGAGACCTTGTTAACTTATATGAATACCCAGGCTGGGGGAGGAGGAAGTTAGGGGGCCTCAAAAAAGAATGCTTTTTCATTGTCTTTTGGAAAATGAAATATTTTGTTACCAAACGTTTCACAGAAATATATTATAAAATATAAATTTACATATGTATGTGTATATTTATGTATATACATATTTTTTCCCCTAAACATCCCTTTATAACCATTTCAAAAAGCAACCTAGAAAGAAAGCTGGACTTGGAGACAAGAGATTTGGGTTGGAATCTTAGCTCTGACTCAGAGGTTGTAAATCTCTTACCTTACATATGAGGAAACTAAAATCCAGAGAGGTTGGACAATTTCTGTGAGGTCATATAGACAGTAAGAAGTGCCTGATTTCAAACCTGGTTCCTCTAGTCCAGAGAGATCCCCTTTCCCTAGCACTATGCTGCTTTGTGAATCTGACCAAGTTACTTTAACCTTGCTGGGCTTCAGTTTCCTCATTTGTAAAATGAAGCTAGATGAGATGATGTCTATGTAGCAGGGTAATGTCACTGACTACATTGATAAAACACTATATAAAGATGAGTGATTATTGTTGTCATGTTCTTTTACAGTTCTTTCATCCAATCCAGGAGTTCTTAACCTGAGGACTGTGAACTTAGCTTTCTAAATATTTTGATGCCTTAAATATGCAGCATAACTATATGACTGTATTTCAATGTAATTGGCTTCATCTGTAATCCTATGTATTTTATTTTTATTTTTGGTATTTAAAAACATTATTTGGAGAAGAAGCCCATAGTTTTCACCAGAAGACCAAAATGGCATATGGAGTATAGGAATTGTGTATGATTCAAAAAAGATTAAGAACCTATGGTCTCATCTTTGATGCTATGGCACCTTTAATTTTATTTTTAGTCCTTAAAATGAAGAAATATTCTGACACAGACAAATTTTTCAGTTTTAACACAAGCCAGTCTTGTGACATATTCCCATTGATCCTTAGCTATGAATTTGATACTTCCCATAGCCTATGGATTCTTCTTTTTTATTTTATTTTTTCAGTTAACAAGCATTTATTTTCTTTTATGCCCTCCACTCCCAATATAAAGTATGACCTGGGTTGGAATCTTTGGCTTTGCCGCTTACTACCTCGGTGACCATGGTCAAGTCACTTAACCAGTCTGGTGGATCTCTGTAAATTGAGCATCTTGGCCTACCTGACCTCCAGGATCCCTTTTAGCAGAACCTGACTTGGAAAAATAGTATCCAAATTGAACAGATACAAATATTTTGTCACATAAAAGGCCTTGCTTAAATAGACATGGCTTTAATGGTTTAGAAAGAAAAACAATTGTGTGATTCATAGTCACCTTTGACAAGTAGGTGAAGTTTCAATGCCTTCCTAAATCCAAGGCAAGGATGCTTTGGTTGTTGTTCAGTCCTTTCAGTTACATTTGACTCTTTGTGACACAATTTGGAGTTTTCTTAGCAAAGATGCTGCAAAGGTTTGCATTACCTTCTACTGCTCATTTACAGTGGAAGAAACTGAGGCAAACAGTGCTAAGGGACGTATTTGCCCAGGGTCACACAGCTAGTAAGTGTCTGTGGCCGGATTTGAACTCATGTCTTCATGGCTCCAATCTCAGTGCTCTATCCATTGTGCTGCCCAGCTGCCCAAAGGCCCCTTGGTGCCATGCTTTTTTTTTTTTTTAAAATACATGCCCCAGAATTCTACAGACATAACTATTTAGATAATTTCATATAAAGTTGAGTGGGGAAAAAATAAAACAACTCAGCCAAAACATCTTTTTTACTGCCAAAGTCTTGAAATAATTACAAATGCACATGGGATCCATATATGTGTAAATATATACACATATGTATGCATGTGTGTATATGTTTAAAGCATAGTCTTTGGTTCAAAGGTGCTTCCAGTCTAATGGAGGGCTGGGGGGTGAAGGGAGGAGACAACAGGTAGTTTAGTAAATATAGTACAAAATGCAGTGTGCCACCCTATGTATGGGTGGCTGGCACAGGGTGAAACGACTAGCTGTAGAAGTTGGACAGTTTGATAAACTGAGAGGCCAAAGAATCTGAGGGAACACTGAGATATCTATTGAAGACCTTAAGTAAAGAGGAGGGGTTGGCTTGGAAAGAAAGACTGCTACCTAGGTCCTGAACCTCTCGAAAAAATAGTGAGGCTGAAGTAGGAGTCTGCAGATAACGGCTACCAAGATCTGGGCAGGGTGGAACAGACAGATGGAGCAAACCTCAGAGGAGGAGAGATTGCTGGTGATGGCAGCAGATGGAGGGTCCAGAAGTGGCTGTAAGGGGCGAGGGGTATGCCAGGTTTTTAATCCTAGACTCCTGTCTGGGGAGACATAGGAAAGAAGTGCACCCAGAACTGGAAGGGTGGCCAGTGATGCATTCTTTTTACAGAGAGCTAGGTTTTCCTGGAGTGCGAAAAGAAGAGCTCTGAGGACGAAGGAAACCAATGACCATGCTTTTTCTTATTCTGCTTCTTCCTACCAGCAGCTAAATGGGATCTCTCCTTCTTCTGGTCTAAGGGATTTTTTTTTTCTTCTTGTGCACTGATTGCATTTTAATTGGTATAATCTTTATCATTTTTTGCTTTATCTCCTTCCTTAGTAGACATAAGCTTCTAGAATATAGCAATGCAGGGGGTTCAGTGGGAAGAATAATTGTCTCTGCTGACTTGGAGCAGGGAGACAAGTAGGTGCAAATCTTTCCTTTGACATTTACTAGTGCTGTGACCTTGGGCTAGTCACTTAATTTCCCTGGGCCTCAGATTTCTCATCTATAAAATGGGAAATGATAGCTGTAGTACCTACTGAAGGATGGAAGGAATGAAAAAGGATGAGGTTGAAGATGAATGCAAACTTGTTAATTATGGAGCAGGTGCTCCACAGTGGGGGAGGGGAGCAGATCTGGAGTAGGATTGAGGGGAATAGAAAGGAGGGAGTCACAACCCGAGTTTGGGGAGCAGGGTTTGTTCATCTGCAGCTGAGGGTTAAGTATCACAGGGATGGCGGTGGGGGAATAAGAGCGGCATAGAAATAGCCTATGGTGCCCTTGACCTGGTCCAAAAATCCAATGAATGAAGAGGAGGTTTGTCCAGTCAGCTTCCCAGCCACAGATAGGGCCAGGCTCTGTTGTGTTTATGAACTAAATTATCATTTGCCCCAACGTTCATTAAAGAGAAAAGTCAAAGTAAGCACATAAGCCATGCAGCCTGAGATGTTCAGGCAAAAGGAAGTTTCCCGCCAGTTTGTAGCCTTTTCCCCTTCCCGCCCTTCCCTAAACTTCCTCTTTTCTCATTTTAACTCACAGGTGACCTTCACTATACAGTCTTCCTTCTTTCCCTCTGTTGGGATTTAAGAGATTCTTTGAAGTTCATTACCCACCCTGTGGAGTCAAGTATCTAGATGACCTGGAGGTGGCCAGATAGCACAGTACATAGAATACTGGGCCTGGAGTTAGGAACACCTGAGTTCAAACACACACTTGTTAGCTGTGTCATCCTGGGAAAGTCACTTAACTGCTGCCTGCCTCAGTTTCCCCTTATGTAAAATAGAGATAACATCATGGCACTTACCTCTCAGAGCTGTTTTGAGGATGAAATGAGATAATTTTGATATGTTTTTTAGAAACCTTAAAGCGCTACATACATTCTAGGTATTATTGTTGGTACGATTAATCATGAACTCACCTGACTAGAATTTTAAACGGATCATACCATTGTAGGATTGTGAACAATCTCACTGCTCTTAGAGTAAAAAAATCTTAGAGTTAGAATCGATCAAGCAACACCTACTATATATGTCAAGCATTATTCACTGGGCCAGTGATGCAAAGACAAATGTGAAATGATCCCTGGCCTCAAGGATTCACAGTCTAGGTGAAGGGAGAGACAGCATGATCATACATCTAGATATGGAAGGAAACTGATACAAGGAAAAAAGTAATTAAAAAAATAAAGCAATGGAACCCCGTTTAAAACAAAAACGTAACAAACAGCGATGAGGTCATTTAGCGGGGAAGGCACCATCAGGTAGAGAATTTAGAAAAGTTTGAATTCCTAGTTCTCATCCCATGTAATGGATCACACTTATATAATGCTTTAGGATCTATGAATCCCTTTCCTGACATCAATCCTGGAGTTTGGGAGGGAATACAAGTAACTCTCCTCATTTCACAGATAAGAAAAGCGAGGCCATGAGAGGAGAAGGTGCTTGCCTGCTGTCATACAGCATCTAGGCAAAGAATTCTGACTTCAAACCCAGTGTAATTTTCATTGTACCAGGGCCTACTTTCTAACATCTCATCTTTCAAAACAACAACCATGACAAATCCTGAAGGTCACAATCCTCCCAGGGGGAAAATAACTAGTCCAAGGTTGCCCAGTGATGTCTGTGGAAGGATTAGGTCAAAGAAGCAGGTTCCTTGATGCCAGTCTACACTACTCAACTGCTTACATTCACTTTAGCTCCAGCCCTGGTGTTCAAGTTCCATTTCTTAGTCCCCACCCCTCCCCCAACCCCTGTATCCCCCACCCTAAGTGTCCATGGTCTGGGACTCAAGTGAAAAATGACTTAAGAGCATGTGTTATGGTGGGGTTTTTCCCCCCATAAAGGGAGAACTAAAATGTTTTCCATCTGCCAACTGTGATGGATTTAAAAAGCCAACTCCCTGACAGCCTTGAAATTCAGAAGTGACTTGAAAACTCTTCATAGCTATAAATAAGAAAACCTTGTCGGGTCCTTCTCCCCATCCTTTAACAGGGACTTCATATCATAATTAGGAGGATGGAATTTCTGCCATTTGTAATACACAGTTTGGACAGATCCAAGGGAAGAGGTGTGAGAGATGATAATTGTGTGGCGCTCATCAGTCTCCTATTGAAAACTTGACAAGATAATTACCCGATATCTGCCCTGCTGAACATCTCAGGGAATTTTAAAAGAGCTATTTAAAAGCATTTGTTTAAATGTCTGGCAAAAGATGAGAAGTTGTTCTTTTTGAAGTACTCTGTTTTGCTCTGTGCCATATTTAGCAGGGTGTGCTCAGCCACACTAGGTCCCCTTCATGTTTATCATCTGCATCAAATGGTCTTGCCACTATCAAGCTTCTCTAAGTCCCAAGACTTTGGGACTTGGATTCATAAGATCTGGATTCAAATCCTGCCCGCTTTCCTTATTCATTGGTTGAGTCCTTATCTTAGAGCCTCTGTTTCTTACCTGCCTTATAAAATTGTTCTGGCTTATCTCCACAAGGGCTGCTTCCCTGGATGAGCATTAGGAGGAAGGGTACAAGTGAGTGAAGATGGAAGAAGATAGATTCAAACACTCATTGTCAACAAATTAGTTGGAGGTGGCTAAGTGGTACAGTGCTGGACCTGGAGTCCGTGAGCTCTGAATTCAAATCCTGCCTCACACACTTACTGGCTCAGTCGCCCTGGAACAGTCACTTAACCTCTTTAGTTTCCTTATCTATAAAATGGAGATAATAAATAGCACGTACCTCCCAGGGTTGTTGTGAGATTAAGAGAAATGTTTGTAAAGTACCATGCAAATCTTCAAGCTCTATATAAATACTAGCCATCATTATCATTATCATCATCCTATGAGTATTTACTAGATGTCCATTAGGTACCCAGCACTGCCAGAAGCCATTCATATTTAGTATGTCTATTCCATGAGCCCAAATCTCTGTCTTACTTATCTTGATATCTCCTCCAGCTCCTGACCCAGGATCCTACATGCAATACTTTCTGGAAGCTGTTATTATAGAATTCTAAACTGTTTGGGCTTTAATAAAAAGTATTCTCAAAAGTTATCAATTTAGGAGGTTTCATTGCTGCTAGGAAATTAATTTTTGTGTTCCCTCTCTTAAATGAATGAAAGAAACAGCCATTTATTAAGTACTTGTGTGCAAAGCACTGTGCTAAGGACTGGGGATGTAAGGAGAAAAAAGTTTCTGCTTTAAAGGAGCTCACATTCTAACTGGGGAGACAAACACAGAGAGGAGCTTTAAACTAAAAGTCTGGAGAATGGCCTGGTGGTCATGAGAATACAGTGCCAAAGCAGAAGGCAATGTAGTTTCTTCAGTGTTATCTCCATCCATAACATGGTATCTGTTTCTGATGCTGAGTCATTCGATGGTGCCAAGGACTTTGGTGGCGAGAGCTTTCATCTCTGGGCTTTCAGTAGCTGTGACTGCTGAGGAGAACAGTTGTCATGTCTTATTTCCAAAAGGGCTGCTTCCCTGGATGAGTGTCAAGAGGAAGGGTATGGTGAGTGAAGATGGAAGAAAGGGTCTGGGGGAGTTGATTCACTGCTATTCCTAGGGGTCCTGGATTGTGTCATGTGTGTAATGGAAAGAGTGCTGAGCTAGGTTTTGGAAACCCTGAATTTGAGCCCAACATTTTCCCCATCTGTCAAATCAAGAGATTGACCTACATGATCTCCGAGGTCCCTTTTAGCTCTTAGATACCATGTTCACTTTCCCTTCCTTTTCAAGGAGAGGATCCAAAGAGGTAGTTCGTAGGAGAATCATAAATCGTGTACAGGAGGATATTATCATCTTTATAACGTCCTCTAGTTAAAGACCTCTAATGATGGGAAACTTGTTACTCCTTGAATCAGCCCATTCCATTTTTGGACAGCTCTCTTGGGAAGCTTTTATAAGATGGTGAGATTTAAGTCACTGTCAAAGACCATAAGGATTAGGCTTTTCAATTCAGTACATTTATTCAACCCCTGTTATGTGCAGGGTACTGTGCCAAACACTGGTGGAGATACAACTTGGAGAGAAAACACAGTTCTTGATGTCATAGAGGTTACAGTCTAATAGAGGAAAAAGAAAGGGGGGAGGGGGGGTGGGAAGGAAGGAAGAGAAAGGAAGGAAGAAAAAAGGAAGGAAGAGAGAAATAGCTAGATAGATTGATAGAAGATAGTTATAATGTATGGTTTAATGGAGGGTGATGATTGACTGGATGAGATCACCTCCTACAGATCTGGACAGGCATTTTGGTCCTTTGATGAGGAACATATACCTTGCCTTGTTGACACAGGGAACTCCTCTTTGGTCTGCTTCATCATCCCAGCAATGCACTTGCTGTTCAGCAAGGAGCCAGAGAACCTGGCCCTCTCCAGGAGAGCTGCCCCTGTCCAGCAGATCAGGGGTCCCCCAAATCATCCCACTATAACCATGTTTCATAATAATTGAGCAGAGAGTGAAAGCAGACTACGCTGGAAGAGTGGCACATTGTAACTTTGCTTTAGTATTTTAATTCTGAGCTCAATAACACTCTGAGAACAATTGAAATATCACAGGGGTTGGGAAGGCTTCTTGGAGGAGGTAATATTTGAATAAAATATGTCCCCGGCCAACCTCATGGAGCTTCCTTTCTAAGGTCATTGTTCTTTATTTCTTTGCCTCTGCAGTTTTTGAAGAACCCGAAGACCCCAGTAATAGATCCTTCTTCTCTGAAATCATCTCCTCGGTGTCCGATGTCAAGTTCAGCCACAGTGGCCGGTTCATGCTCACCAGGGATTACCTCACGGTCAAAGTTTGGGATCTGAATATGGAAACAAAGCCTATAGAAACATACCAGGTAGGCAGCGACCATTTCTTCCTTTCAGAAACTCCCATTCTGCCAAAGGTGCCCCTAGTGTCAGATGCTCTATGATGGGTCCCAAGGGTGTCAGAGGCATGGTGTCACAGGAGAAAGAACTCTGAATTTGGAGTCAGAGAACCTAGTTTCTCTACTAGTTGAACATACCTTTGATCAAGTCCCTTTCACTTCACTCAGCCTCAGTTCCCTCATCTATAAAATGAAGAAATTCGACCAGGTATATTCTAAGGTCTCTCCTAGCTTTAAATTCTGTGATACTATGAATCGAGGGGACTGAACAACTCCAATGGACAGAATTAGGGCCCCTGGGAGGAAATCACAGGGCATTGGGGTTCAGCTCAGTATGAGAACCTATTGTTTAGAATAGATTAGTAATGAAATGGCCTGTATGGTCAGGAAGTGATCTCCTCATCTCTGGAATCTTTTAGGCTGAATTTGTGGATGTGGTAAAGGGGACTCATGTTTCAAGTAGAGGTTGGATCAGGTGCTTTCTGTGTTCCCTTCCAAGGGCAGCTAGGTGGCACAATGGCTAGAGTGCCAGGACTGGAGTCAGGAAGACTCATCTTCATGAGTTCAAATCTGACCTCAGGCAATTCCTAGCCATGTGACCCTGGGCAAGTCTCTTCACCCTATTTGCCTCAGTTTCCTCTTCTGTAAAATGAGCTAGAAAAAGAAATGGCAAACCCCTTTTTGCCAAGAACTCCAAGAGTCAGGCACAAATGAACAAGAACAATAAAAGTCCTTTCCAGCTCTAAATCATGCGAACTTCAATTTGGGGAGGTGCCTTCATTCCTGTAGATAACTAATGCAGGAAGAACTCCTTCAGTAAACCTAGAAACATTATCCTATGGAAAGAGAATCCCTATGTCCATTCAATGTAATTCAAATTTACCAATTTATTAAGCTTCTACTGTATAGTAGAAGAACTGAGCTTGGCACTGTAGAGGGGATATAAAGTTAAATAATAACTCCCCCAACTTTAAGGAGTTCATAGGTGAGTAGAAAGATGAAACAAGTAAGTATAATATGGGGCAAAATTCATGAAGTGCAGTCAGTCAAGAAGCATTTAGTAACTGCTCACTGTGTGCCAAGTACTGTGCCAAACCCTGGGTATATAGGGAAAAAAGTGAAATCAGCCCCTGCCTGCATTCTGGTGGGAGAGACATTGTAGACATAAATAGGTACATGTAAGGTTCATGCAGAGTAGATGGGAAGTAACATTAGAGGGGAAAGTACTATAGGGTGGGGGTGGAGGGGACCAGGAAGTTCTCTGAGAGTTCAAAGGAGAAAGAAAACTGATTTCTGGCTAAAGGGTTTAGGGTAGAGGTGGGGAACCTATGGCCTCAAGGCCACCTCGGGGTTTGGAGCAATGGAGAAACCTTGATCAGAGGTAGAAATAGCCCAGCTACTGTATGTGCTTTGTGTATTTGAAAGTTTCAGTTTGAAGTTTCAGAAAAGAAGAAGAATTAATATAATGTTATTAGGTTTCAAAAGTTCTTTGAATATACGAGCCTGTTTGATCTTCATAACAACCCTATACATACATATATGTGTGTGTGCATCTATACATATATATATTTCCCATTTTAAAGATGATGAAACTGAGGCTGATAGCCCTTAACTGACTTGTCTAGGATCACATAACTCAAAAATTCTGAGGCAGGATCTTAACTTAGGTCTTCTTCACTCCAAGTTCAGCGCTCTATGCACCATGTCTCTTGGCTGCCAAATCCATTAGGCAGCAATCTGTTTATACCTCAGGATCAATAGGGAGCAGGGCTGAGAATATTCACTTTGACATGCCTCTGAGCAGGGAGACCACCTGTACATAAACAGACACCTACAAGCTGCATAGAGAAGTAAATACAACAGACTAGCAGCTTGGGGGAGAAGGAGAGCTCTGGAGGATCAAAGGAAAAAGAAACCTCTCTTCAGGGGAGGAGGAATCAGGGAAGGCAGGGAGCTCTCAGCCTCACCAAAGGTTTACCCTCAAAGTAGGGGTGAGAGCATCTTGACTGGCCAATCCTTGCAGGGCATTCTATTCTCTATAAAGAAGGAGATCCAGATGGTAAACGTGCCCTCTCTAGAAAGGAATGTTTACCATTGTAACTATGGAGTAAAGAGGAGTCTTTTCCAGAGACAGAAGCTGTAGAATGCAGGATTTTCTGGAAGGCCAGAAATAGAATTGCTTCTTATAAATCATGATTTTGTGTTCATCTTTTGAAAAAGTCCCTTTTGCCGTCACGGTGATAGGGTTACAATATTTCAAGGGCCGATGCAGGCACTCTCTCATACATAGAAGTCATGGCTCCTCTTGGGAGAATTTTTTTGAATAGCTAGGGATGAAAAAAATGACATCCACGTGGATACAGACAGCAAGTTAGCACAATGAATAGAGCACTGGGCCTGGAGTTTGGAAGACCTGAGTTCAAATCTGGCCTCAGATACTTATTATCTGTGTGCGACCCTGAACATTTCACCTAACCCATATTTGCCTTGGTTTCCTCATCTATAAAATGAGGAAAGTAGTAGTACCTACCTCCCAGAGTTGTTGTGAAGATCGAATGATATAGTCATTGTAAAGCTCTTAGCATAGTGCCTGTCATATAGCAAAGGCTATATAAACATTAGCTATTAGAGGTTCATTCTCAAGATGTCTTCCAAACTTATCTAGGCTTGACATAGAATCTCAGAAATGACAGAGACCTCTGAGGTCACCCAATCCAACTTTATCTTTAATTCATCAAACATTCATTCATTCATTTATTCACTCACTCATTTATTTATTTATTTGTTCGTTCATCCATCCATCCATTCATTCATTCACTCACTCATTCATTCATTTATTCATTCATTTTACTTGGGCTCTAGTCCCACTCTTATTTTATTTTTAAAATTTTTAATTAACTAATTAATTTTGTTTTCATCATTCAGTTCCACAAACTTTTGAGTTTTAAATTGTCTCCATCTCCTTCCCCTGCCCCTCCCCAAGACAGCAGCAATCTGATAGTGTTTCTACATATAGATTCATATTAAACATTGTCACATCAGTCATGTTGTAAAGAAGAATTAGAACTGATGGGATAAACTATGAGAAAGAAGAAGTAAAACAAAGCAAAATTTAAAAAAAATAGAGAGAGAGCAAATAGTATGCTTTGATATGCATTCAGGCTTTGTAGTTTCTTTCTCCAAATGTGGGGAGCATTTTCCATCATGGGTCTTTTGGTCAGCAAACATTTATTAAACACCTACAGTGTGTAAGACCCTGCAGTGTTAGAGATACAAAAATAAAAATAAAATATTCCTGCCCTCAGCTTGAAAGGAAAACTCCCCAGTATTCCTGACAAGTGGTAGTGGGATCCTGGATACACACACACACACACACACACACACACACACACACACACACACACACTCAAAATCCTTCCAGATCATTAGATACATAGAATTCAAACAATGATGGTAGCTAGCAGCAGCTTGCATTTATCTGATAGCACTTTGCAGTTATCATGGGTTTTTTATTACATATTTTAGCTTATCTGATCCTTAAAACAAATTGTGATGTCATCAGGGTGTAGGTAGCATTATGGATGAGGAAATTAAGGCTCAGTGAAGCCTTATTTTGAATATTATATTATATATATATATATATATATGTAATTATATTATACTGAATAAACTCACTTCCTAATCAATGGCAAGACTTACTAAGCAAGTCCCTTTGACTTCTCTCAAGCTCAAACTCAATTCCATCACACCTAGCACAATGGAAAGAACTAGAGTCCAAATGACTATTAGACTGCTGACTCACTCTGTGATGGTGAGCAAGTCATTTTCCATCTTCTGAGCCTCCATTTTCTCTTTTGTAGAATGGAGTTGGACTTAACCACTAGGGGGACTTTGAAGTCTAACATTCTGTGACTGTGACCCTTAATCTTGGGTTCTTTCCACTATCCCACCCTACCTATGGTGTCCTCTATGCATCCAATGCATGCCAAGTAATTTGGCTCTTAGCTCTGTTATCCTGGGCACATATTTTTGGAGAGGGATAAGCTAGTGTGATACACTGTTTCTTAGGGTAATGGCCTATCCACACAGAAATAGGACAGCAAGATGTCATTTATTTCCATGGTCATTTTCATTAGATATCTAATTAATTACTAATCTATTTGCTGACTTGTAATTAATCAATTTACAAATGCCTTTCTATCAGACTAGATTTCCATTTAGGGTCTTGGTGGAAGTGAACACAATGATGCTTTCTCATATAAGTCTTCTGTGAAAACAGACAGAGGTCAAATTCAAGAACCATATGGTATTGTCATAAAGTGGTGCCATTGCCTTCACAGGATCATAGATTCACAGAAAGTTTAGAAATCTTAGACTTATGGAATCATAAGATCTTGGAAATTCAGAGTGATAAAGTCACAGAGTCAAAGACTTATATAAAGTCATAGGAGACTCTCGAATCAAATGCTTTTTCCATTATGCCATGCTCTGCTGAACTGAGTTTAGCCCACATGAGGTCAGGGGGACTTGCTTATTTACAAACCCTGTTAGAATTATAGAATTAGTCATAGCATCTTCAATTCAAAGACTTTCAGAACTATGATCTCTTCAAGATGGAAAGATAACTGAAATACAAGTTAGAATATAATAAATGAAGAGGTGTAACCTTGGGCAAGTCACTGTTTCCACAGGCCTCAGTTTCTTCATCTGTAATACGAGAGCTTAGGTCAAATAAGCTTCTGAAATTCCTTCCAGCTCTGGTTCTAGACCTAGAGCTCCAGACTGACAACCATGGAAAATTCAAAGAAGGATAAATCCCCTCCATCCTTCTGTGACTCAGTTTACCTCATCTGTAAAATGGAGGAAATGATATCTGCACTACCTATCCAGCAAAGTCATGGTAAAGGAAAGCATTTGGATAAGAAATCATTCTACAAATGTTAGTTATGGCATTGGAAGGGTGGTGAATTATAACAGATCATCCATATTTCTCTGGAGAATAACTAGGTTCATTTTCTCTTAACAGGTTCACGATTACCTTAGGAGCAAGCTGTGTTCCCTGTATGAAAATGACTGCATTTTTGACAAGTTTGAATGTGCCTGGAATGGGTCTGACAGGTAACTCTGACTCCATCCTGTGGTTCATTTAACCCAGAATGGAAACCTCTGCCGGACTACCTCTTTGTGTCAGCTGAGACCGTCTCTCTGGAGTCATTATTAGCTGCCTCTTAAGAGGTTCTGTCCTTGTTGCTGATGACCTTGAGCGAAGGTGTAAAATACCAGATCTTTCCTCAAATGCTTCCATTATCTCCACTGGCCTGATCACACATTCCAAACTCCTGAGTTAGGTCATAACTGAGTTTCTTCTGATCTTAAGTGGGAGCTCAGTAATGCAATGGAGATGCTGCAACAAGCTGTTAGAACAGTGACCAAAGAAAGTCTTTGATGACGTTCGTCATTCTCATTACATGTTCAAAACAAACAAACCACCAACACCAACATCAAGAAATCAGGTAGTCAGGTTGTATGACAAGGGGAGACAGACAGGGGCTAATGGACAAATTAATGGGCAAATTATGTGGAAGGCAGTATTCTAGACACGAAAGTCCACAACATGGAAGAACACATTTCACTAAGCTGTATTGTAAATATTGTTCATTTATCAGCTTTGTGTATAACTCTATCCTCTGATTATAAATGTTACATGGTGAAATGGACTGAGTTCCTACTACTGACTGATAAGGGGTGTGCATGGGTGAGTGTGCATGTGTGTGCATGTGCTTGTGTGTGAGAAAATGGTGAGAAATTTCAAACATATTCTTCCCCAAGGAGTAGACTAGTAATGCTGACTTAGTTCACCAAACAATGAAATGACTGTGTGGACAAGGAGGAACCTGTGGGTGATGCTCTGATATTCGTTGTTCACTTTAAGGCAAGTGTGGCGGTTTAATGCCACTTTTCTGGTGAGTGATGTCTCTTTCATCATGTCACCAGTCTAATGAGGGACTGGCAAATGGGTATAATTTAGAAGAGCATTCAGTAAAACAGGAATGTTCACCCACCATCAGGTCCATGTTTGACTTGATGCTAAACATTCACACAGACACACACACATACACACACACACACACACAGAGGCACACGCACACGTGTGCGCGCGCACACGTGCACACACACATGCGTGGGTGCACACACACACACAGACACACCTGTTCGTGCTGAGCTTCAAGGAGAAGGAACAAAAGCCCTTTACCTGTAAGCAAGTACTACAAGCGCCAGCAGGTGGCTCCCACACGTTGCTGGTTATCATCTCATGGTGCCCAGCTGCCTTAGCAAGCTGAGGTTGTTTAACGTAGTGAACTGAGCAGTAGATTTGAAAAACACAAGTTTTTGCTTTGTGACTGACTCCCCAGCTCTGTGGCATTGGGAAAGGCCCCAAGATTCTGTTGTTTCCTTATTTATAAAAGAAAAAAATCCAACAACTAACATTTGCACCTAATAACTGTGTAGGCATGCTATGCAAAAAGTACTCTTTGAATTGTAAGTTTTTATAGAAGTGTGAGTTCGTAGTGTTACCTGTCTGAATACTGTTGTTACTCTGGGCTATTTGTATGGAGTTTGTGGCTGTCAGGAGTACATCACCCAAAGGATACTGTCTGCATACCTATCAGTGATCTTAGCCTTCTTTTTTTATGGAGAAAGTTGGATGGTCCCTGGCCCTGACTTGGGAGCTCTGAAGGGACCAGGTTGTTTTGAATCAAGAAGGCCCCCTTAGCCTAAGAACAGAAAGTTGTCTCCTCAAGCCAGTCCTCAAGCCATATGATTCAACGGGGCCCAATTTCATAAGAGCTATTGCTCTGAATGGAGCCAAGTGGAAGAGGGATGATTTTTAATGCTCCCCCATTCCAAACAGTGGTAAGGTAAACTAGATATCCTTTGATAATTATAATGTTGCTAAGGATAGCTAGAGGCAGCTAGATAGGTGAACAGAATGATAGACCTGGAGGCAGACTCATCTTCCTGAGTTAAAAAATCAGATACTTAGATACTTACTGGCTGTGTAACCCTTGGGAAGTCACTTACACTTTGCTTCAGTTTCCTCATCTGTAAAACAAGCTGGGAAAGGAAATGCCAAAACTACTCTAATATCTCTGCCAAAAAAACCTAAATGGGGCCGTGAAGTTGGATACAACCAAACAATAACTACAGCAAGGCTAGCTAAGCTATGCAGATGTCTAATAAGTGAAAAAGCCTGTGATCTAACCCAGCTGTGGCATTTGGGGCAAATACGTCCACCTGTCTGGGTCTCAGAATTAGATGGTTTCTCTCATCTCCTCCAGCTCTGCTGTTTTTTGCTTCTGTGGTTTCTTGAGATGTATCCCTGTGGATACAGTATATTGTGGGACTTTACTTGTTTCTATGTGCTTTGGAGGGTTGGAGACTCTCAGAAGAGGGTCTTTATCATGTTAAAGGAAAGTTAAAAGTCTATGATGAGTTTGGACTCCCAGATTATTTGGTTTTTTTTTTAAAGTTCTTGATATTTTCTGTTTCTTACATCACCATAGTATCCCATGTTTCCTCCTTCTTCTCCAAGAGTCACCCTGTAATGCACAAGTATAGCACATAGCACAACACATCAATAAGGTACAGAAAGTCTGAAAACTGGTACAATGTGTAACATTTGTGCATATCCCACCTCCAAAGGGGTGTAGGTTGAGGGTGTCTTCTGCCATCTCTTCATTTGATTATTTGAGGCATGGTGAGTTGAAAACATGCCTTCCCTCAAGAATATAGAAGGTTCCATGTGAGGGATCCCCATCTATGACCATGCACATTAGAACCAACTAAGCCAAATAGAGCATGTTGTGGTTACTTTTGGTGCTCCAAGTGGTCCAGCACTACTTTAAGGATGGGGAGTTTTGTCAAGGTGAGTATTCCTTCCACTCCAACTTAGTTCGTGCTCATCAGGAGTTGCTATGGCTCCAAAATCCTTTGCTGTGCAACCACAATGAACCTCCATGAATCTAACCAGTCCTTGGATGGCAACTCTTGTCCTTTTCTAGTTTGGCATCAGACCTAGCAGAGTTTGAACTTCACTGACATAGTCACCAAGAAACCATACCACGAGGAGGTCCCAAAGATAGAATTTCTTGAAAGTTATTAATAAGAGATTATCAGAAAGTCATGTCTATGTAACCCTTTAGTAGTAGCTAGCGGCTATTTATATAACATTTATGTAGCACTTTTAAGATTTATGAAACTTTCCTAACAAGATCACCATGAGGTAGGTTAATGCAATGGTTTTTAGTCTCATTTTACAGATGAGAAAACAGAGGCTTAGAGGGATAGGAGGCATTTTCAGGGAGCACCGTCTCTGAAGTTAGAAGACCAGTGTTCTAACCCGTAACTGAGCGACCTCGGACAAAACTCTTAATCTCTCGCTATCTCCCTTTCTTTATTTTAGAATGAGGAGTGTGCCCTAGAAAGCTTCTGAAGTGCTTTACATGTCTTCTCCTAACATCCTCAGTCTATCTCAGGGTCACACGGTTGTGGAGCTAGAATTGCCAGAAGTGAGAAAAAAGCAGTGTATTACCAAGTCCTTCCAAGCTGATCTTCAAGTCATTTAAACAAGGGAAATTCCACCAGCCTCTTTTATGCTGAGGGAACCTTCCTCATCATTAAGACAACTCCAGTGCATACGCAGCTTACCCATAGCAGGACTTCTAGCAGAGAGACCAACTCTTCCACTTCGGTATCAACTTATTAACTAGTTAACTGTAGCCTAACTCAGAGCTTGGTGCTAAATGGCCAGACAGACCCCAACACCCTCAGCCTCCCCAAACCATTCCAACCAACTTGTCTTTTGTGAGATTTTTCCTCCAGGAAGTAAGTGGGAAAAATAGCTTGCTATCTGAGCCTTAATAGAAGGATTATTAACTGTGTGGGTTTAAAATGATTTTAATCATCTTGCTCCAATCCCCTCTTGACAGATCTGAGGAATTAGCTTTGTGTGAAATCAACTGGTCTCCATTAAACTTGCAACATTTCCTTTAAAAAAAAGCATCACTCCATTCATCCCACTCCTTGAGTGTAGGAGGCAGGGTTAGGTTGTTTTTGGAATGATGACAGAAACCATCACTTCCCACGGAAACATACCAGAATGGAAGAAGATGAAATGCCATGCATAGTACTTGCTACCTTTTGACTGTGTCCTCTAAAAGATAAATGAAACAAGTACTTTGTTTTTAGTCTTACTTTTTTTTAAACTCTGCTCATAGCTCTATTAGGACTTAGCATTGAAAGGGACCTTAAGGATATACCCGTAGAATCATAACTGTAGAACTGGAAGAGATCTAAGAGTTCAGCTAATCCAACCTTCTCATTCTCACAAATAAAGATGATTGAGTGACTTGCCCAAGATCACACAGTAAGGATGTAGTAAGGATGCCAGGTCTTATGCCAAACTAGAAAAGGACAAGAGTTGCCATCCAAGGACTGGTGAGATTCATGGAGGTTCATTGTGGTTGCACAGCAAAGAATTTTGGAGCCATAGCAACTCCTGTAGAGCATGAACTAAATTGTGGTGGAGGGAACACTTACCTTGACAAAACTCCCCATTTTTAAGTATAGTGAGTAAGTGTAGTAAGCTTTACAGGTGGGATCATCTAGTCCATCTGTCTTATTTTATAGATGTCTCACAATGAGCCTCTGAATAGGACTCAACCCCATTTGTCAGATTCCATAACAGTGCTTTAACGTTGTTATTTCTTATGAATCCCAAATGAACTTAACCTCAGATAGGTGACATTGTATTTTGACCATGTCCTTATAGAGTCAGCATCAAGACTTGGACTTGATGTACCCCATTAAGTGACAGAATGAGAGGGGCTTGGCTGTGTTGTCCCTGTCCAGAGAACGTAGTAATGACCTGCAGCTTCCATCGCCTCACTACCTTCTCTGGCATTTCCAGTCGCATTCCCAACCTTGGTTCTCTGTAGCATTCCCAGTTCTACTTTTATTTGTTTACTTCAATATCCTAACCTCAAACTGGCCCTCAACCTTGATGCCCTGTAAGTCCTTGGCATGGTACCTCTCCCGCTAATTCTCCTGGGCAGACTGCTATATTTGTGATTACTAATTCCATTTTTCACCTCAGTACTTTGTCCCGTTCCCCACTGAAGGAACATCAGTTCCCTCTTCTCCACTCATTTGGGCATCACTCTAGTTCAGAATTTCATTGTCCCTTGACCCTAAGGCTGTCCTTGTAGTCTCCTGTTTGATCTTCCTACCTCGTCTCTCCTTTCTCCACATTGCCAAAATCAAGTCTCTCCTTTCTCCACATAGCTGACAAATTAATATTCCCAAAGCATGGGCCTGACCATGTCACAGCCTTGCTCCAGAAGCTTTAGTGGCTGCGCATTGCCTCCAGGACAAGACCCAAACTCCTCTGAGTGGCATTTAAAGCCCGTCACCAGTTTAGTTCCAACCTATGTTTGCAGACTAATTTCACCTTGTTCTCCTCCATGCACTCCCATGTGTTCTTCTCCATATCTGATATTGTTTCTCACCTCCATCACTGGAGTGTAGTCCCCACTCACCTCTGCATCATCAGATTTTAGCTTCATTCTAAGCTCAGCTAAAGTGTTACCTTCCCACTGAGGTCTTTCTCAAAATCAACTTTTGTTTACTTTGTATTGGCTTTATGTGAGTAGGGACCCAGTGATAGAAGATCATCTGAAATACCAGCCTAGCTAATCTTAGAGCAGCTCATCACCAAAAGAATGCCAACCAGGCAATAAATTGTTTTTGGCCATGATAACTCTTGAGAATTACCTAAGAGTCATTTGAGAGGTGGAAGCGACCTCAGCAGCCATGTAGGCCAATTCACAGGTGAAAGGAATCTACACTTGTTGTTTGTTCTTCGTTTTCAAAGAGGACCAATGACATCATGCGATGATGTCTTGACTTAACTGTGAATTTGATTTGAGTGAGACACAGTTGCATGGTCATCAGCCTCATTTTCTCTTCTTGAGTCATCAAAGTCCAGTGGCAGGACAAGAGTCAAGATGACTGGCAATGACCCAGGATGCACTGGATGACCTTGGCATCTTCAGTGTCTGATCAAGCTCTAAGTGGTCATCTATAGCGAGGCTTTGCTCTCCATTAGTAGATAGAATATATGAAATAATGAAGTGATAGATCATTCTAGGTACTGGGTAAGAATTATATATTTGTAGCACATGTCAGGTCATAAAGCATTTTACTACTAGAAGCAGTAGTAGTAATAATAATAGCTTACGTTAATGTAGGGGCTTAGAGTTTATAGAAACCTTTTTACATATATTGTCTCATTTAATCATCACCACATCCCTGTCATATGAACTCTTAGTTAAAATGATTAATGAGTAGTTTAATAAAACATTATAGCAGCAGTCACAAGGAAGCACAGGACTCATAGAATCTTGGAGTTGGAAGGGACTTTAGAGGATGTTTTGTCCAAATACTAAAGTTATGGCTGAACAGAGAGTGGCAAGAGAGAAAAATCTTCCCTTTTGACTTTCAGGTAGAGTTTAAAGTTCAGAGCCTGGAAGTGAAGGCCCACCGTGCCTCTCTCTGTAACCATATCCTGTACTCATGTAATAATGTGTAATTTAGTCATCTTTTGGTGTTTCATTTCCTTACTGGAATGTGAGTTCCATGAGGCCAGGGATTTACATAAACTTTATACCCCCAATATGAGGTTCTGTGTCCAGTCGTGTTTAATAAATATCAAATTGTTGACATTGAACAGAGTTAGTGTGGTATGATAGGAGTGTTTGAGCTAAAGTTAGGAGCGGCCGGGGTTCAAATCCCAGCTTTAAAGGTTATATGTTGTGTAATTGCTCACTCAAGTCACAGGATCATAGTGGACCCCAAGCAGTCAGCCAAATATCCTAGTGCTGCTGAACCAGATTAAACGTCTGACAAAATAAATAAAAATATAATACAAGGTAGACGATGTTCTTTTGTAGATTTCTAAGGTTCTGTAGGGATCTGTTTGTGGTATCACTGACCTAGTCCAAGCTCCTCATTTTACATTTGAAGAAACAGAGCCTCAGACAGATCTTCTGACTCCAAATCCATCGTGATTTCCATTATACCATTGCTGCTTTCCTCCATCTCACTTCTGGGAGCCTTAGTTTCCTCATTTGTAAAATGGGCATAATGACTCGTGTATTACTTTGCCTCATATAGTTATAATGAAAAAAGTGCTAGAGAAATGTTAGTCCTTGTTACAAAAAGCAAGAGCGAATTAGAGTCCCTTTATCTATTTATTCATTTCCAGACACCACTGTCACACTGTTCGAGATGAGTTTTGGCCCCCACTAAGGAGTTAATCCAGGTCTATTGCAGAGGCTGCTTAGCAAATCAATATGGGCTTGCTCTGATTAGCCCAAGATGGATGTTTGGGAACTGCAGGGAACAGGAACTAAGGCTGTCAGACAGAATTGATCTCATTTGCAGAAGGACACATTAATCATTGTGTACTTGGACAAGAGAAGGGTGCAGGATACACCCAGCAAAGTCTTTCAGCACGTTTAATCACCCCAACACACAGAATCACACTGTGTCACCCCACCACACAGAACCACCAAAGCCCAGTTAGGTACATATAAAAGATGGTTTGTTTTTGCAGCTTCGTCTTTTACATTATAATCTGAATTAAAAACCAGGTGATTTCTATCTTTCCACCCAGTTTCCAGAATCTCATTAATTTTAGAACCGGAAGGAGCTTCAAATACTTTCTAATCCAATCCATCCTTGAACACAAATCTTCTCTAGAGTCTTCTTATCTCAGCCATGTTGGAAATGCAGCCATCACTCACAGGCTTGATCCCACTTCAGACTGGAACCAAAGCTTTGTCTGTTGTACTTCCAAACTGGGATGGTTTGCCTGTCCTTAGGTGGTCTGGTGGCTCCCCACTCCCATGGACTCATCATATTGGTGCTGGAGTTGTAGATATCAGAATGGCTTTAGGCCTACCATAGCTTAGAACCCCCAGCCTTATCCTCTCCAGGATTATAGCCTTGAACTGCCATTCTGGCTTTTCCATAAGGGATTATGACAGAACAAGGAAGTAGCACCTGCATTCTTCTCAGTAGAAACCAACTTCAAACCTAGGTAAAGATTCAAATGAAAAAAGAATTCTCAGATATGAAGAACCAGATTTCAGTTAATTCTGAATCATAAGGCTATTTGAAAGATTTGGTTCTAGAAAGAACTTTAGTGATCACATGGTATAACACCCTCATTTTCTAGAGGAGCACAATGAGACTGTGGAGACTGAGCATCATATGACGTGGATGTTATCGTTCAGTCATTTCAGTTGTGTCCAACTCTTTTCGACCCCATTTGGGGTTTTCTTAGCAAAGATACTGAAGTGGTTTGCCATGTCCTTCACCAGCTCACTTTATGTCATTTGGTTCTCTCTCCCCATGAACATCCAAGGTATCAGAGAATGAGTTTTTTAGACCCTACCTTGGCAACTCTCGCAGATTGTATCAGTGCAGGGAGTGTTCATTCTCATGAAATCTTGGATCTCTCAAAGAATCAAAGTAGGCCAAGAGATTACCAGCAAAGGTAAGAGAGGCAGCCAAGGCAAGGTGAAAAGATCACTGGACTAGAATCAGGAGCTCCTGACTCTACCACTTAGTAACTAGGTAATTTGAGCAAGCCCCTTAACCTTCTATGTCTGTAGGGATTAACTGACCTCTAAAGTCTGATACTGTATTGTTTAATGTCCACTCTAGTTCTAATATTCAGCATCCCAAGTTACCTTCTAGGCATGCCATTCTATGGGAGTTTTTTTTTGCATTCATATTTATTTTAAAATAAAATTTTTTTGATATCTTTTCTTTTTATATCACCTATATTTCTCCTCTCCCTTTCTCAGGTAGTAATCCTTTATGACAAAGAATAAAATGGAAGGGGGAAAACAGTTTAGCAAGATTAATACCACTTTGAAAATGGGTGACATTATTTGCAGTGTTCTACACCCATAGTGGAGCAGCTAGGTGGTACAATGGGCCTTTGAGTCAGAAAGATCGGAGCTCAAATCTGGCTTCATACACTTAACTAGTTGTGGGATCCTGGGCAAGTCACTTAACTAACCCCTGTTTGCCTCAGCTCCTCATCTGTAAGACAAGGCGCACCAAGGAGGAAATGGCAAACTCCTTTGGTATCTTTGCCAAGAAAATCCCATCAACTTTTGACCATGGGGTCTTGTAGATGACTGAATGACTCAACAACAGTAACAGCAAACACCCATAGTCCTCCACCTCTGCAGGGAAGGTATAGAAGCACCTTTTCCTAATCCTCCTTTGAAGAGGTGGGAAGTCAACTGATGTGGATCATTGAATATTCAGGGTGGTACAAAAGTCTTAATGTGGTCTTAAGATACTAGTTCTTTAAACTAAAAGCTTAAAAGCCACAAAGCTAATGGCTTAAAACCACTCTAAGATTATCTGTACACTTGGACCATCTCTGTGAATTACTGTCATTTTAATCCCATGCATTGTTAATTAGCAGTTGATTTATTCTAAGCTCCTATAGAATAGGAAGCATTTCCTGTTCCATCTTCCAGCTTCATACATAGCGGACACATGGTAAACTTCATGAATGAATGAATGAATTCTGGAAACAGTGACAGGAATATTAGTCAAGAAAGACATACGAATGAAAGCATTGTGACTTGAGGGCCTGGGACGCTGGCACAGTCACAAATTGGGCAAACTTCATAAGAGGAAGATGGTGAACCCCACATTTGGTCTAGGGATCCCCAGATACAACTAGAAGTAGGTTTAACAACATTGTCTGCATTGGTCATTTTCTGACCAGTTTGGAGGCTGAAGACTAAGAGCATCATCCATTATATCTGCAGCCCAATATTTCACATTATCACAAACTTTCAGAGATAGAAAAGACTTTTTCAGAAGCGACAATCCCCACTGTGATACTCCATCAATTGTATATGAATAAAGATTGGATCTCTGATGCCATGGAACTCCCAGATGAGAAAACTCTAACCCCCAAATTCTTAACCTGGGGTTTGTGAACTTTTTGTTTTAAAATATTTTTATGACGATTTTGATATACTGGTTTCCTTTGTAAAATCCTACATGTTTTATTTTATGTATGTAAAAATCATTAGTCTGAGAAGGGATCCGTAGGCATTCCCAGACTTCCAAAGGGATCCATGACAATAAAAAAGATTAAGAGCCTTCTTTGCAATGTTAGTCTTAGGGAGTTGCCTAGAAGACTGGGAGGTTAAGTTGCTTGGCCCAGGGTCACACAGTCAGAATGTGTCAGAAGAGGGACTTGAACCCAAGTTTTTCTGGCCCTACAGCTCTAAGTTCTCTAGCTATCATGCCACTCGACCTCCCTATCATTTATGTACTTTAGACTAATTGCTAGTAAAGATTTGAAGATCCCCATTATATTTCTGGTGGTTCAGTGGATAGAGCATTGAGCTTGGAACCAGGAACAGTCATCTTAATGATTTCAAGTACAGTCTCAGATACTCAGTAGCTGTGTGACCCTGGGCAAGTCACTTAACCCTGATTGCCTCAGTTTCCTCATCTGTAAAATGAGCTGGAGAAGGAGATAGCAAGCCACTCCAGTTCCTTTGCCAAGAAAACCCCAAAGGGGGGTCACAAAGATTTGGATATGACTGAAATGGAAAAAAAACATTATTTTTCTGGGTAATCTAAAGGGGAGCAGAGTTAAACACATAGTGATTACAGATAGAAAAGGATCCTCACCTCGTTGGGTTAGGGAAGCATCCTCATGTTGGCAAGACCAAACCAAGGGCTGGTGAGAGCATGTACAATCAGGACTCTGGACAGTTCCCCAACTAAACTGTCTTCCTTCTCCCTCCAGTGTCATCATGACCGGTGCCTACAATAATTTCTTCAGAATGTTTGACCGGAACACCAAGCGTGATGTCACCCTGGAGGCCTCTAGGGAAAGCAGCAAGCCCAGAGCCATCCTCAAGCCCCGCCGCGTCTGTGTGGGTGGCAAACGCCGGAAAGATGACATCAGCGTAGACAGCTTGGACTTTACCAAGAAGATACTTCACACAGCCTGGCATCCCGCCGAGAACATCATTGCCATCGCAGCGACAAACAATCTTTACATATTCCAGGATAAAGTGAACTCCGAGATGCACTAGGTTTATCAATAATCCTCTGTATTTATCAACCAGCCTTTTGCAGATGGTACGAGATGACCGTCGGAGAGAGAAACAGAGAAAAAGAAAAGTGGTCGTGGTGGTGGAATTTGTCCTTCTCTGTCCCAGCTTCCCACCGCCACCTCACCTTCCCAACCCTCCCTCCCCCCCACCCCAAATTCCCCAAGATGATGATGATGATGGCCATTTAATAAAACAGAAACCCAGGATTCACTGTAACTAAGGGGCAAAAGGCACTCCAGCAAGGTGACACGCTTGTCAGTTTTTTAACAATTAGGGTCCATTATACACTCTCTTCCTAGGTCTTTAGTGTTTACCACATTATTAGAGCTTTTTTACATCCACAAGTTAAGTTTCCACTTCAAGCTTCTCTCAGCACTTTGGTTTCTATACAGATTTAGCATGAGTGATGGAGAGACATCCCTTCATCACCATGGCTGTGGAGACAGCTGGTGAACCTGAGACCAGCTCTTAAGGTTGACCAGGAAAGAGAACCCAGGTTCAAACATTGGCCTTGCTATTTATTTGCTCTGTGACCTTGGGCAAGTCACTTTTTGAGGGGTGGGTGGGCTCAGTTTCTTCCTCTGTAAAATGGAAGTTCAACCGAATGATCTCTAGGTTCTTTCCAGGTCTTATTGCTTCAGACTAACATTCATTCTCCCTTTTTCTCCCACCTACCTCCCTCACATCAGAAAGCAACTCCACAAACATATTTGCCAAGTTCAGTTTTACTTCTCTTCCTTAAATAATCCAAGTTTATTTCAGTTTCTAGAGGGAAAGAAAAATGGTGACTCATGTGACTGCTAGCAGTCCCTGAGACCTGACTTTAAGGTGACTTTTTTCATCTCTGTAGGACATTTTTATGTATCCTGGGAGAGACAGAAGCAAATTTAATTTGACTTATGTCATACAGATCTCAGAAGGTAGGAAGTGGCTTGTTAAAAAGCATCGTCTTCCATGGCTGGTACAAGGAGTGGAGGAAAGAACCCTGGATTGGGAGAGAAATGACCTGGGTTAGATACTACCTCTGGTGTTTGTTTTCTTGGGCGAGTCATCCCATCTCCCTGAGCCTTAGTTTCCTCAGTGTGCAAAATGATGTGGTTGGACATAAAGATCCCTAGGGTCTCTTCCTTCTGTAAATGGGATTTTAGGATTGGAAGGGTTCTTGAAGATCATCTAGTTCCATTTTCCAGATGAAGAAAATAAGGCCCAAGGAAGGAAAGGAACTTGCTCAGTGAGGTCACATGAAGGTAGTCAGGGGCAGAGTTGGCATTCTCACTCAGGTCCTCTGTCTCTGAAGCCAGTGCTTGCTCATTGTCCCCACACCATGCTGCCTATGATCCCAAGTTTGCTCTGCCATGTTTAAGGGTTATGAATTTTGCCCTCTGTGTGCATGTGCAGCTCATGACTCAATGGCTCATGTCCTTGGATGATTGAGCTGACTCTAAAAATTAAAATAAAAAGCCCATTTAAAATCTTTTTGGGGGTGGTGGTGGAGGGGAATAATTAACACAACTGGGCCAAGAAAACAAATGGCAGATTTCTTGTCCTTTAAGGGTATTTTACTGCACATATGGAGTTGAGAGCTCTAACTCTCCCAAAGTCAGCAAACACATTTGCAAACTGTGGTTGAGACAGATCACTGATTTCATGAGCCCATCTGTGTCTTAAAGAAAAACTCATCAGTCCCTTGAGAAAGTCCACATTCACCATTCCCCCCATTAGCAAACAGACAGTGAAATGATCCTGCAGCATTTTGTATTTTGATTTAGAAAGCAGAGAAATGTGACCACAGCTTACAGAGATTACCAACAGGATCCAACTTTTTTTATAATGATGTCTTGACATGACCCAGAAATATTGTCCAACTGAAGTTTTCTCGACCAATAACTATTTTTGTGTATTTAAAAGCACAAACGCATGTGCACCCACTTCCAGCCATACTATACAGACACTCTGAAATGTGTACGTTAACTTTTTTTTAAAGAATCAAAGGGAATGAGGAATGTTTGTTTATAAATCACTGTATACTCTAAATGACTTGGACAGTATTATATGTACATATTTATTCTAATTAAATTTAACAATCAGAGGGTTGGTTTGGGCTTGGTTTTGATTTTGGTTTTGTTTTCCTTGTAAAAAGGTTTAAGAATGTGGTAAATTGTATAGAAATCTTGTTAGATCTAAACTAAAGCTTTGAGGGTCTCACACAATTATTTGGACATTTTTCCATTTCCCCATTTCCCCTTTTGGCTCAAATGGCTAACAGCTCTTACTTGCATTTACTAAAAATACTGTCAAACCATATACTTAACTTTCAACATCTTCAAAGTATGAGTCTATAGATAAGGTATTATAAAGCAGGTCTTAACACAACAGTTATCATTTGAATTTCTTGTACCTTAATTCCGTTTTTAAAATTTAGGTACAAAAAAAAGCTCTTCTTTGAAGGAAAATGTGTCTCTGGAACTCTGGGAAATTCCTAATTTCCAGACAGAAGCATGCTCTCATCATGAGTCAAGTGCAGAAAATGTTATAGGAGGGAAAAGAACTAGAGAAAAAATTAAGGACCAGTATGTTATTCATAAACTTTGCATTCTTACTGTGATTCAATTTTCTGGTCTTCTTGAATGTATGAGAGGTAACATTGTCATTGTGAGGGTTTTTTGTTTATTTTCTGATTTTTTTTCCATTTTTTTTAAAACAACTTTCTTTGGGGATTAAGCTTTCGGTGGTGTAGAGTAAGTGGTGGTAACGTTGGTCAAGCTGATTGTTCTGAAAGCTGTAGTTCATGGCTGCATTTTTTTCTTTGTGTTTCACAAACTAGCTAACTGTTGTTGGATAAAAATATAAATATGTTAATACCAGCTTTTTCCAATAAAAGGACAACAAAAATGACAGACGTAAAAGGCTCGAAAGTGTTCTTTCTGTCTGAAGATGGTATGGGAAGAGCTAAGGATTCAATTCAATTTCATTCATCCAACAAACATTATCTGCTCCATGCTAGGCACTGTGCTTGATACTGAGGATATAGACCAAAAAAAAAAAAAAAATAGAGCCTTTTCTCGAAGAGCTTATATTCATTTGTCTGATTTAGCCTAGCAACCCAATTAATGAATGCTACTGTCTGGAGGGGTTTTCTGGAGAAGTGTCCCTGACATGGGCACCAGCCTTCCTTCCTTTCTGAGAGCACCTAAAAGCTCACTTAGTGAGCTGAAAGCACCTGTGAGTTATCCCAGGCTTCTGAGCTAGTTTAATAATGTTTTTAGGAGGGAGAGCAAGAATGTCTGGTTAAACCTCTGGCAGAGAAGGACAGTTCTGGGAAATCCAGTTACCTGATGACTTCCTGTATGTATGTCTCTATCTGGGTTTATGTTGTGTGTGTGTGTGACTGGAAACAGCCTCATAAAATAGGCTACATTACAAGCCATTAAAGATTTGTACATGCAAGGGACTAGAATTATCATACACCAAAGGGCTTGGCCACTGATCACAAAGTCGCTGATAAGGTCTTCTGAATACTTCCCTATTCTGAAACTCAAAGAGTTTCAAGGAGTCTTGAGATCAGAGGCCAAGAGATGCTGACAGCCTGGATTTTGACATAGTGCTGGCTAAGGTCTTTCTGAATATAGTAGCATGAGACCAGGGGTGGAGGAAATGCAGAGTTTAGTCAGGGAGTGAGGTGAACACAGGAGGATTAGACCAGAGGCAAATATCTTACACAATGTTATACAAATGATGAGTTCCTTAGAAAAAAGAAAAGTGAAGTGTGAAGTCTGCAGGAGGGTGATTATTACTGAACTGAGAGGATCAAAGAAGGTTTTAGGAAGATATTGTATTAGAGTTGGATTGTGAAGAATGGGTAGGAATTTAGTAGCTGACTGAGATGGAGAGGGGGAAGGGCATACCAGACAAGGAATGATGAGGGGGCATAGGGACGAAGGGAGAGGGAAAAGAGAGAGAGAGAGAGAGAGAAAAGAAAGGCTGTTCTGTTGACAGACAGCAGTATCATTCAAAGCTTTGCCCTAATTTGTTACACTTAGTGAGCTGAAAGCACCTGTGAGTTTAGAATGTTTTCTCTAATGATTTGACATGGTGGAAGAAAATCATCCAGAATGGGAAGCAGCTGTGTTAATGGTGGCCATCCTGGAAGTTTAGTAATCCTAACCCCGACTCAGTACTGTCAGTAACCAACCATTTGGAAGGTCACTTTCACCTTGTTGCTCTTAATTGGCTTCATGTTTTTCCACCTGTATGCACTTTACCTCCTGTTCTAGATGAAAAACGATGAAAAGAAAAATTGCTTCCATATGTGCAGGAATTTATGGTTCCCAAATATTTTCTAGCTTAGTAGGAAAAGAACTGGATTTGGAATCAGGGGACTTGGATTCAAATTCCTGTTCTGATATTTATTAATTACGGTATTTTGGCTAAGTCACACCTTCTTTCCAGACTTCTATTTTTTATCTGTAAAATGAGAGGATCTCTAAGACTTCTTCTTGTTCTAAATCCTGATACAATGTGGCAATTAAAAAGATTTGTGAGACAGAATTTCTGGGTAATTTAATCATTTTATTAATAATGCCAGCACATTTGTTAATAAAAGGACAGTCATTTGGCTGTCTCTCTTAGACCAAACACAATCATGGCAGCAGGCTCACAG
Organism: Notamacropus eugenii; assembly: GCF_028372415.1. NCBI lineage: Eukaryota > Metazoa > Chordata > Mammalia > Diprotodontia > Macropodidae > Notamacropus > Notamacropus eugenii. The sequence goes on from NC_092877.1 coordinate 59,625,287, forward strand.
TTTATATACCCTTTTAAAGAGTAGGTGTTCCCTCAAAAGAGATCAGTCTAACAATTCACAAAAGAAAAACCCAGTGGATAAAGAATCTAAAGAATCTAGATAGTGACATTCAGCTGGACAGGTAGCCCATCTGGGCCAATGGTAAAAATGTAGGGAGATGTTGTAGGTGGTCCATGAGCTGTGCCCAGATTGTACTGCATTTGGGAAAAACTGTGGGGTGCTTTCAATGTTCTTAAGGTGCTCTATCTCCCCCACCTCACCCTCCCCACATACCACCACCACCACCATAATCCAATATCTCTTCAATATCAGCATTTTCTTAGTGATACAAATCATGGGTCTTGTAAAACAAGAGTGAAGAAAGGAGATAGTTGGGGAAGGCATCTGAGTGATATGTGATGAGAAAGAGGGATGAGAAGCATCTCTTGGTGAATGGTATCCTTTTCTTTTTTAAATTTTCAGCAAAGCAAGGTTCATAGCTGAGGGAGTAAGGAAAGGGGAGCCATGTGAAGTTTGAGAGGGAATTAAAAAGTTTGAAAATGCTATTGTGGTGAGTGGAATAGTAAGTTAATTGGGAAGATACAGGAAGATTGTCTTGCCCAAGCAAGGGCCCAGGTGAGATAATGTAAATTTGTAGCGGATCCAGTAAACCCTACTTGGTGGTATTCTCCAGTTCCATTCAAAAGCATGCACATAGGAGTAAAAGCAACAGTTGTAGGGGGAGCAATTCAAAGTTGGGACTTGGCAGGGCATGACTGTTAATGAGATAAGGAGAAGGGACTCATGATAGAGGATAGTGCAGTGTATATTTGAACTGGTTCACTGAACAGTCAAGATGAGGAAGGGAGAAGAATGTAGCTAGTATAGGGGTGATGGAAAAGGACTGAAGAATTGAGGGACTGGAGTTCCCAATGAAGATGAACAGGATCACAAATTGTAAGGCAGAGGGAAAGATGGGATGATAAAAGGTTAAAATCAGACAAAGGCATTTCCAAGTTCATGACCATAAATGTGAATCATGCATAGGTAATAGCAGGATCAAGAGTGTGACCATCTCCAAGTATAGCCACGGTAAAGTGGAGGAATAGGTCATGGGAAATGAGTAAGATGATGAACTAGGGAGGTAGGGTATTTGAGGGAGGATCCATATATATGTGTTAGAAATGCGCAAGCATGAAATAGGATTTGAAAGTAATTCCTTTGGCTCCACCAGGAGCCAACATAATGCCCCAGAAACTGTATAAAATGAACTCTGTCTCTTTCTTTCCCCCAGGGTATCATCCCATCTCTTTATGGGTATAAAGAGACCGTCTCAAATGCAACCTTCTCCATGAAGTTTTCCCTGTCCCATAACATCTTCCACTAAATTATAAGCTCCATAAGGCCAAAAACTATCTGTCTCTCATCTACATGTTGCACATATTCTACTGCTGAACACAGCAGGTGTTTAATATTTGTTGAAATGATTACCAAATTCTGAACGCCTTATCAGAGGAATAAAAAGATCTCCAATTTGCTCATAGATTTGCCTCCAGAGTTAACCCCATTTGTCATCTTAGATGAAATAAAAACAGAGGTATATTTTATTAATTTTTTTCATCTTGATAGCTTCATGTGAGTAAAGCTCATTTTCTTGCAAATAAAGAGAACTCTATGTTCTATGCAATATTTTTTTTTTGCTCCAGTTTCTGATGTTTTAAACTGCACGTTAATTACAGGATTGAGAACACACCAGTTTGGTCAGAGTGACCTGGAGGAAAATTGTTGCTTAATGAGAGAAGTTAAGTGTTTCAAGGAAGCAGTGTCACTTTCCTTTTCTGGACCTCATGTCCTCATCTGTAAAATGGGGATAACTGAACTTGATGTAAGGGTCCTCCCAGCTCTAGCATCCTCTAAGACCTTTTCTTTCCCATACGATGTTCTCTGAACCTATTCTAAGCTTTACTCTGACTTTCTGCTGGATCCCTTTAATCATGTGTTTTTGGTCAGAAGATAAATGTGATTATAGTGTCAAAATAATATTTATCCAGGTGTATGATGAATCTGCATAGATAATAATGCACATGAAATCGCATTAACCAATTTAGCTTCAGAAGACTGAGAAATTGTTGGTCGCTCTTAACCTAATCCACCAGTTCTGTGGGCAGGGACATTTTCAGAAATAATTGAACTTGACATCATCCTCATTCAAAAGAACTGAGTCATGAGTGTTAGGACTTCTTCAGGGAAAAAATGTCATTTGGGCAACAGGAAGAAATGTGGGGCTCATTTTGGAAGTGCTGTTAAAAAGAATTCAGGGTGTAAGGCATTCAGAGGGACTGGGATGATTATAAAACCTCTTTTTCACTTGGAGCTTGGGTATTTTATGGACTTTGAATATTATTTAATAATAATAATGATGGTAATTCCCAGTTCTATGGTTCCTTCTCATATGAACCCCGTGGGGTATGTGATGCAAGCATAATTATTCACATTTTTCAGATGAGAGAACTAGAGTATAGAGATTAAGTGGCATTTCCTTATATGCCAAATCTGGTAAATTGATTGACTAGGAGGAGGGCAAGCAGATGTGACAGGAGCCATCAGACATAGATCTCCTAAAGTGTTCTTCCCCAGGTAAACAACTGGAACTAACTGTATAATAAACTTGCCCTCATACTGTAATCCAGGCCCAGAGAGGCATTGGAGCCAGCTCAAAATGTCAGGAGAACCAGTTGTTAAATTTTAAACATGAGCATGGACACCTTGGAAATCCATCAACATTACAAATTAGGGTTTGGTTCGTTGCTTTGGTGATTGTCTAGATTTAAGAAAGAGATTGAGAGAATATTCACAATGCAGATTAACTGTGGGTAAACTGTGGGTACATTTTTCAGAGAGCCAGTTGAACTTTTCATGGCCCTCCCATGGCCATATCTGCTCTAAAAGCTTTGTCATTGTGGGCTCATTTTAGCTCCAGGGTTCAACTTTACTGTGTGTGTGTGTGTGTGTATGTGTATGTGTGTGTGTGTGTATGTGTGTGTGTGTGTGTGTGTGTGTGTGTGTGTGTGTGTGTGTGTGTGTGTTTAAATCATCTTTCCGTGATCATTGGGCAACTGCCCTTTGCAGTCAACTTTACCAGACAAACTCAGTTCAGATCCTTTGGACACTTAGTATTGGTATGACCATAGGAAAGTCATTCAATCCGAGTCTGTAAAGTGCAAATATTTTACATCCTTGACACATTCCGGGCTTCCTGCATACTCTGGATCCGGTGTTTCTAGAAAATATGGCAACTCAAGAAGACAAGTTCAGGTGGCCCCTTAACAACAGATAGTACTTTCCTTCCTGCTTTGAGGGGCTATGATGAGGAAAACACTCAGTGGTGAGGTAATTAGAGCCATTATCATTTCCTCTCTCTAGAAAGGCTTTAATATACATTTGTAGGATTTATTTACCAATTGGTACCAGCATAAATTTGATTCAACAAATATTCACTAATATTATTGATTATTCATGTATGATTATATAATATTACTAATGATTAAATAGTAATATACAACTATTAATAATTAATCATATAAATATGAATATATACATTGCCTATTATATGATTATTTACTTAATATAATTAATTCATATTCAATATTTATTCATAATAAATATTATTTACGTGGCAAGCGTCAAATTTGACTCTGGAAATACAAAGATGAAAAATGGTATAATCTTTGTTCCCAGGAAGATTATGGTCTGGGGCAGGGGAAAGGGGGATATAGATATGACATGGAAAAAGGTAAGTGCCATATACGGCAGATTTTACATCAGTAATAGCTCATACTTAGAGATTTAAATTTAGGGTTTGCACATCCTGTTATGTACATGATTTCTGATCCATACAACCCTGTGAGATGGGTGCTGCTATTGTCTTCATTTTACAAATGTGTAAACTGAGGTTCAAGGAAACAATGTGACTTATGCAGGAATATATAGTAAATGACTAAGGTAGGATTCAAACCCAGGTTTTCAGGCTCCAAAACCATGATTCTGGGTAATATATCATGATTCTAGACAAAGTGCTCTAGGAAAAACTGAGGCAAGGGAAAAATATATTTAGTTAAGAAGAGCAGGGAAAGCTTCATGAAGAAGGTGGCCCATAAGCTAAAGGGAAGAAAAAAGGTAGAAGAGGAGAAGGAGTCCATTCCAAGCATGGGGAAAGGCAGGAGAATGCAGAGAGACAAGAGATAGAGGGAATTTCAGAAAAACAACTCCTAATCCAGCTTGGCTAGAGCTGGAAGGGACATTAAATGTCACCTAGACCAAGGGAAATTGAGGCCTAGAGAGGCTGAGAGACTTGCCCAAGGTCACACTCTATGTTGCTAGTTCTATCCAAGGTATGAGAAACAATATGGTGTTGTAAAGGGTGTTGGGTTCCAAGCCAGGAAAATTCATGTTCAAATACTGATTCTGATGCTTACTACCTGTATGATTATAAGCAAGTCACTTAGCTTGTCTGAGCCTCAGTTTCCCCATTTGTAAGATGGAAATAGAACCTCATTACCTACATCAGAGCTGTGAGGCTCAAATGAATTAACATGACAAGTGTTTCACATACTTCAAACCACCATGTAAATATGGCTTCATGATTAGGGCAGGGTGTCCTGGAGACCTCACCCTCTAGCTTTGTGAGCCTGCTACAGAGAAATCTGCTGTGCATGTTCCTATGCATCTGCTCCCTCTCACTCACTGGCTCTCTATTACTTACCCAGCTACAGCTTTGTTTTGGATAGAACAGGGTCAAATGAAGAGTTTGGAAGGATGTGATGACTTGAACACATAGTCACTTCTGTTATAATGTTTGTTTCAAAAGTGCAGATTTGTTCCAACAAGATTGACTCATTAGGGAATGTTTTTAGCAGAACCCAAATTTCAACTTGTCTCACGCCTGACTTCTTATCCACAAAACAGCACCATTTTACAATAACCTGCAAATCATGACTTTTCTGATGCCCATTTCATAAGCAAACTTCAGGTGTTTGTCAAGGTACAGTGCCAGTAAGCTAGGAGGATAATATATTAGCAGGAGGAACTGTAGAAGCCATGGCCACCTTGCTTGAGACTTCGCCAGCCCCGTCTGTGGGAAAGAGGGCACAGGCTAAGCAGCCTTGGATCCTGCCACGATTTACTGTGGTATTTATAAATTTCTTAATCATGACATATACAAAACTGTGCCATCTTTTTAAACTCAGTCCCTACCTTTTTCTGTGTGTCCATGAGAAAGTTTTTGAGCGTTATGCTCCTTCCTACCCCAAATTTTTCCATAAACCTTGTGGGTTTTATTATTTTTTATTGTTGTGTGATTTTTGCATAGCAAAGTGTCTTTGGGGAATGCATACCTTTGTGTTGATAGCAGAATTAAATGTATTTGGAGACAGAGAGGAAGAAGTCATGACAAAGAGCCTAGGATGGCCTGATGATAGTTGGCATTTCTGAAGTCTAAGTTACATTATTACTAAATCATGGCATTTTTGAAACACCAAAGAAATATTTACAAGCAAAAGAATCATTGCAGAGATATCAACATGTGATTACAGATAATTAGAAGTATGGTTAGGACCGAGACAACCATGCAAAAGGAAGAGTGAAGGGGAATGCGTAATTCAGAGACTTAGAGATACTGACAAGTTGTTATAGGTATTTTGTATATTGAAATTCATTTATTCAAGTGTAAATAGTTGTCAAGCAAGTTTAGTACTATTGATGTTTAATCTTATTTATAATACATCATTTTCAAGTGTGTACAAGAAATGTGGAACTGAGCCGTTGCATCATTGAATTTTCATAGATTTTGGGGAGGGGGGAAGCAGTATGATTGTAGTACAGCGGAAGGGTTTTGAGACTAGGGTCAGAGGACCTGGGTTCAAATCTTGTCAGCTATTTACTGTTTGACTTTAGGCAAGATTGTTTAACCTCTCAATTTTCTTGCTTGTAAAATCATGTAGGGCAATTCTTTCATCTTGCAAATGAGAAAATCTCAATCTTGTGATTTAGAGCTGGAAGAGACCTTAGAGGTCATCTGGGCCAATTCTCTTATTTTACAAATGAGGCAACTGAGACTCACAGAGGTAAAATTAATTGCCCAAGTTCACACACTTGATATAGATGAGATTTCTAGTTCTCTTATCATGGCATAAGGCATCTTCTCTTATCACTTACTAAATGTACCCTAGCTTAATTCATCCCTCATTCCTACGTTCACCTCCCATCTAATGGTTCTCCATAATTTTCCATTTTCCAGTTCCATCCTTACTTTTTTTTTTTTAAAGCCTAGAAGGCTTTTTTTGCAAGCACATCCCATGCCAGCCCAGTTTTGGGATCCATCTATCTTGAAACAGAGGTCATCTATTTTTTTGAAATCCACTAAAGAGGAAGCCTTCCATTTTCTAAGAGGGGAGGGAGAGTGTTTGGCATTCTACCTACACATTTCTTTTAATCACTAACTTTCTGAGTCATTGCCCCCCTCCCACGAGAGAAACAGGAAAGTTCTAACAAAAGTGATAACACTTTCCCATCAGTTTTCAAATAGGACTCATTCTCCCCACAATTCACAGAGAAACAAACTGTTCTTTACCAGCTAGTGGAGAGGAGGAGGTTAAAGGTGTTTGAGAGAGAAAGTGATGATTAAAGATGGAAGAGGAGAGAAAGGGAAGAAGAGAGAATGAGAGATTAGCTCTGGGAGCAAAACTATGGCAGGGATCAGAAACGGTCTTCACTTCCCCACCTTCCCCTTTTTCAGATTCTACCCATGTAACACTCGTCCCAAACCCCAGGAGTCAATTTGATTAGCACTGGATGCCAAAGATATACTTTTGTGCTAGAAAAGGCTTAAAGATCATGAATCCAGCTCCTTTGTTTTACAGAGGAAGAAACTGAGACTCAGAGGGTTGAAATGAGTCATGGAAACTGGAAACAGCCACCGTATATGAGGGCTATTTTTCATAGACTTAGTCCTTCACAGCAATGCAGGGACCTAAAGCATTTCCAAAGGACTTGTGATACAAAATGGCATCCACATCCAGAGAAAGAACTATGGAGTCAGAACATAGAATGAAGTGGACTCTTTTCTCTTTTGCTATGTTTGGTTTTGTTTAGTTTTACTCATGCTTTCTCCCATTCATTTTATTTATTCTGTGCAACATAACTAGTGTGAAAATATGTTTAATAAGAATGTATGTGTAGAGCCCATATCAGGTTGCATGCCATCTTGGGGAGGTAGGAGAGACAGGTGGAGAAAATTTCAAACTTATGGAAGTGATTGTTGAAAATTGAAAATAAATAAATAAATACATTTGGAGTAAAAAGAAAAAGAAAAAAATATACTGGAATCTGAACCCAGGTCTTCTGATTCTAGATCCAAATAACTTCAACATGGCCCAGAGAGACAAAAAACTAAGAGATAAAACAAAAGACCTCTGTAGGATGGCCTCCCTCCCTGGGATTATTCTATCAATAAGGAATATTAGGACATCTTAACATGGGAGATTAACCAATTCTTTGTTTCAAGGAAGCTTTGAAAAACATTTGTTGATGAACAGGAAGACAATGGTCCTTCTGGCTAAATACTTACATCAAAATTAAATGGTCTATTAGTGAAAGGAAAACAAGATGGCGTTACTTTGATGTAGTGGGAATACCTGTAAGGCTTCCTCAATGACTTCTCTCAAGTACCCCTGGAAAAGAAAAGGAGAAAGACAATGGAATCTTTGTTTTAATTGCACCTTCTCTAGGTGTGGAAGTTATACTTTCTTTCAGGTTAACAAATCTTCTCTGGAAAATTTCCAACACTGTCTCCTAGCAACCACAGAAGCTCTTGGAACCTGGGGGGAGAATGCCAAGCTTCACTGATTCATGTCTAACAGTGACAGCCCTTTCCTAGGAAGGGAAGCATCTTCGCCAAGCAGTTTTCTTAGCCTCAATGTCATCTACATGACAAGGTTTGGTCCAAGCCTCCAAGAAATGCAGCAGAGTAGAGAGAGTACTGGACTCACAGGCAGAAGGGCTGAGCTGGAGTTCAGCTTTGCTGCTTGCCAACCCTGTCATTTCAGGGATGTCATCTCGCTTCTTTCAGGTCTGCCAGTCCATCAGGTTGAACAAGATGAACTCTAGATGCCCTTCTAGAAGGGCATCATGGATGGAGCACTGGACTTTCAAGAACTCGGTTTCAATTCTGCCTCAGATACTATCTAGTTATGTGACCCTAGGCACATCGTATATTACCTCTCTGGGCTTCAGTTTCATTGTCTGTAAAATGGGGACAATAACAGAATCTCTCTCTTAGAATGGCTGTAAAGAACACAAGACCATATAGGTAAAGAGTGCTTTGCAAACCATAAAGGGGTATACATAAATTGTCAGTTAGTGGTATTCTACTTTGGGGGTTTTATCTTTTATATTCTAAGATCTTCCTTTTGAAAAGTTGCACCCCCATGATGTCCTTGGTCCTTGTTGAGAACAAAGGACAATTGGATGACAGAAAGAAGGCAGAAGGAATAGACCTATTTTGCTTGTGTTTTCCTTGCCTTGGAGAATAATCTTGAGACTAGAAAGGATAGATCAAATCATTAACAGGATGGTGTGAGCAAACCAGGACGGGGCAGAGTGGAATGCAGGAATGAGACAGTCATCACCCAGCTTTGCTGGAACTTAGTTCAGAGCTAAATTGTCGTAATCTTATGGCACAATAATATTCCATTATCTCCCAACTATGATTCCAAAGGACCAATGATAAAGCATGTTACCCAACACTTGACAGAAAATTGATAGACTTGATGCAGAATAAGACACATAATTTGGACATTGGCAAAATGGGAATTTATTTGGACAACCTCTCTATATGTATTACAAAGATTTCATTTTTCTTTTTTTTCTTCTTTTATTCCAATGGAAGGGAGGAAGAAAAAACAAATGACTGCTAACCAAAAACTAATAAAATTAATTTTAAAAAGAAAATTATAGTAACCATAACTTGGATTTGTACAGTGTTTTAAAGCTTAGACAATAAGTCAGTGGCATCATGATTAGAAGCTCTACACATAAAACCTGCAAGTGACAATTGACAATTGACCCCATTGACACCTCTAATAGGGTCCTTATCTCACTTCTAGATCATTAATTTCCAAATTATTTTGATCAGTAAAAGATGCTTGAGCAAAACCTCTCATATATAATTTGCTTATTTATAAATTATGTGTTTATTAAATTAATAATTATATACATTATAAAACATGCAAAAATAAAAATGAAAAACAATGAGATAAAGATCTGATTCCAGAGTCAATAAAATGCCAGTAGGAAATTTAGGAGGCTGCTGATATAGTCTGAGCAAGAGGTGATAAAGACCTGAATTCTCCAATAATGGCCTCTGGGTTGAGCCTTAGCCCTTTTTCTAAATCCTTTACAGTGGCTCATAACAGAGCTTTAACTTGGGGGTTGGCAAGATAGATAGCCTCTTAAGGTGCAAACCAACAGAGCAGGGCTCCATGAACAACTCTTTTTAAATGAAACATACATACAGGCCACCTTGCTCTAGACTACAGGATAAAATGCTGCCCTTGGAGTCAGGAAGCCCTTGGTTCAAGTCTGCTCTCTGATACACTGTCAGGGTGACCTTAGGGAAGGCATGTAATCTATCGGTCCTCTAGGGAATTCTCATAGACTATAAGATCTAACTGACAAAGTGTGCATTGTTAGAAGAAATTTCCTCTTCAGTTGTCTGCCCCCCAAAAAACACAAATGTTATAAAAAGTACATTTTCATTAGTCTTCTAAATCTTGTAAAAAGTACATTTCTTATAAAATCTTGCAAAAAGTACATTTCTATTAGTCTAAAAGTTCTATTGAAGGTAGGAGTTACAGCTTGCTTATTTCTGTACTTCCTACTGCTCATAATATAGGGCCCCCGGAACATAGCATGTGCTATTAAAAAGAATTGAACTGAGCACAGCCTATTCCAAAGTGTCATCCATCAGTGACATTCTGTGTTCTAAAGTTTCTTCTAGCTCAGACATTCTATGTTCTAAGACCCATTCTTGCTCTATGTTCTAAGGTCCCTTCCAGCAGATAATATATGTTCTAAAGTTCCTTCCAGTTCAGATATTCTGCTTTAAGGTCTCTTTAGATCAGACAATTCTATGTTCTAAGGTTCCTTCTAGCTCAGATATTCTGTATTCTAAGGTCCTTTCTAGCTCAGATATGCTGTGTTCTAAGGTGCTTTCCAGCTCACATATTCTATGTTCTGAGGTCTCTTCCAAGTCAGCCATTCAAGGGTTTCCCCAGCTGTAACATCCTGTTCTCTTTGTTCTATGGACAAATCTGAGCACTTCTCTAAAGCTCTGGCAGCCACCATTGTCTTCCTCTTCCCCTTTAAACTCAAGGTTTTTGTTCAAACCTGAACAGATAAAGTGCCTTTCTCCCAGTGACCCAAATTGGGAGCTCCGTTTCAATCCTTCTCACTGGAGCAGAGTCAGTTTTCAGACACACTGGATGCACAGGACTAAACAGATTTCCTGGGCTCCAGTGCGAAAGGTTACCAGGGTTCTCTGTTTTCAATGACCTAACTGCTGTTGAGTGCCTAGAAATCCTGAATTGGCCTCTGCCAACATTATACTAAGAGTTGGGTATCTCTGTGTATGGCTGTGAAAGGGACCAAGTGCAGGCTTTGAGTGCCACCTGATGGAGCAGAGGGTCATTATTCTGTTCTCCTAAAAATATGATAAAAGGCTATAGAGGCCCAAAAGGAGCGAGCTCATTGGACCTTTGTCTATTCTAGGTAATTAAAAGTAATTGGTGGTTTTTGAGGCTAAGAAAGTGGCTGGAAAGGGAAAGTCAAGAGAAGAACATTAAATCCCATTGGTCTTTTGCTCATTCTACATTCTCTGATGTCTCTACAGCATGTGGTACTGTCAACCATCCTCTCCTCTGTGAAATTTTCAACTCTGAGTTTTTTATATTGTTCTTTTTTGGTTCTCCTCCTGCTTGTTGGATCACTCCTTCTCAGTCACCTGGTCTGGATCATCCATGTATCACCCCCTAACTCTGAGTATCCCCAGGGTTCTTGGGATCTCCTCTCTCTCTCTCTCTCTCTGCATGTTTGAACCTATATAACCTATATCAAACTGCTTACCATCTCAGGGAGAGGGGAGGTGAAGGAGATGGGGGAGGAGTTTGAAACTCAAAAATTTTAAAAACTGAATGTTAAAATTTGTAATTGGGGGAAATTTTTTTTAAAAAAACTCTAAATTGCAGAGAAGATGCTAGTCTGCATTGGGAGGGGGACTTCCTCCTGGAAACTCCTGACATGTATAAAGCAAAAAAACCGATGCCCTCCTTATCTCATAGTATACTGGTAAAAGTGTTTTGTAAACTTTAGGGTGCTAGGGAAATGTGAATGTTTTAATGCTAAAGTTGACCCTAAACTGAGGACTATTTTCAGTTTCTGGATTTCTTCTGAACCTTTCTGAAATCAATAGGCCTCCAGTACAAATTGTGGGCAGGTAGGTGGCACAGTGGATAGAGTGCTGGGTCTAGAGTTAGGAAGGCTCATCTTCTTGAGTTCAAATCTGGCCTCAGACACTTAATAGTTGAGTGACCCTGGGCAAGATACTGAACCCTGTTTGCTTCAGTTCCTCATCTGTAAAATGAGCTGGAGAAGGAAATGGCCAACCACTGAAGTATCTTTGCCAAGAAAACCTCAAATGGGGTCATGAAGAGTCAAACAGAACTGCAAAACAATCGAACAACCACAACTGAAACAAATGGAGAACTATATAAACATGTCCACATCTTTTCTTCTAAGGCTCTCCAAGTCAAACTGGTGTTGGATTCACTCATAGGATGGCAGAATAATAACAGGGCTAGAAAGAACATTCCAGACTCTTTCTTCTACCACCCCTCCCCGTCATTGTACAGATGAGGACCCTAAAGGTGAGGAGTGGAAGGTCACATAGTATAGGAATGAGGGACCCTGAACTCCAACCCCTCAGGCATTCTGACTCCCAATCTGATGCTCTTTCTCTGAGACCATTCTTGGATCAGGAAACCACATCATCCTTTTAATAATAAAATCATTGCAGCTCTTAGCCTGCAGCACTACAAATTTGAGAGGAATATGATAGTTATCTGAGGGCCACCATGTGGAAAAGAGATTAGATTTATTCTGCCTGGATCCCATTAATTCAACAAACATTAATTCTGGCCTCTCCCACTGGGGAACTGGGCAGAAGATTGTCCCCCACCCCCACCCCTTTTGTTTGGGACTTATGATTTGCTCTGTTCAAGGAACTCCCATTGAAACCAATTGACCTGTTACTTACAGTCTTCATTGGCTGGGAGGAGAGAGGTGGTGAAATATCAATGTCTACATTGTTAGTCCCAGATGTGGGACCTGAATCTGGGTCTTCCCGACTCCAAAGACAATCTTTTATACACCATGCCATAGTCTCATATGAACGGAAGTTACAGGAAAGCAGTTTAACATAGGAAAGGACTTCATATGCTTAGAAGTAATAATGTAATGGGTGTTTAATAAGGGAGTGAGCTTCTCAAAACTGAGGGAGGGGGTGTTTGAGTGGAGCCTGGACAGATCTGTTAGGGAGGCCTGGTGGAGGAGATTCTGGCACTGTGTGGTTCCTGGCACATAGTACGTGCTTAATAAATTCTTATTGATTGATCATTAATGGATGACTTCCAAGGTGCCTTTCAGTGCTAATAATCTACCATGTTTACCCTGGTGATATGATGGGGTAGGCACAGTTTTTGAGCAAGGCTTATACCTTCCCCAACCCATGAGTGGAGCCTACTTACTTAAAACAGACCTTCCAAGGCCCTTAACTATGAGGCAGTCAGTGAGAGGGTTTTCCTAAGAAGAGTGATCTCCTTTGGAGCAGGGACTAACACAGGCAGAGAAGTGCCAAACTTCCCCTTTGACAGAGAAAAATTCGGCTGTGGGCTGAAGACAGAAAGAAAGAGGGGAAGGCAATTCCCTTGTGCAGCAGCATGTGATAAATGAGTCAGATTGCCATGCCAGCAAAGCTCATGTGTAGCATGGGATCAATACCTCTATTCTGTGAAGCCAGAAGACAGAATGGGAGAGTACTCACCCAGAAGCCAAGGGGTTTCTGTTTTGAGTTCCTCTTCTACCACTGAGTGGCTCATGAATGAAGGCAAGTCAGTTAACCTGAACCTCAGTTTCTTAACCTGTAAAATGGAATGAACTACCTGCCTTACACTCTAGTTGTAAGGAAAGTACTCCACAAATGTGTAAAGCATGAGCTAGGACTTGAAAGAGAATGGATGAAAAAAGATCTTCAAAGATGCCTTCTAGTTATAAGATTCTGAGGTTTATCATTATCTGACAACCCAAGAGTTTAGGGCTAGCATCATCTGTGTTGAATAACCCAACACGAGAGGTCACAGTTGGCTCCCCAGGTCTTTTAGGCTTGCCCAATGAGATAGGCAAGTATTGTTACCCCCATTTTACATGAGGATATTGAGCTCAGAAAATGGACGTAATTTGCTCAAGCTAGTTAATGGGGTAAATACCAAAACTGGGATAAGAAGGCCTGGGCTTGGATGCCAAATTCTGTTACTATGCATGTGGCTTGGTCAAAGCACTTATTCATCAATCTGAGCCTCGATGTTTCTCATCAATAAAATAGGAGCAGTGAGACAAAGATAGTCTGAATCCTTGGTTTTTAAGCCTTTTGCATACCATGGACAATTGAAGGAAATGTTAAATTTAGCTAAAGAGTAGTGAAAATAAAGATGCAAACATCTGCCCAAGCAAGGGTTATAAATTATAACCCTTATAAACTCCTGATTGGGATGATCCTATGGTCCTTTCTAGGGCTTTCTATGATTCAATGACTTTGGAGGCTGGGTTAAGGGCCAAAGAGTGGACCAAGCAAAACAGCTTTCAAAGGTCACATTCCAACATCTACTCAACTGAATAGATGCAGGTTGGTAGCGGTCAATCACATCCATGGAACTCTTTATTCCATGTGTCTGAAAAAGCCCCTCAGTATCCATCAAAGCAGCACTTTCTTTTATGTTAAACACTCCTTAGAAATGGAAGTGTCATATAGTACTTGGAGATGTAACATTTGTAATAACTGGGTCTCAGTTTGGGCTGTAACAGAAAAAGAAAGAGCTAAGTCCCAGGTATGAGCCAACAGAAGGCTGGGCCAGATAAACTAGAAAGTCAGAGACAACAGAGATGCTCTAGTAGTGAATTGTAGGCACAATGAAAAGGTCAAGTTAGGAGACTTTAATTTGATTTAGACTTGATTTTCATCAGCTGAGAATTCTCTATTGCAAAACACTGAGGAAACAGGGACACACTGGTTGACCGATTTGCCATTAAGGGAGAGAGGGACAAAGCTAATCACATTCCAGAATTTACAAATGCCATTACAAATTAAGAGCTAAGGTGACCCAAATCCCCTTGAGAACACCTATGTAAATGCTCTGAGTCAAAGGGCAGTTGTCTCATTTTCTTATCATGGGTAAGCCAAATGTATTAGATTAAGATTTGGGAGCTCAAGGACACAGGCTCAAATTTTGGTTCTATATGACTGGACAAGTCACCGAGATTCTTGTGACCTTAGTCATTTAATGCATTTAAGCATTTGCTATAGATCCTGCTGTTTAATGAGCTCCCATTCTAATGAGAAACAACATGCAAGAAACGACATAAGAACAAGATACATACAGGATAAACTGGAGATAATCAACAGAGGGAAGGCACCAAGATTAAGGAATATCAAGAAGAGACTTCTTGCAGAAGCTACACTTCTAGCTGGGACTTGAATGATGGAAGGCATTCTGGGCAGGGGGACAGCCAGTGAAACTGCTACAGTATTGTATGAGAATCAGCAAGGAGGCAAGGGGTTTCTGCATCTTAGAAAAGGTGGAGAAAAGTGGGGCGTAAAGAGACTGGAAGGGGGAAGGATGTGCAGGGTTTTCAAAGCCAAATAAATTTTATATTTGATCCTATAGATAACAGGGAAGTTTATGAGGACTTTGGACTAGATACTAAGATCCCTTTCTACTTGTGGATAATATGATGAAGCACCCATTTTCTAATGTTTTGAATTAAAGGTCCAATATTTAGAAGCCATGAGGGGTCAAAAAAAGGCATAGCTAGATAAAATCTGCATACAAACCAGTGTTCATGTGCATCCTTGACATTTCTGTGGCCTCGAAGTGATCTTGGGCTTTTGAAGGTCATATGATCAGAATGCAAGCACAGATAGTTTAAACCAAAAAAAAGGTTTGAATACGGAGCTAGGAATGAGAGGTGTGGCTGTCATTTGAGAACCAGACTGCGTTGTTGTTCAGTTGTGTTTGACTCTTTGTGACCCCATTTGGGGTTTTCTTGGCAAAGACACTAAAGTGGTTTGCCATTTCCTTCTTAGTTCATTTCACAGATGAGGAAATTGAGGCAAACAGGATTAAGTGACTTGCCCAAAATCACACTGCTAGTGTTTAAGGTCAGATTCAAACTCAGGTCTTCCTGACTCCAGGTCTGGCATTCTATCTACTGCACCAGGCTAAGTAGAGTGGCCATGGGGTGGTGAATTTTAACTACCTTTACTAAGATGAGGAAGTGTTACAATCTTTATTGGTGGAGAGTATATATGTATATATGTATGTGCATATACATATATGAGTATATATACATAGATGTATGCATGTATATATGTATATGTATATATATATGTATATACATATACACACACATATACACACAAAATCCATGATGTTTCCTACTTAACTTTCTGCTTTTATTTCATATTTTTCTGCCTTCAAACTGTCTATCCCAAATGCCAGTTCCCAATACACAACTTTTAATCTCCTGCCCTCATGGCATTACAAAAGTGGTCCCCCATGTCTGAAATGCACTTTCTCCTTTCTGCCTCGGAGTCCCTAGCTCTGGCACCACCTCCTATACAGGACTTTTCTAAATTTGCCCTTTTGGAATTGCTTTGTCTATATTCATATCTAAGTGTTATAATCAGAGATTCAAGTTCCTCAGATGTTTTATTTCAGCCTCAGTACCTAGCATATGCATATGCAATAATGCTTAATGTTTGTTAAACTGAACTTGAATATACACAGAGCGTATTTATGACATGCTTAAACACACTTCTTCAGGCCACTACATTCATATTCCAAAAATATTTGAAATGAGCAAGTCATCGCATTATTAACATCCCAGCAGGCTTTTCTAGTTGTTGGGGGTGGAAGCTCAGTTTTCACGTGAACAGTCTCGAGCAGGTAAAAGTGAGGACTTCTGAACCTCAGAATTCTCACGAGGCCCCCCAGGGAACAGCTGGGGATTGAGGCATGAAACATGGGCTATCTCGTGCATTTCCACCTCTTCTCAGTGGGAAACTTGTTGGGGAGAGCATCCCACCCTTGAGATTGATCCGTGGTCTGAGCACACCTGTTGTTAATTAGCTAGGGGCTGAGAGCACGCATGGTATTCATGTGCAAACTATGTGGCAGGAGAGCTTAAGTAGGGACAGGAAAGCCTAAAGCTCTTCTTCTTGCTGCGGGGTCCCCTCCAGGGGTCCCTCCCCTCTTCCGCTCCCATCTTCTTGCTGTATGATCCTTGCCCCTTGGGAGGAGGAGGATTCCTTTCTCCTGGGAAAGAACTCACCCTGCATATGGATACATAACTAAGACCCTGAATAAAGCCTAACCCTTGTTTGACTCTGGAAAGTCTCTTCTCTTAATACGATTATCCGGTTGGCCACCGAAGACCTGGACGAAAGGTAAGAAGACTCGGGTAGCTTATCGGCCTCTAGGCCAAACATCTAGTATTACTAGTATTTCTAGTATAAATAAAGCTCCTTACAATCTGGTCTCTTTTCAATTTTCTAGTCATCTTGGTACAATATTTTCTCTACAGACAGCACTGTCCAGCCTGTTCTACTTGCTGTTTGTTCCTCATGCATGACTCTTCATCTATCATCCCAGTCTATAACTGAACAGGATGAGAAGGGTGTCCCCCCTACTCAACACCATCTTTTACTTTTCCTGATTTTCTCAGTTCAAGAGCTACCTTCTACAAGATTGCTTTGTATATAATGTGAGTGTATCTTGTCTATACCTGTATACATCTTAATGGGATGTGAATTCCTGGAGGGCCATGGCTGTTTTTGTCTTTCTTCGTATCCCCAGTGCATAGCAAAATGCTGAATGAATGCTTGATTCACTGATTCGTTTTGGTGCTCATTTTTCCAAGAACAAAAAAGGTTTATAGACAAAACGAGTTAAATTTTTGATATTTAAAATCAAGTGTCCTAATTCCGGGTGAAATTGGTTTCTAGCCTTTGTGCTTGTCTGCCGCAAGAAAGTTTTCAAATCACACCAACCAAGGAATATGACCACAAATGTTTTATTTCAGCCTCTTCTGGCCCCTGATTTTTCTTCTGTACAGCATTAAAGATCATCAAACTTTTGTGAATACTTGGGGCAGAGCGCCCAGCGCTGAGGTGTACAAATCAATATGGATTAGACTTGGCACATTCCCACACACAGCAGTCGTTTTATACAGGATTGAGACCATTCAAGGCGCTATACCGTATGTACACTGAAACCTGGCAAGGAATATATTCTCGATCAAAGTTGTGTCCCATTGAAACTGAAAACTCTGGCCTTGAAATAAACCCAGAGATCAGTTCAAAACCCACCTGAGTTCAGTTAGTTCTATATGTCACCATACAGTTAAAACTAGTGTTAACAAGTGAATAAATACAAATTAACATAACTTTCCTTACACATCAGATACTTTCGGCTCATATTTTTTAAACAATAACAACAACAATAAATCCAAAGGTATATAACAGGGGAGGAGGTATTATCTATAAAGTGCTTTTAATATCAAGCATTTTTTTTTTTATTCCAATGACCACAGCAAACTTTGGGCTTTAGATAAGCCTGTGTGCATGCAATTTCCAATGATAGTCTGCATTCATAAACAGAAAAAGTTAAAGTTTTTTTTCTTTATGAAGTTCATTAGGGCTTGGGGCCATGTAAATGCCAGTGGTACGGAATCAACACACTCAATTAACACACACTTCTAAATGTAATGTTACAAGCAGCCTGGTGGAGAAGTCAAGCTAAGGGTAAGGGGAACAGAGTGTAATCTAGGTATACTGAATGGCACTACCCACTGGATAGGCTGCTGATCAAGCTGCTGATAAGAAGGG
The DNA here is from genome assembly GCF_028372415.1 of Notamacropus eugenii. Taxonomy (NCBI): domain Eukaryota; kingdom Metazoa; phylum Chordata; class Mammalia; order Diprotodontia; family Macropodidae; genus Notamacropus; species Notamacropus eugenii. The sequence continues at coordinate 59,643,537 of NC_092877.1, forward strand.
AGAGAAGAAAAAATCAAACACAAATTTAATGGCGCCATGTACAGTGCTTCTCCAGTCATGTTCGATCTTCACGTGCCGCCTTGCGGGGGCAAGTTGGGCCATGCAATTGAGACAGCTGATTGCCTTCAATTCAAAGACCGGCCACTTGCTGCCGAGCCGACCTTCTAGAATCGTGCTAAACTCAATAATGCTGCCCTGTCTCAGGTTGAGCAAGATGTTTTTAAACTCACTGCTGGCCCTCAGTACAATATCTTTGGTAATGTCGTCTTCCTCAATGGTCTTGTTTCCAAGTTTGCTGTAGGGCATGCCCACTGTTATTTCAAACTTGTACCTATCAAACTTTTTAATGTGGCACTCGTGTTTGGCAAGATACTTGAGCCGACAGAGCTCTTCTTCTGCAGTGCTAATGTTTCCAGGGAGGCAGCTGGGGTAGGCCTCGCCATATAAGCACCTCATCCAGTCTCCGATGAAGAATGGGAGCATGTTTATCGCAGACTCGGCACTGTTATCAATATCGGTAACCCTGACATATTTGAATCGCCCTGTCCACGTGACCCTGTGTCCTTCCAGATGGCTACACAAAATCTGTGTGCGTGCCATGTTGGTTTCCTTCCAGGACCGGGGTCCACACAGGAAGCCGTACTGTTGCCAGGTCAAAGTTGAGTTGTAGACCTTCATTCCTTCTGATCGATAGACATAGAACCAACAGAAGAGCACAATGGCTGTGATCCACACAAGGATAAGCTTGACGATGGAGCTCTTGGTTAAGGACTTCACCATCTCAACCACAGAGAAGTTGGCTTTTGTCCACCAGCGTAAGAGCAGGGGTATGCTGCACAGCACCATGGTGACCATGATTTTAGTGAGCTCCAAGGAGATAAACCATCTAGAAAACTGGACAATGCACATCAAGGCAATGCCAACTGCCAGAATTGGAAGGGCAAAGAGGAAGAGAAAATAGCCAATTGATGCTCGGATAAGACCAAGACCAGAGGACTCAAGCAGAATGACAACAGACAGTTCACACCACATGAAACACACCAAGTAAGGGACCAAGTAGCAATAAGTACCTTTGAAATTCCTCAGCTGGGCCATCCTAAAGAAGAGGTAAAAGAGATACATAAATAGGAAACATGGGACGCTCACATTCAGTATGACAAAGTGACCTATGGGGACAGTAAAAAACGTTTGACCAAGGAATTTCAGGTAGTGCCAATCGACAGGCAAAGTCTTCAATACAGAGAGCAAGCCAGCAGTGACTTCAACCACCAATGCTCTTCGGGTGTAAGGCTCGGCCGAAGTACTCAAACTCATGTAACTTGTCACGGTGAAGAAAATGGAAATGACAGCCAGCTCAGAGCAAGGGATCCACTCTTTGCTGGCTATAGGGAAAGAGAAAATGACAAAGAACACAGACAACAGAAAGTGGACATAGGGCTCTAAGTGGTTCCAGCCAAAGTTAACCTCGGCTTGCTCGACATCCAAATTGGGCTCAAAGCGCAACAGTAAGTCAGTGAGGGTTCGAAAGTTCTCCCAGGCCTTACTGTCTTGAAAAACCTTCAAAGTGCAGATCACCATGGAAATGAAAGACAGGTAAAAGATGACTAATGGGATGAAAAATGCAAAAAAATCGATTGTCAGGTTGCTGATGATGAAGAAAAAGATGAGAGCATTGATGTGATGGGTTGGGATTATAGTGGAGAGCCAGTGCATGCCTGCTTTAGAAGCCATGTCGATCAGATACTCTTTGATTTCCATGATGGCATGAAGTGGGTATTTCACAACCTAGGAAGGAAGAAAATGAAATTGTAAGGGTGTGTGTGTACCAAAGTTTGAAATAAGAAGTATGTCATAAAAGCCATTTCCTCTCATTCTGCCTCTAAAAACCATAACAAAACACTTTCGACATTTATATGATTCAGTATAGTCAGCTGTACTGGACTTTGTTGGTACTTCCAAAGCTTTCTAGAAAGTCAAACAAAGTCTTCTACCGAATGGAGCATTTTTAAAAAATGAATGTCTTTCCAGGGTCCCTCCAGGCACCGATTCCTCCAGGCTTTTCGGCTGTTCTGTTTTTATACCCTCTAAACTCCCAGGCATTGCCATCTGACCTACTGATGCATCTGAAGGATGCCTAGGTCTTTTCATCAATCTGCCACCAAATCCTTAGGATTCCTGGGCATTTCTATGCACTTTGAATCGGAAATCTTTCAGATGTGTTTTCTCCCTCTACCAGAATGTGAGCTCCTTCAGAGGAGGATGTCTGTCTGTCTCTCTTTCCTTCTATTCCCTAGCATTAAGCCTGGCACGTAGAAAACAATTCACAAAATCTTTGTGATTAAAGCACCAGAAGCCATCTAATAGTCAAAAACCCTCCTGATAGGCAAAGAATCAGCCTGTGATGGCAGAATGGACAAATAAATTCTTTCCAGAGAGCCTGGGTGAGGAAGCAAATCCAAAATTACATGGAAGATGTTCAGGGGAGAAAAAGGCAGCTAGGTGATGCTATGGATAGAGTGGTTGACTTGAAGTCAGGACACTGGAATTGAGAGCCCACCTCAGTCCCTAACCTGAGTGACCCTTGACAAGTCATGTCTGCCCACTTTAGTTTCCCTATCTGTAAAATGGGGATAATTATAGTACCTATGTCTCAGGGTTGCTGTGACGATAAAATGAGATAAAATGTGTAAATTGGCAAATATTAAAGTGCTACACGAATGCTAACTATTATTACTATAGTTCTTATTTATCTTTTTGAGAAGGGGAAGATGATGTGGTAGAGCCTTAGAGGAGATCAAGGGGACCAAGGACCTAGTTGGGATAAACGAGATAAGCTTTAGGATAACTTAGTAAGCCTTAGAAGCTGCCCTAGGCCGGATGAGGGACAGAACTGTTTCATGCCCACTTCAGATTGCCCAAAGCTTGTCTACTGCTGAATTACATGCTCTCTTCCCTTATGACCAAACTCTATAACTGAACTATATTTTTGTAGTCTGGAATTTTGAGGTTGTAGGAGGTAATATCATCATTGTTGTTATTAACAGCAATAACCATGGCCCACATTTCCATAGAGCTTTTCAAGGTTTACAAAGTTCTCTAGTGGTCCAACCTAACGACTTGGGTAGTGTTGGGGGTGTAAGCTCAGTTCCATGTGGACAGTCTCGGGCGGGTAAAGGTGAGAGCTTCTAAACCTTAGAGTTCTCATGAGGCCCCCCAGGGAACAGCAGGGAATTGAGGTGTGAGACCGAGCTATCTTGTGCATTTCCGCCTCTTCCCGTGAGAAAAGTGCTGGGAGAGAGCATCCCCACCCTCGAGATTGGCCCAGATCTGAGCACACCTATTGTTATCTAACTGGCACGGTATTCAGGTGCAAACTATGCAGCTGGAGAGCTTAAGTAGGGTCAGGAAAGCCTGAAGGCACGCTTAGCGCTGAGGGGCCCTTACAGGACAGAAGGCCCCTCTTCCTTCTCTCCTCTCTTCGTTCTTCCCTCTCCCCTCTCTCCCCACTTCCACTTCTGCTTTCATTCTCTTACTGTAAGATCTTTGCCTCCTTGGGAGATTTCTCTCTCTCCTAAGGAAGAGTTCCCCCTGCACATGTAACCAAGACCCTGAATAAAGCCTAACCCTTGTTCGACTCTGGAAAGTCTCTTCTCTCATACGTTTATCCGGTTTGGCCAGCCGAAGACCTGCGATAGGTAAGGTAAGACTCGGGTAGCCCTCAGGCCTCTAGGCCTGGCAGGGTAGAGTAAGTACAAGTGTTACAACACTAGTAATGAACATGGAGGCTTCTCATTCCTTCTTTCTAACCCTATACAATGGGGAAGGTAAGAATTATAATCCCCACTGTACTGACGAGGGCCAAACTCCTAGATCCTGAGTGACTTTTACGGGGATGAAATTACAGAGCTGAGAGATGAACCTGACCTTCTTATTGCCAAGCTCAGTACTGGGCCCAATGTGCCTGGGGCAGTGCTGTGCTTGTGCCAGAGCACCCCAACTACCCAAGGGATAGAGAAGGAGGTGGGGGAAAGGGGGAACAAGGGACCAAATGGCAGCCTTGGGACCCAGGCTCTGGGGATCAAAATGAGAGTCTCAGGCTAGAGTCCAGAGATTGGTAAGGTTCAGACAAGACAAAGAATCCCAGGTCAAAGGGGCAGAGTTGGCCTGGCTTAGTTTCAGTTAGCAAATGGAGGTCCCAAGCATGGCTCACATGTAAGTATATTATCCCTTTCTGTATAGATCTCACCATATCCCTCCCTTCCTCAATAAACTCTGGCAGGCACCTTCTGCCTCTAGGATAAAATAGAGCTCTTAGTTTTATGCTTTAATAACTCCAGACAGCACGCTGCCTTTTGGAAGATGCTGGGATAAATGGGTATTTGGGGCTTTTAAAGTTCTTCATGATTTAGCCCCCAATCTGTCTTTCCATCCTCATCCTTCATTACTCCCCTTTCTACGTTAGCCTGAAGGGGGCTTTTGAGGCTTAGAGCCCACATAGATGCTGTTAGGTAGCACACTATGGTGGAGACAATCAGGAAGGTCCAAACTCAAATCCAGCTTGTGTGTGAACATGGTCAATTCAATTCACCCCACTAAGCTTCAGTTTCCTTTTCTTCAGAATGGGGATGATATCCATAGTACTTCCCTTGAAGGGCTGTATAGATCAAATGAGAAAATGTATGCCAAATTCTTTGCCAAATGTAAAGTTCTCTATCTGGGTCCATTACCATTGCTATTGGGTAAATTATTAATACACACATGCAGCCACATTACGAATGCACCCGATGATCCTCCTTCCTCTTGGTTATTTTGATAAGGATGATAGTTCCAGAGACTCAGCAAGGTCACCTCATTCACCACCACTGCCTTCATTTTACAAAAAGGAAGATCGTCATGCCTGACGTTTCCTTATGGGGAGGGGACCCAAGTTCTCACTGACCTTCAGGCGCAAGGGGAGGTCTTCTGGGCTCTTCCCTGCCAGGTCATCATCATCATCATCCTGCAGAAAAAGGCTGCTGGGGATGATTCCCTTGGCATACTTCTTGGTTATTTCAACAAAGTCATCCAGGGCGACATAGTTCTTAGCTAGGTTAGGAGAGAAGACACAGGCAAATAAACCAAAGTGTTCCCTTTACAGAGACGATGGGCAAGTCAGCCCTAGAACAGAAAGGAAACATTTGAGGCCGAAAGAAGGCCCCTGATCTTGTCATAGTACCTTGTCTGTACCTCCCTATAGCTAGCACTTAGCAGGTCTTTTGTATTATTATTTCTGTCTATGTTGATCTCCTCTACTAGCCTGTGAGCTGGACCAGTGGGTCCTCCTTAAACTTTGTGTCTTACCTAGGGCTTAGAACAGTGCTCTGGAAACAATAAAACACTAAAACGAAGTATGGTATCATGGAAAGAGTCAAGCCAAGTCAACAAGTAAACCTGGTTGGACTAGGCATCCTTCTAAAAATGGAGCTTCTAGGTAGAACCAGACAATCACAGGCGTGGAGGGGAATTTCTTTTTTTTGAGGGTGTGGGGGAGGCAATGTGGGTTAGGTGACTTGCCCAGGGTCAGAGAGCTAGTGTCTGAGGCTGGATTTGAACTCAGGTCCTCCTAACTCCAAGGCCAGTACTCTATTTACATCGCCATCTAATGTGTTTCCAAGGTGAAAAGGTTTCTGGAACATTGTGGACAACACCTGGGGGAGGGGAACAGAGACAAGTGGACCTGGAAAAGAGCCATGGTCCCAGAGTCAGGGAGATCTGGCTTCGAATCCTACCTCAAGCAGTCACTAGCTCTAAGACTGCTTCCTACACCCTATAAGGAGAATAATCATTGCTCTAGTACCTACCACAGAGCGCTGTCAAATGAGATAATGTATGTGAAGAGCTTATCTCTGTGTCAGCCACTGCAGTTATTAGAATAAATGCTTGCTGGAACCTAAATTTTAAAACGGGGCTGGGAAGAGTGGGAGGCAAAAGTTTTGTAAGAAGAGATGGGGAAAAGAAAATGATACATGGGAAGATGAAATGGAGAGTTACTAATGACTGCCTCTGTGCCACTCTGAGATCCTGCTGCTGTCTCGTCTGAGGCAGCAAGCAGCGACTGGAGAGGCCCATCAGCCCCAGGTACCACAGCTACATCTATTCTCTTACAAAATGTAGTGGTAGCAAGGGCAAGAACACCATAACTTCCAGTGATAACAGCTTATATGTCAACCAGTCCAGTTGTTTTGCCTACCACTAGGTATGCAAATGACTGGGCAGTCATTTAGGTGACACAGTGGATAGAGTGCCAGACGTGGAGCCAGGCAGATCCAAGTTCAAATCTGGCCTCAGACACTTACTAACTGTGTGACCCTGGGCAAGTCACTTAACCCTGTTTGCCTCCATTTCTTCATCTACAAAATGAACTGGAGAAACAAATAGCAAACCACTCCAGTATCTTGGCCAAGAAAATCTCAAATGGGGTCATAGAGAGTCAGACATGACTGAAATGACTGAATAAATGACCAGCAACATACAAATGATTAACTTCCTTCTAAAAGGGGACCTTTGGGGCTAATGAGCTATTCCTTTATGCAGACCCTCATCTCCTCCCCTTTGGACTATCGCAATAACCTGGAGGTTGATGCCTGTCCTGCCTCAAGACTCTCCTCCCCTTTAGTCCATCTCCCACTCAGCTGCCATGTGGTCTTCCTAAATATCCTCCATGATCTGATGTTCCTTTGTGGTCAAATTCAGTGGCTCCCTATTACTTCCAGGGTTAAGTATCAACTCCTGTTTGGCTTCCAAAGACCTTTATAATTGGACCCCTTCCAACCTTTCCAGCCTTCTTACACATAACTTCTTTCCATGTTCTTTACACTCCTGTAATGTTGTTTTTGTTCATGGCGATTCATCCGCCAACTCTGTCTTCACTGACTGTGCCCTGTACCTGGAACACCCTCTTTCTTCACCTCTGCCTCCTGGTTCCCTAAAAGATTCAATTCAAATCTTGCTTTCCAGAGGACACCTTTTCCAGTCCCTCTACCCAAGCTACCTTCCCTCTGAGATTTCTTCCCATTTACATAGTGTTTGCTTGATCTCTTCCGTTAAGATGTAAGCTTCTTGAAGGCAATGAGGGTGTTTTTGTCTGTCTTTGTACACCCAGTACTTAGCACACAGGGCAAGGAATGAGGCAGAGGGAGGGAAGGCTGGAAGCACGGGCTGGAGCCTGAGAGCGGCAACATTCACTTAGTAATTACTACATGCATCTATGTGTACAAACATGAAAAGACACACACTATATCTATATACATATACACACATGCACGTACCCAGGTGCCACATATACTCATATATATGTGTATACATATCTATATTTAACATATTACATATAATACCCATATATAAAACATATAAAAATGTCCATATGTACATGTACACATGCACAAATCTATCCATATTTTGTTTGTTGTTTAGTCATTTTTCAGTCATGTCCCACTCTTCATGATCCCATGTGGGGTTTCTTGGCAAAGGTCTTGGAGTGGTTTGTCATTTCCTTCTCCAGTTCATTTTACAGATGAGGAAACTGAGGCAAACTGGGTTAAGTGACTTGCCCAAGGTCACGTAGCTTGCAAGTGTCCGAGGCTGGATTTGAACTTGAGTCTTCCTGACTCTAGGTCTAGCACTCTATCCACTGAGCCACCTAGCTGCCACACCCACACCCACACCCACACACGTGTGTGTGGGTGTATGTGTATATATGTCTGTGTGTGTATACATACACAAAATCTCCCTAGCTAAACCATAAGCTCTTTGAGTCTCATCCCCCTCAGCATCTAGTACTGAGCCCTGCACTTACAAAGGAAAGCATGTTGATGAGGAGGATAAAGAAACAAGATTTTGAAAGTGCTTTGAAAAGCAGCCAGTGCTGCATCTACACAGATACTATTTTATCTAAATGATCAAATCCCAGAGTTGGAAGGAACCTTAGAAATCATCAAAATGATGCCCATGTCTGCATTAAACCAACAAGCACACTGGGGACCAGAGAATGAATAATAACACAGAGCATTTATACAGTACTATAGGTTCACAAACACTTTACAAATATCTCATTGGATCCGCATACTAGCCCTGAGGGGGAGGTGCTATTGTGATTAATATTTTTACAGATGAAGAAACTGAGGCAGACAGAGGTGAAGTGGCCTGCCCAGAGTCACACAGCTTGTGTCTGAGGCCAGATTTGAGCTTCAGTGCTCTAACCACTGTGCCATCTAGCTGTCTTTAGGGAGAAAGAAAGTGACTTACCTAGGGTCACATAGCTAGCTGATAGCAGATCCAGCAAAGAGCTGCCCATAAGACTCCATTAACAAAATACAAATCACAAATCATTTGGAAGTCAAAACTGAATGGAATGGGAGGAATTATTTCCCGTAATCTCCACCATCTCTTTCAAATTCTCTTGTCAGGAAGCGTTAACAACCTCCTACTCTAAGTGTCTTACAGAAACTTTTCTGTTCTGAATGCCATTAGGTACCTGACACCAAAAAGTTTTTTTAATTAAAAATTGATATTCAAAATATTTTCTAGCTTCCATTCTTCCTAGCTTCCCCCCACCCAGTTTTTTGATGACAAATTTCCCCCCACATCCCTCTTATTTTTTTTTTAAAGGGTGTACCAGTGCCTGTCCATAGGAATATGTTGATTCATTTACTATTCTATTACTTCAGCTGTTACTTAAACCTGCAGTAAAATTCCTGGCCAAATTGTTTCACAGTCCCCTCAGAAGCTGAGCCAGAGGTCTGCAGCAATCTGCTGAGAATGATGACTTTTATCCTAAAAAGGGTTTTTAGTGGGTAAGGAGGAGAGTCAAGACAGGGAAAATAGCTGGAAGAGAGGTGCTGGACAAGCAGGCCATGAGCCCCAAGCTCTGGTGAGGAAGCACCCAGGGACAAAGTTGGGGATGGCCCTTGGCCTATTAACAGGGCTGTGTATAGAGAATGTCAGAGCTGGAAGTAACCAGGGATACCATCTAGGTGTCAGAGGGGTTCTTTCCAACTGTGACAAATTCTCCTTTCTGCACCTGAGGCCTCCCCCATGGTACTCTCACATCTCTCCTCGCTAAACAACAAATAGTAGAGCATTAGTATACATGAATTTAATCATTACTAATACTAATTAATCATTAGAATAAATGAATCATACTAGTTAATCATTACATTAATCATACTAATTAATCATGAGTATAAACTTTGGCATTTTTGTGCTAAATTAAAATCAATGTGTCTCCCTTTCTAGTGGATTTTCCAGAGTGTAAGATGGCGACAATGTTACCTAACAATGACTCACATCACAGGATTGATTAGAGATTCAGAGCTGGATGAGGCCTTTGAAGTTGTTCAGTCAATCCTCTCATTTTTTAAATGAAGAAACTGAGGCACAGAGCAGTCAAATGTCTTGCTGGTAATCTCAGAGGTAGGATCTGAACCCTGGTCTCCCTGACTGAGTCCAACACTCCATGGCTCAGAAGACAAAGCAATACACCTGGAGTTGGGAAGACCCAAAGTCAAAGCCAGTCTCAGACACTTATTTGCTATGTGACTTTGGGCAAATCACTTAACTTCTGCCTGCCTCAGTTTCCTTATCTGTAAAATAAAATCTGTAAAAAAAAAAAACAACATCTACTGCCCAGGGTTGTTGTGAGTATCAAATGAGATATTTGTAAGGCACTCTACAGACCTTTAAGTCTTATATAAATGCTATCACCATCATCATCGTCATCATCACACTATTCTGCTGTTTACCCCAGAGAGAATAAGGAGCACTAGGTAGAAATCAGGATTGATGGACAAAACTTAAGGGAGAGAAAAACTCCCTAAACCAAGCTCATCAGTTGTGGAATATGAGCTGATTTAGGAGTTGGTGGAGTCCTTTCAATGGAGGCTGACAAGCCATTAAGGTTTTCCAGGTATGTTGCAGAGAGCATGGCTTGATCAGGTACTGGCTGGATTAGTTGGTCCCTGAGTGCCTTCCCATTTACTGCTGTTTGTGTCCTCTGTTCTCAAAGAGGCTTGCTCGTGAACTGGACTGAAGTGAGGCAGAGCTGTGCAGTCATCAGCCTCACTCCTTCAAAGTGTATGGGGAGTCAGGATTCTTGGGTTGGAATTCCACTTTTAACAGTTACTAGCTATGTGCCTCTGGGTAGTGAAGTTCATCTCTCTGGCCCTTAATTTCTTTATCTGTAAAATGGGAATAATTACACTACCCAACTCAGTAGGTTGCTATGAGGAAAAGTACTTCCTAACTCTTAAGATGCTAGAGAAGGATAATCAGTTATTTTTTTATGAAAAGTCCATAGTATCTTCAGATCGTGGCTTCTTTACAAGATGATGCGCTCATCCACGAATACAATGTTTCTTTTAAAATGATGTAAAGGTGACTATGTTCCCAAAGGGCTTCAGATTCTTTGAATATCTCTCTTTAAAAGGTGATATAATATAAAGAGCATTTGTCGCTTCTGAGTCTGAGCCAGGAATGACCTTAGCACATGGGATGTCAGAGAAGGGGCTTTGAATTTAGCTCTTTTCAAAGGACCCAGATAAGGTAAACAAGGTGAATCATTCCCAATAGGAAATAATATGAATCCTTCAGTCATCTCTGAAAATAATCAGAATAGATGAAATGTCAAGGCCTTCCTACAGAAAGAAAGATGAAGGTGCAGTGAGGGGAACAGGCCTCAGAGAAGATTTGTGTGTGTGTGTGTGTGTGTGTGTGTGTGTGTGTGTGTGTGTGTGTGTGTGTGTGTGTGCCCGCACGTAAGAGGTGCTTAAATTAAAAGACGGAGGGCAAACAAGAATTCTGTGCTTACATTCACTGCTGACTAACCGCTCCAGCATTCTTCTCTGTTTCTGGATTGATTTTGGAATGGGGCCAGGCTGCTTTCCACCATCTGCATGACAACAAGAGTTTATCAAAAATCAAAATCAGTCATCCGGTGAACAAATATCTGAGCTATAAGGTCTGCAAGCAGTTCTACAAAGCAAAAATATCAGGAACATGCCTCTAAGTCCCCACCTCCACTTACCAGAAAAATTCTCACTGTTCAAGACAGGGCCCTACTAAATTCCTCCCCTTCCATGAAGACCTCCCTGACTACTCACTTCAATTTTGATTTCCTGTGACCTCCTCTAACACTTAGAGAGTCAGAGTTAATCTTGGAGCTTTGCTGTTCTCCCCTGAAGATGGGGGATAATTCTATCTACTTCAAAGTGAGGCCCAAATGACAGGATAGAAGGGAAGGTATCCCAGAGCTGTAAAGTGTTAGATAAATTTAATGTGATGAGATTATTAATAATATCATAACAGATTAATACTTCTTGATTAAGCTTTTGCATTGTGGGATCTTGAGCATATGTTTTATGCAGTCTGTTACACATATCACATATACACATGTATACACACATGTGTATGCATACATGTATATGTGTATGTATGTATATATACTGTTGTTTTTGTCCTTCATTCTTGAAGAGGACCAAAGTGACATCACTAAGCTAGAGTCAATTGCAATGAGTCCAACTGAGGCTGATCAGACCAATACAAGCTCAGAATGCTCTATCACAGCATCAGGCACAAATAGTCCGTGTAGATAGCTAGGATTTAATGAATTCTAGTGTCCCTCCTAGCACTGACATTCTAAGTTCTAAAATCTTACTTAACTCTGTGCTTTGAGGTTTTCTCTCACCTCTGAAATTCTGTGTTCTAAGGATCTTTGAGCTCTGAAAACCATATTTTAAGGACCCTCTCAGCTCTGATATTGTGTGTTCTAATGCTCTACCTAACTCTAAAACTCCGTGTTCTAGTGTTCCTCCTGGCTCTGGAATTCTATGTTCTAAGGACTCTTTGAACTCTGAATTCCATATTTTAAGGACTCTCCCATCTCCAACATTCTATGTTCCAAGGTCCCACCTAACTCTAAAACTCTGTGATCTAATGTCCCTCTCAGCTCTGAAATTCTATGTATTAAGGACCCTTTCTCTGAATTCTGTGTCTTAAGGACCTCTCCAGCTCCAGCATTCTACATTCTAAGGACCTTCTCAGTTTTGATATACTATGTTCTAAAGTTCCACCCAACTCCACTACTATGTGATCTGAAATTCTATGTTCTTAGTTCTTTGAGGTCTGAATTCTATGTTTTAAGACCCTTTCCAGTTCTGACATGCAGTGTCCCAAGGACCCTCCCATAGAAATTCTATGTTCTAAGGACCCTTCAGGATATGAATTCTGTTATCTAAGGGTCTCTCTCACCTCTGAAATTCTAGTTCTAAGAACCCTCCTAGTTCGTATTCTATAATCTAAAGAACTCAATATCTCTGAATCCTATGTTCTAAGGTCCCTTCTCCACCCCACCTCCAACTCTGTCTTAGGGTATTCTTTGTTCTAAGATGCTTCCTAGCCCTGCCATTCTATGTGCAGCATATAATTCAATGCTATAAAGCTCTTTCCCATAGGTATTTGACTCTCAGAATAATCTGCTGAAGTAGGTAGTACTACCACCTCTATTTTACATATGAGGAAATGGCTGTCAAAAACTGAACTCACCTACCCAAAGATGGGACTAGAACTCAGGTCTTTTGGACTCAAAACCCAGTACTTTTGCCACTACTCCATGCAATGCTGGTGCTCTTTAGGAAATCATTCCTGGTACCTATTTACCTTGTTCATTGACTTGGCCAACATTCTCTAGAAGCTCTGAAACTGCCACCTGTTTTTTCTTCTTTGGGTTGAGTTTCCAATACATGACTAAGGCAGCTTTTCGCACAGCCCTCTCTAAATCGGTCTCTGAGGACAATTTTTTCACTTCCTGCTCATTTTCCGACGTGATGCCTAAAAAAAGACAATGAGGAACATTAACCACCATTATCCCACATTGCCAGGAAGTCATTAGACAAGAGCTGACAATTTATTACTCCATCAAGTTAATTTCAAAAATCTTGGCCAAGGTGATTTATGCCTCCAGGTAAAGATAAGCTCCTTCTCTCCCCCAACTCCAACACTTCTCCCTACTCCCACCAACCAGATGAATACTATTAAGGGATCTTCTGTATTTTTACTTAGTTTCAGTAACTATCAGAAAATATCAGGGAAAATTCTTCAATCAATTATGGGCAGCTGGTTGGAGTTTCTTCTCTAAAATTAAATAAAAAGCTTTGTCCAGGTCCACACAATGCTTTTCAAGTAAAGTGCCCCCACATTCACCTCTTCTGTCTGCCAGGCATCGACGTAGCAGCTTGACAGCCTCTCGCCGGCCTTGCTTTGCAGCAAGAATTAGCCAGTCCACAGCACTGCAGTTATTGAGTTCTTCATCTGCATCATCTGCTAATTTCAGGTAGTGTTTCCCCACCTAGGAACCCAAAGGAAGATGATTCACAGCCTCTGAATTAACATAATATTCAGTTGGTTTATACACTCAGTTCATCATCTTCCATGATCTGTCTGACCCACCACCTTACCTTCTCTGATGACCAATCACCTGCCAAGTCCCATTTCTACTCCACATATTCCAAACTCCTGCCCCATCCTTCCTGCCTCTATTCCCCACTCAATCTCCTTTTAGCCTCCTGGATTCCCTCTACCCACTGAATGTCCCTGGTAATTCTCACATGCTTTCATCCTGAAACGTCCAAATGTCTATCTCAGGATTGGCTAAAAATTCAGATAGTTCAATCTGTCCATTTCCTAGGACCTCAAAGTCAGAGTTAGAGAAAGTTGAAAGAGAATCTCATAGAGTGAAAAGGACTATGGAGACCATACATACAGTCAAATCTCTTCATTTTTAGGGAGGCACAGTGGATAGAATGCAGAGCCTGGAGTCAGGAAGACCATCTTTGTGAGTCAACATCTGGTCACAGACACTTACTAGGCGTGTGATCACAGGCAAGTCATTTAACCCTGTTTGCCTCAGTTTCATCATTTGTAAAATGAGCTGGAGAAGGAAATGGCAAACCACTCTAGTATCTTTGCCAAGAAAACCCCAAATGGGGTCACAGACAGTCAGATACAACTGAAATGACAGAACAGCAGAAAATACAGAAAAAAAGGAAAGACTCAGTCACACAGCTTGAGGGAGAACTACTTACTTCTTTAGAATGAGGTTAATTTCTAAATTGAGAATTTCTAGAAACTTGGACTTTAGTACCACGAGATGGACATGAAGGGCAAACATGCCTAATTTTATAAAAACAGATGCTTCTCTACACAAACTATAAAGGAAATTTTTGATGCTGAATCTCATTTTCCCAATGTCTTGCATTATGAAAATGGAGATGTGTTCTTCTAAAAGCATTTGGGGCACAAGGCTTAAACATCACAGCATGAAAAAAAAATCCTTGGAGGATTTCACACATCTAAGGAAAATTATAGTTTTAAAATTAAGACAATATAAAAATAAGATGATACAAATGAAAAAATCTAGACCTAGAATCAGAGAATCAACATCATGGGATCATAGAATTAAAGCTGGAAGGAACCTTGGAAATGATTTTAAGTCTTTCATTTTATAGATTAGGAAACTAAGGACCAGCGAAGTCAAGTGATTTGCCAAAGGTCAATCATTATATGCCAGAGGCAGGATTCAAACTCAAGTCTTCTTGTCTATAAAGCCAGATCTCTATTCACTCTGGCATGCTATTCTAGAAATATGATCTGATGTTATTATAACATAACTATACATTCCCAGGTAAAATTCCCACATGATTTGTGTTCCAACCTTAGAACTGTATGATAAAATTTCACATTATTTTCTTGATGAGTCAATCAAATATTTTATAATAAATGGAAATTTTGGTTATTTAATTCCCTCTTCGAAAGCTAAAGGCAAGCCCAGGCCTACACAATTCCACTTTTCTCATCAATCCCCCCAAGTCACTACCTTATATTCATTCTGCCTTCTGCCACATCTGCTTGTGCCCTGTGAAAATGACTAATGAAAGTCAGAGTGTGGGAGCTATACTCTAAGTATTTATGCTTTCTTAAAAGCAGGTTGGCTTATTTTTTTTAAATGATAAATCCCGCCATCTGCTTTCAGAGTCCAGCTTGTTAGCCTACTCAAAATGTGTTTTCCTGGGTCTTTAAGGAGCTAAGCAGGAGCTAAACAGGGCTTTTAATGAAGGTTTTGCAATACTCTCACCACTTCTTTTCAACCCTGGACCACTTACTAACCAGGTGCCCAATTTTAAATACATTGGCATCACCTTTGAAGTGAAGGTACAGTAAAGGGCACCAACTGTTTTAAATGGCAGGAATTTATCTTGAAGCTCCTCCAGACCATGGGATTTAGAGTTGGAGAGGAACTTAGGAATCAGCTTCCTAAGCTTATCTCCTTTTTTTACAGCTAAGGCTCAGGCAAGAGAACTGACTGGTCCAAAGTCACGAAAGCAGGAACTAGAAAGCTAGAATTTTAAGCTAGGTTTTCCAACTCAGTACTAGGAATCCTCATTATGCAAGTAAAATATAAAAAAGAAAAACAAAAACTGATTGCCTTTTGGTTACTTGAAAATGAAGAAGAATCAATATCAGCAGAAATTATGTTTCATTCCATAAAGATTTCTGAACCCCACATTTTTCCCTTAAATTCAAGTTTGTTTTTCTATGAGTACCATGCCCCTTTCTTCCACTAGAAAACCCATGGCAATAAGAATTTGTACTCCATCAGGAAAAGAGGGAGATTGACCATAAGCAATGGGAGTCAAGACAGTGACACCACCCTCCTCATTTTGTAGATGAGGAAATTGAGGCTAAGAGGACTAAAATGATTTGCCCATGGTCATGCTACCTAGAATGAGTCAGACGTGGGATCTGAACCCAGGTCCTCTGACCTCAAATTCAGTGCTCTTTCTACCTTCCTCTGCAGCTAGAACCAGTTACTAGAACCCAAGCCATTTAATCCTCAAATTCAGTGCTCTTTCATTATGACTGTCTTTAAATATCTCTGCAAAGTTCAGGGAACATCGAAAAAGAACAAGGTACTCCAAACTCAATACTGGTCTAACAGAAGTCAACTAACTCAGCCAATTTACAAAGAAGAGACAAGTTATTGGAAGTCTATGTGTCTTCAGTTCTGTATCTTCTCAGAGCCTAGTACAGTGTTTGGCATGTAGGAGGTGTTTAATAAATGCCAGGTGAATAAATGAATGATATTGAAGGAAAAAGCTCCCAAGAGTCAGTAGGCAGTTGCCTGAACCATGATGGATAATAAAGAAAAGCTTTGAACCCTCTGGCACAATCCTAGTTAGAGTATAAACAGTAATTTACCTAATTCTAAGGAAACTTTAGATAGTAATCTAACTTCAACTGTAATACAGGTAGTGATTTTGCTGGTCAATTTCAGAGGCCACCAACACCAGTCTTACCCTACTGACACAATAGCATTTCAAAATAAGAAACCTATCTATAGGGCCTTCCCTTTGAGAATCCCAAATTCTTATACATCTTTCCCTTGTCCTTTCATAAAAATGAAAATATCAGTGATCTGCCTTTTTATCTTAGCCTGCTATGGTAGAATAATGGTCTTTTCTTCTATATTTGATATTTGGGAGGAAAAACAGACTTATAAAATGGACTTATAAAAAAGTGGCAGGGAGAACGTCACAATGGATAAGGTCTCTTTGTGTTGATATCACTACAGGTGACATAGCAAATGTCCATAAAATTGTTGTACTTCCTGCAAGAAGTGTAGCGAGCACTGATCTCACAAGGTAACATGGTAAAAAGAGGGCCAACACTTCCTGTACACTCAGGGAAACAAGGCGCTGATCAGAAGCTCTGGCTATGGGGGGTCAACATGGCTGATGTTTTCAAAAAAGGCCAAGACCAAGGGTGGGGATCCTGCAGCCTTGAAGCCACATGTGGTCCTCTAGGTCCTCAAGTGCAGCCCTTTGACTGAATCCAATGTTCTGTGAAGTTTGGATCAGTCAAAGCACCGAACTTCCCACCTTTGGCCAAGACCACAGGGAAGACTGAACTAAAGCCTGAATGCGTTGAATCCAAGTGCAAGTCTATTCAGTGGCGTAAGCATTTTGAACTAGGAGGAGAAAAAGGAAAGGGCCAAGTGATCCCGTTCCTAGTTTCCTCCTTTTTTTGTTTGTATAATAAAAACAATCAAAACGCTGAAACTACAAACAAAACAAAACAACTAATGGACTTACCTCTGTCTGTGCCTTGGGGTCTCCTGCCTTGGCCTTTTCCAGAATTTCTTCAAAGGATATTTCTATTTCCTCTTTCGTCATCTCTTTAAAAGGAAAAACCAGATAAAAGCACAGGTCAGAACTTGAAAGGCAAAACCAGTTTCCATCCATTGATTCATTCAACTAACATTTACCAAGGAATGTCCTGTTTACATGGTAAAATTAGGACTTTTGAGGCCCTGTCCTGGGGACTGTGGGTGGATTCTTTAAAGATGAAGTGGACACATTCTTGCTTCCAGGAAGCATATAATCTACAATAGTGGCATGAGATGTGAGCAAATATTCAAACTACAAAGTATAAAGTGAGAATTTCTATAAAAGCTACAAGAGAAGGCTGCTTAAAGTATCTTCCCAGTGAGATAAAAATCCTGCTTTTTCTTTGTAAAATCAGGTGGGATGTTACATGGATACAAAGGAAACAAAAATGTCAACCTGGGGGAGACAAACGGACATTCTTGTTTCCATTGCATCTATTCTTATATTGTAGGTTTTATTGCAAGAGATGTGGCAAGATCCAATCTCACAAAGTAACGACAAAAAGAGGGCCACCTTATTTATATGTATGTGTGTGAACATGTATATAATTGTGTTGCATGTATTTATAAATATATGTAATTATGTATGTAATTATAAATAATAATATGCAATAATATGTATGTAATATGGAATTATAAATATATAATAAAGATTTTGTATATAGTATATATCAAGATATACAATATAATTACATATATAATTAAATATACACATATTTACAACACAACATAGTTGTACATAACAAAACGTATTCATACACAACATATGTACATATATGGTTTTTGCTAAATGATATGTATACATATACATACATACATATAATTTTTTTCCTTCTCAGCACTTGTTCTGTAAAAGGGCTCCTGCACATACGGATTTCAGAATTCAAGCTTCACACTTGACTACGCTTTCTCTTCAAGGGGCCCAAGTCTGCCAGGGAAATGAGTAGAATCCTAAATGCAAGTTATTGTGATTGAGGAACCTTAGTGTCAATAAAGGTCATCTCCATTGACCTATATATGAAGAACTTGGAATTACTTTTGGGAGTCTGGTCTGTATCCACCCATTTCAGGGTTTTGCCTCTGACAGGGGAAATTCGGAATGAGGGCCCTGTGGGAGGTTAGAGCTATCTCACCATTGAGGTCAGATTTAAAAAGTTAACAATTGAATAAAATGTCCAGGATGGAAAATAAGTTTTAAGTATGTGGTGAAAAGCATGCTGGAATTGGAGTCAGGAGACTTGGGTTAAAATCTCTCCTTTGCTCTTTACCACCTGTATGATCTTGGGAAAGACAAAGAAAACACCCTTGGCCTCAGTTTCCTCATCTGTAAAATAAGGGGGGAGGTCCTAAGGCCTCTTCAATATGTAAGGTAACATCCAAATCTAAATCTATCATCTTATATCTTAGGTACTAGAAATGCAGAGAAGAAAATGACACAGTCCCTACCCTCAAGAAACTGACATTTTACTAAGGAAATTCAGTCCAAGTTTCATTTTACACATGAGAAAATGAGGCCCAGAAATGAAAAAGGACTTTTCCAAGGTTGCCAGGGATAAGACTAGAATTCTATTTTGTACTCCCAAGTTTCACTTGAATCATGGATGAGGAACTCAACATGGTGTAGTAGAAAGAGTCCTGAACCTGGAGTTTGGAAAGACCTCGGTTCAAATGCTACTTTCAAGCTATGTGTGCCCAGGGGCAAGTTTCTTAAGCTCCTGACTCTCAGTTTTCTCCTCTGTAAAATGAGGATAAGTACCTAATGTGGCTATCTCAAAAGGTTGTTGTAAGAATCAAATAAAATAAGGTGTACAGTACCTTACACACCATAGAGTGTATATAATTGGCCACAGACATGATTTTATGTTCTTTCTTAAAAAATCCAGGGCAGGGGCATTAAATGATTCTTTAGAAAGATCTGTTGGCTGAAACAATGGTTCTAGTTCATGATTAATTTTTATCACTTAATTATTCATAGCATGGCATTTCCAAGATTGCCTCAATAGTGTAATGAAAGATTAAGAAATAAATGACACATAAAACATTTTAAATGACTTTGGCTTCAATCTGACAAGTCAAAATATTTTACCAAAGACGAACTGATATTTGAGATCAATTCCAGCTCTTTCACTGAAGGGAGAACTGGGGAAACACCAGTCTGTGTTTATTACTTTGCAACAAAAATAGAAACGGAGAATCACAGAATGGCAGAGCAGAAAGGGATCTTGAAGATTATTCAGTTTGATTTCTTCTTTTTACAGTGGAGGTAACTAAGTGACCTGTAGACAGGGTAGCCCAGTGATAAGAATGAAAGCTCTGACATTCTGAGGTCACAGATTTAGAGCTGCAATAGCCCTGTGGGGCCCTCTAGTTCAGTCCCTCTCATTTTAAGGATGAGGAAACTGAGACCCTCCCCACCCCCAGGCAAAATTTTGAGCCCATGGTCATATAGCTATTAAGTGGGGCTGGGTTAGGATTAGAAGTCAGATCTTTTGATCCTTGACCCAAAGAAGGTCAGTTGTTAAACCGGAGGGGGAAAAAAATAAGTCAGGTTACTGGAAGAAATGACAACCAATTACAGAGCCTTTATTTCAAAATGTTACATCAGAAAGGTTGGAAAGGATCACTTAGAAACTCAGCCAGAGGCACAGCATTCACTGACTTGAGAGTAGGAATGTCTTATGGGGTGGGAGCAGTATCCAGAAGGGGCCCAGGAAAAATACAAGTGCCAATGACGCCAATATTAGCAACTAAGCAAACCAAGCCAAAGCTAGGACACGATGAACACACTTGGAAGGATGACAGAATTAAGGGTTAATAAGAGCTGTCCAGGCAAAGTTGGGGCATTTGCCAATATGTTGGCTTTTGGTCAGGAAAAATCCTAACCTCATTCCCTACAGTGGTCAGCTGTAGTGGATGGAGGCAGGAGACGGTCAGGAAATGATAAGCTAAATGTCTTTTTAAATTTCATCTCTTCCTTTTCAAGATAGAAAGTTTTCTCAGAGCTGAGGAAGGAGTAAATAGCATTATTGGATGGGTGCACCAAATGGCTGGCTACCTTTTTGTGATTCCTATAGATACTCTCAGAATTCTGGAGTTAGAAAAATCTGGGGAGGTCATCCAATCTATACTTTACCCACGACGTAAATCCTCTACTACAACAGACCCTAACCAGTGGATATCCAGCCTTTGCTGGATCATTCAGCCCTTCCTGATTAGATTCTTTCATGAGGGCAAAGCAGACCATCTTTTACCTCATTTTTACCTAGCCTTTAACTACCAAATGGATATTGCCTCAGACTGAGTCCTGGGAAAGGGCTTGCAGAAGCCAAAGTCTCCCACTGCATCTGGGGCCATCACCAGTTGTCCTGGCCTATGTCTTGCCACTGGACTCTGATGACTCTGGAGAACACAGTGAGGCTGATGACTTTGTACATCCCTGCCTCAGTTAAGTCCAATTCACTTGCAAGTCAAAACATCACCCTTCTGATGTCGTTGACCGTCAAGAACCAAGGATGATCATCAACAACAATCCAGAGTTCTCTTTAAGTCATCTCTACTCTAAGTTAAATATTCCCAGTTCCTTCAACCAATCTTCCTAGAACAAGGCTCTGAGTCACCTTAACATCCTGGCTTTCTTCTAGCTTATCAATGTCCCTAATGAAATTTGGTACCCAGGACAGCACAATGCCAAGCACAGTATAGAGAAATACCTAATGAATTCAATAGAAGATGGTGTTGACATGGAGTTTCAAAGAATAATTTTATAGAATGACTTTCTCTTTTAAACAACATCCTTGTTGGGATGGATCAGGGTGTTCCTGTTTTGATTTACAAGCCATGACAACAGAGAGATACAGAAAGAGAGAAGGTGTCTCTTGTAAAGGGGTCTCACCTTTGGAACTTCCTGCCAAATCTAATCTGGTGGCACTCTCACTGATCTGTTTTTAGTGCACTATTCAAATCCCAGCGCAGATGGTAGGGGGATGGGAAGACATATTTTTTGTGCTGTTTCCCCATTCACATTATTGCTGCTGTCAATACATTTAAATTTCTTAAAGTGAGGCTGGGCTCATGCCAAAGACTTCCAGCAAAAGCATGTAATTTTACAGTTCTAATAAATATACATGGTGGGTGTTCACTTTCAAATTTCATCAGGAAGAAGGAAGAAGAAAAAGCACAAGATTAGGTGTTAGGAGACCTGGGCTCTGGCTGCTGCTCTGCTGCTTACTAGCCAACCATACAACCTACGACTCTAGGCTCCCAGCCTGTCAGTATGTCCTCCAATCCTATCGGGGCTAAAGACAAAACAAGCAATAGATTTCTCACCTTATCATTCCATAAGTTTGGAATTTCATAGACCAAGTAGAGTGCCCAATGCTTTGTAATCCCCCTGCCAGCGTGTTCTTTCTCAGTTTCCTATGCTGGATCTTTATCTAGGTCATACCTGCTAACCCTACCTGTTCCCATTTATCTTCCCCTTCTATATTTCATTTGGTGATCTCATCAACTTGATTCAGTTATCAACCTCATGCAGATAACTCTCACACCTACTTATGCAGCTCTAATCACTCTCTTGGGGTAGCAAGGAGGGTGAAGTGGATAGAGTGCCAGACCTGGAGTTAGGAAGACTCATCTTCCTGAGTTCAAATCTGGCCTCAGACACTTACTAGCTGTGTGACCCTGAGCAAGTCAATTATCCCTGTTTGCCTCAGTTTCCTCGTCTGTAAAATGAGCTGGAGAAGGAAATGGCAAACCACTCCAGTATC
Organism: Notamacropus eugenii; assembly: GCF_028372415.1. Classification (NCBI taxonomy): domain Eukaryota; kingdom Metazoa; phylum Chordata; class Mammalia; order Diprotodontia; family Macropodidae; genus Notamacropus; species Notamacropus eugenii. Next base: position 59,665,557 of record NC_092877.1, read on the forward strand.
CCTGCCAAGAAAACCCCAAATAGGATCACAAAGAGTCAGACAGGACTGAAACAGCTCAATAACTACCTCTCTCGACCTCTAGTCTTGCATCTCCAAATATCCAGTGACATCTCAAACTTGATGTCCTGTAAACATTTTAAACTCAACATGTCTAACATTGAACTTATCTTGCCTTCCAAAGTCTCCCATCTTTCTAACATCCCTATTATTTATTATGGTACTGAAAAGGTACCACTATCTTCCTTTTCACCCGGACTCAAAATCCAGGCATCATCCTTGACTCCTCACTCTCTCACTCTCCCATATCCAATCTTTTCCCAAGATTCATCAAGTCTACCTTTGTAACACTTCTCATACATGCCCACTTCTGTCCTTTGACACTTCACTTTAGTGCAGGCCTCATCACTGCACACCTGGCATATTATAATGCTTTGCTGCTTGGTCTCCCTGCCTCAAGTCTCTCCCCACTCTGATCCATATTCTGCTTAGCTAATCGAGGCAGCTAGGTAGTGCAGTGGATAGAGCACCAGTGTAGGAGTCAGGAGGACCTCAGTTTAAATCTCACCTCAGACACTTGACACTCACTAGCTGTGGGACCTTGGGCAAGTCACAACCCCAACTGCCTCATCCTGGGTCATCTCCAGTCATCCTGAGGAATATCTGGTCTCTGGATTCAGATGGCTCTGGAGTAGAAGTGAGGCTGGTGACCTGCACAGCCCTCCCTCACTCAAAAAACAAAGTCAAATGCAAGTCATGTCATTATTTCTCTGATGGCATGGTCTTCTTTGGTAATGAAGGATGAACACACACACACACACACACACACACACACACACACACACACACACACACAGCTAATCAAAGCTATCTTCCTAAAGTGTTACCTTCACTAAATCAACTCAAAGACACCATCAATCTTCCAGTCATCCAGACTTACAACCTGTCATCCTTGACTCCTTACTGTCTTACCCTTTCCCCAGCTGCCCAATCCTGCTGATTTTACCTTTTTCAACATTTTTTGTGTACACACCCTTGTCTCCACTGGTTCAGGCCTTCATCACCTACCCTGCTGGACACTGCAAAGCTTTCTGGCTGGCTGCCCATTTTGACCTCAGTGGCTTCAGTTAAAGCAAATACTTAGGTTCAGGACTTCTAGAAAAACACTCAAGCAATGTTATAATCATAAGTTTTACTGTTATGTGACTCACAGTAAGCAAACAAAGCATATAGACACTATATGATGATATGAATAGATGGAGCTCCATCCTCACATGCAAGAAACCCCATAGTCTGAGAGAGAGACAGAGACAGAGAGAGAGAGAGAGACAGAGAGAGAGAGGGGGAGAGAGGGAGAGAGACAGAGACAGAGAGAGAGAGAGAGAGGGGGGGGGAGAGAGGAAGAGAGAGAGAGACAGAGAGACAGAAAGAGAGAGAGAGAGAGAGAGAGAGGGAGAGAGGGAGAGAGGGAAAGAGAGACAGAGAGAGACAGAGAGAGACAGAGACAGAGACAGAGAGACAGAGAGAGAGATGTGTTGGGGAGGAAACACTCTCAAAGTTGGGGTTCAGGTGGCAAGATTATATACTCTAAAATGGGCTTGGTTGAAAACAGGTGATCGGTGCCAGATATAGGAGGGGGTTCTACTAATCAGACCCAGATGTGGTGGAAACACCACATCTTATACCAGACTTGGGTGAAGAAGGAACTTCTTTATCAGGACCACAAAGTGTATGATAAGGTTTAATGTTAACTAAGGGGGAAGAAGGAGAATGGCTCAGGGCCCCTGCAGCAGGTCAAGAATTCATCTCATCAAAAACTTCAAGCCTTATCCATCTGACACAGAGTTAGTGGAAAAGGACAAAACCGTCTGTTTTGCCTCTTTGCTTCTATGAGCAATTAGGATCATTTAACTTAAGTACTCCATATTGGAGTTTCAACATTATAATATGACATCAAACTATAACTAAACAAGACGAAGTCTGCAATTATCACACTGGCCTCCCTCCCCTAGGTCTCTCTCCACTCTAATCCATTCTCCACTCAGTTTTCAAAGTGATCTTCCTAAAGTTAAGGTCTGTCCATGTCACCCTCTCCCCATCCCCAATTCAGTAAATGTCAATGGCTCCCTATTACCTCCAGAGCAAACATAAAACACTGTTTGGCTTTTAAAGCCCTTCACAACCTGGTTCCTTCCTACCTGAGCAGATTCCTTATGCCTTACTCTTCTCCAGATACTCTATGATCCAGCGATGAGGGCTTCCTTGATGTTCCTTACACAAGACACTCTACCTTCTGACTCTGCATTTTCATACCTGGAATGCTCTCCCTTCTCATCTTCTACTCCTGGCTTCCCTGGCTTCCTTTAAGTCTCAGTTAAAGTCTCATCTTCTACATGAAGTCCTTCCCAGTTCTCCTTAGTCTTTGTGGTTGTTCTGCTATTTCAGTTGTGTCCAACTCTTTATGACCCATTTGGGGTGTTCTTGGCAGAGATACTGGAGTGATTTGCCATCTCCTTCTCCAGTTCATTTTACAGTTGAGGAAACTGAGGCAAACAAGGTTAAGTGACCTGTCTAGGGTCACGCAACTTGTAAGAGTCTGAGGCCAAATGTGAACTCATATCTTCCTGATTCTGAGACTAGCACTCTGTCCACTGAGACATCCAGCTGCCTCCATAATCTTAGTGCCTTTCTTTTGAAACGCTCTCCAATTTATCCTCTATCTATCTTGTTTGTGTGTTGTTCTAGCATGTTTACTTCCTCATTATATAGTGAGCTCATTGAGGGGAGGGGCTGTTTTTGACTTTCTTTATACCCCTAATACAGTACCTAGCACCTATGGGTGCTTCATAAAAGTTTGTTGACTTATACGTATCGTTATTACCTAACACACCTAGGATGCTAGACTCTCCAGTACAGCCATCCATATAAATATAAATTCCTCACTCAGATAACAATCACTTTCAGGTTAATACAAGAAGTACTTTTCTACACTAAGATTGATTAAGTTGATTCCTGAAGCAAAACTGCTAAAGTTAGTTCACCACTTTTAGGCAAAGAATAAAGAGCATGTTTAAGTCTTTCACCACAGAGATATCGCTTAAAATTGCCATAATCATAACCTGAGTCATGCCAGAATGGAATAATGGTTCTCCCAGACTAGGTAAACAAACTCACTTAAAAGCCTTTCATCAAGCTGGGTTCTCAGAAATAGACAAAGATTTAAGAAAGAATGAGAGTCCCATGGTGGCAGCATGGGGTGGGACCTCACTGGAACAGAGGCTTCCTTCAGCGGTAATCTACTGTGACACTGCCATATCACTGCTGCAAAAAGCAATTGCCTTCATTGAAAAATAGACCAAAGGGGAGAATAGATGGGAAGATTCTTCTTTGCACTGATTTTTATTCCTTGTACATCAGCAAAGGCTGTATATTCCAATTAAACAATGTGCAGAAAGACATTGATAGAGCAAAGAGAACCAGAAAACCTGGGTTTGGGTGCTGGTTTCACTAATTACGATCTGTGTGACCCTGGGAAAATCATGTAGCCTCTCTGTGTCTATTTCCTCACCTTTAACATGAGCAGACTAGACTCAGCAACCTGCAAGGTCTCTTCTAGCTTGAAACCTAGGAACCTCGAATTATCTGTATTAGTTACAGATCTCTTTTGGCAGAGAAATTTCCATACCAAGAAAACTGTGGATCCAGAGCAAAAGAGAGCAGCAAAGGGAGATCTGGGGAGAGAAAGTGAGATCTAACCTGCAGAGGAAAGACAGAGAGGGAAACTAGGGAAGACCATGAAAAATGTGCACCTTCTCCCGGGGCCTTGAGGGAAGAAGATCTCAAATGGCTGAAAAGTGGAAGAAGTCTACACCAGATCAAAGGCAGAGGAACGTGCCTCTGTTTGGGACAGAGAAAAAGAAGGCAAGGATGACATCAAGAAATAGCTTCTCATAATACCAACAATAATAGCTAAGATTCATGTAGTATTTACTACACACCAGGCATTGTGTGAAGTGCTTTAAAATTATTTCATTTGCTCCTCACAACAACCCTGGGAAGTAGGTGCTATTATTATCCTCATTTTACAGATGAGGAAACTGAGGCAACTAGAGATCAAGTGACTTGTCCGAGGGTCACATAGCTAGTAAGTGTGTGAAGCTGGATTTGAACTCGGGTCTTTCTGACCACCCAGTGTTCTATGCATGTTGCCACCTAGATGCCCATCTAGTTTGGGTGGCCCATGAAGTGCATGAGGGAAGCCAGGTTAAACAGGTTGCTTGGGTAAGGTGGAACCAGATTGTAGAAGGTCTAGAATACCATGCAACAGGGGCAATAGTGTATTGTGGGACAAATAGAAACCACTGCCAGTTTTTTTGGACAGGAAGATGAGAGGATCATATTTATTAAGAAGACAACAGTAGCAACCAAAGAAAGAATGGAGAGAGAAGTGAGAGATGCAAGAAGTCCAGTTAGAAGGTTATTAACAGTAGCTGAGGGAAAAGATAATGAAGGGTTGGATGAGGAGGTGGAGTGGGGGAGAAAGGACTGTAGAAATATTTGGAAGTCAGATTGACAGGATTAGACAAATGACTGAATCTTCTCCCTCTACAGTCTCCCCTCCCCACCTCCCTTCCCCAAAGATGAGTAAAGATTTGAAAGCAAAATTCTATTTCTGACATGTTGAATTTGACACTGTTGGGCCAATCAGGTAAAGATGTCAAAGCTAGGGGTTAGAAAGGTGAGGCTGCAGTTCAGAAAAGATCTGGGCTAATGAGTTAAATTTGAGAATCATCTATATGGAGATAACTGAAGTCAGAGTAACAGATTAGATCAGCATAGATGAAAATATGGACAGAGAAGACAGCCAATGATAGTCTGGGGTGATTACACTTTGTGTGGATGGGGAAATCAGAACAGCCTAGAGATAGAGAGATACAGTGGTCACAGAGGTAGGAGCATAGACAAAAGACAAGCAGTATCTTGGAAGACTGGAGGGCAGAGTATTAAGGAGGGACTGGTTAATGGTGTCAGGTTCCATGGAATGACTGAGCATGGAGACTGGGAAAAGTCCCCTGGAGTTAGTGATGAGGTCAGCAGTGACCTCTGGGAAAGCAGTGAGTGGTGGAAATTAAGGAGTGTGTGAGTGGCAAGAAAGCACCTACAAAATAAACGTAGATGACTCTGGACAGAAGAGATTTGCTACAAGCCAAAGAGGTCAACAGGAAAGATCATAGACAACTGTTTTTACTGTATAATACTATTATCAAACTAACAAACTGCAGTGTACTTCAATTGAATAGGACTCTTCAAATGACCCATAAAACAGCCTCCTGTCTCTTTATTACTGAGGGAAAATCAATGAATGGAAGAATCTGTCCGAACAAAGTAGATGCTATCAGTTAGAATAAGACCACAGTCATTGTGCAAATGGACAATATGGGTTGTCTTGAAAGTGTTAGTGCCATTTTGCCCTCCCATTCTCTTTATTGATGCCAGTCTTTAATGCCCAATTCAAATGATGCCTTGTCCAAGTACCTTTCCTGGCTCCCTATCACCCAATTCTGTACCATTCTCTAGTTGGTAACAACCATTCTCCCATTTGACAGACTTGGAGAATAACAGAAGGAATCCAGAAGACACCTAGTCCATCCTGACTCTATACCTTCCGCAACAGGTGGTCATGCAGTTTTTGCTGAATGACAGTTCTAAGTATTGGGAAGCTTTTGCTTACCTTGGGCCTAAATCTTCCTTTCTCCCAGTGTGAAGCAGAGCACATCTAAACCTTTTTCCTTATTAAGGCCCTTCTAATACTATGCTATGGTCATTACGTCCTCTCCCCCACCTGCAGTTCTTCTCCAGATGAAGCATCTTGATTCCTTCAACTGATACTCATTTGTCATGATGAGCTCAAGACCTTTTCACCATCTTAGCTGACTTCTCTGGGGTACTTTCTGGGTCAATCAAGGCCCTTCCTAAAATGTTAGCAAAAAGCTGAAGAGGATACTACAGATAGTCTGACCAGGACAGAGGGGAATAAGACCACTGCCCCCCTAGTCTTGGCCATTATGTTTCTCTTAATGTAATCTAAGACTGCACTAGCTTTTTGGTTGCCACATCAGATATTTGATTCATGCTGAATTTGAAGCATATTAAAACATACATATATATATATATGTATACATAATGCATATATGTATACACACACATATATTATACACCACATACACACATATTTACAAGTCTCTATACCAATACACATTATGAAATACAGAAACCAATATCTGAGCATCTGTACAAGCAAATATGAAGCACTGTACTAGGTATTAGGGTCATATTTTAGGAGGAATATTGACAAATAGTAGTACCCCCCAAAGGAGTTTATGGGGGGTGCGGCAGCAAAGGATCTGCAGATCATGGCATAAAGGGATCTGTTGCAACCCCCAGGAATATTTAATCATGAGAAAAGAAGATGGAGAGGGCAATGTCAACATATTCAGGCATTTGAAGAGTTCTTACAATGTTGGATTGAATCCTGTAAGGCCCCAGAAGGTAGAAACGGCCCCAGTGGGTACAAACCACAAGGAGGCAGAATTCAGCACAATCTAAGGGAGGTCATTTCTAACACAAAGATCTCTCCATAGTGGAATTAGCTATTTCCCAAAATACTGAACTCTCTATCACTTGAAAGATTCGGGCAGAGAATGGACTAGGCAACGGGTTCTTGTACTAAGTTGAACGTTCTCATATCACTAATGAGATTCTTTATCATTCCCTAATTCATCTGGTTAAGCATTGATCTGAGCAACTTCAGTTGAACTATTTTCATGGTCTAGTGGAGACTACAGATCATAATAACAATAGAAGCACAGAGTGATAACTCATTTCTGCCAGAATCAATGGGAAGATAGTTCTAAAATTTCAAAAGATTAAAAATTGGAAGGATCCTTCCAGGTCATCTAGTCTGAGCTCCTCATTGTATCAATGAGAAAAGTGAGGCCCTGAAGGGATAAAAATATTGCTCTAGGTCATACATTTAGTAGGAGGGTCAGAACTTTAACAAAACAATAACAATAAAAAATAGTATTTATATAGCACTTTAAAGGTGGTAAAATGTTTCACATATATTATCTCACTTGATCCTCACAACCCAATGTGGTAGGTTTATTATCTCAATTTTATAGATGAGGAAACTGAGGCTGAGACAGGTTAAGTGACTTGTCCAGAGTCATATGGTTATGAAGTAGGGGAGCCAGGACTTGAACCCAGAGCTTCCAACTCCAAACCTAATGATTTTCAACTTTACCATCTAGTGGATTTTAGGATTAAATGAACTTTTCATAAAATCTCAGAATCAGAAGGGTCTTCTAAAATTCATTTCTGAAAAAGAGATTCCTTCTACAGGGTGTTATATTCCAGTAAGGAGGCACCTACCACCTCCCAGGCCACTCATTCCAAGTTGTGGACTGTTCTTATGCTTTTCAAGTTATTCCTTACATTAAGATTAAAGTCTGTTTCTCTGCAGTTGCCTTGGGTTACAACCCTAATCCCTTGCCACAATGACATCTCAATCCTTGTAAGGCATGATTTTCATTTCTCTTGCCACCTTTGTCGGTACCCTCTAGATATGATACAGTTGTCAATGTTCTGTCTAAAATGTGGCACCTAGAGCTCCATGCTCTACTCCAGATGTTGGCTGACTAAAGCAAAGTACAGCAGGACTCATGAGTTTCTGGGTTCTGGATGTCATGCTTCTCAATGCTGCCTAAGATTCCAATTTTTTAAAATTGGCTGTCAATCCACATTGTTGACTCATGTTGGACCTGCAGTCTTCAAAAAACAAAACAAAGCAAAACCATAAACTGCTAGCCGCTCCTCCTCTGTCCTGTACTTGTGAAATTTATTTTTTGAATATCAAGTGCAAGGCTTTTTATTTATCTTTAATGGATTTCATCTTCTTAAACTTGTCCCATCATTCTAGCTGGTTGAGATCTTTTTTAGACTCATTCTGTCATCCAGTGGGATGGCAGCTCCTTTTAACCTTGTGTCATATTCATATATAATCAACATGTAATCAAGGCCATTGCTCAAGTCATTGGTAAAAATATTAAACATCACAGCAAGACTTCTGGGATACTCTACTGGCAACCTCCTCCAAGTTGACATGGACCCATTAATAATTATCTTTGGGTCTAGTCATTCAATTGGTTCCAAATCCACCTAACTGGCACTATTGTCTAGACCAGAGATGTCAAACTCATGGTCCTTTGGTCATATGTGGCCCCCAACATTCCTGGGTGGCACCAAACCAGATTAAAATATTTGCTATTGTTATTTAGTGGTTTTAGTCATGCCCGACTCTTTGTGACCACATTTAGTTGTTTTTGGGGGGGGGGGGCAAAGACACTGGAGTGGTTTGCTGTTTCCTTCTCCAGCTCATTTTACAAATGAGGAAACTCAGGCAACTAGGCTTAAGTGACTTGTCCAGGGTCACACAGCTAGTAAGTCCAGGGTTACACAGGCCAGATTTGAACTCAGGTCTTCCTGACTCTAGGCCCAGGGCTCTATCCACTATGCCACCTAGCTGCCCCTCAGATTAAAATATATGCATTAACAAAATAAATAAAAATATGACAAAACATAAATAATGTTAATTTGTGGTTTTCCAGGTCAATGTGTAGCTTTGAGGATTCATTTCTATTTGAGTTTGACACAACTGGTTTAGACCACATCTATCATGTCTACCATCAGATGGAAGTTACAAAGCAGCACATTTAAGCTTGATGCTAGGAAAAACATCTCCAAATAATCCGAGCTGTCCAAAAGTAGAATAGGTCACCTCAGGAGATAGTAGGTTGGTTCTACTTTCCCAGAGATCGTCAGCAAAGATCAGAAATATTGTAGTGACTGTCCCCTTTGGGTATGGATTGCACTGGATGCCACTGTATGACCAATGAGGGTCCTTGTAACTTAAAATTCAAAAAGTTCAGTTGTTGCATTTATGGCTTGCCAGCTACAGAACTACCACCACTACCACCCTAGAACATAAGTTCCTTGAGGGCAGAGAATGTCTCTGGCTCTTGAGTGGTGAGTACAGTACCTTAAACCAAGTAAATGCTTAATAGATGTTTGCTGAATTGAATGAACTCAGCCAATAGCAGCCAATAGCACGCACGATATTAGCCTTCATCTTAAAAACAAGACAAGACAAAACAAAACAAAAACAAGTAACACAAAGTTCATTCAGCCAGATACAGAACAGTAGCTGACAGGCAGTGCAGTACAGTGGATAGAATTGAATTTGGGGTCAGATGACTTAGATTGGAATCCCAACTCTGTCCTATTTGGATGAACCTGGTCAAATGACTTGACCCCTCTGGGTCTCAGTTTATTCTCCTATAAAATAAGAGTTGAGCTAAATGGTACCCAAGGTTTCTTACCACTCTATATCTAAGAGTCAATGAACCATAAAATTTAGCACTGATCTGGATAATATTCATCACTGGCTACAGATGAAGAATACTGCAAATCATTTAGAGAGGAGGAGCATTTCTTTTTCTTTTTGCAGGTAAGATGACCCCCCACCCTCCTTTTTTAATTAATTCAGTTTTCAACATCAAGGAAAAAACAAGTCTTTAAAAAGTGTGAGAAGAAAAATGACGGTTACTCAGGAAAGATTTCAGGGTACAACACCAGAGAAAAGGAATACCCACAGATATTAAGGATCTTCTAGAAGCCTGAGTGGTGTGTCTATGCCCCCGGAGATGCTGAGAGGAAAGGGGGGATTAGAAAGAGGGAGACAAACTGAGACTCATGAACATCCACACTTGATAAAGTAAAACTGAAAACTTCAATGAAGAGAAATCAGCAGAACCAAATGCATGAGCTTGGGCTGGTGGGTGGCTGGGGAAAAGGATATTATAAAATCTGACTGGAAGCACTACCTAGGAGTCAGACGATTTTGGTTTATGCACTCTGCCCACTTTTACCATGGGCAAGTCACTTCACCTGGGTCTTGGTTTTCTCATCTGTAAAATGGGGATGTTTAGCCAGAGTATGTCTATGGTTCTTTCTAGCTGAGACCTAGTATCCCCTCACCAGGTATCAGTTTCTTCATCTGTAAAATGGGGATTAATCTGATTTCCTTACTCATGGCCCAGAGCTATTGAGATGAAAGGCCTGTATCAACTGAAAAGTGCTGTGAAACTGTGAGCTAGTATTAAAACATAGTCTTTATAGTCATGGCAAGGTGGCTTTTTAGTGAATAGGGAGTTGGTCTCAGAGCAAGCAAAGCCTGGGTTTAAGTCATGCCTCTAGGAGTTAACATATAAAGTCCTTTGCAAACCTTAAAGTGCTAGTTTTTATTATGACTACTATTTTTATTAATACCTAGTATTTTATATTATTTTTATATTTAATTGTAATTATATTAAGTTTCATATTTAAGCATTTCATATGTATGATAATATCAGTAACAATAACACAGACTGATTTGTGATCCAGGGCAAATCCCATAACCTCTGAGGGTACAGTGTTAGGCATTAGTGATAGAAACACAAAAGTGACAGTCTTTGCCTTCGTAATTACATTCTGCTGGGATACACCATATTCACAGATAAAGTGAACACAAGGCTACATAAAAAATGCGTAGGGATTTGGGGGAGTGGTAACCAACATCTGGGGTCATCTTGGAGGAAGAGGCCTAGAAGTGTAACCCAGAAGAAGGGAGAAATGAGTTCTAAAAGGTAAAGCAGGGGTGACACCATTCTAGGCATGGGGGACAAAAAGCACCATGAAGAACAATATCCATGTTTGACTGGAAGAAGAGGCCTTTTTGAACTTTTGTGAATGTTATTCGGAGAAGAAAGTTATCTGATCATAGTGATGGGGCTAAGGATGGGCCAAAGTGAGGCTCTGTAGAATGATACTGATGAGGCCTCAAGACGTAACACAGGTCCAGGGATATGCACAAGATCAACCATAAGCTCCACCCAAGGAAATCCTGCTCACAACCTAGTGATTTCATTGAAATTATAGTCTCGATAGCCATCAGTTATCTCCTTTATGGCACACTGAAGACATGCTTGTGGCTGGCAGAGGTCACCTTAAATAAGTGGAGGTCACCTAAACCAAAAGGGATGCTCAAGAAAGATGTGTGCTGAGTACAGTCTCTGTACTGAGGGTAGAAGCACTTTTGATTTTGAATAACTGGCAAGCATCTGAGGACATACTGTGTTAGGCATCCTAGGTAAGAAAAAAGATAGAGAACACATGGTCCTTTTCCTCAAAAGGCTTATAGTTTATTTGGAAGTGAAGGTCATGAGATGCTAACTATTGGAGGGGATATAAAGTCTAGCTAAGAGTCAGGACCTTGCCAGCACAAAGAACAACTGATGGATAAAACTTCTCACAAACTAGGAATGATAATACTACATGATAAATGCATTAGACAGCTGTAAGACAAAATGTTAGATGAAATCTTAGGAGCAAGGTTATTATCACCTGTGGGAGACCAGAGAAGGTGATTTTGAGTTGGCTTTAAAGGATGTGTAGGGATTCAAGAGGCAAAGAAGGAAAACATTTTGGGTGTACTGAATCAGCCTGAATAAGGCAATGAGATGTGAGAGCGTGCTGGCTATGATCAGGGGAACAGAGGCCAGTCCAAGCTGGCCATCCAGCAGCAAGGTGGGGATGGAGAGGAGAAATGGGTAAGGAAGCCAGAAAGGCAAGGGAACATTGGGTCTAGAAGGCCCTGAATGACAGGCATTACAATCTGCATTTTAATTCAGGGGGCAAATGGGAAGTAATGAGAATTTTTGAGCAGAGGAAAGACATGTCCAGATATGGTATATACACACATTTTTTTTTCATACATATTGAAACATATGCTCAGAAGGCCATAAAGAGAAGTTCATTTCTCTTCATAAAACTCATAGAAAGAAAGGGAAATGGAGGAAGGAAGTCAGACAGGGGCAGAAAACAGAACAAAGCTAAGTGCCAAAGTCATCAAGGGCTAAATTTGCTCCTGAGGAAGAGAGAGGAATTACTAAGAATTGATTCACAACATTTACTGTGGAGCAGCCTGACCTGCCATGCTAATGTACTTTAAGAAAGAAAAGAAAAAAAGAAAGAAAAGGAAACCTTGATTATATTCATTGTATAACAAAAAAGAAATAGCATTCTAATAGCTTTTAATGTCATCTTGATTGTTATTTTGCATTTGATTTTCTGAGGAACCAGTTTCAACCTCCCAAGAGGGGCCCTCCTACTTTCATTCCAGAAGTTTCCTGAGTTTCATAACAGCAAAGTCCTGCTTGGCCTGAACAATGAAGCCCTTAAAATGACTGTGAGTATTAGAACTCATACTATTTGAAGTTATAATTATGTCAGCTATGGTAAATGGTCACAGCCGAATGGAAATAAGCAATGCAAATTCAACCATTTCAGGGGTTTACAACATTTGAAATAATCTGGATTTAGCTGTAATTTGGCATGCTTACATTGGTATTAATCCCATGAACAGATCCAAGTTTTGTAGGCTAGAAGGGCCCTTAGAAAAAAGAATGTCAGTCGGTCAGTCAACACCCATGTGCCAGGCATTATGTTAAGGACTACAACGGGCCCTCAGAACACAGTCCGTATGGGAGCACTTCAGGTATATAGCTTGACCCAAGGCATTAAGATATGAGAGTAGAGGTCCACATGGAAGCACAGCTAAAAAAAATCTTAGTGCTAACATGGCAAATATGGAAATGTTTTGCATGACCTCACATATATGATGGATATCGTAATAAATGCCTTCTTAATGTGGGGTGGCAGGAGCTAGGGAGAGGGAATTTGGAACTCAAAATTTTTAAAAATTAATGTTAAAAATTAAATTTAAAAAAATCTTACAGCTAAAAGGGACCTCAGAGCCAATTTAATTCAACCCCTTCACTTTACAAGAGGTAGCTCGATGGACAAGGGTTAGACTTGGAATGGGGAAGACCTCAGTTCAAATCCTGCTTCCAACAAGCACTAGCTGTGTGACCCTAAGCCCTGGCCTCACTTTCCTCATCTATGCAAAAAAGAATATTAATAGCACCTACCTCACAGGGTTGTAGGGAGGATCAAATGAGAGAGTATGTAAAAAATCTTCTTAAAGCGATAAATAAATGCTACTTAGAGAAAACTGAGATGCAGGAAGGGGAAGCAACTTGGACAAAGTCACAGAGTAAAGTAGTGAAGGGGCCCAATCCTCCTTTTTAAAATGAGGGGGGTCTCTTTCAGCTCTGATATTCTCTGTTCTAAGAGTGTCAGAATATGTCCCATTCTTCACACTTTCTGTCTTCGAGGCCTTTCTGGTTCTGACATTAAGTGGTGCAAACCCCAAGGGCTCAGTCCCATTCAGTGCTTTGTTATAGATGGCAATCTGTCTGTGGCTGGGCCCACGTAAGGTTTAAGTGCATCAAGTCCCACTGATGTCAGCTCTCCTCCCTCCCCATCACAAGACAAGGCTAAGTCACATACAGTGTAGGTGTGATGAGTCTTGTGGAATTGCAGCAACTATTTAATAATGATTTTTCTACAAGTCACAAGAAAGAATGGAGGAGGAATTTTTAAAACAAGCATTTTGGCAGCAATCTGTACTTTTTTCCCCATTGTGCTCACTGCTGCACAATGAGCATTTTAAAAGCCACTTGGGAGGTGGCTGTCTTTTTGAAAACACATATAATGGTGGTTCAAAGCCTGGTGCTGATTTTCAGAACTGAGTTCTTTAAAGAGACACTCCCAAGAAGACCTGGGTGCTGCCTTGCAGGGAGAAACAGGTGGAATATTTGGAAAAGCAATACACCAGCAATCAGGAGACCTGGGTTAACAAGGTGGCCTCTGTAGAGAAAACTTCAAGTGACTGTGGTCGAGTCATATCCTATTTGGAACTGGGTTTCTTACTCCTTAAAAGGAAGCAGCTGGAACTGATGGTGTCTCAAGTCCCTTCTTACTCTGAAGTTCTTACAAAAGGTTCTTTGAAGGAATGGTTGACTGTGGTCTAATGGCTAGACCAAATCCTTTTATTAAAGGGATTTGTTTTGTGAAGTTTGGATTCAGTCAAAGGGCTGCATTGATGACCCAGGGAGCCACATGTGGCCTCAAGGCTGCAGGTTCCCCACCCCTGGAGCTCCTAGATCATTCAGTAATCTGGCTTGCCCTATAGCTGCCTAAGAGGCTACTAGTTGTTTTGAGGCAGCTGGGTGGTTCAGTGGATAGAGCACTGGGCCTGAAGTCTGGAAGACCTGAGTTCAAATCCAGACTCAGAGACGCTTACTAGCTATACGACCCTGGGCAAATCATGTAACCTCCATTTGCCTTAATCTACTGGAGAAGGAAATGGTAAACCTCTCCAGTATCTTGCCAAGAAAGCCCCATGGACAATATTGGTGTGCTATGGTCCACGGGGTTGTTATGAAGAGTTGGATAGAACTGAATGAATAACAGTAATGATTGTATTGTACAGAAGAAGTGCTGTCCAGGGGCTGAGGAGAACCAGGCCCTCTCTTTCCTTTGTCACTACCTTGCTCTCTGATCCTGTGCAAGTCTCTGGGCCTCAGTTTCTTCTTCTGTGAAATGAGGAGATTGGACAGATGAACTATAAGTTCCCCCCCTCCAGTTCAAAATCTATCTCAGTGGCCAGGACTAGGAAGAGATGGACAGAGCTCACTGTTTGGCTGTGGATGCCATCAGCTTGGAGAAGAGCCAGATGAGGGCACCGAGGTTGCTGAAGGGTTTTGATGTTATGCCATATATGAAGACTGGTTTAAATAACTGGGGCTGCAAAGCCACAGAAGGTTAACCCCTTGAGAACAGCTTTACTTTTGTCCTCTGTGTACATTGCCTCATCTCTCCCCACATAATGCCTCAAACACAGGACACGCATAAATGTACAGACAGCAATAAGGTCTGGAGTTGTGATTTTGTTGGCACAGGGAATTCCTGGGTGCAGAAACTATCAATATGGGAAGGTGTTACTGCCTCAATTATGGTGTTAGACAGCTGCCCTGGAAGTATGTAATGAGAGATAAAGATCTTCCTCCACCATTAATAGGTCTCAGGTGGAGCCCATTAAGGGAAGCTTGATTAGGGAAGGCTTGTTCTGTGGGAAGGTCCACACCTTTTGTTAATTAATGAGGTACTGGGTCATGAGGATCTTGATGCCCTCTGGCTCAAAAAAGTGCATACACATACACACATACACACACACACACACACACACACACACACACACACACACACACACACACACACACACACTCTCTCTGAGGTGAGGTTTTGCTTTGGGGGCTTACTCTTTGGAAGAAGGTTCCTGTGCCAGATGAGACTCTCGGTAGCCATTAAGGAGACCCCTTGGCTTTGAAAACCCAAGTGTTGGTGCTTCTCTCTGTGGTAACTAAGTATCCATGTAATGGTCAGACAGTTGGACCAGTCTGTTGATCTATGATGTATGTATCACTTATAGTCAGACAAAAGCCCTGCCTGTTGGTCTTTATTTCTCTGCTTGTATTTTCTCTGTTGGTATATGTGATTAAAGAAGACTGCTGACCCCTCAAAAGTTGCTTGCCTTTTAAAAAAAAAAATTAGCAAAAAAATAAACCTAAGAACCTGTGCTAGCAGGCCATCCTGGATATGTCAGGGCTCTTGCTGTTATAGAGTACTAAGTGATTTGTCCAGGATTACAGAGCCAGTATGGGTCAGAGGCAAGACCTGAACCCAAGTCTTCCTGGTCTTGAGTTCCGCTAAATGCCAGTCTGTGTCTGGGTTCAATATATGTCAATGTTGGTCATATTGCACTGAAGTGAAGCCTTTGGGGAAGGAGGAGGGCAGGGTATCTGTCTTCAGTTATTTGAAAAACTATTATATGAAATAAGGATGACACTTGTTCTCAGTTCTATAGGGCAGAAATAGGAGCAGTAGGTATAATTTGAACAAAGGGTTATCTCAAAGCCAAACAGTCTGCCTTGGGAGTGGGAGGATTCTCCCTCCCTGGAGCTCTTTAAGCAAAGGAGGATGAGCACTTCTCAGGCAGGTTGTCAGAAAGATTCTTGTTCGGTACGGGCTGGATGAGATGGCCTCAGGAATTCCAGCATCTTTGGGTGGGAAGCCTTTCACATCCCTCCAGCTGCTAGTGCCGTCTCCTCTGAGATGATCTTCCATCTACTCTGTATATATCGTATACATAAATACCTACTTTCTTACATGACTGCCCCTTTAGAATATGACTTCCATGAGGGCAGGGACTGTTTTTTTGCCTTTCATTGTATCCCTAATTCTTAGCATAGTGCCTGACATAAAGTAGGCTCATAGTAAATGCTTCCCGCCTGTCCACCTGCCTGTCCCTTCCAAGTGAGGTTCTAGGAGTCTCACAAAGACCCATGCTAATGGGAAAGGAGTTAGTATTTCTCTGGGCAATCTCATGAGTCCCTGACCACCAAGCCTATGTTGGCTAAATAAAAATTTTAAGTCAATGAAGCCATTTCTCCACAACTCTCTCCCTTTCTCTGTCTCCCTGATCCCTCTCTCCCCCTCTTTCCCTCCCTCTCACTACTCCCATCCCACTCTGCCCCTTCCCCTTACTCTTTCTCTCCCCATCCCTCCCCCATCTTCTTTTCCCCCCCTCCCTTTTACCCTTTCCCTTTCTCTCTCTTTTTCTCCCCCCACCTACATCCAGCAGTTAGCCAAATTCTTTTGGATATTTAATTTTTTTTTTATTTTTTTAAACTGAATTGAGCAAAATGGACTTGATTATGTAGACAATGTCAAAATCTCTATCTTGTAGAAGGTACAGCAAATAACTTTGTACTCTATGTGTGATGGTAATAATAATAATTATAATAGCAGAAGCAGCTCATCTTTTTGTAGCATGGGCCTGTTATTGGATGGAGTGCTGTGCTGAGGGGGCTCTGGGAAAGGTTAAGATTGACCAGGTAAAGTGAACAACTAGGACTGCTTTTAATTATTCTACACCATCTGGAGAAATCTGTCCCTAAAGTAGTCAAGCTACCAGACAATGAAGTATCGCTTCCATCTGTTATATTTTTAAGAATATTTTTTTCCTTTCCCTGTGTCCCCCTCCCCTACCTCTCCCACCCCCAAACTTAGCACATGTTACTGTAACATTGTTCTTTGGGAGACTCAGAGAAAGAAATGTAGGGCCAAAGTGGACAGGGGCTCAGAGGCCACTTGTACAAGCCCCAATCCCTGTATGGATGAGCAAAATAGGTAGTCAGGAAGGAGATAAAGTGATTTAAGAGTGAAGATCAAAGACTTATACTTTAATCTTGAAAATGAAGCTATACATTCATTTGACAAGTTAACTCAATAAGCATTTAGGGATCCACTTCTACACAAATAGATGGCCATTTTAGTGGCTAGCACCCTGGAATGTAAACTCCTCATTGTCAGAGATGACTCCAATGGGCTTAGGAATCAAAAACCCTGGGTTCAAACCTTACTTCTAGCTCTTACTAAGTTCTGTGACTGAGCAACTCATTTAATTCTCTGACTCTTAATTTTCCTCATAAATAGTAATGCTTGTACTACCTACCAGACAAGGTAGTGGTGAAGAAGGCACAAGGGAAATTAGAAAAGAAAATTTCAGCCTTTTACATCTTCTATGCCAAAGCGCAAATAGACGCTGAATAAATACAAGCTAATAATGGTGATAATAAAACTGCTTCATAAACTTTAATGATTATATTAAATTAAATATGTTGAATTACTCACTTGTATAGCCCTTTAGAGGTTTACAAAGCACTTTCATTACTGTTCTCAACATTACCCAACTTGATGAAGATGTGAAAGAAAGAATTCACATGTGTATGGCACTTTGACCAAGTGCAAATCTGGTATCTAGAATTGGTTCACCAGTTTGTTGTTGGTACAAGGTCACAGATGTCTTTACCTCTTGATTGAACAAGTAATAAAATGGAGTCTAGCACATGCCTTCCTGCCTGACCCACAGGAGTGCTAAGGAAATAGATGAGTATATTTTTAAAATACACTATCTGTTTGGATGGAAGCTTTTATTACGTGTGGATATATGTGTATGTATCTATATCTTCTCTATTTAGATTTCTCATATATATGTCATGTATGTATCCATCTATAAAAAATATAAAAATGAGAGATATGTACATGCATTTATATGTATATATAATATAAAATCTACATCTATTTATAAATATGGAGGCAACTATGTGTCTCAGTGGATACAGCATTGGTCCTGAAGTCAGGAAGACTTGAGTGCTTGTCTTACAAGCAGAAGGTTAATAAGCAACTTAGAAAAGACCATTTACTTAGGAATTAAGAGAAGAAGAATGTTTATCTGGTTTCTACCAAGGAAGTCAAAATTCCTGGTGGGTGGAAGGGGGTGTGTGAGTCCTCCAGATCCTGAAGATTTTAAGGCAGGAGGAAATGAAGGGCCTCATACTGTCAAAAGACACTCTGGAAATGATAAGCTGGAGGTCATAAGTAACTGGACTTGTCAGAGATGTAGTATTACAACAGGAGGAAACAAGGCTTTAGGAGGCCAGAGTTCTCAGCAAAATGGCATTGGTGACAGGTGCAGATACTGGTTGTCAGCTTGCTTAGAGTCACTGTAATGTACATGTTGATGAAGAAAATGTAAAGGGACTGATTGAATCCCCTGGAAAGGACACTGCAAATAAAATGGGAGGACAGAAGAGATATCCACCCATTTTCCTGTTTTAGAAAATTCATAAATGAGATGAAAGGGAAATTTCATTTTTCTCTCTAATTACAGCATCACTTTAGGATTTTGATCTAACTAGTTCATATTTTTCTTTACTTTTCTTTTTTTAGGGGGGTTAATGTCTTTTGTTTGTGCTCCCTGAACAGATGACTCTTTTGATTGCATTATGGTTTGGAAGGTCATGTTTACTATTCCTTCCTTTTTACATTTATTTGCAATATTTCTGTGCTTAATTTTTGTAAAAAAAATTTCATATGGTGCTAAGAAATATGCAGCATATAGTTTAAAAGACTGAGTTCGCTGAGAAAAATCGAGGCCCATTTCCCAACCTTTCCGTATGAGCTGCGTTCCCTTACCAAAAAAATGATAGGAAGACATATAGAAAGTAGGGAAAGACCAAGGATTTGAATATATAAGATTGACCATAGGGCAATGAAACCGATGTCCTTCTGCAAGCCACAGAGGAAATCAATCTCATTATTTCACACTCAAAAGAGGAACAAGATGTTCCCTTGGCGATGGTTTCCTTTCACTGAGTTCCTCTAGAGATTAGGGGGCTGGGCATTGGTTAGGAGAAGTTTTGTTATCAGAAGAAAACAGCAAAATTTTGATCCTAAAATCTCTTGCGTCTATGTCCTTCTTTGACCACTGGGGGTCTCTGGGGGTACTGTGACTTTCTTCCAAGCCTCTGCTTGCTCTGTTCCCTAAAGTTCCTTTGCTATTCCCATCCTTCCTCTACTGCCCATTCCATGGGTGTAATTCTTCTTAATTACCCTTCAAGAACCAGGCAAAATGCTTTTTCCTCCAAAGACTCTTCCCTGAACATCCTCCTGAACTCCACATATTTCTGTCCAAGGACCATCAACCAATCTGCTACAGGATTTTCTGCTGGCACTGAAAAATTGTCCCAAATCACCCCTATCTTTTCCCCTGAACCTGCTTCTGGCTCCATGATTCACCCAGTCTCTGATGCCCATAACTTTGAAACTGTCTTGGGCACTTCCCTACCACCTGTCCGATCATTTAGCCAGTCCCTGCTTCCACCTCCACAACGTTCTTCCTCGCCTTCCCCTCCTCTCTCTTCCTGCTGTCACCATCCCAGTACAGGTGCTCATTATGCCACCTCTCTGGAGGACTGGGAGAGCCTCCTAACAGGTCTTCCTGCCTCCACTCTCCTCCTCCAGTCCATCCTTGGCATAGCTGCCAGAAGAGTCTCTAATACAAAAGAGTGGTTATATCACTACTATGTTCAAACCCTTTTTTATGGCTCCCTATTGGATGCTGGACTTTGGGTCAGAAAGACCCGAGTTCAAACCCTGCCTCAGACACTTATTAGCTGTGTGATCCTGGGCAAGACACTTAGCCTCTGTCAGTCTCAGTTTC
The DNA here is from genome assembly GCF_028372415.1 of Notamacropus eugenii. Taxonomy (NCBI): domain Eukaryota; kingdom Metazoa; phylum Chordata; class Mammalia; order Diprotodontia; family Macropodidae; genus Notamacropus; species Notamacropus eugenii. The sequence goes on from NC_092877.1 coordinate 59,685,679, forward strand.
CTCATTTGTACAATGGGGAAAACAACAGCACCTTTTACACAGGGTTATTGTCTCAAATGGGAGAATATATATATATATATATATATATATATACATATATATATATAAACGATATGTATATATCTCGTTTTACAAAGCTTAAGATATTGCAGAAATGTTAGCAATTATTATCATTACCAAATAAAATTCCAACTCCTTTGCCTGACATATAAAGGCTCCTTAGAGTCAATCAGAAAGCTGAGGTCCAGAGAGGAGAAAGAACCTACTTGGTTTCAGTTTAATGTTCAATTAATAAACATTATTAAGTGGTCACTATGTGTCAGAGGCAAGGGGGGAGGAAAGAGAGGGAGGAAGGCAGAGGGAAAGAAGGAAAGGAAGGAAGGAAGGGAAAGGGAAGGAAGGAAGCAAGGAAAGAAGAGGAGAAGGAAAGAGGGAGGGGAAAAAGTGAAAAGAAATAATTCCTACTGTGAAGAAGAAGTTTGTATTCCATCTAAAGTGAGTTCCATGAAGGCGGGAGTTATAATGTCAGCCCTCAGCCCTCACTTTAAGATTTAGAAAGCACTCTCCCCACAACTATCTTGCAAGGACTGAAGTATCATTAAATTATTTAAGAGAGGAGGAAACTGACAGTCAGAAAGTTTGTTACAGCTGGCTGGTATGGAAGCTGAGATTTTAAGTATCTTGTATCAAGCCCAATACTTTTTGCCCTCTGTCCCTCTCTCCTCCATTTCTCTGTCTCTCTCCAGCTCTCTCTCCCCCTCTACCCCTTCTCCCTCCTTGCCTTCTAAACATAAATAAATATAATTATACCCACCACCATGAATTTCAAGTCAGCTGTGTTTTACATCATCCACCATCAGTCTGCCTTGGTTATCTGACAGAGAAGGGTGGGGAAAGGAAAAGAGCATTGAATTTAAAATAAAAAATCCGAGTTCCAATTCTAGTCTCGATACTGAATTACCTGTGTAAACCTGTATAACAAGTCACTTAACCCCTCTGAGGTTGGTTTTGTTATTTATAAAATGAAAGGACTGGTCTGCATGAGCTCCAAGGTCTCTTACCTTATTCTAATTTCTTTGACTCTCCACCAAACGACCATTCTCATCCAGCTGAGCTAACTTGCTTACCCTGTTCAAAACTGTGTTTCTCCAAGGCTCATTTCTAATCTATCAGTAATGCCTTCCTATCCCTGAAGAACTCTTTCCCTTCCCTGAAACTGAAATAAAAAATTCATTGAGAATTGCAGGTCTAATAATGGGCCTTGGAAGGGATCCAGTGTACCCTCTTGTTCACAGTAGAAATCCTTAGTAAGGTCTCTGCCATGAGACCTTCTCTAAGGAAGGAGAAAGGTGTAAGATATTGGCCAGGATCCTCTGGATTTGATCAAAATACACAGCTAAATATGAAGAATGGGAGAATTTGCTTGTGTTAACTGTAACAATGAGGACTGGCTATAGGACTAAGTAAGATTTTAGGTATCTGTGTGAGGGAAAGAACTTTTGAAAAAGGGCACAACTGAACTCAATTGGCCCAAGCTTGCTTCAATCACTCTGATCTCACTCGACAAGAGGTCACTATGACCAGAGGCTTAGCATCAAAGGATATGGCTTCATTCTACCAAAATAAAAAAGGTTCTTTTCCACATCACAATCCTGAGACAATAGCTCATGAAAACCAGATGATTAAAAAAAAAAAAAGATGCAACAGAAAGAAGAGTGGCCAAAGTTCCATCTGATAATCCCCTTCCATGGAAATTAAAATTTGAATTCATCCCAAAGGCAAAGAGACCATCTTTGGTCAGACTCTCACGCTGCTACTACCTTAGCATTTCTTCTTATAGCTAGTGGGCCCAAACAAGAGGGAATTAATATGATCCTACTTTTGCCTGATGTTTACAAAGCTCTTTTCATTAATCAATAAGTATGTATGAAGTGCCTATTATATTCCAGGTGCGAGGGATACAAGTACAAAGATTAAAACAATTCCTTCCAGTAAGAAGCTTACACTCTAATCTAATGAGGCAGACAACAATTATATACAAAAATGTAGGTAAAGTGAACATAAAACAAGTAAATACCAACATAAATACCAACATGCGGTTCAGCATGAGGGAGCTCAGGAGGGAGGGCACTAGAAGTTGGTGGGGAGGGTCAGGAAAGGCTTTATGAAGAAGACAAGGAGTGAACTGCATCAAAAAGGAAAAAAAGGAGCCATGAGACTGAGGGAAAGGGAGAAGGCATTCCAGGCATGCAGCTGTTGGTGCTGCTTGTCCTTCCTTCTCAAAGAGGATCATGACATCAAGGAGGTGATACCATGACATGAAAGTGAACTGGATTTAAGGGAGGGACAGCTGTGCAAAGTTACCAGCCTCACTTTATCCTCTGGAGCCATCTGGGTCCAGTGGCAAACATCTAGATCAGGATTTCTGGAGATGACCTCCAGGAATGGAAGACAAGTTAGGACATAGATAGCAGATGAAGTCATATTCCTGAGTTCAAATCCAGCCTCAGACACTTTGCTAGCTGTGTGACTGTGGAAAAGTCACTTAACCCTGTTTGCCTCAGTTTTTTCATCTGTAAAATGAGCTGGAGAAGGAAATGGTAAACCACTCCAGTATCTCTGCCAAGAAAACCCCAAATAGGGTCATGACAAGTCTGAAGTGACTTAAAAAATAACGTATGATGTTGAGTTAAGAATAGAGAGAAGACCAGTTGAGCTGACACGCAGAGTGTGGGAAGTGTAATTATTGCTAACAAGATAGGCGAGTTAGGTTGGTGTCAGATAGTGTAAAGCTTTAAAAACCAAATAAAGGACTTTATATTTTATTCTAGAGGCAAATCCCTCTTCGAGAATGATGGACAAACACGAGGCAAATAGAAAGCCACTAGAATCCATTAAGTAGGGGAGTCCCATGGTCAATTCTGCATTTCAGGAAAATCACTTTGGCACCAGTGTATAGGGTAACCTGGAGTGGTGAGGCTGTTGGAAGAATCCAGGCAATAGGTAAAGAATGAGGAATTTAAGCTGTGTGAGTGGAAAGCATTTGGATGTGAGCACTGTTTTCACATTATCTCATTCTAGCTTCACAATAACATAGAGAAATCATAGGATTTAGACATTCGGGATTTAACTGTGTGGCCAAGGGCAAGCCCCTTAACTTCTAAGCCTTCAGCTTAACAAAATAAAACAAGGAGATCTGTCATACCTACTTCCCAAAACTGTGAGGCTCAGATGAAATAATGTCTGAGGCATTTTTCAAGCCTCAAAGTTACATAGAACTGTCCCTTATTACTGTCATCCCTATTTAATCCACCCTTCAGTAAAAGGGGAAATGTTTTGCCCAAGGTTGCTGAGCTGCCAGGGTTAGGTGGAATTCAGACCTGGGTTCTCAGACTCCAAATTCAGCATGCTTTCAATTTTTACAGATCATACCGTGCCTTAGCTACCTTAAGGCCATATAATGCTCCCTTCTCAACTTCTACCAATATCCAGGGAGTCCCAAAAGTCTCAGTGCAATTCTAAGCTTTAATACAGTATATATAATTATATAGTATATTATACATATCTACTATATACATAATATATAACATGGTATATATTAAAATACAGTATATATAATAATATAGTATAGTTAAATCGCTGAAGGGAAGACAGACTAGAGTGGAAAAGAGATTTTAGGTAGGAAAACCAACCAGAAAGTGAGATGAGGAGGATCTATCTACACCAGGGTGGCTGGTGGCTGTGTGAGTAGAGAGAAGAGAAGCCACAGGACACGTACTGAATGTAGAAATGACAAGACTGGATGGCAGACTGGAAACGTGAGGAGAGCACAAGTAGGGGAGGACAATGAGTTGCTTGCCTTGACAACAAGGAGGATGGCAAGCTATTAAAACTATACTAAGACTTTTGGGACACCTTATATGTATCACAATTATTTTTCAAGAGGAGAGTAGGCCCTACGTGTAGGGAAGCATGATCTGATAGGTCTATACCCCTAAAAATCACCTTCTTTCACACCAAGCCAGTCTACCATAGTCCCTGAACTTAACCCCTCCAAGTGTTACTCCTCAGGATTAAAAAGTAGGTTTTCTAGGCAGTCAAAGTTCACATTATGGAAGGTAAATTATCTCGGTGGCTTTGAAAGAACACTCATTGAATATGGGGGCCGGAGACCTGGGTCCAAATGTTGACTCTGCTATTTGCACCTGTGTGACCTAAGGCATATCACTATCCCTCTCTGAGCCTCAGTTTCCTCATATGTAAGATCAAGATGGTGCATACAATGACTTCTAAAGTCCTCCCAGCTGTAAAGTCCATTTCTATACCCAGTAACACTGGTATGGGCTAATGTATCCAATTAGGTAGTCATCATCCTACAATGCAGAGAAGAGTTCATAAAAGACAAGTGCATTTGTATAAGGGAAAGTTAGAAGAGAAGATTTCAGAGTAAGGGAACAAGCTTTAGGCAAAAAAGAAATTAGCTTAATAGTAGTTTTCTATCTCTTCTTACCATTTTTCTCTACTCTCTCCTGGCTAGTGGGACGCCGAGCAGCTGGAGCAGCCGGAGTGGCTGGAGCAGCTGGAGTGACTGGAGCAGTTGGGGGTGATGAGGATGCGACATCTCCTGACAGAGGCCCACGCCTCTGATCTTTAACATCTTCTCTGGGCTCTGAAGCAGCAGCTGCATTGAGCTGGGACCGCCCATGTTGTGGTTGGAGGTGAGATGGACTTGGTGGGGACGGATCTGGCTCCATGCTACCTGAAACAGACAAACAAGTGGCTAAGCAGGACAAAACCACAGTCCCCCAATTTGCTTACTCTATATGGAGATTTCCCCCTTTCTTAAAAAAAAAAAATCCATACACATATATCCATGACAATCAAAGTAACTCATTTATAAAACAGAAAAAAGCTGAATTTGAGATCATAGAATCTCAGATTAAGCCAATGAGCCAACAAGGCTTTATTAAGCATTTACTACGTGCCAGGCATTGTACTACATGTTGGGGACACAGAGAAAGGCAAAACCATTCTCAACCACAAGGATCTCACATTCTAATAAAAACAAACAAACAACTTTATACAGACAAGATATACATCGTATAAATGGGTGGTCATCTTGGAGGGAAGATACCAGCAGCGGGAAAGAGACTAGGAAAAGCTTCTTGCAGAAGGTGGGATTTGAACTAAATCTTGAAGAAAGCCAGGGAGTGTAAGTGAGGAGGGAGAACATTCCAGGGAAGGTAGCCAGACTGTGAAAAGCCATGGGTTCTCCAGATGAGAGTGCCAAATGCATGAAGGCCACTGTTGCTAGATTATCAAATACATAACGAGGGGTAAAGAGTAAAAAGACTGGAAAGGTAGGAAGGGTCAGGTTGTGAAGCCAAAGAGGGGATTTTATATTTAATTAGGGAGTCACTGGAGTTTATTGGGGGGAGATGACATGTTCATACCTATGCTTTAGGAAGACCACTTTGATCACTCAGGATCATAGATCTCAACAGAGCTGGAAGGCATCTCCAACATCTTCCAGTTCAGCCACCTCATTTTATAATGGAGGAAACTGAGGCTCAGGAAGTTGAATGACTTGTCTTTGGTCACATAGGTAAGTATTGGAGGGGGGGGTCCTCCATTCATCCTGATCTATGTCTTGCCACTGGACCAAGATGGCTCCAGAGGAGAAAGTGAGGCTGGTGACTTTGCACAGCCCTCCCTCACTTAAATCCAATTCACTTGAGTGCCATGGCATCACCTCCTTCATGTCATGATCCTCTTTGAGGAATGAAGGACAAAGAACAAGAATTATCAGAGCTAAGAATCAAAGTGAGATCCTCTCAGTTTAAATTCAGTGCGCTTTATATCATATCCTATTACAAGGTCACAGAGAAGGCAAGAGTTAGAGATAGGACTGGACCCCAGTTCCTCTGGTTCTAAGTCTATGGCACATTCTTCCACTCTACCATATTGCCCCAGTGGAGTTAACCCATTGTCTCCTATGAGGAGTTTCCATCACAATATATAACCCTGAAAATTGTCCTTAATTCCCTATTTCCATAAGAGTCTTTGTGATTTCCAATAGGAATAACCTCTCATTCAAATTTTGTGAGATCACCACGCAAATAAGTTCACTTAATCTAAGAAAATACTACTACTCCTACCAACAACAACAATAAAAATGGAAAATTACTCCTCTGGACATAGTAATATTTTTTTAAAGGGACCATTTGGAACATAGGCCCTGGAGGCCAAACCTGGACACTGAGGGAAGAAGATATTCACGACCTTTAAATGGATTCAAGTCCTGGAAGAATGTCAGCCTCACGCAGACACAGCTTCTGCAGAAATCAATGTGAAACTATATTTACTAACCAGAGAATTTCAGAAAACACGCACCCAGCTGTTTAGAAGATAAAAATAAGCATGACAGTGGTATATTGTCACTGCCCACCCAGGCAAAGACAACTGGTTATGTTCAAGGGAAATTGACCATGGATGGTATGATTCCACATGAAATCAGAAGACTTGGGTTCCAGTTCCCTACTTTTAATTTGTGAACTTGCATAATTTACTTCTTCCCTCTTTTATAAATTGGAAAGTTTAGCATAGTGTTGTGGGTACAAGACCAGCCTCTGAGGCAGGAAGACCTGGGTTCAAGTCTGTGACTCTAAGGCAAATCTCACAAGAGTGGCTGGGAAGCCAACTCCAAGACCACCGTGGTGTGTAAATTCCTTGGGAATGAGCCAAGTCCTCTGTTTCTGAATCCAATACTCTTTCCACTGAAACACATTGTCACTTGGGGAATGCAGGTCAGTTATGTCAGAATGGAGGGAGGAGACACTGTTTCAAGTATAAGGAACAGTTCAGAGCCTAATCTAGCTGGAATGTGAACTATTAGTACAAATTTAAACTGTACATAGCATTCAGAAGAAACAGCTCAAAAAGTATTTTTCTAAAAAGGTAGGAATGATCATCAGAATGGTAATTTCACAAATAAAGAAGAAAATGGAGGTTTTTAAATACCCCTGGGAAGCCAGCATTCCTTGAATACATATGCTCCACATACATGCTCCAGTTTATTAATCCTTGTATCTCCCTTGATACATAACACTGTGCACTGTACATAGGAGGTTTCCTATACATTTTATTTCATAAATTTAAAAACATAATTCTGAAAAGGGGTTCATAGGCTTCACCAGACTTCCCTAAAGAGAGGTCCATAACAACAAAAGGTTAAAAATCCCTGGACTAGATGACCACTCTAGTCCCTTTCAGTTTTAAAATACCAATCCTTAACCACTTACCAATGTAACCTTCCCAGTGCCATGCTCTACGCAGCTAATTGGTACATAGAGCACTGGGCCTGGAGTCAGAAAGACTCACCTTCCTAAGTTCAAATCCAGTCTCAGACACATACTATCTGTGTGACCCTGAGCAAGTCTCTTAACCCTGTTTGCCTCAGTTTCCTCATCTGTAAAATGAGCTGGAGAAGGAAATGGCAAACCACTCTGGTATCTTTGCAAGAAAACCAACCCCAAATGGGGTCACAAAGAGTTGGAAATGACTAAACAGCAACAGTACCACATTATTGTTCTGTATGTTCTGTTCTCCTGGCCACCCTACTCCCTAATGCAGGCTGATTATATCAGCCCCTTCACTCAAGGAAGATAACAGGAATCACACACACAGTAAGAACTGGAGAGTGACTAATGAACATCCATGACTGTAATCTTTGACGCCAAAGGAATCCTAACAACTCCTGCATTTATTCTTAAACAACCTATCCATATCCAGAGATGGCTGGGGTTTGCTCATCCTTTGTATTCCTCAGTATAAACTCCCAGAGTCCTAACATCTGTGGGGAAATCCGAGAATCACTTGTGCCCACGTGTGCTTCAAAGGTCAAAAGTGGGACCCAGCATCATCACAAGACAGAAGTGAACGTAAGTTTGTGGTTAGTGAGTATGTTCACATATATACACACAGGATTTTAAAAACAAAAAATGGCTGTGTCCCCAAATCTCCAAACCTGACTAATATACTGCCCTCCTCAAAAACCATGCATGGTCTTTTAATGATTAATGCCTAAATTGTGAACTCCTTAGTCCTGCCTGTAATCTGGCTCCAATCTATTTTTCCAACCTTATTTCTTGTTCATTTCCTTTAACACACTCTTATCTAAATTGGCAAGTCTACACCATTCTGGTGTGGTTAAGAATTTTGATTTGATTTGGTCCAATGCCCTTATTTTATAGATGAGGAAACTGAGTCCTGGAGAGGGGATGCAACTTATTTAAGGTAAGAAAGATGAGTCAGAGATGGGAGAGAACAGCGATGGTACAAACAAAGTATCATCATCACCGTCATCATTTATACAGCACTTACTCTGTGTTGGGCATTATGCTAAGAACTTTGCAATACTAACTTTGATTCTCACAGCAACCCTGGGAGGTAAGTGCTATTATTATCTTAATTTTACAGATGAGGAAAATGAGGCAAACAGAGGTTAAGTGACTTGCCCAAAACAACAAACTGAGAAGAAAAGTGTATCTGTGTTAACCCTGAATTAGAATACATTACCAGGGTCTTCCCATTCTGTACCTTATTTATGTTTTCATTCCACATCAAACTTAGTGCATTGACTTAAATATTGTGGCCTAGACTTAAGATTTTGATTTTTAAAAAGTAAATTGTTGAGTCATTGTGACATAGAGGAAAGGGCAAAGGACCTGGAGTGTGAGTAGAGAAAAATATCATGTGTACACTTCAGTGTATTACAAGGTATGGCATGATGGAACAAAGAAGAGATACAGCCTATTTCCTTTAGGAAAATATGGAAAAAATGTGAAGACCTTCAATAGAGGGGACTAGGAAAGTAAAAGTCGTAGCACCCATGTTAAATCTTGAAAGAAATAAGAAAAGTGAACGAACTAGAGTTAGAGGATCCAGGTTCAAATCCTGCCTCTGCCATTGACCATCTGTATGACCCTTGGTAAGTCACTTTCCCTGGGTCAAAGTTTCCTCCTCTGTAAAAAGAAAGGGTTGGATTACATGATTTCTAACATTCCTTCCAATTTTTCCAATTTCCTTGTGTATAGCTCCTCTTAAATGGGGAAGATGAACAACAACTACAGCAAATGAGGGAAGCTAACTACAGGTTCTAGGGTGTGGACAATTAATGCATTCCTGAACATAATCCAGCAAGAGAGGTATCTGAGCACTTGGGGCACCTGTGATTTGGTGGGTGCTGTGCAGTTTTCATCCTGCTCTCCCCCTCCCTGTATTAATAAATGGACCCCAGATGCCACAGAAATCCTGGTGGAAGACTTCCTTAACCTGAGGTCCAGCTAGCGATAAGTCTAGAAGATGGTGGTAACCCTGGAAGGCAGAAATACTGTCTAAAACCAGGCCAGTACTAGTCAGCGAGACAAAGGAGTGAAAATCTTTCCTAGAAAACCAACAGGCATACTTTCATCTCATCTGAACATCAAAAATAACATTCCCCAAGATACTATGGAAATTGATACATTCTCAAAGATTATGTCTAGGATTTTATGTCTCTCCTTTCCCAGGGAGATAATAATCTTGTAATGTAATATAATATAACATAACATAAGATAATATAACATGACATGACATGATACAATATGACATACTATACTATAATATAATACATATAATATATACCCAAGATATAATATCATATCTTGGTATATAATAACTGATGTTAAGCTGTTATCAGTTTCTCTACGTTACAACACAGGGAGCGCTCACTGACCAATGCACAGCATAGTGGTCATGGGACAAAAGTTTGCATTTTGGAGAACCCCCATGGCAGCCTACTTTGTACATTCAGAGGGTCCTTCCAATGAACAGGATACTGGGCTTGTGCTCTGATCTCTGACTTGCTTCTCTATAAGAAAAGGTTGCAATGTCCTTGGTAGATCTGGGTTGCTTATTTTTGCCCTCAAGTATTAAGAGCTTAGGCAGGGGGCAGGGCAGGACAGTTAAACCTAATGGAATTCACTCATAGGGAATCAAAAATGAGACCCTTGGAATTCAACAACAGGAAAGAGCTTTCCAAGATCATCTAATCCTATCCCCTCCTTTTTTCTGAGAGGGAAGCTATCTACCCCAGTTTGGTAAAAGTAAATGAAATAAGGGAGAGAGGTGTAGGAGAAAGGGAAAAACAAAATGAAACAAAAGAAAATACTAATTTGCAGTCAGAGGACCTGATTCTAAAACCTGACTTTGCTATTTAGTAACTCTGTGGCCTTAGCAAGGTACTTAACCTCTTAGGGTCTCGGTATTTTCCTCCGTAGAGTCTATGATTCTATGAACCACAGTTATAGACCAAAAGAGAGCATGTATTGATAAATAAGGATTTTCTGATCATAGAAACATACGTTTAGAGCTAGAAGGTATCATAGGGATCACCTAGGAAACCGAGGCCCAGAGAAATGAAATGATTGGTCCAAGGTAACAAATGAAGCCAGTGGCAGAGGTGGGATAAGAAAAGCAGGTGCTTTGAGTCCAAAAGCAGGGTTTTCTACTGCATAATGATGCCCTCTCACTCTCCTTCCCCCACCAAAGTAGAAGCTTTATCATGGAAAAAGTCAACTCAATGAAACCCTAAACCACCACTGACAAAGCAGGAACAGAATCCAGTAATACTTGAGAATGTTTTCTGTTCTGAGGCCCAATAATTCGTTTAGGCAAGAAAACAACAGAAAACAGTTTAGCATCTGCTCAAAAAAACCACCCAGAAAAACCTGAAAAGGAGACAGAGACAGAGTAGGGAGAAAGCCCGGGTAACACTACATTCATTAGATTGAGTTTAAAATGTTGGAGGATTTTAATCTCTTAAAAGAAAGGTGACTGGAGAGAAAATACAATATAATCTCCTCAACTACTGTTTATAGGATTCAGAGCTAGTTAAGTTCTAGACCACTGGATATAACTTCCTCATTTTACAGTTAGGGAAACAGAGGGTTTCTCTATTATTCTCCATTCTGGAAAATTCAGCATCAGTTCAATTCAATAAACATTTTTTAAAGCACTTACTACAATTCTGGCACTTTGTTAAGTGATCAGGATGCATAAAGAGTCAAACGACAGACCCTACCCTTATGAAACTTACAATTTAATAGAGTAGACACATGCAAACAAAAATCTGTAAAACAAACTATATACAGGATAAAGAGGAAATAATGAACAAAGGGAAGGCCCTGGAATTAAGTTAATAACTTCTAAGAAGTTTGGGGAGGGGCAAGGTGAGGATGAATCTACCTAGAAGGGTTCTTTTGGGTACCCCTGGGTCCCACTCCTATGATTTCCGATCTCCAAAATGTAACTAACCACAGCTATCAGTTTTCTAGCTTTCTGTTTTCCACTCTTCCTTCACTAGGGCCACCATTACTTACAGGACAGGTAGCAAAGCAGCCCCCCCCCAGCCACTCCCTCAGGTAGTTAAACGGATCATGGATCAAAGGGCTGGGAGGAGAGCTACGGTCTAAAACCCTTCCACCTGGTCTGCAACAACCTGTTCTTTTAAGGCTAACCCACAGCCCTTACATCGGGACGGAAATAGAAGGACAGAGAGTGCCCCCAAGCACAAGAGAGACCGATATCAGAGTACAGCTAGTGCCCTGGGTGATTTGGAGGAGGGGATGCCCCGACGTGGGAGAGATTCCTGCTCTCCCTCCCCGACTGGAAGCCAAGCAGACCTCAGGCATAGACACAAACCAGAAGCACTCTCGGGACTCGCCTGTTTAGAAAATGCCCTTAGTGGGAAGGGTCACAGGCAAAGGCAATTCCGAAACCCGGACCCGACAGCCAAAGACTGACCTAAGTAAGCATCCTTGGCAACATCTCTGCAAAACAGGGAAGGGGGTGGGGGGCCGATTCAATAAGCATTTATTAAGCATCTACTAAGTGCCAGGCACTGTGCCCGGTCCTAAAGATACAAAGTGATCTTTAAGGTCACTTACAGCGGTAATGCCATGAACCTGGAAACATCCCTGGGAAGGGGGCAGGGCTTGAGGGAAACAGTACCTGACTTAGAATCAGGACCTCTCTGAGCCTCAGTTTCCTCATCTGCAAAGTGGGGGCAAACATAAATCCACTGCCCATCTCACGGTGCTACTGAGGGCAAGAGCTTTGAAATCCCGAAAGCGCTACAGAAACTGAAGTAATTGGAGCCTAGGTGTAAGGGGGCCGGCCCCTCCAAGTCCTCCCTACTAAGGGCCCCCCAATGATTATTTTCTTCTCTCCCAGCCGGACGAAACTTACCCAGGCCAGCGAGAAGGAGTCAGCCCCAGGGAAGCCCGGCTCTCGCGCCGCCCGCGAGGTTTGGCTGGGGAGCCTGAGCTTTGCTTGCGTGCGCCCGGCCGCACGCAGCCCCGGTCCCGGCCCGCGGGAGGTGCAGGAGCAGCAGCAGCTGGAGCCTGCAGGACGGCAGACAGCTGAAGGCAGACTGGCCGCGGAGCAGCCCAGCTGCACAATCCACCCCAGAGCTCCGGACCCCGCCCCGCCTCGCCCCGCCTCTCCTCAACGGTCCATTCAGAGCCGGCCTTCGGAGCCTGCCACAGGGAGCCGCGTGCCGAGAGGCCCGATCTGGCCGTCCGTCAGGGGACCCCCCGCCTCCTCCTGCCGCCTCCACCACTCAGCGACCTGCGAGCTGGAGAGCTCAGGGAGCCAGGGAGCCCAGGAAGCCGGAGTCAGCGCTGGGCAAAAAGTTTCTGATTCGCTGTCGGGGTTCCCTCGTGGCGCCTCCCTCCACGCTGTTTCAGAGGCCGGGGTTGGTTGGGAGCTGGAGCCGCAGGGGACCCTGGAGATAGTCTGGTCTGCCACTTCATTGTACAGAGGCCCAAGGGCGAGCTGGTGGTGGAGTCCGGCTCTGCCAGCAGGGCCCTTGTCCAGCCGCACGAAACTCAGGGTTCCGTTTTCTTCTTCTGTAAAGTAGGAGGGTTTGACCAGCTGACCACTAAGATTCCTTGCTAATGCAGCGTGCTCTCGAATCCTAAGTTCATCCTAACTTAAATTAATTAACCTCCAGGATAGAATAAGGCTTTCTAATAGCCGGAGTCCTGTTGTATTCACTGCAAATATGCTTCTAAAGTCTATGCTTTTCTGTGACTTTCTCCTGCGCCCTTTACTAAACTTCTGAGAAGAGCTTAATTCTAGTCGATACAGCTGTGCAATGTCCCCTCTTCAAACACAGCTGGATAGGAACTCTGGAATTCTGTACCTAACGTTCCATTTCTCTCTCTCTCTCTCTCTCTCTCTCTCTCTCTCTCTCTCTCTCTCTCTCTCTCTCTCTCTCTCTCTCTCTCTCTCTGCCTGTCTCTGTCTCTCTGTCTCTGTCTGTCTCTATCTTTCTGTCTCTCTCTGTATGTCTCTGTCTGTCTCACTCTGTCTCTGTCTTTCTCTCTGTCTCTCATTGTTCTATTCTTTTCTCTTCTCCCCTCTCTTCTTCTCTCTTCAGTCACTCCATCCCTTCCTTTCCACATTCCTTCTTCCCCATTCCATCATCCTTTCCATCTCTTCCTCCTCATTCCCTCCACATACTCCCCATCTTTTTCTCCTCCCTCCCTCCTCACTCTCTCCATCCCTCCATCACCACTCCTTCATCACTATGTCTTTCCTTATCACCACTCCCCTTTTGTCTCTGGTGATTAAGGAAAACAAAATGTTTTTTGGTCCTACCATTGGAGACCCAAGATTGCAGCAAAAACTGCTGACCCATTAGCCTAGAGGTTAGAATACTCAGAACAAATTTTATTTCTACAAAGTTTTTAGACTGACAAATCACACACGTGACAATAAGGAGGGAGGTAGATTGTTTAACTATTATTATCCTCTTTTTACAGAGGAGAAAACTGGATTCCAGAAAAGGAAAGTGGCCTTGCTCATCGCTACTCAGATATTGAATGGTAGTGATGGGATTGTAGCCTCACTTCTATCACTCTATCCATCTTTGTTTTCTTCACTGTCATTTAGACTTATTTCTGTGAAACAGCTAGGATTGTGAGATCATAGTTCAAGTGCAGTGGCTCAACTATTCTCAGTAGTGAAGAGTTTGTAATAAACGTCTTTGTCAATGTTTCCCATAACATCCTTAAAATGTTCTTGAGTTGACTTTAATTAGTTAGGTATCTCCTCAAGCTTTCTTCAACTTCTTTCTCTGTTAGCTTTTATAAACAAGTTTATTTTTGTGCCACTCTTGCTCATGGCTACCATATTGCTCTGCTTGGCAAGGAAGTCAAGTCTTTGTTGTCTGAGGCAATTTAGTTTCCTGAGGCTCTTTGGGTCTTCCCTTTACAGCATTTGATTTATAGAATTTAACCTTCATAATGGTTATAATCCATGCCAATATGTGTCCTTCCACCCATTTCCTATTTTCCACTTCAACACTTAATTGAAATAGGTCAAGTCTCAATTGTATGCCATGTGTTTTCTCTTTATTATTGTTTGAAGGTGATTTTGATAGTTGGCTTAACAAGTCAGTGCACTGTTTCATTTATACAACTGATCCCTGAATGATTTCCCCATTAGTAATCAGTTTATTTCCTGTAAAAATCTTATGAATTTCAATTTTGTTACATTATTTGTTGCTTGCTATGTCCAACACTTCCAAGAAAAGATCTTGATATACCCGTATTTATAGATATGTGTATATTTATATATGCATATATAGAGAGATAGATATAGATAGATTGAGGCTTCTGTGAATGCTCCAACACTCTGACCTCTCTTTTCTTATCCCTTAACTATATTTTCTGACATTTACTGTCACACTACCCCTTTGCCTTTGCATTGAGGTCACCAAGTATCAGAATGTATCTTGATTTAATTTGGAGAATCTTCAAATTCCTCACAGAATTTCTTAATCACTTCATCTTCTGCAATAGATATTGACACAAGTTTTGATTATTTTTGCCAATAAATATATCATGAACACTGAAGTGCAAACTGACCAAATGGCCAATGAAATAATGCCTTTTTTGGCCTTTGGTTGCATGATAAAATTAACTGTCATTTTCTTTAGTTGCCTCATCAATGAGAACCTGTGAACTATCCTTATATTTGGCTGCAAAATTCTTTTGTCTTCTAGTTTCATAGTAAGAATGCGAAGATTCACACAACTCACTCCTCTCAATAGTATGTCTATTTAATCTTCATTGCACAAGGATTTCAGAAGTGCTCTGTTAATGTTTATTTTTTTAATGTGATTATTAACACTGTCCCTTTTTCCACCAATCTGCTTCTCTCACTTAGAGGCATGAAATCACTTAGGACTAAAGCCCATTTGTATGTAGTTTCTTTGTTTCAGGGGTGGCTATTGACAAAGAATTTTCAAGTGACTAGCCTACTGATCACGTGAACCTTTGTATAGGCCTTAGAAAGAGGACATAGTCATTGCCAGGACAATTCTTCACTCCTTTCCAGCATGGTGGAGACTAAATTCAACCCCCATGGTCTTCATGTAGTTTCCCAAATTTCAACCCTATGTCCATAGTATGATGAATCAAAGTAGGACTTTGTAGGGAAAAGGCTGGAGCTATGATAAAGTCCTGGATTCTTGGAGTGTTTTAAGTATTCAGAGTATTGTCAAAATTCAACTAGATTGTAAACTCCCTGAGACCAAGCTCATCATTCCTTATATTTGTCTATATTTCCATAGTGACATCTTCCCATAACAGGCTCTTAATAAGTTCCTTTTTGTTAGACTGACTGATTGATTAATGTGGAGAACCTTTGGCCTCAAAACCACATGTGACCCTCTAGGTCCTCAAGTTCAGTCCCTTGACTGAATCCAATTAATAATAAATTTAATTGCTAATTAATTCAATTAATAAAAGGATTTGTTTTATAAAACTTGGACTCAGTCAAAAGGCTGCACTCAAGGACCTAGAAGGCCTTGAAGGCACCGGTTCCCCACTCCTGGATTAAACATTTGGAAAGGCAGTCTCCTTGGAATAATAAGAATGACAATAATAGCATCATAAAAATGTCAGAGTTATATAGG
This sequence comes from Notamacropus eugenii, assembly GCF_028372415.1. NCBI lineage: Eukaryota > Metazoa > Chordata > Mammalia > Diprotodontia > Macropodidae > Notamacropus > Notamacropus eugenii. Next base: position 59,701,706 of record NC_092877.1, read on the forward strand.
GCCTGAAAGATTGATTGTCCTGGATTCAAGTCCCACCTCTGTCATTATGTATGTGTATCAATTTCCTTGGGACTCTCATTTCTCTCTTTATAAAAGGAGTTGGACTAGATGGTCTTTGAAGTCCCTTTCAATTCTGAAACTATTATCCTAACAGAGATCTTCCACTCCATCACTCTCATTTTTCAGATGAGGAATTGAAGGCCTAAAGAGGCATCATATTGTATTGGGTCAGGGTTCTGACACTAGCTGTGTGACCATAGGCAAGTCACTTAATTTGTCTGAGCCTCAATTTCCTCTTCCATAAATAGGATTAATAATAACCATCTTCTTCCCAGATTTGTTGTGAGAAAATGCTTTGTAAACCTCGAGGTTATAGAAATGTGAATTTTTAGTGCTCCATGAAGTACCTAAAGTTGCTTAGCTACTTAGAAACAGAGCTGGAATTAAATCCAGACCTTTGTCTACTTTGGCTAAGTACCTAAAGCTGGCATCTTTTCATGGTCACAGGCTTGTGAGGTATGTAGTATAAGGGTTATAATCTTATTTCACAGATGAAATCAAATGACTTGGTTAAGGTCACATATCTAATGAGTCATAGCATAGAACTGTTGAGTCCAAATATCAGATGATGAGTGGTCACAGCTCATGGGACTGTGTATCATCTTGACTCAATGCTATTTCAGGTGTCCTTCTTCCCCAAATCAGTTGAAATCTGGTTTTTTTCTGGAAGATCTGAGGGTGTCTTCATTTACTCATCAGAGTAGGCAGGAACGATGACATTTACCTGCCTAGAGAGATGATTCACTAAGCACTTACAGAGCTTTCACTTGGGGAAAAAAAACAAAGCACACAATAATTTGTACTAATGGAACTTTGAGTTGGAAAAAGCACAACCCTATGTATAGTGTAAAGGAGATACTCCAAAGAACCCCAATTCTTTCACAGCCTCCTAGCTTCTTCTTGCTAGAAGCTAAGTGGTTGACTAGTTCCCTGAATAATATCTTTCATTTATATACATATATGCTATACTATACATATGTATCATATATAACATATGTATGTATATGTATTTATCTCCATCCATCATCTATCTATATATGTCTGTCTCTCTATCTGTCTCTGTCTGTCTATATATCTATCTTTATCTGCCTCTGTTTATCTTTCTGTCTCTGTCTATCTATACATCTACCTATCTATCTGTCTCTCTGTCTCTGTCTCTGTCTCTGTCTCTCTCTCTCTATCGATCTATCTATCATCTATCTATCTATCTATCTATCTATCTATCTATCTATCTATCTATCTATCTATCTCTATCGGATCTCTCTATCCAATTTAAACTTTGTTAAGCTCTGTTCTCACCACAATCTTGTAAAGTAGGTGATGTCATTGTTCCTGCTTTACAAATGAAGGCAGTGAGGATCTGAAAGGTTAAGTGACTTGCTTGTGCTTGCACAGCTAATAACTAAATATCTGAAACAGAATTTGAACCTAGGTTTCCTTACCCCAAGTCCAGAGTGCTTTTCTACTAGGCCACAATGGCTTCTTTGATACTTGCATCATTCCTACAGTAACACCTGGAAGTGGTCACCTGTCCTCTGCTTAAATATCTTAATCAATCAATTAAACAATCAATAAACATTTATTAAGTATTTACAGTGTGCCAGGCATTGTACTAGGGGATACGCTAGAGATACAGAAAAGAGGCAAAAGACAGTCTCTGCATTCAAGAAGGGAGAATTCACTGCACAACAATGCCCTAATAATCCTTAGGGCAAGATCTCAGTCTGTGCAGGGGTACCTGCCTTGTTGATAGGGACTTAAAGTCAGCATCACTTTCCTCTCTGCCCCCTACATCACTCTGAACTATTTGAGGTGAGTTGTTATTAATCATTACCAGTTATAGCTAGGTATTGATCAGTGCCAATAATGCATCCCATGAAGTGGTCTCATTATTTGAATTCATACTACCTTGTTTCCACTGAGCTAGAATCACTTGCCAGATTTCACATACGTAACTTTGAATAATGTAAATTTAAGTAATGCAACCACTTCATGGGATTCACTGTCAAAGGCAATCAAGACCTAGCCACAGTACTGGGTTTTATGTGCATTTCAAGATTGAGATGCATTTAAGAAACAGTAACTTGATACATTTATATAATTAACAGTCATTTGACATTCCTATTAAGAGGTATCTGAGTACCCATTATGTGCCTAACCCTGAAGTAGCTACTACAGGGAATACCAAAGACATATATCCTATAGATATTGGGAAACTTGTGGTCTGGTTTGTGAAGTCAAGATTAAGAAACATGCAAGAAAAAAATAGAAAAATAAAATATCATTTTAGTAGAGATAATAAAGATTAGAGTAGTTTAAAGAATGAGAAATCAGTATGGACTAATGTGGGCAGGGTTCATGAAAGAAGTGGGTCTTGCAAATCAAAGAATTGAATACGTGGTATAATATTTACCAAGGACATAAGATCAGTGTGCTGGAATAGGAATCAGAAGGCTTGGGCTATAAGCTGGACTCTGCCAACAATTCCTGAGTTTGGTAAAATCACCTATTCTCTCTGAATTAAATGATCCCTATGATCTCTTCCAGTTCTAACATTCTTTATTTTGGAACTCAAGATCCTTTCCAGCCCTAACATCATTTGTTCTGTGATCTAAAGGCCACTCCAGCTCTAACCCTGTAAATTCTCAGGTTTCTTCCCTTTCTAACATTTTACATTCTTATGCTCTAAAGTCTCCCCCAGCTCTCATCTTCTATATTCTGTATTCTTTGTTCCCTTTCAGCTCTGACACTCCATTTTCTAAGTGCATATAAAAGTTATTATGACAAATATTCAGAAAGCAAGAGGCTGACATTTCAGAATTTGCAAAGTGGATTTTATTTGCCCCCTAATAGCACAGTGGATAAAGCAGAAAACTTGGAAATCAGAAAGACCCGGGTTGAAGCGCAGGCTTCAAACACTAGCTGTGCGACCCTAGGCAAGTCACTTAATCTTGTTTGCCTCAGTTTCCTCATCTTTAAAATGAGCTGGAGAAGAAAATGGCAAACCACTTCAGTATCTCTTCTAAGAAAACCCCAAATAAGGTCAAGAAGAGTCAGATGTGACTGCAGATGACTGAACGACAACAACTAATGAAAATAATAAGCACCTGTAACTGAAAATCTTTTTAATGGAAAACCCTAGGGTGTAGAGTCTCTTTGTTATCAGGCTTGCAATTGTCTTAATGCTTTTTTTTTTCTGAAGTGTATTCAAATGACATGTTCCTCATGTCTTTTGAAAACTGAAAGAATGAAGGGAAGACAGGAGAATTTGTTGTTCAACTAAGCAAAAGACAATGGCATTAAATGTTACTGATTGCAGTGAAGCACTTGGAAATCATCAAGAAGAACCCAAATTGCCAAATTCGGCATCCTTCCTAGAACTTCCTGGATACCCTCTGACTTTCTGTCTTAGGTCAAAATGACAATTCTGTGTTTTGTTGCTGGAGATTGGCAGAAGCAATCTGGTTTTTGTAGATGCAATTTAGACTCTGAAGAATGTGGTACTGTTTTTTTTGAGACACAATCTAGAAATGTAAATTAGCCTGAAAGCCTAAATTGGTGATGCTGAATAGTTGTTTTCCTGAAATTCAGATACAATTGAACATGTCAAGCTAGTCTCAAATTTCTTTGTGGAGTGCCAAAAATTCTCTTAGCTTCTCTTCCCTTTTCTCTCTCTCTCTCTCTCTCTCTCTCTCTCTCTCTCTCTCTCTCTCTCTCTCTCTCTCTCTCTCTCTCTGTCTCTCTGTCTCTCTGTCTCTCTTTTGGAGTGTGTGTGTGTGTGTGTGTGTGTGTATACAAGTGCGTGTATGTGCCTGTGTGTGTGTGTGTGTGTAAAACGGAGCTGAAACAGACCATTTTGGAAATAATATGGGAACCTTAATTTAGTGGAATAACAGGCAATTTTAGAATAGGGTCATAGCATCTTTGAGCTTGAAGAGATTTTATAGAGCCTGTAGACTAAGGATTCTTAACCTGGAGTTCATGAGCCCCCAAACCCCTTATAGGCATGAGATTAGATTTCAGGAAGTCTGTGAACATGGATGGGAAAAACATCCTATCTTTATATTCTCTAACTTTTAGCTGAAATTTAGTATTTTCTTCAGTTATTACTAAAACCCAACAACATTATTCTGAGAAGGGGCCCGTAAGTTTCACCAAGCTGCTGAAAGAATCCATGACATTAAAAATTAAGAACCCTTGATGTACTCTAAATCACTAATAATTAGAGGAATACAAATTAAAACAACCACCTTGGCTCATCTATTTGAGGTACCATGTCATACCCTTCAGATTACTAGGATGACAGAAAAGGAAAACAAATGCTGGAAGGGATATGGAAAAATACATATACAAACATATTGTTGGTGAAACTGTGAACTAGCTCAGCCATTCTGGAGAACAGTTTGGAACTATTCCCAAAATAAAAACCTTTGACCCAGTAGTTCTCTTATTTAGCCTATACCCAAGGAAATCAAAGAAAAAGGAGAAGGACCCATAGGTACAAAAATATTTATTGTAGGTAAATAATTTTTTTGAGGTGGTAAAGAATTGGAAACTAAATGGATGCTCATCAGTTGTGGGTGTGTGTTTGTGGCACAGAAGAATATATTATAGTATATGATTGTGATGGAATGCTATTGTGTTGTAAGAAATGAGGAGCAGGATGGTTTCAGAAGAACCTGGGAAGATATATATGAACTAATGCAAAGTGAAGTGAGCAGAACCAGAACAATATATAGAGTAACAGCAATATTGTAGAGATAATCAACTATGAAAGACTTAGCAACTCTAATCAATACAATGAGCCACCACAAAAGATTCATGATGAAAAATGTTGTTGACCTTCAGGTAGAGACCTGATGGACTTAGAATGCAGATGAAAGCATTTTTTTTCACTTCTTTATTTTAGTTTATTTTTTCAGAACATGATTAATACAGAAAAATGTTTAGCATGATTTAATATGTGTGGTGTGTATCATGTTTCTTACCTTCTCAATGGGAGGGGAGGATATGGGAAGAAAGAATTCAGAACTGAATTTTTTTTTTTTTTAAAAAGAACTCTTGTTCTAATGAAACTCACTTGTTTTACAGATGAGAAAAATGAGATCCAGAGAGGGGAAAATATCCTTATCTGGAGTCATCATGCAAATAGCAAATGGAAGAGGTGGATTTTGAACACAGGTCTTCTAATTCAGTGCTCTCTCCATAGCATCCACCATGTTGCATTTAATGGTCACAGAGAAGGAACACACAGGTAAGCACAGAGACTCAGAGTTGGATGGAACTTGAAGGGCCATCTCATCTCACCTGGGAGGCCCAAGAGTCTTTCTGACAATGTCTCTAACAAGTAGACATCCAGCCTCTGGTTGGAGACCTCCAGAGGCAGCCCAATTCCACTTAAAAACAGCTCTAATTATTACATTATTCCTTGCATCAAGCTGAAACCTGTATTTACAGATAACCCAAAATACAGAATCCCTACAAACCAGGGTGGCATAGAGGAGTGAGAACTAGACTTGGGTTGTAATCCTGGTCCTATAACTCAGTAGTTGCCTGCATGGGGGCAAATGAGTTCCCACTTTGGGCTTTGGTTTCTTCTTTCATAAAATGAATATTTAGATGAATAATAATAGAACACATATAAAACTATGATTTTCAAAGTGCTTTATATATAATATCTCCTTTGATCCTCACAAAAACCTTGTAAGGTAGTTGCTATGATTATCTCTGTTTTATAGCTGAGGAAACCAAGGCAGAGAGTGTTTAAATGGCTTGCCCAATATTGCCAGTAAATGTCTGAGGCAGGTTTTCCTGACTCCAAGGCCACGTGGCTGCTCTAAAGCATTTTAATATGGTGGAAAGTGCATACACTTGAGAGCTAAAAGACTTGAGTTCAAGTTCAGATTCTGTGGTTTACTAGGATGTTCCTGTGGGTAAACCTCTGAGTTTCTGTCTACTTCATAAATAATTCACCTCTCTGAGCTTCCATTTCTTCTACTGTAACATTATGATAATAAATAATACTTGTTTGTAGATCCTTTACATAGCTGTTGCAAAGTGTTCTATAAATAGGAGCTTTACTATGATTATTATAATCTAGTATTTCCAAAATCTAATATTTCTGGGGGTGATGAATAATGAGGTCCACAAGGAATTTCCTCAATTATTCCTTCTTGCTTCTGCCTTTATCCCTTTTATTGTCATGTTAATATTTTCTTTTCCTTCTTATTCATTTTACATTTCTTTCTCTTTCCACTTCTAGTTTTGACTGGTTGTTGAAACTATGATCTTCATGGTAACAGCTAAAATTCACCTGGCTAGTCTATAATAATAAGAGTACCTCACATTTAGATAGTATTTTAAAATTTACCCAGTACTTTCTCTACAACAGTTATGTGAGGTAGGCAGTGAGAATATTATGATTGCCATTTTAATGATGAAAAAAAGAAAAAAAAATGAGGCGCAAAGTCAGTAAGAGTTGTAGCCAAGATTCTGGCCAAGGTCTTCCGAATCCAAATCCCATGCTTCCCCCATCCCCACCACACAAGGTTGCCTATCCATGATTAATTAGGTAGTACTTCCTCTCAGTTACAGAATAATTATAATAGGTGGTGGCTAATGTGATGACATCCTCTAAGTGTCTTTTGAGTCATCAAAGAAAGATCTGTGAATCATTCACATTAAAGTGGAGGAGAAATGTGGAGATCATCTTAGTCAAGTCTTTGGTTTTACAAACAAGGGCACCGAGACCCAGAGAGATAAGTGAATTACTTAAAGTTATACAGAAAGCTTTACTGCAGAACCAGGAGCAGACTCCACATTTCCTTACTCCCAGATCAGGGCTCATTCTACTAAATACACTGCATGGCCTCTCTTCAGCATGATTTGAATTTGTTTTATTTTATTTTATTCTAAGGCTTGAAACTTGATCATCCACGTATGGAATATGTAGTAACCAGCATTCTTTGGTTAAGCTAGATATCAAACTGTGACTTGTTTCAATATTTCAAGGAATCAAAATTCATAGATTGAATGAAGTCTTTCTGTAACTTAATAGATGGTCTTAAAGAGTTGCTAAAAGACCCCACACTCCAACAAACAAAAAACATAGAGAACACCAGCCTTTGGCTGGCATACCAATGAGTCTCCAAACTTAGCTTGACTAGTCCTTGGATAACAGATATATATCCATACTCAAAGTCTTTTCAGTTTGGTAGGGTCTTCTAGAATTTCCAAGCTGTTAGCTTTACCTGTAATAACCAAGAAGTACCTCTATGTGATAATAAGATATCAGAAGAGAACTTTTGTGGAAATAACAAGGAACTCTAAAGTATTAAGACTACTCCTTAACTTAAAAAAAAAATCAGAAGTAGTGGGGTGTATGGTTATTCATCTATCTCCTTAGATGATTTTGTCTGCAGGGAATAAGCTTAGGTGGAGAGGTGCCCAGGGTTAGTGAAATGGCATTGTTCAAACATTTAGGAAGGCAAAGGGAGGATGAAAACCAAATGACTCAACACAGAATTAGCCTAATTTTGGTCCTATAATTGTTTAATCTATGAAAAAACTTAAATAGGGTGGTCATGTGATCTTTGGGCATGAAGTAGGTCAAAGGACAAGTGGTAATGCTTGAAAAACCTAACAAATAGCAGAGGTGGACAGGGTGGACAGGGTCACTTGGAGGAGGGGATTGTTGTCTTCTCCAAATTGGAGGGGAGACAGAGAGAGAGAGAGAGAGAGAGAGAGAGAGAGAGAGAGAGAGAGAGAGAGAGAGAGAGAGAGAGAGAAACTAACTGAAGAACTCAGAGTTCCTGAGCTACCGCCATTGGCTGGTCTCCAAAAAATATAGAATTTGACATCAATGGGATAACCCTAGGGAGGATACTTGTTTGTTCTCTGTGGCAGTTTCTGAGAATAGGGACTAAGCTATCTAGTTTTCTCTTCTCTGCAGACTAAGGAGGAAAACTGCTTGATCTTTGGCTGGAAGAATATGTGTGCAGTGGTTGCTTTGATAAATGTAGCTTTAATTACATATGATGCACTAAAAAAACCCCCTCCAATTAAAATGAATGAATAAAAACCCTTTATGACATGCTTACTATGTGCCAGGTGCTCTGCGAAGTGCTAGGGTTACCAATACCATCATGAAAGCCAGTCCTGTCCTTTAAGAGCTTCTTTTCTTACAGGGTAAGACAACAGAGGAGTGCTAGATATAGAAAGCAGGGACAAGTATTGTATCATGATTTCGAGCTGGAAAAGAAGAAATGCTGCAGGACCTAGACAAGTGGACGTTTTCTTTGTGTAGAAATGAAGGTTGAGCCAGGAGTCTTGATTAAAGAAATCCACCCTAAATCCTTAGATGAGCATTGCCACCCACCCACAAAAAGGGGCAAAGCAAGATAAGATAGGTGACTGGCTCACTGAGAGCCAGAAAGAGCTTGGTGTTATCTCAGACTGACTTCTGGTGTCAATTAGATTATGTTACCTCTGAGGCCCAGCATTCCGCTGCTAATGTTTGATCATCAGTACTGAGCAGGATCAGGCAACTAGTCAGCAGTGACCCCTACTGGTCAACTACATTAAAATACATAAAAATATATTTTAAGAAATCTAGCATTCTTACATAGTTTCTTTCAAGGGATATATAGATGCATACATACGTGCATATACATACATATGTAGCTTTATGGATAATTCTATATTTATACACATATATATGTATATATATACACCTATTCATATATATATATACATACATAGAGAGAGATATGTACATATATATTTTGGATATGAGACAGTTAGTGAAAATACCAAGAGTTGGGGGTTGCAGTGTCTTGAGAGACAGCAGAGCAGCAAGGAGGCCAATGTTACTGGATCAAAGAGTATGGGGGAGGGGTGGAGTATAAAGTGTAAGAAGATTAGAAAGGTGGGGAGGGGCAGGTTATGATGGGCTTTGAGCAACATAGTATTTTATATTTGATCTTAGAGGTGATAGGGAGCCTCTTGAGTTTACTGTGTGTGTGGGTGGGTATGTGTGGGGTGTGTGTGTGTGTGTGTATGTGGCAGGAGGTGGGGATGGCAGGGGGGAGACATGGTCAGATCTGCACTTTAAAAAGATCAATTTGAAAAATGAGGGGAAGATGAACCGGAGTAGGGAGACATTTGAGACAGCAAGACCAAGCAGTGGGTTATTGCAATGCTCCAAATGTGAAGTGATAAGGACCTGTACCAGGGAGTTGGCCATCAAAAAAAAGGAGAGAAGGGGGCACAGCAAGAGATGCTATAGAACTAAAATAGACTTTGAAAGCAGTTCACATATTAGGAGTAAGAGGAAATGAGGAGTTGAGGATGACACACAAGTTGGCAGCTTGGGTAGCTGAGAGGATCTTGGTGCCCTTGGCAGTGACAGAGAAATTAGGAAGAGGGGAAGGTTTGAGGAGAAAAACACAATGAGTTCAGTTTTGGATATGTGGAGTTAAAGATGTCTACAAGACATCTGTCAACTGGTTGCTCTATTCCATTCAGCTAGGTGACAGAGTGTATATAGATCATTGGGTTTGGAGTCAGGAAAAGCTGAGTTCAAATCCTGCCTCAGACAATTAATAGCTGTGTGACTGTGGGCAAGTCACTTAATCTTTATCTACCTCAACTTTCTCATTTGTAAAATAGGGACAGCAACAGCACCTACCTCTCGGTTATTGTCATGATAAAATAAGATTATATTTGTAAAGCATTTTGTAAACTTTCAAGCACTATTTAAATGCTAGATATTATTATTACTATTGCTAGTTTTTGCTAAAGTTATCATCTACTTCTGGGCTTCTTCTTCTTCTGTACAAATCAACACATTTTCACCTCTTTTATTATTAGTCAGGCCCACAGCCACCCATAGCTAGAACAGAAAAGTGCCTCCCAGGTAGCTCTTAAGTACCTTCCATTTCTACCACTCTTGGTGCATACTCAGTGCACTAAACACAGCACCTGACACATGGTAGGTACTTCATAAATGTTTATTGACTGGAAAATTCTTCATTCTCATGTGATAATTAGGTTGGAGTGAGTACATTTCTTTTAATTCCTATATAACACCTAGTGCCAGAGCCATTGTATTCCTGCTGGTTCCTGTCCCCCTTTTATTGATTTATTTTATGATATTTTAAAACAATACTTAAAATATGATATTTTTTGATATCAATGAATGAAAACCTAACATTATAACAATGCATGAGCTCCTCAGATAATTATTTTTAACTCTACCATCTTGATTAGATCATAGACCCATTAAAGTATTAAAGTATATTCTAAAAATCTACATAGAAAATACAAAATGATTTCCTGAGGGTCAGAAAGAAGGAGAGCCCAGGGAGATTGGCAAAGGCCTCATGGGAGATGACAACTGAGTAGTGCTTGGAGGGAAACTAGAGATTCTCCATGGTAGAAGTGAGAAGGGAGAACAGCCCTAGCTTGGAGAGGGAAGGAGAGGAAAGAGTCGACATAATCCCAAGGTTGTGAACCTGGGTGACCCAAAGGATGGATGATAGAGCCCTGTACTGAAATAAAGAAGTTAGAATCAATGTTAGAAGAAGATCATGAATTCTATTGCAGACATAATACGTTTGAGATGTTTGTGGGAAATTCAGGCAGAGATGTCCAGGAGGCAGTGGGCAATGTGGAATTGCACCTCTGGCGTATTTGAGTGCGAATATTCTTCATGCTTACATTACTGGCAACTAAAGCATTGACTGGCACATAGGAGGAATATTTATTGATTGACTCAAATACCATTTTACAATATGACGACTCACAATGGGTACTGCGATTGGGAAAACACCTGTACCTATGCTGGGTTTTTCCTGAGTAGTTTGGACAAAAAAGTTCTCTTTTTAAATGATTGCCCCCTCCTCCTCCTCCAACTTTTAAAAATAATGGCTGAATCCAACTTAGGCAGATTAACTCATTTGATGTATTTTTTTTCCTTTTCTTTCTTCTTCCAGAGATTGCTAAAGCAATCAGATGAATATTCTCCCCCAGATATCTGTCTTGGATAATGTACTTTGGGTGTAATGGAATGACAACTTAAAAGCATGTTGCAATAATTCTCCTAGAAGGAAATAAAAAAAAAACTATCCTTTGCTCAGATAATGTGCTAGTTAGTCTCTTTCATAGATTCTTTGCATAAGTGACAATAGGGACAACTGAGTAGAAGTAATACTAGGGGTAGAAAAGGTAAGTGGTCACCTAGGGTGCAATACTCAAGACTATCACATCGAGGGACTTTTACAAATTCCTTAAATTTTTTTTTATTTTGATGAATATGGCAAACATCAACAAACAGGAAGAAAGTAGAAAATGAGAATTGGAACTGATGCAGTGTAAAGTAAGCAGAACCAGGAAAATAATTTATGCATGGTAACATTGTGTAGATAAACAATATTGCAATACTAAAGCACTCTGATCAGTGCAGTTACCAACTCCATTTCAGATCATCAGCGATCCATGCTACTCACCTCTTGACAAAAGAGGGATGGACACAGAGTACAAAAGGAGACCTACAGTTCTGAACATAGTAAATGTGGATTTGTTTTGCTGGAATATGTTTGTTATAAAGACTGTGTTTTTCTTTTCTCTTTCATGGTTGGGGGAAGGACATAGGAAGAGAGCAGAGCTAACAATAATGTCACCAAAAAAAGAAGAAAAGAAAGAAAAGAAGCATTTTTTAAAATGCACAGAAAAGAACATAAGGAAGTTCAGAAGGAAACACAAATGAACAAGACATGTTGAATTCATTCACTGAATTTATGTATATATAATTTATACATACATGCATATGTACATATGAAAGCTATACATATTAGAAATTTGCTTTAACATGTGATAATTTTACACTATTTTGTAAAAAGGAAAAGTCCTTTTTTGGTATTTGTCAATTTCAGCATTAAGATAATTTTTTTAGATTGGTTATAGAACCATGAATCTCTACCATAGACAGCTGGAGTCTTTTTGTTTAACATTTTATTTTTCTCTCAATATGTATAAAACAATTTTAATATTCATTTTGTAAAATTCTGAATTCCAAATTCTTTCTTTCCTTCCTTGCTCTCCCTCTCAATGAGAAGGCAAGCAATTGGATATAAGTTATATGTATGTAGTCATGGAAAACATAGTTCCATGTTAGTCATGTGAAAGAAACATAGTCCCCCCCAAAAAGACCCCAAGAAAAATAAAGAAAAAGTGCTTAAATCTGTATTCAGATTTCATAATTTCTAAGTTATTTGGAACTGTCTTTGAACATTGCATTGCTGAGAATAAATTATTCACTAAAACTTGGATTTTTGAAGGGAGATTTATTTCAAACTTAATCTGATATTTCCAACATTGCTCAGCTTATTTGAATTTCCTTCTGCTCTTTTTGTTTATTTTTAATAATTTGTCAATGTTCTTTTCTTTCCCCCTACCTTTTTTGTTTTGGTACCACTATCACTTCACTCTAACTCCTCCACCTTCTCAAAAAATAAAATCCCTCCCTTGTAATGAAAAAGTATAAGAAAGCAAAATTAATCCAAACTTTGGCCACGTCTCATCTGGCACGCCTATTCTGTTACCTCTCTGCCAAGAAATGGGAGGCATGATTACTATCAGTTTTCTGCAGTCCTGATTGATTATTATTGTGTTTATTACAGAGCTTAAGTCTTTCATGATTACTGACTTTCACTAAGTATCAATATTCTTTTTGCCAGAAAATTCCCACTTGCCTTGGTCTAGAAGGGTTTATTTTGTTTTATGTCAAGTCACTTATTTTATAGCAAAGTCTCAGCAAGAGCATAGTTTTCAAACCTTTATAGGGCACAAAAATGCCTCATCATGACTCTGGAGCAGACTTGAGAATTTATCTCCTCAACCTTTTGAAGAGACATTGGGATATAAACTGCAGTTCTTTTCAAGAGAGTCTTTTTGTTTATGGTTGTAAGGCACATTGCAGTGTAACATGACTATGTAACCCATGAAATGGTATGTTTTATGGTCTTTGAGTATACGCCATCTCTTTCAATATGGTTTTCCTGATCATCATCAGTTACTGGTGTTTCCCAGGAACTATATAATTATGTTGGGAATGGGTAAATTTCTTTCAATTTTATTTACCTATATATTACTTACATAAGAATTTGCCATTCTCTCCCTCTCCCTAGTAGAATATAAGCTTTTTTTGAGGGAAGAGACTGTTAATTTTTATTTCTCTATTCTTAGCACCTACCACATAGTATACAAATGGTTGTCAAATTAATGAATGATTGAATGATTGACTCTTCAAGAAGAACCATTCTTTCTTTTAGCTTCAACTTTTTATGTCTTTTAAAAAAATTTACAATTTCAGGGGCAGAGCCAAGATGGCAGAATAGAAAGATGCATATACACTAGCTCTTCCCCCACAGCTCATAAAATACCTGTGAAGAAAGTCTCTCAACAAATTCTAGAGCAGCAGAAACCACATGATGGAGTGGAGGAGATTTCCAGCCCAGGGTGACCTGAAAGGCTTATGGGAAAGGTCTGTAGCACAGGACTTGGAGTGGAGCCCAGCCCAGCCTTAGCCAAGTGACATGGCACCAGGAGGAGGACCAGGGCAGGACTCAGGGGTGGAATCACTCAACCCACAGGTGCCAAAGGTCAGTGAGAGAGTTTTTTCAGCTGACCAAGAAAGGAACAGGGTCTTCCCATAGCTTCGGCCTCAGACAGTGGTGGTAGAGGCCACATTGGGTGACAGCAGTTCCCACAGCAGCCCCCACAGCAGCCTACATCCACTGTTGAATCGTAAAACCCCTGGGAGCACTGAGCAAATGATCCCTACCTCAGCCCTGTGTGGTGGCCCTGCCCCCACCTAATGCTCCTGGAGGAATTGAGCAGCTCATCTTTATCTCACACTGAATGGCAGCCCTGCCCCCATCAAAAGCCCCTGGGGGAATGGAGCAGCTTATCTGAATCTTAGCCCCCAGTGCTGGCTTGGTAGAACTGGAGGCCAGGTGAGTATGTAGAGAAAACTCACAGATTCTAGGCATAAAAGTTTCTGGTTGCTCCCAGACCAGTGTACACACTTGATTGTGCCACCTTGGAGGAACTGAGATCTTACAGATCCCTACTCTTGACAAAGGACCCAGAAGTCAAGTAAAGTTGAGAAAATGCCCCCCCAAAAAGGGAAAAAAATAAAGACTATAGAAGGTTACTTTCTTGGTGAACAGATATCTTCTCCTATCCTTTCAGATGAGGAAGAACAATGCTTACCATCAGGGAAAGACATAAAAGTCAAGGTGTCTGCATCCCAAAAATCTAAAATAAATGTTCAATGGACTCAGGCCATGGAAGAGATCAAAAAGGATTTTGAAAATCAAGTAAGAGAGGTGGAGGAAAAATTGGGAAGAGAAATGAGAGAGATGCAAGAAAATCATGAAAAACAAGTCAACAACTTGGTAAAGGAGACCCCAAAAAATGATGAAGAAAATAACACCTTTAAAAATAGGCTAACTCAATTGGAAAAAGAGGTTCAAAAAGCCAATGAGGAGAATGCTTTAAAAAACAGAGTCAAATGGAAAAGAGGTTCAAAAGCTCACTGCAGAAAATAGTTCTTTCAAAATTAGAATGGAACAGATGGAGGCTAATGACTTTATGAGAAACCAAGAAATCACAAAACAAAACCAAAAGAATAAAAAAAGGAAGATAATGTGAAATATTCCATTGGAAAAACAACTGACCTGGAAAATAGATCCAGGAGAAACAACCTAAAAATTGTAGGACTGCCTGAAAGCCCTGATCAGAAAAAGAGCCTAGACATCATCTTTCATGAAATTATCAAAGAAAACTGCCGTGATATTCTAGAACCACAGGGCAAAATAAATATTGAAAGAATCCACTGATCACCTCCTGAAAGCGATCCAAAAAGAGAAACTCCTAAGAACATTGCAGACAAATTCCAGAGTTCCCAGGTCTAAGAGAAAATATTGCAAGCGGCTAGAAAGAAACAATTTGAGTATTGTGGAAGTACAATCAGGATAACACAAGATATAGCAGCTTCTACATTAATTGATCGAAGGATGTAGAATATGATATTCCAGAAGTCAAAGGAACTAGGACTAAAACCAAGAATCACCTTCCCAGCAAAACTGAGTAAAATAATTCAGGGGAAAAAATGGTCTTTCGATGAAATAGAGAACTTTCAAGCATTCTTGATGAAAAGACCAGAGCTAAAAAGAAAATTTGACTTTCAAACACAAGAATGAAGAGAAGCATGAAAAGGTAAACAGGAAGAGAAATCATAAGGGACTTACTAAAGTTGAACTGTTTACATTCCTACAGGGAGAGACAATATTTGTAACTCTTGAAACTTTTTTTAGTATCTGTGTAGTTGGTGGGATCACACACACACACACACACACACACACATATAGAGAGAGAGAGAGAGACAGAGAGAGACAGAGAGACAGAGATCACTGGGTGAGTGGAATAGGATGGGATCATATATAAAAAAGTGAAATTAAGGTGTGAGAGAGAAATATATTGGGAGGAGAAAGGGAGAAATGGAAGGGGGCAAATTATCTCTCATAAAAGAGGCAAGAAAAAGACTTTTCAATGGAGGGCAAAAGCGGGGAAGTGAGAGAGAAAACATGAAGCTTACTCTCATCACATTGGATTCAAGGAAGGAATAAAATGCACACTCATTTTGATATGAAAACCTATCTTACAATACAGGAAAGTGGGGGAGAAGGGGATAAGAAGGGTAGGGGGCATAATGAAAGGGAGGGCAATAGGAGGAGGGTGCAATTAAAAGTCAACACTCTTGGGGAGGGACAGGGTCAAAAGAGAGAAGAGAAGAATTGGGGGGGCAGGATAGGATGGAGAGAAATATAATTAGTCTTATACAACATGACTATTATGGAAGTCATTTGCAAAACTACACATATGTGGCCTATATTGAATTGCTTGCCTTCCCAATGGGGATGGGTGGGGAGGGAAGAAGGAAGAGAAGTTGGAACTCAAAGTTTTAGGAGCAACTGTTGAGTATTGTTCCTGCATACAATTGGGAAATAAGAAATACAGATAATGGGGTATAGAAATTTATCTTGCCCTACAGGACAAAAGAGAAGATGGGGATAAGAGAAGGGAGGGATGTTAGAAGGGAGAGCAGATTGGTGATAGGGGTAATTAGAATGCTTGGTGTTTTGGGGTCAGGGAGGGGAGAGATGGGGAGAAAATTTGGAACTCAAAATTTTGTGGAAATGAATGTTGAAAACAAATAAATAAATTTAAAAAAATTTACAATTTCCATTTGTAGAAAAAATGCCAATACTGATGTGGTTGAATTCCTCCAGGACTGTATCAGTCCCTTGGTTGCAGGACAAAGATCTCTAATTTAGAGTACACATAATTATATTGATATTTGGAGGTGCTCAAAAAAACCCTGTGTGATTCTTAACTCTCTCTGTCCCCTTTTCAATTGCTTATGACTGTGCAAGCCCAAGGAATTACACTAGACTTCGGGTCATTTTATATTTTAATATTTTTTTAATTTTATATTTTTGCTTGTTTTATGAGTCGCCATAGGCAAATAATTTGTCACCAATGGCCAGCCTAATGGTTATGTTGCTCTATATATAGCTAAGCATCTTTTTCAAAAAACAGAGATGATATTAGAAATATACTCAAATATACTCAACTTTTCTGCTGATAAAACCTACCCAATCTTTCACTTTACTGACAGAAACTGAGAGTCCAAGATCAGTTCCTTTCCATGATGAAACATCTAAAGAGTTCTTTCGTGAAAGTTCAAATATAAAACCTTTCTTAGTCCACCTCAAAATTCTCTATTCAGTTGTGTATTAAACTGTTTTACATTTTGGTGGCATGAAGAATATGCATGATGATAAATCCATCAATTTTTATCTTTGAGGTCAACTCTTGAGTATTGATTCTGGCTACCATCTTTAAGGAAGGACAGCCATTGATAAGTTGGAGCTTGTCCCTAGAAGGATGTCTAGAATAGTGAGCATTGTAGGGTTTGGGAGTGTCTTTGATGTGATTCCAGAAAGCAGAATTAACATCAGTGGATAAATATTATGAGGAGACAGATTTTGGTTTGCTATTGGAAGAATATATGAACCAAACTATTCAAAAATGAAAAAGGTTTCCTCATGAGGGATTTTTCAATCCCTGGAGATATTCATGCTAAGGTTTCCAACCTTTTGTTGGAGCTGATGAGCCCTGAGTTCTGATCCTACCATAGCATTCTGTGATCTTCTTTAAGTATGCTTATGGCTGCTCTAAATAGCTATGCATATATATACAGAGCTACGCCCTCTAAAGTACTGGTTCTGTCTAATATGTTTGCTCAGTCTTAGTGCTGGAAAGGATCTTGAGCAGCCTGGGAGCTGGAAAGGTAAAGTGATCCTTTCCTACTTAAAATTCTGATGTTGCCCCATCCAGTTCACCCTTTCATGTGTATGTACCTGATAGGAGGCAGCTGGTAAGGGGTAGAGAGGGCCTGGGAGGAGAAAAACAAAGGACATAGAGCTCATTTGTCAAATGGGCATAATAAGTTATCTGCCTTATAGTACTGTTTTAAGGATCAAATGATTTAATGAAAGTGTTTTCCTACCACTATAAACTACTACTATTATTGTTTCCTCAAGGGGAGTCTAAGCCTTTTGTGGGTAGGGAATGGGTCTTGTTTTTTTTTTTTATATCACTTCCACAGAGCTAAGTACACAGGAAGCGCTCAAAAAAAGATTGTTGAGTGAACTGAATCATCTCTAACTCCCGGTGGTAATTCTGATAATGGGAAGGAGCAAATATCAAGAGGAATTTAGAACCTGGAGCACCACCAGACTGTTATCAGGCCAATTTCATTACCCAGGTTTTTGTGTTCCAGGTTCCTAATTCCAAAGCTCTTTCCACTATGACATAAAATCATCTATTGAGACAGGAGTCATCCCTTTGTCTATTGCCAGACATAATAGAGTTTGAGTGCTTTCTGTTCTATTGGTGTGTTTGTCCCCCAAAAAGGAGACTCCTACATTTTTGCACATAATGACCGATGGGAACAGAAAGAGGAAGAGAAGGGAAAGCCAGATCTAGAGAGGGGTTTAAATGTTGATGAGTCAATTTCCACTGGAGCAGGATGGAAAATTGGCCAGGTCAAAACTGACAGAGGCAGTCCAGTCTAACCTTGCATCACCTAGTAGACTTCTCTACTCTCTCCCTTCCCTAAAACAAACAGATCCCAAGCCCTGGTGACTATTTATACAGGATGTTTAGGGATAACTTAGTGCCCTTCAGGGCAGAGCACCATTCCACAGAGCAACAGTTGGAAACCACAGCTTTCTTTGAAGGGTGATGAAACTTGAGACTACAAGATGCTGACCATAAATGTAAGCATATGTGTGGCCAGAAGGAAGCTGTGGAGCTGTAGATCTTCTGCAGGTCACAAGAAGTGAGGAAGATTGAATATCTTTGGTCCTGGGAGGCTTCACGCTACATCCTCATGGGAGAGGGTGAAAGGCAAAGAAGTGATGGTCTCCAGTGGTTCCCTTCCTCCGTTTTAAACTTTCTAACAGGACAGGGATAATGGAAAGAACATTCTGTTAGCACTGAAATTAGAGACTCCTTAAGGAGATGGGGAAGAAGTGCAGGCGATAGAATGCTAAACAATGTCAGGAAGACACTTCAAATCCTGCCTTGTGCCCATAAGAGCTATGATGCCTGTGCAATTCACCTTCAAGTCTCAGTTTCTGCATTTGGTTAACAACAAACATCCAATTCAAAGGGCTGTTGTAAGTTTTAAATGTGTATAAGGTACTCTGCAAACTTTAAAATGCTATTTAAATGTGGGGCAGCTGGGTATTGCAGTAGATGGAGCTCTGACCCTGCAGTCAGGAAGATCTGAGCTCAAAGCTAACCTCAGACACTTGACATGTACTAGCTGTGTGACCCTGGCCAAGTCACTTAACTCCATTTGCCTTGGGCCAAAAAAATAAAAGAAAAAGCTTATAAATGCAAAATATTATTGGCATACATTGTAAGGAACTGCAGCAAGTGGAGGCAACATTATTTGGGGTATACTAGGAATAGTAATAACAGTGAGTTCTGTACGAATAATAGTTATATAATACAGCTGTATAAATCTTATCTAATATCATTAGCTATCACTTATGTGATATTGTCACCTATGATATGCTGGGCACTATGCTAAGTGCTTTATAAATATTATCTCATTTGATCCTCACAACAGCCCTAGGAGATAGGTGCTATTATTATTTGAAGAAACTGAGTCAGACAAAGGTTCAGTGATTTGTCCAAGGTCATACAGCTAGTAAATGTTGGAGGTTGGATTTGAACTCAAATTTTCTTGACTCTGGGTCTAGTGCTCTATCTACTTCACCACCCAGCTGTCTATATTAAGGACTGAGATGATTGCTAGTCTCTTGGGGTTCAGGAAGGGATAATCTTAGTGTGGGTTTCCTGGTGAAGGAGTATCTGTTCAGGTATCTTCCCAGAGTTTCCTAGAGTGAAACCATAATGGGGAGATGGGTTTTTGTTTTTTACATTTCCCTTCCCTGGGGGCGGGGGGTGGTTATATGTGATGAGGCACTTCAGTACTTGTCTTAAGCAGCACAGGGTTGTGTTCCAATAAGGCTCAAACCTGTGATAACAGGAAAAGTCTGTGCTGGTGGGTTTTTCATATTGGCATTGGCTTTTTAAACTTAACCCTGTGTATCCCAAGGAAGTCTCATGCTGGAGTTGGAGTTTGGAAGTTTGGGTTCGAATTCTGGCTCTTCCACTTACTAGGAGAGTGAGTTAGATGTAGTATAACCACTGAAGTAGTAATTTTCCCCCTGGGAGCCTGTTTCTCCATTTGTAAAATGGGCCTAAATATACCTGTAGTACCTATCTTATAGTGTTACTGTAGGGAAGAGCTTTGCAAACTGATCTTGAGAAACTAAACCGAAGTTATTATTGTTTTCTGGTAAAGCAATCAGGATTAAGGCCAAGGATAGCTGCTAATATCAGTTGATTTTTTTAAAAAAATTGTTATTTTTCTTTTTTATATCATCCTTCTTTCTAAATTTTCCCTTCTCCTTCCCCCACTCAGTGAACTTTCCCTTGTAACAAAAAATAAAGCATAAAAAGAAAAAAGAAGGATTCAGTAAACCCAGTGAATGTATTAACTATTTTGGACAGTAAATGCACCTTTCTCCACTTCCACAACATTTCCACTTCTCAAAAAAAAAAAAAGAGAGAAGCAGGTTCATTAAAAAAAACAAAACAGAAAAACCTCTTCTCCAGAGCCAAACTTTGTCATTATAAATTTAAATAGTTTCATTTCTTTTTAATTTTTCCATTTACATCATTATAGTCAATTGTATATTTTCTTGGTTCTGATATTATATTATCATTACATATTATATTCTTACATGTTATAGTGTTATTACAAAGCATTAATTTCTATGTCTTCCCAAGATTCTCTAAATTCATCATTTGTTTATAGTATAGTAATATTCCTTAACATCTGTGTACCACAATTCGTTTAGCCATTGTGTAAATCTTTTTTTCCAATTATTTTCTACCACAAAAAGTACCAGGAGCCATCCTTAAACTCAGAGATTCAGAATGCAATTGGTTTTCTTTATCCCCAGTTGCATCATGTCCTCTATATAACTCTTGGGAAGTGGGGTGGGGTGGGGAGAAGACAGGGACAGACATGCAGTCTTGAGGCCACATGAGTCATGGAGGGGGGATCATTGTGACTTGTAGTAGACAGTCAAGGCCTTGTAGAGGAGGAAGAGTTCAAATTAGGTCTTGATTTCTGCATAGAAGGGTGGAAGATTTCAGACCAAGAGAGTGAGTATAATGGGAATTGAAAATCTTCCCGGTTCATTCATATGCCTCAGATGGGGCTATTGAGAAAGGCTTGATTAGGAGAGGCTTGTTTTGTATGAAGGCCCACACCTTTTGTGGATCAATAAGGAGTCACTGGGTCAAGAGGTGTCATGTCCTCCAGCTCTGAAAAATGTATATATACTCTAAGGTGAGATTTTGCTTTGGGGCTTAGCTTTTGGAAAAAGGTTCATGTGCCAATGAGACTCTGGGCAGCTGTTTTCAGCAGCGGGGCCCCACCCCCCACTTTGAAAATCCAGATGTTGATGCCTCTCTGTCTGGTAACAATGTATGTATTGTCTAAGGTCAGACAGTTAAAAGCCCTGTCTGTTGGTCTGTATTTCTCTGTTTGTGTTTTCTCTGAAGTTCAGGGTGCTGACTTTTTTTCCCCTGAACTAAGCGAATGATAGATTCTTGATTAAAGTTGATTGTTGACCCCTCAAAAATTGCTTTCCTTTTAGAAAAGCAGATCTAAGAACCTGTACAGCAGGCCCTCCTGTAGATGCCGAGGTCCTTGCTGATTCAGTGAGGAGCAAAATTCAGAAAGGACTATGGTCATAGAATCTTGGAAGTTTAGAAGGGAATTGCCATGATCTAATTGAACCCATCAATATATGGAAGACGATTCTGTGACCCAGAGAAGGGAAAGAAATGGCCTTCTCAAGTCCACACAGGCAAAGTGGAAATGCTGACATTATATGGTTTTCTGACTCCAAGGTGAGTCACTTTGTGTCATCAAAGTTTAATACAGGCTCTCATTTTTTCTTTTTTAATTAAAGTCTGAGCAATTGTTCTCGTGGATACTTGTCCTTTCCCCTTTATATTTTGTGGAGATGTTTATGCCAAATATTAATTCAGTAAGCTTTTGGCCCTCAGACTAGAGGAGAAATCTTTTCTTTTGCCTAGCTACTGAGTAGAAATTGGTCCCCTTTCCCGCTTCTATAAATCTCCACTAGACACATCTTTGACCCATTTCTCTCACAAACCTTATTTGGAACACATTAACAGTCATTTTATCTGGAGATACAATCCATCATAAAAGGATTCAACTTACAAAGCCTAAAAAAACAAACCCCCAAACCATAGAACTTCCTAAGGGTAAGCAATACTGGCTCACTAGACAGTGATAGGTTGTGGTGGGGGGTAGAGAGTGGAGAAGGGATAAATCCCCCAGGTCCCTGAGGAGAGGCTGGCACATTCAGGCAAATTGCAAGTTCTGCTCAGGCTGATTACTTCAAAAGCAGATCCACAAGACAAGGAAGGCTTCCATTGTTTCCTATTTTAGTCAGTTCAGAGAAAAGATGCCATTCATTTGCAAATGACAACTTGCAGTTGACTTTCTCAGCAAAGTTCTGACATCATTCCCATTTCTAATGACCCTTCAAGCTGAGAAAAATACTCTTATCAGCAATCCATGTAACTGATATACATGATAACATATCTGCAGGGTTTTTGCTATCAGCTCATCAAGGACTATAAATGCCAAGCTAAGAAGTCTGAGTTGGGATTCTTTCTTTTACCAATGGGAAAATGAAACTCCTTAGAATTTTAATTTGACTCTACCCAAATCATCTTGGAAGAGTCTTGCAGAATCGTAATACTAAGATAAACGTCTTTATTTTTTTTATTAAAAGAATAAAACATAATAGTTTATAGCTGTGCTTCATAACTTGTGCCCTATATGTATACTACATAAGTTGAGGAAGATATGCCTATGGGCACCCTAGGCAGAATTATGAAAAAAGCGAAATTGGTCTTTGTTGCCAGACTAACTCCTCAATCCACTCTTTTTTCCTCCCTTTCGGGGAAGATTAATACTGTGTTCATTCTAGCTAAAGTACTTAAGGTTTTTAGGGATGAGAGGAGAGATGCTAGGTTAAGAACTTATTCTTTATTTGCATTTTTGTTGGGGATTTTTGGATATATGTAAACCCAACTTCTAGTAGTGGATTCTTGAATACTTATAAATCTAATTTTATTCCAGTTGTTGAGTAGTTTTCAGTCATGTATGACTCTTTGTGATCCTATTTGGGAGTTTCTTGGCAAAGATCCTGGAGTGGTTTGTCATTTCCTTTTCCATCTCATTTTACAGATGAGAAAATGGAGACAAACAAGGCTGAGTGACTTACCCAGGGTCACACACACAGCTGGTAAGTGAGGCTGCATTGATTGGAGTGTCTTCATCTACTGCTCTATCTAGCTTGTTCCAATAGTTTATTCTTAACCTGAAGCCCCTGGATGCCCTAGATTGCCAGGATACTCTAGGAGAAGCATTTCCCCTTTCTATCCCTCTATTGATAGTTTTGCAAGCTTAGTTGGGTTGGTGCATGCCTTAGTTTTTTCTTCCATAAAATGAGTGGGAAAGACTATGTAGTTTCTTAAGTCCCTTCCAGTTCTAAGTCCAATGATTCCTGTTTGACAAATCATCAAAATAACAGTTTGTGTATGGTTCCATCTAGTGGCAACCTTTGCAATAGTTATATTCAGTTTTCATAGCAGGCACATCCTTAACTCCAAGCTGCAAAAAGGTTACTCTCCTGGTAGTTACACATGGTTTTGGAGTGCTGAAGAATCTCAGAAACCTAGTCTGGTCAGATTTGCAGGTGAGGTCCAAAGAGATGTAGTGACTAACACTCCTCCAATATTTGGCACAATACTCTGTAAGTAACATCGATTAAGAACAATATGCTGAAGAAGACTTTGGCCTTGGAGCCAGGGTGCCTGGGCCCTAGTCCTGACCCCAGGACTTCCTGTTTATATGGCAGTGGGCAAATCAATCACTTTTCTTCTCTGAAGTCTCAGTTTTCTCATCTATAAAACATGGTTAAAAAATCTTGCACCATCTATCTCATCAGTAGTATTTGGAAGAAAACATTCTGAGAACCTTAAAATGATATAGAAACGTGAGTTGTTGTTAATATTTGCTTAATATCGTTAATAACTGAACAAGGTATTCCATCCACATTCCATAGCATTTTTAAGGTTTTCAAAGAACCTTCCATATTTTTTTATATTTCATGCTCACCCTGTGAACTAGTTGCTATTATTATCCCCAAATATTATAGATGAGGAAACCAAGGCTGAGACTGACAGAGGGTTAGAGACTTTTCCCAGGGCTCCATAGCTACTAAGTGTTCAGGGCAGGATTCAAACACAAATAGTTTTGGGGTGCTGAAGCATCTTAAAAACCTAATCTGGTCAGATTTATCAATCTTACACTAAAATTCAGAGTGGAAGAGAATTTAGGGAATAACTCACCCAATGCCCTCATTTTGCAGGCAAGGAAACGGAGGTCCAAAGAGATATGTCGATTAACACTCCTCTAATATTTGGCACAATGTTTTGTAAGTAACAGGTACTCAGAACAATATGCTAAAAAAGGCCTTGGACTTGGAGCCAGGGTGCCTGGGCTCTAGTCCTGAATGCAAGGCCACCATATGATATATCCACCTAACTGCCTTGCTTGAACTGACCAATCTTACAAATGGAGCCCTAACTTGAACCTAGGTTTCATATTGTCCAGTCTGTTACTCTTCCTGGTCATCTGCTCTGGGCTGTCCTGTCATCACTCCACTCTGACCATCAGCTCCACCTCCTTCCCACCAGAAAAGTGGACTCTCTTTCCAGAGCCCTGGAGCCTTCTTGGTCTAACAGGACAGCTTTGGCCTTATCTTGCCAGTGCAAGATTTCCACAGCACTTCTCTGCCTCCTCCTTCACCCATGATGCCTCCAACATAATAAATTCTCTATCTGTCTGTCTCATTTATAAATCCAGTACCCATTTTAGTAGACCAAACTGAAACAATTGACTTACAAAAAAAAAAATATGGAAGAACTTATTATATGCCAGCCACTTTGCTAAGCTTTCCACATTACAAGGAAAGGCCAAAACAATCTTTGACTTAAGGAACTAACCTTCTAATGGGGAAAATAACATGTAAATAACAAGATACATGCAAAATATATGCTGAGTAGGTGAGAGGTAATCTCAGAGGGGAAGGCAGTAGCAGATAGGGAGAGAAGGAAAGGCCTTCTGTAAAAGGTGGGCTTTGAGCCAAGATTTGAAAGAGTTGATATATCCTTCCTCATTCAAGGTATGTCTTCTATGCCTGCTCGGGGAATTTTTATTCTCTGTATGTTGCTTGTAACTTTTCCAAAATGCCATTTTAAACATCCTGAATGAGAGGACCATGACAGAAGAGTGGTCAATAGTTCTGTAAAAAGGCCTTGGCTTATTTGCCCAAGTCAATGGCAAAGGGCAATGAGCAGCACCTGTTGGGTGTCCAGTTTCAGCGAAGGCTGTAATGGGTAAGGAGATATTCAGTAAAACTTCAGAAGACACCAAGGTAATGCTCCTTCCTTCGGGACATTATCTCAATGTCCACATTCGTTCTAAGCAATTGCTAGACTGATCAATTCAAATTATTCGAACACAAAAAAGCGCCCACCAGATGGCGCCTGATTTTTTGTTGAAGAGAAACTTTATGGAGGCTAAATGATCTTTTCAAGGGATAGGAATCAAAGACAGGACAAAAACTATCATTTCTATAGTGCTCTAAAGTTTACAACTGGCCTACTTTCTTTTTCCTCACCTTGGCATTCTCTCAGTTCCATACCTTTGCACAAACCAGGAATGCACTGCCTCATTGCCATTGCCTTTTGTGGAATCTTTAATTTCCTTCAAGGCTCTGCCTCCGTACTACTGGCTTGAGAAAGTCTTTCCTGATCCCACTAGCAAGTAGTGCCCCCTCCACCTTGAAATCACCTTATATTAACTGTACATATGGCATGCCCCAGTGGGAAGTAAGCTATTGGAAGGTAGTACGTTTTCTCATTTTTGTTTTTGGGTCCCTGGGATATGGAATTGTGCCTTGCACAAAGAAGGCGCTTAGAAACTGCTGAAATGAATTGAACAGCACTGTGAGATAGTTAGTAAAAATATTATAGCCCCCAATTAAGAGATGAGGTAACTGGGGCCCAGAGAGGTTAAAAAGAATTGATGAGGGCCCCATAGTTAACAGGTTATGGAGCCAGAGTTCATACTGGGGTCTTTGTGACTCTGGGTCTAAGGTTTCTTCCATTATACCATGCTGCCTCTAGGATCATAGGATTGAGAACTGAAAGGGACTGCAGAAATAATTTAATTATTTAATTTAATGAATTTATTTTATTTTAATTATTATTTAATAATACAATAATTAAATAGCTATTATAGATGAGGAAATTGAAGCTGGGTGAGGTAAAGTCATTTGCTTGAATTTACAAAGGTGGTTAAATAGCAGAGCCAGAATTTAAACCCAGACTCTCAGGTTCCAAATCCAGTCCCCATTCTACTGTACCCATTTCTAAAAGAGGCTCACTTTGGTTGGGGATGGCAATTGAAAGGATGTTTTTAAGAAATTAAAATTTATGTCTTAATATTTTGTTCTCTGATGGATTCATCCTCTCATTAACCTGGACCCTTTATTTCCTGCTACAGAGAATAACTCATTCCTTCTCATCTATGTCTTTTGTATCTATATCTTTCTGTAAATCCTCCATGTAGGATTCCATCAGAATCTTTTCTCTGATCATTTAAGTCCTGAAGCTACCACAAAGTAGCAGTAACTTAAGAACAGGATAAACTCAGTAATGTTAATAGTAGGACAGAATGCTAGCAATATTACTAATGTGAAAATTAGCTTATTGGAATAAAAGTATGTGCTAAAAGTTGATTCTTGTCCAAAGTTGGTTGAGCAGATATGTATAAAACGCTGAGTGAGCTCTGTAAGAACTGGAGGAAGAAAGTAAAAGAAACAAGCATTTATTAAGCACCTACTATATGCTAGCCATTGTGCTAAGCACTTGATTCTCACAACAACCTAGGAACATTAACATTTTACAATTGAGGAAACTGAGGAAAAAAGGATAAGTGATTTGCCCAGGGTTACATACCTAAGTAAGTGTCTAAGCCTAGACTTCGATTTTAGATCTTCCTGACTCATGTCCGGTGCTCTATCCACTGGGCCACCTGGCTAAGAAAAAGTATTTTGCTTCAATTCATAACAACTTACATTTTATAGCAATTAAGAGTTACAAAGCAATTTCTCTACAACAATACTACAAGTGTTATAAATATTATTATCATATCTATTTTACAGATAAAGAGACTGAGACTTATGTAGGTGAAGTAATCTGCCCAGGGTCAGATTTCTAATAGTATTCTTTTAATAATAAATCATACTAATAGTATTCTTTTTACTACTCCATGTTCTCACTGAGTTTTAGAGCTGAATGGAATGGAATGAAGACGTTTGTACTTTGGCCACAGAACTTAGAATGTCATACTTAGAATAAAGAATGGTATGTGTCAGTGCTAGAAAAGTCCTCAAAGATCATTTCATCCATCCCTTCATTTTGCAGAGAATGAAACTGAGCAGGAGAGAGAAACACTTGCCCAAGTTCAAAGGAAGGACCAGAACTGGAACCTGGGTCTCCCCACTCTAAGCTTGGTGCTTCCCCCTACTAATCCACATGTAGAAATCTCTAGTCTGAAAGCTCTCATTGCTGAATAAGCATGAGGCCATTCCAAATACAGCAAGGATAGTTCATGTTTGTAAAATGCAAACCCTAGAACTGATGGAAATTGGTTTGGGGGCTTTGTAGTATGAAAGACTTGGAGAATCATGAGGTCAAATACTTACATCTGGAACGGGTCTTAGAAGTCATATAGTTCAGTCCCTGAATTTTAAAGATGAGGGAATTGAGGCTCACAGGGGTTGTGATTTTCTCACAAGCTAACAACAACAGCATCAAATATATTGACGTATGGCTTGCAAAGCCTTTTATATATTATTTCATTTGATCCTCCCCACAATACTGTGAAGGAAGGTGTTTTATAGATGAGAAAACTCGAGCTGAGACTGGTTAAGTAACTTGCCTGGGGAAGTACCTAAGGCAGCTTTTAAAATCAATCTTCTTGATTCCAGGCCAGGCTTTCTATCCACAGTGCCCCATTGCCATGAATGTTATTTTTGAGGATTCTGTTCTCAGTCCTGTTCTGTTCACCTTCTTGATAATACCACTCAGTGACAGGGACATGCCTTTTTAAGGTTTCTTTACAAAATCCTCTCGTCATAAAAATCTTGGAAAGTAGGTTGGGCATTATTGGTTATCCACATTTGAAAGATGAGAAAACTAAAAAAGAGAAATATTGGATGACTTTCCCTTGGTCATGCAGCCTGAAGTGTCACCTCTGAGACTTGAACACAGTCCAGTCTTTGACTCCAAGACCTGAGCACTCTCTTCTGCCACCTGACACCCCATTTTCCCAGGATCACTTCTCTCAGGTGTGTTATACTGCTTTGTTTTGGCAAGTTTTCTCTCATGCCTGAGGTCACTGCCATTTTTTGACAGTCCCTCAATACTAATGTGATCTTAGGCCACTATATTAACAGAAGCTGTGTTTCCAGAACAGGGTTGCCTTTGCCACTGTAAAAACACACGCGGAATATAGCATGTTCTGTTTTGGGTGCCATATTTTCAGAAATTCATTGACCAAATGGAACACATCTAGAGCAGGTGAATAGGATGGTGAAAAAACTAAGATTGATTAGTAGGGAGAAGAGAAGACTCAGGAAATACCCATTTGCTCTCTCCAATCAGTGTGGAAGAAGCATAATTCAATGCTTGTTCTGCTTGGTCACAGAGGACTTACGTGAGAACAATGGGTGGGAATTACAGAAAGGAAAATGGCCACTTAATTCCTCACAATTAGAGCTATCCAGAAGTGGGGTTGGTGACTTTGAGAGGTAATGGATTCTCTATCATTAGAGGTCTTCAAGTGGAGGATGGACATCAGGTGCTTGAATAATGCAGGCTGATAGGAGAACAAAGAGAAGGAATGCTAAAGTTAGAAGACCTAGGTTTGAAGTCTGCCTCTGACCTTTACTACTTGTGTGACCTTGGGGAGGTAACATAGCCTCTCCAAATCCTCAGTTTACTCATCTGTAAAATGAGAGGATTGAACATAGAAAGATCTGAGATCATAATTCTTTTATCCTTCAGAAATCAGATAAGATTTCTTCCTGAGCTTATTTTAAGGGAGACCAGTAATAGCACTGATGTAGGGCTTCAGAGAGTATATCCCATACTCACGGTCATATATCTAGCTAGGATTAAGATAGGCAGTGCTATGGTGAAAAGCCCATCAGAGGCCTGGGTTTGTGTTCATTCTCTGCTACTAATGACTTTAGGCAAAATCACTTTTCTCTCTGAACCTCAGTTCCCTATTTTGGAAAAATGACCATAAGAATCCTTGCAGTATCTACCCCACAAGCTTGTTGGTAGAAAGAAAGTGCTTGTAGTCCTAAAGCACCATTTAAATGTGATCATTGAAATGGAAAAGCCAAGGACTAAAATTCTGGTCTCTTAACTTCCAACCAGCTCTTTTATGTCCACTGGGTGAGCATCTTTTCTCCTCAACAGAATGTTGCGTTGTAGACAGAGCCCATATGGTGTCCCATACTGCTTTGTACTCCCCTCCCTTCCTAGGATTGGGGCAGGTACATTGTAGATGGTTAATATATACTTCTGAACAGAGAAAAGGAAAACAGTAAATGTGCAGCTTGGCTGAAAACAATAGGAACAAAAATCTAATAGTATATCTGTGTAGTACAAAGATGAATGTTTATTTTCATTTTCACAATCTTCAAAAGTCTTAATGTGCTTTTTAGATTATTTGTGAGTTAAACTTTAAAAAATAATTATGTTTAAAAAGCTACTTTCTGTGATATAATTTTAGTGCCTGTAAAGTGATGGTGGCAGTGGCCACAAATCTCAAAAGCAGAAATATAAAAATAAAAATATTTGCCTGTGTGGTTAGAAATCACTGCATGGCATTGCTTTAAAAACCCTATTTGGTTTTTAAAAGGATTCACAGAAAAATAAATATAACATAAATAAAAATAATGGAAAAATAAAGGTTGGGCCTCTTTAAAAATCCTCAATAAGATGGAAATGAAACCTCTGGCTGGAGAAATTTTGGCCATCCTTGGAAAGTTGTTTAGTAGATACAAAAAAGATTTTCTCTCTGTTGCATTTTTAGGGATGTTTTTCTTTTCAGAATAAGACGGAGAGACTATAAAGTTCAGAACTTAGAAGGCCAGGGTCAATTGAAAGTTGAGAACTTAGAAGGACAGGGTCAGCCTTGAGAAGCTCATACTTTTTTGACCTGTTGGGCAGCTATGCCCTCCAAAGTAGGCCTTGAAGTGATATAAAGACAGGTCAAGTTTTCAAAGGTGACTGCCATTGGAACACAAGTTCTGGTAGGGTTCTACCAAGATCCTACCAAGATAGATAGGTTTGGGAGACTGACTGGATTGACTTCTTCTATACAAGAAACAAACTAGCCAAAGTCTAGATTGAACCCAAAGTTCAGGTCTGACCATGTTACTACTCCCCTACTCAATAAATCCAGTGGCTCCCAACTGCCTCCAGGATCAAATATGAAACCCTGTATTTGGATTTTTAAAGACCTTCACAACGTGGACCCTTCTTCTCTTTCCAGTCTCCTTACATGTTACTACTTTCTTTGCTCTCTATGATGATTCAGCAACTCTGGCCTCATGGTTCCTCGAACACAACACTGATTCTATCGCCTTCCCCCATTCTGGAAATGTATATCCTCTTCCTCTACATCCTGGCTTCTCATGTTTTCTTCAACATTCAGTTCAAATCCCACTTTCTGCAGAAGCCATTGATTTATTTATTTTTGTCTCTCTTCTTCCTCCTCCTCCTCCTTTCCCCCATGCTAGTCCCTTCCCTCAGAGATTAACTCCAATTTACCTTATATAGATCTTGTATATGCATGTTTGTTTACATATTGTTCCCTCTCCTTCCCCACTAGAATATAAACTCCTTGAGAGCAGATACCACACTTTTGTCTTTTTTTATATCCTGGAGGGTATTAAACACTTCATGAATGTTTGGTGATTGATGGACCAGTTAAATACAGAAAGGTCCATCACCTCTAAGTTAACCAGTAGGTGATTATCTAAGGTAGGCAGTATGATACAGTGTGAAGAACATGGAAGTTGGAATCAAGGGGCCTGGGTTCAAATTCCAGCTTTTCCACTTAATGCCTTGGGTAAATCAGTTCTTCTCTCTGTAGGACTCAGTTTCTTCGTCTCTCAAATGTATGAGTTGAGAGAGATGAGCTCCAGGATCTCCTCCAACTCTAAATCTATGTTCCTGTGAACCCAAAAAGAATTCAAAAGGACCTTCAGGCCTTCCTGGGCTTTATCTGTGGTAGGGGTAGAAGGGCAAAAAAAAAAGAAGTCAGGGGCTGCTGTGAATCACTGATTTTATAGACCATCCAGACATATTCATTCACCTGTGGACAACCCAAATGTGAGATCTTTGTCCAGTGATTTTCTGTAACACATCCTGTCTTCATATAATTGACACATTTATGACCGATCATCAAAAAGCATTTGGCTCAGAAGAGCAAAATATAGCTTTCATGTCTCTCCTCTGACAAGGTGTCTCCCACACACATGCCAAGACTGTAAAAGATTCCTCCATCCATGTAGCCACAGACAGCTGGATATCTGTAGTTCCCCATCACTACAATTTTGCTTCCTTGACATATCTGGAACTTTTTCTTCTCTAGACTCTTCATCTTATTCCTGGTTTGTGCCTAGGTGGTCTGTGGGTTGCTTCTATAACAGTAAGGTCTACCCTCTATTGCCCCACTCTCTACCAGGTCTCTGAAATTCTATTCCAATTTCTGTGAAGCTACCCCAACATTGCTACCCCACATCTTTCTTTCTTCTCTGGTTCTTTGGAATAAAATACACCCTTCTCTAGCTAAATTTCAGTCATTGGTCTCATCTCACTGAATCATAGTAATACTCTAGAAAGTCACACTTGTCCCCTTGCAGACTCCTGGTGAACAGTTATCCCCACATGAAAAAAATCAGGAATAACCAGTGGTCATCAGGTATGACAGTTCTCAAAAGAAGAAGGAATGGATTTGGAGTTGAGACCTGGATTCAAATTTCTGCTTTGGCACTTATCTCTATGTGAAGTTCACCAAGTGATTTATCTTGCTGTATGTATGTCAGTTTCTGATCTGTAACCTCTGTGAACCTCAGTTTCCCCATTTGTAAAATGAGAAAAACAATAGCACCTACCTGGCAGAGCTGTTGTGAGGATAAAATATTTGTAAAGTGCTACATAAATACTAGCTATTATTATTACAAAGAAACTAGAGACCATGCCATTTTTCTGTGGCATATTGGTAGCACTCATGGAGGTGGTAGCTTGACAAAGGTTGGGAGAATCGTGGGGCACATGGGTCCTGGAGGCATGGGCTAGGTGAGGCTGTCAATACAAATTGGACTACATCCAGAGAGGAAGCCTATCTGTCTCCCAGGATACCAGCTGGAGCAGCTTCATAGGGTGGCCAATCCTTATTCATATCCTTTTTCTCTTTTATATCAAATTCATAAAAAAGAAAAAAATAGATAGGGTACATGCATTCTTTGCCCCCCTACTATCCAAGCAAGTGTCTGGGGTCCTTGAAGGTATTGAAATTCCCTTAAAGTCTGGGTAATGCTGTAATTTAACTTGCTGATGGGCAGTCTTATTGTTCGCACCCTCCATGTTGGATCTGAATCTTGTGTTATGTGGGTTAAATGGGCATTCACCTTACAGTCAGAAGGTCTGGATTTGAAGCCAGGCTCTAGCCCTTGTTATCTCTAGAATACTGGGAAGCTCACTTTTGAGAGGCACTATGTGGCACAGTGGAAAGAATGCTGGATCTAGAGTCTGACTGGGCTTATTTCCTGGCTCTGCCATTTCATTACTGTTTGACTTTAGTCAAATTATTCAACCTCTCTTGGATTTAGTGTTTCATTTGTCAAATGATGGCACTAGGCTAGATGACCTCCAAGGTCCTTTCAAGCTCTATATCTAGAATCCTACAAATTTATCTGAGCTGCAATTTTCTCATCTGGAAAATAAAAACAGTAAAACAAATTTTCTATTTAGTATCTATATAGGCAGTTTTTGATGTATGATACTGGCCACCAGACTGTATTTTGTTAAGTATTTGGATATAGTTGCACAATTTCTATTGTTTCCTTGAATAATCTGCAACTGCCCAATAATGATCTTCATAAGAATAGCCTTTCTGTATTGGCAGTGATGACCTAGTCTTGAATCACCATCAGTTATTATTCTATAAATAAACTGGCACAGCAGCCATTTTTCAAAGTTTCTTTATTGACATCTTGTTGATTGAATTCAGTTTTCTTTCATTCATGGGAAGCCCTTTGATTACATGTGTGGATCCTGCCATTTTGCAGACTCCATCTAGAGGTAAACTAATTTTGGTTATATTCAACAAATCCAGCGGCAGATACCTATGGTCAGCTTTTACTTCAGTTCTGTGAAATGATATCTGTTGTTCCTAAAAGTGTTTCTGTAAATACTTAACCTACTGAAAACTGTGATGTCCTCTAAAACTGAATTTTTCTTTCTCTCCTTGTCCCCATCCTATCTCCTTTCATATTTCAATAAAA
This sequence comes from Notamacropus eugenii, assembly GCF_028372415.1. Lineage (NCBI taxonomy): Eukaryota > Metazoa > Chordata > Mammalia > Diprotodontia > Macropodidae > Notamacropus > Notamacropus eugenii. The sequence goes on from NC_092877.1 coordinate 59,735,248, forward strand.
TCAGATAACCTTAGAGTAAGAGATATTAGGATCATTGATTCAGAAGTGGAAGAGCCTTTAGAAGTCATCAGGCTCAACGTCCTCATTTTATAGAAGAGGAAATGGATGCCCAAAGAGGGGAAAGTCACACAGGCAGTAAAGAGTGGAGCTGAGATTCAACACTGAGTCTTCCTCTAGTTCTAAATCCAGTGTCCTTTCCCCTATATCATGTTGCTTAACCAAGGTCATCTATTTGAAGTATAATTCTCCTTCACAACAGTCCTTATGAATGGTGATGTGATTTCTTCTAAAATAGCTCCAAGATGTTCCCCCATCCCAGATCCTGCCAGGATTTCCTTTTGTACTTAGAATTTCTGGTTTGGATTCATATACTTAACAGAATCAGTGAAGCAGCTAGATGACAAAGTGGAAAGAGCTCTGGGCCTGAAGTTGGGAAGACCTGAGTTCAAATCTGGACTCAGATATTAACTAGTATGACTTTGGGCAAGTGATTTAACCTTCCTATTCCTTGGTTTCTTCATCTGTAAAATGGGGATAATAATAGCACCTACCATCTATTGTGAGGACAAGATAAGACAATATTTGTAGGGCACTTAGTAAAACTTAAAGCATTATAAAAATGCTATTATCATCATCATCATCATCATTAAAATTATTCCTCTTTAGCTGAGCAGGGCCTCTGCTAATAAAGATTTTCCTCAGGGGAGTCAAATCCAGCTCTGAATATATCTCTTTTCTCAGTGGTCCAATTATTTTATCTCTTCCCCCATGTCAAGGTGGTGCTCTGTATTTGTGGGAGGGGAAGTTCCTGAATCCAAGTTGAATGGCAGTAGTAAACTGAGTGATTCTAGGGCTGTATATACTTCTGGATCCATCCCCAGGGCTGACCTCACAGTGGAGAGATATTAAAAGGGTACAGGGATGGGGGTCATGGAGGAGATAGCAGGTTGGCTTCATAAAGGAACCTCTTATTAGCAGTCAAATCAAGTTTCTATGTTTTTCTATCAAAAAAGCATTACCTACCAAATTAGCTCATGCGATTGCTGGACAGCTCTAATTGTCATGAAGCAGAAATCTCCATTCCTGTAGCTTTTGCTGATCTAGTTCTACCCTCTAGAGCTACACAGAATTGGTCTAATTCTTCTTCTAATCCACACCATTTTCTTTGAATCTCCAGCACTTAGAATGGTGCCTGGCTCACAGTAAGCATTTAGCAAATGCTTGTTGTTTTGACATGACCATTATTATGAAGTATCAGCATGGTTTAGCACCAGAGCACCAGAGTCAGATTTGATTCTTTGCTACTAATTAGCTCTGTGAACTTGGGCCCAGTTACTGTTACCTGTATGGGAAGGAAGCAAGCATTGTTAAACATTCGCTATGTGCTGGGCATCATGCTAAGTGCTTTACAAGTATGATCTCATTTGATCTTCCCAAAGCAGGTGCTTGTTATCATCTTCATTTTACAGTTAAAGAAACTGAGGCAGACAGAGGTTAAGTGAAAATGGAAGTCAAGGCATACTTGCCCAGGGTTACCTATCTAGTAAGTATGAGGTCAGATTTGAATTCAGGTCTTCTTGACTCCAGGCACATTGGTCTACCCACTGAGACACCCAGTTGGGCCAGTTTCCTCCTTTGTAAAATAAGTAGGAGGGGTGTAGAAGATAGATCCTTGGGTCCCTTGCAGCCTTTTATCCCCTGTTCCTCTTATGTTTTATCTTTTTCAGGCTAAGCATCCTCATTTCCTTTTATGGGATCTCTTACACGTAATTTCCATTCCTTTATCATTCTGGTAACCTTCCTTTGGTTGCATTCCAGTTTGTTGTCCTGTCTTAAAAAAGAGAGGAAGAGAGAGAGAAACAGCGCACACCAGACAATAAGATTTCAACAACTTTAGAAAGTACGATGTAACTGAAAACAATGGCATTTTACACATTTGGAATATTAGATGGTTTTCCTTTGATCCAAAAATATGAATTGTCAAAGATCAGCTATGCCATCAAGTACCAATTTAGAAATAGAGACACTCCAAAACTCTATAACATAAATTGTTAAGAGCAGTCTTTTCTCTGCAAATGAGACTGGGTCCTCCACACCAAAGGTATCAAATACACCACCTATGGGTTACATTCAAGTATAGACAGCATCAGATTAAAATGTAACTGGGAAATAGTCAAAAAGATAAATAAAAAATACAATGGAATATATAGATAGTGTTGATGTGTGGTTTTCCAAGTCAATACATGGCCCCCAGCAAGCCTCATGTATGGTTTACAACTCCTGTTTCTATATGAGTTTGATACCTCTCTGGTCTATACAACTGAATAGTTTATAAAGTATGGACATTTCTCAATCTCTGCATGGAGAATAATCCAACCTAAAAATTAATGTTTTGATGTATTTTTTCTTGTCCTTTGCTTCAAACGCCATTAGAACAAAACAAAACAAAAACTAGGTCAGAGATGTTTTCTGCAGAAATGTTGCCCCCTTCTGACAGCTCTGTGTTAACTTGTAACAGAGAAGGAAAAACCAAAGCGGCCACATGTTGAACCAAATTTACTAATACAAAGAAAATCCTTCAGATTCATAACACTGTATTTCAAAGCACAGACATGAAATGCTTTCCTGGAGTGTGTGTAAGTAGAGGCTAGATAACCATTTGTCAGAGATTCCCATTCAGTTACTGGTCTGGATTAGATTAGTCTAAGGTCATATCCAATTCTAGGATTTAACCAGGATAACAAGAAGACTAGAAGCCATACCATGTCAGAATTAGTTTAAGGAATTGAAGCTTTTTAGCTGAGAGATTAGACCTAAAGGAAGATGTGATCGGCAGTCTTCAAGTATTTAAAGAGATACCGTTTGGACTAGCGATTCCCTCGTTCTGTTTTTTCCTCAAAAGGAACAAGGAGTAATAGATGGAAAATTCAGAGGCAGATTTTTAGGTCTATTTTCCCAAAAATAAGAGCTTTCAAAAAGTGGAAGGGGATGCTGCTTTGGGAAGTTGTACGTTCTCATTCATGGAGATCTTCAAATGAAAGGTAGATGGTTATTTGTTGAGGTTTTTGTGGAGGAGATTCCTGATCAGACACTGGTTGAACTTGGTGGATTTTTAGTTCCCTGCCAGTCTTAAATTCTCTGATTCTTTAATCATTTACTCTTTTTAACATGTAATGAGAGGTAGGATAATACGGTGGATAGAGAACTCATCCTGAAACGAGGGAGATCTGGGTGCAAACCCTACCTCTGATGCCTACTAAGCAAGTCACTGAACTTCTCATTTTGGCAGAAAAAGTTCTGGCCAGCATTGGAAAGAAGTAATTCTTTACCTATGAAATCACAGGTTTGTTCCACAACCCTAACGAGTAATGAATTACTTCAATCAGATGGTCACTATATACAACAAAAGTAATTTTCTTAGCTAAATAAAATTAGAATTTATTTGATTTAAAATGTCAGTATTCCTTGCTGAGATTATCCCTCTAAGGATCCCTTTCAGACACTTCTCTCTTGCAGGTCCAGCACAGAGCTTTGTGTATTATATGCCATAGGTATTATTTTACTGCTGAAATGGGATATTGTTTGCTGCTGCAAGGATTAAGGATTAAGGAAAGGGAGGAGTGATAGACAGCCCTTCATTCCCTGAGTATCACAGCTAACCAAACAAAAGCTAGTGTATGGACAACATGGATCATATAGTATAGTGACGAATTAGGGAAAAAAGTCTTTTTATTATTTTCCTGTATCCTGAATATATTTTTATCTTTGTTGTCAAGTCAACAAGTATTTATTAAGCACCTGCTATAAATCAGGCACTGTGTAAAGTTCTGGGGACACAGAGAAAGGTAAAAAAAACAGTAACGATGACAATGACAGCAAACCAATCCCAACTCTCAAGGAGCTCACAGTGTGATGGGGGAGACATCTACACATTTCTGTACAAACAAGACACACACAGGATAAATGGGAGATCGCTGCACAGGGAAGATCAAAGCACTGAGGTGGATTAGGAAAGTCTTCTTCAGGTGGGATTTTAGCTGAGAACTGACAGAAACCTAGGAAGCCAGGAGGCAGAGATGAACAGGGAGAGAGTTCCAAGGATGATAGATTCAGTTACTGAAAAGGCACAGAGATAGGAGATGGAGTATCATGCATGAGGATCAGCAAGGAGGTCATTGTTACTGGATTGCAGAGAACATAGGGAGAAGGAAGGTGTAAGAATTCTGGGAAGGTAGAAAGGGAGTCAGGTTTTTGAAGAACTTTTTGTTTTTTAAAAGCCAAACAGAAGAATTTATATTTGTTCTTGGTAGCCATACAATGGGCAGCTGGTGGTACAGTGGATAGAGTGCCCACTGAAGACAGTAAGACCTGAGTTCAAATCTGGCCTCTGGCCCTTATTAACTGTGTGACCCTGGACAAGCCATTTAACTCTGTTTGCCTCAATTTCCTCATCTGTAAAATGAGCTGGAGAAGGAAATGGCAAACCACTCTCATATCTTTGCCAAGAAAAGCCCAAATGGGATCATGGAGAATCAGATACAACTGAAATGACTCATCCTTAGCATAAACAACAATAACTCCACCACCATGCCATATTTTAAGAACAGGAGACAGATTTCTAGCCTATGGGGACAGTTCTCCTGTGAAGGATTTGTCGAAAGACACAGATTAGAATCACAGAAGATGGGGAGTAGTGGTGTTGCCATGTGCTGCAGTGAATAATGGGAGTTGACCCCCCCGCCCCTTCCTTTCCATCTCTTCCTTGGAAATCATGAACCCACTGAAGTATTCAGCCCGATGTAACTAAGAGTAGATGTGTACATTGGGGATGAGTTTAGATACTGGGGAGGGGTGGGTGTGGAACTAAGTTTATGGTGACTCACACTGCTTTTCCCTAAACCAAAAATGATTCAAGATATCTGAAGTTATAGGAGTCACTTCCCTCCCATAGTTTCCTGCACTCACCCCACAAGAATCAAAGGAATCCAACAGCTTTGCTGAAAGGAGGTAATAGCCTTTAGGGAAATACCTATTCTTTCAGACCAGTATTTTATGGAATAAGGACTGAGGAGAAAAGCAGTAAATACACAGGAAATGGATCCATTTTAGGCATGATGAAAATTGAAGGTTGAGGTAGCTATTGTCGATTTTAGGAGTAGATTAAGTCACTTAATCCCATGTTGGTATCTATAACGTTGAGGTTTGTTGTTTTTTTTAAACAAAGCAACATTTCTCCCACCTCCTAGCTAGAAGTGATTCTGTGAAACATACTTCCCCATAGTATCCCTTTGTAGTTTGCTTCAAACTTTCTTGCCAAGAACCCTTTCTCAGCTCCTGGGTAGCTTTGCATTCTGTTACCCATGTGATCCCTGGTAGGACCCAGTAAGGCATCCTGCTTAACCTCTTGGACCCTCTCCTCTTCTTCATCTATTTTTCTCTAACCCTTTTACCTGCCATAATAACCCCCCATGATCCTGGGTGGAAGTGAGGGAAGGGACTATATCACTTACTCTTCCCTATCTCCTTACCATGGCAATGAAACCTACAAATGTAGGAAAATGCATTTATTGTGTCAGGCATTATGCCAAGCACTAGGATTACAAGTGAAAAAACAAGGAATTGGGTTAGTTCTGTTTGGCCTCAGGGGTCAGAATGTGGAGCAGGGATTAGAAGGTGTAAAGATGCATAATTAGATTTAATATCAAGGAAAATAATTAGAACTGGCTGAAAGTGGCAGGGGTTGCCTTGAGAGGTGGTAAGTTCCCCTTCTACGTTTTCAAGAACAAATCGGACCACTTGCTGGACATGTGATAATGAGAATTCCTGTGGGGTATGAGTGGGACAGGATTCCAGGATGTTGAGGTCCACCTCTCAAATTTGGTGATTCTAACTAGAACACCTCTAAGGTTCTTCCCAGCTCCAAATCCTACGGACTTAATTTCACAGATGAGAAAAAACTGAGAGACCACGAAGACTGAAATGAGTTCTCCCTAAGTGGGAATAACATGTTTGGGGATAGTTATAGGGATTCATCTTCGTGCATATCCCAAGATGAAAGATAGTAGGACAAGACTGGGAATAACTAGTAGTCTCATAGTAAGAAATAAGACTAGAAAGGTACATTGAAGTCAGTGTATTGAGGTCTTTAAGTACCAGGCTAAGGAGGGTTACCATGGATCCTATAATCAACAGGAAACAATTGAGGATTTTTTTTTTAAGAAGAAGAGAGAAATGTCCAGACTTAAGCAGTAAGGAAGACTGTAAGGCAACAGGATTCCATAAACAATTCAAGAAAGTGATGCATAATTTTTAAAAATAAATCTTGTATTTTCTGGATTGTCTTTTCACTATGGTTTTTTGCAGAAATTAAGAATTTTTATAATAGCTAAAATGTTTCTTTTGTATCAGAATACTCATTCATTCCTTTTTATAGAAGTCAGTATTAATCTTGCAAACTCCATTTGTCAGGTTTTCCTGCTTTGAAACAATCTAAATTGTGATGCCTTTGTTTTTAAGCAGTTGGGTAACTTGGATGGCAATTTGAGAAGTAGTAACTGGTTTTTTGACAAGCAAAATCACATGTGGGTGATCAAAACACAACCATCTCAATACACTTGGAGTGAGAAACTTCCTTATAAGAAACTTACCAGTATTCATTACCTGCACATCAAGGTGGAAAAGTGCAGGTACTATGTTTAAGCTCTCAATTTATTTTCCTCTAACATTCTCTAGCATTCCTCCTGCTAAATCTGTTTAGTCCTGCTAAATCTGTTTCTAGTTTCTGTTGCTGGGTCTGGAGATCACACCTAAACATTTGAATCCTTCTGAGTACTCAGAGCAATATTATATGGATACAGAAAAGTAGTATTATGATCTTGTTTTGTAGGAAAAATGTAGAGGGGTTTGGCTTGGTAACCTCTTTCTGTGAGACAGGAGTGAAGGAGGAGATCTGGATGATGTGAGAAGAGGAGAGAAGAGAGAACTCTTGTAAAAACCATAAACACTGAAAACAAGTCCCTGGGGGCTTCCTTCCATTTGGTTACTTATGTGTCATCAGGTTAAAGATAAATTCTTTCCCAAAAAACCCAGGGGTCAAGTAATGTAAGATTCCTTTGAAGATTTAAGACCCTAACTGAAGGATGTCAGGGGATTATGTTTCTTCACCGTATTCTTCTTTGTTCAAATCTGATCTTTCTCTTTCTCTCGGAGATTATAGGTACTTGGAAGATGCTGTACTATCTTTTTCAAATTTTCCTAAAAATAAAAAGCACAAGAAAACACTCCACCTATGTCTTGTCAAATAAAACTTTTATACTTAAATCTATGGCGAACAACCAACCTATCTTTTGACAGTTTAAAATTTATGAACTGAGAAGGCATGGTACATCAACATTTTATCTTCTTAAAAATCTATTTTCCTATGACTTATGTTGGTATTGTCTAATGGAATAGCTGATCAGTACTTGAATCAGAATTCTAAATTTTTAGAAAAGATTTATTTATAGAAAAGACTTAAAAAGGCTAGAGATATCTGATGAAGGACCCACAAAACCAGGTGGAAATCAACAAGCCCTACAGTCTATTTCCATTAGTCCAAAATTGGGAACTCAGTTCAACATAGTTAGGCATGAGCTTCAGGTTTCTTCTTCTGAGGAATGCTTTGGGCACCACAGATAGATACCATATTGTATGTTAGAATAGAGAAAGCTAAACCTCACCATTGAAATGATTTAACTTACCCTTCCTCTTTTAAAGGGTTTTATGACTCAAAGGAAGGCTGGATGGGAAAATGATTTTAAAAATATATATTTTTATTCTTATCATTATTTCTAAATTACATGTAAATTTTTTAACATTAATTTTTAAAAATGTTGAGTTCCAAATTCTCTGCCTCAACCCCTCCACTACCCCTTGAGAAGGTAAACAATATGACCTCAATTATACATGTGAAGTCAAGCAAAACATGTTTCTATATTAGCCATGTTTTCCAAAAGGAAACACACATACACAAACAAGAAAAATAAAGAACGTTTAGAAAGCATGCTTCAATCTGCACTCAGAGTTCATCATTTGTCTCTTTGGAGGTGGACAGCATTTTACATCATGAGTCCTTTGGGATTGTCTTGAATCATTTCTTGATCTGAGTAGCTAAGCCTTTCACATTTGTGGATGGGAAAATCTTAATAGTACCCTCATGAATTCTCTTGGAATGGTCTTGTGCAAGGTCTCTTAGGGGTGAAGTATGTGACTTACCTTATCTATGGGATGGATCTGCAGGAGCTGAGTATGCATAACACATGCTAGCCACATCAGAGATTACAGACTCAGACCTTCCAAGTCTGTCCATTTGCCACTTATCATCTGCTGCCCTCTACAATGTTCACTAAAATTGGTGAGTGGACAAAGGATTATGGGATTATCAAATACTTCATATCCGTAGCCACCAAATGCACTCAAAGATGCCATTATGATATAAATAATTATTAGAATCACAATAGAATTGAATCAGAAGGTCAAAGCTGGAGGGAACCTTAGAACACAGAGCAAAAAAGGTCAGAACTGGAAGGAAAGTGGGAGCATGGTAAAATGTAAGAAGCAACAGATAGAGACTCAGAGGTCCTGGAGTTGAATCCTGGCTCTGCTACTTACTAGCCTGTGTCAACTTCGGTAGGTACCTTCACTTCTCTGCTTCTCAGTCTCCTCCTCTGTAAAACAAGAGGGTTGAACTGGATGCTCTCCCTAAGATCCTATCCAGTTCTGAATCCTTTGATCCTATGTATGTAGATCATAGAATGTCAGAGCTGGAAGGGACCTTAGAATATGGTGCGTTAGAGCTTCTTTCTCTTCTCAAATTACTGTAGATTTAGTATTTGTACAAATGACATATAGCAAGCTTCCTCTAACTTCTCCTCCTCCTCCCTCTTCCCCTCTCTCTTTCCTCAGCAATAGAACATAAGGTCCTTGAAGGTAGCCCCTGTTTTACCTTTGTCTCTGTACGTCCAGCACATAGCATAGCACCTGATCAACCGAAGGTGCTTAATCAGTGTTGAATCGAATTGAACCAGGAAGCACTTTGTATCCAGATCACAGGTGCCACATCCCCCAAATCTGACCAGGAATGACAGGGAAGGAGAATGACTGTGTGATGAGTTGAATAAGGAAAGATGAGCCCAAATATCTTTTCCAGCTGTAAAATTCCAGTTCTCTGAGATTGTGCAATTATGTTATCAAATATATTATAGATAGAAAGCATTGAGAAAGAAATGTTTGCAGATTTTAAATATGAAATTTAAATTCATTTTAAAGAAAATTAATGGAATTTAGATGACAGGTTTATAACTACATATAATTACAGCCCTTACAAAACATCAAAAATATTTAGAACAAGCAATCTAGAAGTCATAGATTTTGAAATTTAGACTCCCTCCCATCCCAGTGCTTCCTTCCATGCTTCAAAAGATCACTGATTTTGTCAGTATAGATGCCCCTTGCCTGAATCAAATGGTAACCCCTCTAAGCCAACCCACTGTGCTATCTTAAGTTTTATGAACCCACATCAATCACATTTATTTTTATCTTATCAGTTAATAAAATGCATTTTAGCCTTGATGGTTTTATAATCTATATAACATGCTAGAGAAAATACTTGATTTCTCTTTGAATAAAATAAGCAATTAATACATAAAAGATAAAAAACCATGGTCAAATTTAGAAAGCAACTCTATCACTGCAATGGACTTTGAATTAACATGTCTCATCTTTTTTTTTGTTGTTGTTAATGTGTGTGTGTGTGTGTGTGTGTGTGTGTATGTGTGTGTTGGTCCTTCCTTGCTGAAGAAGACCATGCCATCAGAGAAATGATGACATGACTTGCACTTGACTTTGTTTTGAGTGAGGGAGGGCTGTGCAGGTCACCAGCCTCACTTCTCCTCCAGAGCCATCTGAATCCAGAGACCAGATATTCATCAGGATGACTGGAGATGACCCAGGATGAGGCAACTGGGGTTAAGTGACTTGCCCAAAGCCACATAGCTAATGAGTGTCATGTCTGAGGTGAGATTTGAACTCAGGTCCTCCTGACTCCTGCACTAGTGATCTATCCACCACACCACCTGATATACTGTTGGAAGGGCTGCTCATGGAGTTAGTTTATTTGTATCACAGGTAGATAATAAGCTGAGCATAGAGTTGAAAAGGAAGAGATATGATTGGATTTTATTTGGAAGATTATATAGGGCTTTCAGTGATACAAAATTGCTGCCTGCTATAAAACTTCTTTAATAATAACATTCTGGAAGTATTTCATAATTGATAGTGACCTGGCTTCAATCAGAAAGACTGGGTTCAAGTCCCATCTCTGATATGGAATTGACTGTGAGACCTTGACTGAGTCTCTTAGCTTTGTAGTCAGTTCTTTATGGCTACTTGTTGAAGATGTAATACAGATTACATTCATGTTGGAATGACACAGCAAACCCTAGTGGTCTTTTGGTCCCCTCTTCTGTCACAGCTGTGGAGGGGTGGGGGTAGGATGTATCAGAACTTGATCAGATAGAATTGGCTGCTAAGCCCACAGGGTGGGCTTAAAAGCAGAACTGCTTTGCCCTCTGTCTCTGTTTGTTTTACCTTATGAGTGTGCCAAGTATCTCTGCCTCTTTAGGTCTTATCCAAGGAGGTGAGGGAGGAGCAGCCTCCCTTGTTCCAACATGGCAGCCAGAGAAGGCATCCTGACCAGGTAAGCTTGAGCCTGGGCCTCCAGTTTTTTTCTTTTTGTTTCTTTATGGATTGCAGGTGACATAATATTAATTCCAAGATGGACATGTCCATCGTTTGAGACAGTCAGGAGTTCAAAAGATCCTGAATCTTTGTTTGGTGTCAACTGTTCCACAAAAGATGCCCTCTCTCTGTCTACTATAGTACTTCTTGGAGGAGGAAATGCCCACCAGCCAGGGGGTGAGTCTAAGTCTTAGCCTGGCTTCCCAGAAGATACGGACCTAGAGAAATTTGGGAAGTAAAGAGCTGAAGGGAAACATAAAGCAAAGATTTCATAGGTCTGAAAACTGTCTTGTCTAATGCTTTAAGTATCACCCTCCTAGGAGAGCATAGTAGCAGTAATGCTACTACAGCCTCTTTGTTAATTTTTCAAAGAGCAGGTGGGGTGGGAAGTATCTTGTGTATGTTAGGTATTTCTTTTATATAGAGGAAATAAATAGTAGTCCTCTCCGTAATATGTATATTAAAGTAGCTTTCTACTCCCTACTTTTGGAAGACTAGACAAAAGCTAAAAACTTTAAGTAATTTTCCCTGGGGTGTGGTTGCAGAGGATCCAAGACTGAGAAAAATGACCTTCAGAGACCATGCTACTCCAAGACTGAACAAGATCTGCCTACCTGCTTGGATCCAGAGCTGAATGGGGTCCCTTAGAGATAAGGGATATGGTGAAATGTCTTAGCGTTGACCTCCTTCTGAACCTAACAGCAATAGCTTATTGTTCTACATAAAAAGTGCCAATCTGCATTGGTTGATGAAATTTTCACCAAGATCTCTCTACATTGACAAAAATCCCAGTTTGTAAAAAAAAAAAAAACCCAAACAATAAACCAAACCAAACCAACTCAAACGAACCAGGAAACCCCCAATGAAATGTTCTGTCTGCAAATCATGGACTAGATGATATTTTAGAGGTCAAAATTACTGGTGAGTGTAAGAGCAATGGGAATTTGGAGTCAGCAGGCTGCCATATATTGCCAGGGATGACTTAAAACATGACAAGTGGAAGACATCCTTAAGGACATGGAGGCCCAGAAAAGGAGGAAGTTTTTTTTCTTTATCCAGCTCAATTACCTCAGCTGTTCTGTCTCAGGGACAGCTCCAAATCTGAATTTCTCAGGCTAGAGACAGAATCTCTGGCAGGTGCTGAGGATATCTTGTCCTGGAAGAGAGAGGTGGTTAGGACCTGTTGAGATGGAAAGATGTGAGTGCTGGCTAAACCCTGGCTTAGGTTTGCATCCAGAACTTGAGGCTACTGAGAGGAGGCTTCAGTCTGGAGTCTGACTATTTAAAGAAGGCTAAGATGTAGCAGGGGTTTCAAAAAAACCTAGATTTACTTGTCCTTAATCCCTCCCAAACAAATAAACAAACACCAAAACTTCACTGAACCCCACCATCCTTAATGCTGTTATCGGATATCTTTCAGAAAAAAACTGTCTACACTCACTGCCTCAACTTTCTCAACTCTCACTTACTTCTTGATCTCTTGCAATCTTTCTGTCCTAAACCCTTGACTGAAACTGTCTACTCGAAAGCCTTCAATGATCTTTTTAGCACTAAACTCAACATCCTTTTTTCCTTTCTTATCTTTTTACTTTTTTTTAAATCTATGGCTTTGAAATTTTTAAAAATGTTTATTCATTTTGAACTTAAATACAAAAAGATAAAAAGAACATTTCCATGTACACAGGATAGCATAAGAAGAGGATTCAATATAAAATCATGAATTTCCTTTTCTCATTGTTTACTTTAAGAAAACTACGTAATAAATACTAGGCATTGTTTTCAAAACTACTTTGCCTTTCTGTGCTTCCTTGTAGTTTTCTTTCGTTCTCTGCTATACACTTTTTTTCTTCCTCCCTCCCCACCGCACCCTAGAGAAGGCTACCATTAGATATTAATATATGTATATATGTATACATATACATATATAGAGAATGTATATATATACCTGTATATAATATAGAGAGAATGTATATATATATACCTGTATATATAATATATATACAGGTATATATACGCATATGTAAAACCACACGATACATATTATTTATTAGTTCTTTCCCTGGATGTGGATAGCACCTTCTTTCATGGGTCCCTTGTATTTGATTTGAATGTTTGTAATATTCAAAATGACTTATTTATTCAAAGTTGTTCTCAGAACAATATTGCCGTTGCTGTGTACAACATTCTCTAGGTTCTGCTCATTTCACCCTTCATTATTTTATGCAAGTCTTTCCATGTTTTTCTAAAATCAACCAGCTTATCACTTCTTACAGCACAGCAATATTCCATCACAATCACATACCACAACTTTTTTAGCCATTCCCCAGTTGACAGGCATCCCTTCAATTTCCAGTTCTTTGCCACCATACTTTCTTATCTTTCTAAAACTGTATGTAACATTTGATATTGTTGACCTCTTCCTGTATACTGTCTTCTTTTAGAGTTTTCATGACCCTACCCTCTCATAGTTTATCTGCTTGACTGATACTTTGTAATTTCCTTTGCAGGATAGTCACCCATGTACCTACTACCCTCTCCTCTCCCAAAATTATGTTCTTAGACTTCTTTTCTCTATACTTCTTATCTCTTGGTGACCACATCTGTTTCCAAAGATGTAAGTACTAGTTCTATGAAGATGACCTCCATACCTAAATATAGAAATTCAGTTCCCCAACCCCAACTACCTGCTGGACATCTCCACCTGGTTGGCTCATTAGAATTTCAGAAACAATGTCCAAAACTGAACTCATCAAATTTATTCTCTAAACCCATTTTCCTTCCTAATTTTCCTAACTTTGTCAAGATACCACCATTCTTCCAGTTACCCATGGCTCAACCTAGTAGACATCCTCACTTCTTTACTCTTATGCATTATTCCCTATATCTTGCCAAGTTTTGTGAATTCTACCCCCTCCTCATCTCTTAGGCCTAACTGTTGTCCTTCACCAATATGGTGACCGTGCTAATTTAGGCCCTCTAACCTGAACTACTGCAATAGTGTTCTAACTGGTCTCCCTGTGTCCAGTCTCCCTCCCCTCTAGTCTATCTTCCACATATCTGCTAAATTGACAGAACATGTCCAATTCTGTCCCTTCACAACCCAAAAGCCTTCAGTTGCTCCCTCTTGTTTTACGAATAAAAAAAACAAAATCCTCATCCTGGTCTAATTTGAACTTTTCCAAGTAGGAAAAAAAATAGAGAGTTATAGAATATGACTTCCCAGTAAAAAGCAAGTACTTTGGGGTCAGAGACTGCCTCAATTTTGAATTTGTATCCCCAGCACCTAGCACAATACTAGGCATAGTAGGTGCTTAATATGTGCTTATTGATTGATGTCAAGGCAGAGGAAGTATTTAAATTACTTATCCATTTGGAAAGGGAATAAGAAAGCTGGTTATTAACAGTATACTTACACATTATTAACCTCCTTTTAAATCCTCTACAAGTTTCTAAAGAAAGTCAAAAGTAAACATGGAGGATTCTTATAAGACAATGCAGTGAAGAATAAAGTAGACAAAAACCTTAATCTCAGTGTCAGAAGACCCAAGTTTGAATCTAATCACTCCCATTTCTTGTGCCCATGTACTTCTGCTGTGATACCTTGGGCAATTCACTCTTTGATTCTTGGTTGTCTTGTCTGTAAAACAGAGACAACTGCCTCCAAAGTTGTTGGGGAAGTCAAATGAAGTAATGTATGTGAGAGCTCTTAAGAAACTGCAAAGAGTTCTTTAAACATGAATTACTATTCTTCATTTTCAGGGAAGCTCACAGACTGCAGGATCTAGAAATAGATTTCCAAATGTCTTTATTTTACAAATGAGACCAAGGCCACTTCACAGTGAATTGGCAGCAGAGTTGAGACTAGAAGCCCCATTTTCTGTATCCACCTAAATGATTCCTCCTCATGCCTCCCTGGTGCCATAGAATAGAAAGATCACTAGCTCTCAAGTCTCAAATCTGCTCCTTGTGTCCCATATGAACAGAGTCAGGTTGACTAGGCCATAGTCTCTCCCTGCTCTCCCCCTAATCTGTCAGCAGATTCTCACATTCTTCCTAACACAAGTTCCGATATAATTTCCTTCTAGTAATCTCCAAGGTGGTAGTCATATTCCCTTAAGGTAAGGGAAGGCCTCTTAACTAAGCTAGATTATAAATGAACCCAAATGGTGACTATCCATATTTTAAATCTACATTTTCTTCAAATGCTTGCATATGGATCATTAAAAAAGCAAGGGCCTTGCTCATGTGAGGAAATTTTAGGGAGCAGTTAGAGCTCACGGTAGGCTTTAAAAACTGTGAATGAGGAAGATAGATTTCTAGGCTCAGGGAATACTATAAACAAAGGCATGAGTGAGAATGAGACTATCATATTGGTGGTACAGTGAATGAATGACTTGCTGGAATAGAGGGTTAAGACACAGTAGAAGGGAAAGGTGAAAAGGATGTTAATGGTTAAATTGTAGAAGATCTTGAATGCCAGGCTAAAGTATACTTATCCTTAATAATAATGGGGAGTCACGAAAGATTTTTCAACAGAAGAGTAACCCAATGAAAATGCTATATTAGGAAGATAAATGTGGCAAAGTTACATAGTCTGAACTGGGGAGGTGGGATGAGACAAGGAATAAGATTCAGGAGGAAAGAAGGCCAGTTAGAACCCTAGATCAATAACCTAAATATAAGAGACCCAAGTGAAGAGGTTGACTCTAGCTTGACTATCCTCATCTGTAAATATATATATATATGTTTGTATATATGCATGTGTGTGTGCACATGTATGTATTATATGTATAGGAAAGCATAACTAAAAATTCCTTAATCTCTTAATTGAGATGGGAAAATCTGGTAAACGCCAATAAGGAATTCCAAGATTTTCCTCAAAGAAGATTTTTTAGTTTATTATAAAGAGACAAAGTTCTGACCTCAAATGGTAAATATTCATTTTAAATCTACATCTTATCCCAATACTTACATTGATCACTGAAAAATCAAGAGCCTCACTCTCCAGTTCACTTCCCAAGGACACTATTCCTGATGGAAAAATCAAATTGACATTATTTCTTAATGGAGGTCATAGTAGAGCAAAGTGAACATATTTCCAATTCACACATAATTTATAGATTCCAAGGTTACTTGTGAAACTTTGAAGTTAATTTTTAGATGCCATTACTAATGGTGTCTCCATCTATTACTGACATATTAACAATTTAATTGGAAAAATCCCAATCTATGGTACCTCTTTCCAGAAGGAGAAAAAATGCCTTTTTAAGACATATATTTTAAAGCACATTAGACTTTCTAAAAATCAAGACAATAATAACTGTATTGCCTAAAATACCTGTAAGTAGCATAATCAGTTTATTTCACTATCAGAAATAATTCTATTTTTCCTCCACAAAGCCACTGATCATAGAATCCCAGACCAAAGAATCCTTGAGTAGGAAGTGACTTCGAAGTTTTATCTAGTCCTGCCCCATCCTAAATGTTATCTTTATTTTGCTACATTCACTTCCTTAGTTTTTGGAGAACTCAACAAAAAATTCATTTTAGGCAAATGTTTATTAAATGCCTACTATGTGAAATCATTAGGCACAGAGATGAGGAGACAAAGACAAAGATGAAAAATTACAGTCCCTGTCCTCAAGGAGATTATGGTTTAATGGGAAAAGAGGAGATATAAAATGCACAAAGTTATCATAGTAAAATGTATAATGTTATAGGGGAAAAGTACAACTTTTTTTATTGACTGGTACACCTGATAGGATAAAAATTGGTCCTTCTGTCAGGGAAAACTTCATGGAGGAACCAGCATCTTCAATAGACAAAGATCAAGAAGGGAGTTGATTCTCAGCATGAAGGGCAGTATAAGAAAAAGGCATGGAGTCAGGATATGGAAGGATGAGAAGAGAGGATAAAGAATAAGTCAATTTGATTGCCCCTGGGATGAGAAGGGAGATAATCTCTGATGAGGTTGGATAATGAAATGCCAACAATGGCCAGAGATGACTTCTTTTTAGTTTTCTCTGTATGATCAAGAAAAATCAATCTTGCTTTATTGAACAATGACTTGAGGGAAAGGGGAAAGAATTAAAATTGAATTTCAGAGTCTTTGAAAGAAAATAATCCCAATAACAATAATCTCTTATATTTAGAAAGTACTAAATCTGGAGACAGAAGACCTGGGTTTGAGTCTGGGTTTTGTCATTTACATGACAAAATGACTTTGGGCAAAGCATGGTAGAGAACTCCATTTTGAATGTTGGCTCTGCCACTTTCTGGCTGGTTAGCTTTGGTTGAGTCACCTCTGGGCCTCAATTTACTCTTCTGTGAAGAGAGAGAATTAGATTTCATGACCTCTATGTTCCTTCCAATACAGACATCCCATGCTCGATGTTCTAAGACTCCTTCTAGTGCTGACATCCCATGTTACATGGTCTAAGGTTCTATTTAGCTCTGACATTCTGTCTGTGTCTCTATCTCTGCATGTCTATCTGTCTCTATAAAGAGAAATGCATATATCTCTTTACATATGTAAAATTATATCTCTACATATGTAGATATATGCATAAAAAGATAAATATAAAGACACACAAGATATCTGAAGGTCTTAGTGAAGATGTGAGCTCAAATAGCTATACATATATGTTAAACTGAATACAGATTCCTTGGCACAGTTTTATTCTTACCCTGTAAGAGTACTGTACATATAATATACATATAGACATATATATATACACACAAATACGAGAACATTTACACATACATAAACACAAAATTTCAATAAAGCACAGTACTTGGGAGAATAAGGATTCTAATTAACTGAACTCTCTAGTCAAGATTAAACAGAAGACCATGTTGTTTTCAACTGTTGTTAAAATATTCTAAGATGTCCTCATTTACTTTGTTGGATTTATGAGTATACCTAATGATTCCATAACCAATGCAACCAGCATTACAATGTGACTGTCATTTCAGAATCTCAAAGCTGAAAGGAGCCTTCAAGGTTAGCTAGTCCTTCTCCTACCTGAAGTATAATAACCCTTTATGATGTACCTGACAAGTGGTCATATAACCACGGCCTGAAGATTTCCAAGGACAGGGAACAGGCCTGCCTTTTACATATATGAATACTGTATATCTAATTGTTACAAAGTTGTTTCTCATGTCAAACTAAAATCTACTTTCCTCTAACATCTACTCATTGTTTAGTTCTACCCCCTGGAGCCAAAAAGAACAAACCTAATTATAGCTCCACATTATAATAATCTTTGAGTATTTCTCCAGGCTAACCCTTCCAGCTAATTTAATGGTTCATTTCATTTGGTGTGATCTTCAGTTATTTTGTCCATCTAGACACTACCTTCTGCCTGTGAACCAGCAGGCCAATCTCTTTCTTAAAAATGTAGTTCTAGACCTCCCCACAACACTCTTGACTTGTTCTGACCAGAGAAAAGAATGGTTGTATTATCAACATCTTTGTTCTGGAGCAAGATCCCTATTAATGTTACCTAAGTCACTTTTAACTTATTTTAGCTACTACATGACCATTGTGGTTTTTAATATCAGTTCTTATACTATCCAGGGATTCAGGTGCTGAAGGGGTTAGTGATTTGGATAATATGTGCCAAACCCAGGAAGTTTGCCTTTTTAAACTAAATTCCTCATATATGTGTATATAGACATAGATATACTCTATATGTAAATACACACACATGCACACACACATATATACATGTGTATATATACACACATACATATACACATACACACAAATATATACGTATACATATATACATACACACACACATATATATATGTATACACACATATGATTTGACTTTTCAATATGGATTGAAGAAGGAAAGATCCAATTAACTGAGATTTGGCTTTGCATAACTCATAGATTTTTATAGTTGAAAGGGATCTCAGAGAGTATCTGGCCCTTTCCCTCATATTACAAATAAGAAAAATGAGGACTAAGGAGAGTGAATGACTCATCTAGATTCAAAGTCAGTCGATAAACTTTATTAAGTGCCTACTATGTGCCAAACAGCAAGCTGCTGGCAGAACTGGGACTCTGGTCCCACCCTTTTGATTCTACATCCTGTACTTCTTTCTAGGTGTAACTAGATAGGATCCCTGGGGAGGGAAATCTCTTACTTGCTTTTCTTCTTGAGGAAGCTGAGCCTGCTGCATAGCCAGAATCTTTGTAATTTCTGTAAAAGATAATCAAGGTATTTAGTCTTAAAATCAATCCTTTTCTCATTTAAAAAATAGTGCATAGCTATTCTGATTTTAAAAAATCATGATTTTCAGTAATAAATCAATAACTTCCCCTATTTCTTGTGGTTGACAATGCAATAAATGTGAAAAAATCATTTAACTTTGATATAAAAAAGTGAGTTAAAGGTTAATCCTTTCTCAAATAATCAACAAATGGAATTAATCAAGTTTGTGGTAAAAATCCCAATAAGAATTCTTGGGATTTTTTCCCCTCTAGCTACAATTTTTAAAATTCTTTTTTCTTCAGCTCCATTCTCTCTCTTCCTATTCTCCTCATCTACCCCATAAGAAGGCAAGAAAAAGAAAATCCATTAAAATATGTAGCTCTGCAAAACAAAGTTCCACATTAGGCATGTTAAAATAGAAAAAAAGAGAAAAAGAAATATGCTTCATTCTACACTCTGAGTACCTTGCCTCAGCATGTTTCATCATGAGTCCTTTGGAACTGTGGGATGTCATTGTATTGATCAGAGTTATTAAGATGTTCAAAGTTGATTATCTTTATAATATTGCTGTTACTGTGTAGTTTCTTCACCCAAGACTATGGATAACAAAGAAGGCTAATTTGGAATTTGAAAACAAGTTCAATTCATTTTCTTGATCTCTCTATGCCTTTACCCCTATTATTTCCCACACCTAATTTCCCACTCCTCTTTCCCTTCCATCTACTAAAATCCTATCCTACTTTCAAGACTCGGTCTAGAGTGCCACCTTCCCCATGAAGATTCCCTGACTTCCCGGTCAATAGAGATCCTTTCTTATTGTAAATTTCAACATAGTTTGAAAGAATGTTATTTGTGTATATGTCTTACCTTTCCTACTAGACTTGATTAAGGTAGGGACTCCATCTTGTTTATTGTTGAGTTCACTCACAAAACTTAGACTTGAAAATAGTGTGTGCTTAATAAACTGAAATGAATGTAAAGCCCCCTGATCATTGTAATCTACTCTATTGAATCTGATCAAGGGACAGAAAAATCTATTGGAGGGTTTTCCTTTTCTTGCCTTGAAGTCAGTCACACTTCCTTTCTTGAAATATAAACATCAATAGCTCAGTATATAAGAGCCACACTCTTATTGAAAAAATCTTATTATAATCAGCTTTGGCTCAACACACTCAAAAAAGTAATAGGGTAGCATGCATTAATACTGGAAATACTAATGAATTGGGAGTCAGAGAACTGGGGTTCAACCTGACCTCTATCACAATCTCTCAGTGTGTTCTTGAGTGCATATGGCCATCCTTTTTTTAGGTCTATATTTCCTCCTTCATAAAAATAAAGAAATTGGATCCCATGATCTCTAAGATCCCTTCCAGCTCTAATTTCTCTAATTCTATGAATTGATTTTCTAAAATTAGGTTAAAAATTAGATTTTGATCATCTTTCAAAGTCTAAGATAGTTTGGATGCATTAAATTGCCTTAATCACTATTCTCTCTCCTGCAGAAATGCAAGAGCAAACTGCTAATCATAGATATGAATATATTTTGTCTTTCTGTTAGGTATGTCCAACTCTGCAAGTAGAACATTGAACTTCCCTACAATTACTTTGTAATTATCCCTGTGTTTTGCAATTCAAATTGAAATTTTTCCTTTATGAATTGATATGCTATGTCATTTAGTAAATATATGCTTAGTTTTGCTATTGGTTCATTGGTTGCTTTAAGCAGAATACAGTTTTTATGTTCATCTTTCTTGATATTGCAAATTTTTATTTTTTATTTGTCTAATATTAGGATTTTAATTCCCACTTTTGGGTATTCACTTGATGTGCTAATTTCTCATTTCCATTCTGTATGTATCTTCTTTTAAAGGTATGTATATCATATGTTTCTTTAGATATATTGTATTTTCTTTTTTTATCTATTGTCACTTTGTCATTTCATTGAATTATTCAATTTACTCATGTTTAATATTATGATTGTTAAGATTGAAGTCCCCTCCATTTATTTCTTTTTCATTGATTTTTATCCCCTTCCTCTACTCCTACAATTACTGTGTGATTAGTGCTACTTACTTTACTTTGATGATAATCTCTCTCCCACAGGTTCTCTATTGCCCCATTTACTTGCCTTATTTCAAATTATTCCAATTCATTGATGTAACTAATTTTTCCTTCATTCTTTCTTTTATTTATTCATTTCTTTTTCCTTTATTTGTTCACTTTACCAAGTTAAGGAAATAGTTCAACAGCTTCTCTCCCCTTCAATCTTTTTTTTTTTTTAGTAACTCTCTTTTACTACACTTTTTTTCCGAGAAGTTTTCCTTTGCTTTGTTCCCTCATTTTTTCCCCTTTCAATGTATTCTGAATTTTATTTTCTGATGAACATGTTACAGTACTTTTACTTATTCCTTCTTTATTCTGTGTTCGTTATGGGAGTAAATTTTTTGAAGTCATCAGTTTGAATGTCCTCTGTGCAAATTCCACTTCTGTGAAAATTTTGTATTATTACCCTCTGAAGACCTTGCCTTGTCCTCCCTTTTTCCATTTGTATGTCAATCTTGGAAATATCAATTCATGAGGAAAACAATGTCAGGTGGATCAGTGTTGTGTAGTAGAAGTCCCTCTGTGTTCCACACAATAAGACCTAGTTTTCTCTTTGTCCTTCCTATGATTAGTCTCCATTCACAAAATAATTTACCCTTCTGGTACCCTTCTGGTTGTATGCCCTTTCTACAACTTTTGCTGCTCATTACACTTGGGAACTTACACATCTTGTCCCCTGTGGATGAAATGTTCTGGAGGGGAGGTATAATAATTTCTCAGAGAACATAGTCTCCCAAATGAAATCCATCCTAAGGTCTCTTACTGCAAACTATACCTCTTCTCTCATGGGAATGTTGTTCTACAGTGGAAAATTTTCCTTTTTCATACTGTAATAAAACAGCCCCTTCTGCTCCCACTGTCTCAGTCCCTCCCTTTTATTGCTCCTGTTTTAGTATAGCACTTCCATACTTAGTTGAAGTCTATAGGAATTCTTTCTCCTTTCCCAATTTACCTATGGACTTAGTAGAGGTTCATCATCCTTCCATTTTTTTTTGTCCTTTACCTCCCACATCCCTGTCACACAGCTTCCCATTCTGTTATCCCTTTCCATGAAAGATACTTAAGTGGGGAAATGTAATCCATGGAGAATTATACCAACTCTCATCTTCTTTATTTCTGATTCTATCCCCCTTAAACTCTTAGTCCCTTACATTCCTTCTAAACCTTGATGATTCTTTTTTTCTTTCTTTTAATCCATAGATTAATTTTTCTTTTAGAAAATAATTTATGCATGAGATAATTGTTTTTATATTTTCCTGATAATTCTGTTCATTTGATTTTCTCATGTTTCTGTTGTTTGATGTATTTGGAAGTAAAAAAATCTGCTCATCTTTGATTTTTTTGTAGAAATGCTACATTTATTTTTCTGTTGGCAAATTTCTCATCTTTTAAAAACTAATGATTAAAATCAAGTTTGTAAAATGTGTTATTTTTTGCAATGAACTTATCCCTTCTTTTTTAGAATGTACTATTCCAATCTCTCCAGTGTTTTTTTCTTTGTGAATGTGAAATAATCCTGTGTGATTTGAATCACTTTTCCTTTATGGTTGACGGTATTTCTTTTTCTTCCTTATGAAATTTGTTACTGAAATAATGAAATTTGGCCCCTATTTGAATTTGAAACATATTGTTGTTTTTTTAATGATAGTACTCTATGGATACTCTCAAAATCAATATTTTGTATTCAGAAGCCCTGGATAGTATTCCTGTATTATGTCCTGAATGATGGTATCCAGATTTTTTTTTGATTTGTCATATTCTTCTGGGAGACTATGATCTTTAAACTATTGTTGTGTTTTGCCTTGACAAAGTTTCCTCCACTTTGGTATTTTTGTGTTTCAAATCTGTTATTCTCTCTCTGAGCTTCTACTTCTTTGACAACATTCTCCATTATACATTCAAACTTTACTACTCTGCTATTTGTGTTTTTAAATTTTGTGTTGATTGCTCTGATGTCTAGCCTACAATCATTTCCCAATTCCTCCTTCTAATAGTTTTGTTCATGAAAAAGACAATTCTGAAATTTATTGCATTGTCCCATGATCAGTGGATAGTCCATAAGATTCTCTTCTACATGAGGTTACATTGGCTCATTTTCTTCATATTATCACTTGTTCAATGTGGTTTTTTTTCTTTGAAGTTCTATTCATTCTTCCTTTTGCCTTTATGATAATATCTGTTGGTTAATTTGCTTGTGGGCTGAGTTTTTAATTGAAGTTCCTTTTTGCTATTCTGGTATTTCATCTTTTCTGATGAATTCCTCATGATTAATATTCAGGAATCCTCCACCATTTCCAGTTCCTCCCCCTTCTACTCCTGTACAGATTTCCCCAAGGCTGGGTTATTTGGTAGCTTCCCAAATGTGAGTGACCTGAAATGCAAGAGAAAAGCTCAAAGGTCAATAGAGAACCTGTATTAAAAAAACAGTCAATAAGCAGATTAACTAAGAGAGAAGATCATACGGACAAAAGATCATATATACAAAAGAAAAACTAGGCATATTCAACAAATAATATGAAGGAAAATGAACCAGTATAACCACATGAAAGACAGTACTGTGGACTTGCCAGAGATCATGGATTAATAGTGAGAACTTCTAAAATGATTATAAAGAAAAATGAAACTTCAAACAGGACATTAGAAACTAATTTAGCCTCTTCACATTATGGGCAGGGAAGTTGGCTGGACTCAGATTCTTTACTTGAGTAACACCTATCAAGAGATGACTAGTTTCAGCTGACTTTCCATTCCCTTTCCTGTTAGGGCAAATCCTCTGGTCCTTAGATCCAGTACTGTGTTTTTGTCTTACTTGTGGCTGTGAATGTTGTATATGATATGTCTTCTGCTCTGCCCAATTCTTACCTTTTCCTTCCTCCTTTCCTTTACATGAGTGGAAAGAATCAGTGTCTGATAATTCTTTCAAGGTCAACATAAAGGTATTTGGGTAGATTCATTGTCCTGGAGGATCTCTACAATCAGATTTTGAGTCACAAGTTTGTTAGTACTCAATGCAGTGGACCTAAGAAGTTGACTGTATACTCCATCATTTGAGAGATGAGGAATATCAGGTCGTCAATGGGTAGATGATTTGCCCAAGGTCACAGAGGAAGTAGGAGAGTAGCAAAGTCATAGTCTGAACCCAAATATTCTGATCTGTTGCTCTTTCCACTACATCATGCTTCCTCCTCAGGTGAATAAATCTAGAGGCCAGCAGAAACAGTAAGTCCGACTAAACATCAGAGAGTTCAGATTTAGTGGATTAGAGATGCGTGCGTTCAGACTTCATTGCTGAAGACCATGCCATCAGAGAAATGATGACATGACTTGCACTTGACTTTGTTTTTGAGTGAGGGAGGACTGTGCAGGTCACCAGACTCACTTCTCCAGAGCCATCTGAATCCAGTGACCATATACATCAAGATGACTGGAGATGACCCAGCATGAGGCAATTGGGGTTAAATGACTTGCCCAAGGTCACACAGCTAGTGTGTCAAGTGTCTGAGGTGAGATTTGAACTCAGGTCTTCCTGAGTCCTGCACTGGTGCACTATCCACTGCACTACCTAGCTGGATTAGAGAAAACTTCACTCAAAGGTGTTCAGTACCCTGGATAGTTCCAGGGTAAAGCCATTGTGTGGATCAAAAGTTAAGGGCTACTAAGGCTTTTTGTACTCAGAGTACATATATAATTGACAATTTCTCTTTGGAGGAACTCAGAGATTCATAACATTTTGAAATGGAAGGAACATTAGAGACCATCCAGTCAAGCCCCATCATCTTACAGATGAAGAAACTGAAGTAATATAGTACAAATTGAAAAGCAAGTGTTGTCTGCAAAAGGCAAGTAAAGGCTGCTGTGTAAAGTAATGTCTGCGGTGGCTAAAGGCTAGTAAGCCTTTAGCTGGATACAGCTTTGTCCTGCTCCATCTCTACCACCTTCTCCCCTCCAATACAACTGAAATCCAAAAGATAAAAATATTTGGAATGGGATGAAAGGAAGAATTTAATCACATTCAACAAATATTTTAAGCTCCTATTTTTTGCAGAGGACTTTAGATATTCAAATTATACAAAATATAGATGAGATTGAACCCTCCCCCTCATGAAGTTTGCAGCGTACCGAGAGGGAAAAATGGTTGTGGTATAATACACAAGCTAACTATAATAAACATTGCATGGAGGAACACAAACTATTGGGGATTATGGGATTTAGAACTAGAAGGGATCTTAGAGAGTTTCTAGCCCAGCGCCCTTCTTTTGTAGAGAAGGAAAATACAAAACTTTTCTTCTTTATAAATATGAATAATTTTTTTTATCATGAATCACAAACCAAAATATATATCTTGGTTTATGGGCCTTTGAAATATTATTTAAAATAAATAAACCTTATTGTTATCCTTAGTTCTCATAGTCTTATATAAGTCTCTTTGTTAACCAAAAAAAAGGAAAAACCCCACCCTCATTTTTTATGTGTGTTTTTAACTTGCACAGAAACCATAGTTACTGAGACAAAGGGAGATGAAGAGGCTGCAGGGACTTTTTTTGCTGAGCCCTTTTGTTCTCAGTGAATTCCTCGAGCTTATGAGGATACATTAGGTTGTATAAAGCACAAACTACCCCTAAATAGATCCACTTGCACTGTGAATTAATAATTGGATCTGAGCATTACTACTTAAAAAAATTTCTATTCACACCATGCAGTAAACAAAACACATCAACAAAAGACTGCAGGCAGCTACAAAGAGGGGTGAAAACCTGGCAGAGTGGCAATTTTCTGCTCATAAATCAACTCAGTTAGGATTCTCAGCTGCCCTAATGCTGTTTCCCACAAGTTACAAGTGATATTTTTTTCAGGGATATCCCTTTAGAAGAACATGGTGTTACTTTCAAACAGCACTGAAGAAAATCCATAAAGATACTAAACCATAAAGGATATGACTTAAAATATACTGTAATAAACTTCTTAGGAGGAAACAGGATTTTAATAGCTGTATGTTATCATTATATCATTCATGTAACCATAGAACCAAAGTACCAAACACAATGCACAATGATGATGATGCTTCTGATGAAGATTATAATGATGACTGGAGGAAGAGAAGACCTCTCTGAAGTTTTACAATTGCAAAAATCTGCTCTGCTAAAGCAGTTTTCCTATGTATTTGAAAATAGTGGAATAGGATTTATTGAATGCCCACACATGGTGCTAGGCAGGGCATTGTAAAAAAATTTTAAAAAAGGAACAGTGAAAAATGTCTCTACTAACTAAAGAATAAAACATAGATGTCAGTAGGGCATTTTAGTTAATTTTCTTTTACAAAAAACAAAGAGTAAAACCAGCAGCTTTTTTCCTGGGGTAAGGAGTCAAGGAAGAAAACTGGAATTCATTGTCACTCTCTTCCAGTACATTGGATCCCCCATCTCTCCATTCTGACCAGCAATGTTGGGTAAGGATAGGTAGCTGTCTAGTGAATAACATGAGAATCTATGTGGCTGGTGGTGAGAATGGGGAACAACCCTTTTGAATATGACTTATCAGAAAATGAATGCACATTCTGACTGCCCATGACACACAATGAATGATTTTGTAATAAGTTCATTTTCATGTGTTTCAGTGAAGGCTCAGAATCTCTAACAGACAGTCATACAGAAGAGATATAATTTTCAAACCTTGCTTGAAAGATAGAAGTATTTTGTTGAAGCTCTGGCTATGAATTCTTGATAAAAATCTGTAAAGCAAAATTTCATCTCTCCTATTTAACACAATGATTTTTGCCCCATTAACAAATGCTTGGTGAATAAATGCACAGCATGGGAAAGACTATCCTGACACACTTCTCACAGTGGTTTGTCTCTCTATAGCAGATACAAATTCACATGTTTCTTTCTCACTGTGGTGCTCTGACTCCTCACCATGGAGCTTTCCCAATAATCATGTGTATAGCTTCCCCCATTTCTTAGCATGAAAAAATTAATTGTGGAGAAATGAATTCATAGGAGGCATGGGGCCATTGTCAGTAGCTAAAGGATAATGATCAGCTTTATCATCAGTAACAAAAATTTTGAATAAACTTTCAGCTTTGTCTTTGGCACCTCACTGTTTTGTCTCTTCATGTCTACCTGTTCTTTTAGCACAACATGATACACGGGCAGATAGCCAGTCTCTCAAAGACTGGGCTTTCCATGGTATACTCTCTCATGTCATGTAGAGGAGGGAGGAAGTGAGGTGATAGCAAAGTAGCAAGAAATGGCCTAATCAGACTTAACCATTTCTGTCTCAGTAGCCAGAGATTCACTTCTATCAATATATAAGAAAGTTATGATGAATCTTTCCTCCATTAAAAGTGGATCAGAGTCCTTCTGTGCCTTCATTAATTTCTGTGGCTAAGAATAAAAGCACCTATGGTCAACTTTTTGGTGATGAGTTTCTATTCTCAGGACGGACACACACACAGAGTACACAAATACGCATATATAGACACAGATGTACAATCTCTTCTAAGACTGGTCAGAGTTGCATTTTGACGATATAACCTTCAAATATCTAGGGTCACTGCCACTCAATGAAGAAGCATCAGTGGAGGACTTCGGTGGAATTAGCTATATTTACCATCCCCCCAACACACACAAAATACATTATATAGAATGCACATATATATACATTATATATAGTATATACGCAGATATGCATAATGCAATTCTATGCATGTGATGTAATGTATAGTTCAATATAGATGATGACTTGAGGACAAATCATGCATTTTCTAAGATGTACATGAAGATATAATCTAATGAAGGTACTTATCATGAAATGCCCCAATCCATAAAATATGCCTAATATATTTCTTCCCTCCTGTCCCCAAACTGTTGTAAACAGCTACTTGCCTGAGAGGAAGCAACAATTTATGTCAAGGGCATAAAAGAGAATGATGGTTTCATTTTGTTTAAATGCAATGTGCCCCATAAGGCAAGAATGGCTAGATGGCCTATGGATAGAAACCAGCCTTTTGTGAGGTTACCTTTGCCCCAAGGAACAATTTAAAAAAATATACCATCTGTTAAAAAGGAGAAAGAAAGAAAAATGCAACCTTGATCTAATATGTTTTGAGAAAGATTGTGTTAAACATTCTCTGACCCACCCCAATAAAGTCTCGCTCTATATGTCCTATTGTGTTGTGAAGGCAACCCCTGTTCTTGAAAGCTCAGTCAGTAATCTTGCAAGGTCTGCAGGTCCTACAAGCTGTGTATGTCTATTCCCTGACAGTTTAGCAAAGTGGTAAAAAGACTCCATTCCAGGCTGACCACCAGGGAATGAATTTTTCTGACCACAGCAACTCACAAAAGCCTACCTAGGTGTGGGATGGCTGCCATCTCCATCAGTGGAAAGATTACCACAGAGATGAAATCATAGATAATGGTACTATTAGCCAGCATTTGCATAGTGAATTTATATTTGCAAAGTGCTTTACACATATTATCTTCTGAGATCCTCAGGACTGCTCTATGAGTCAAGCACTATTATTATCCTCATTTTACAGATGAGGAATTGAGGCTGAAAAGGTTAAGGCAATTTGTTGAGCTAGTAAGTGTCTGAAGCAGTATTCAAACTCAGGCCTTCCTGACTCTAAGTTCAGCTTTATATCCACTCTGCCACCTAGGTGGTGCTTTTAAAGTACTGACCTATGATTTTGCTTGATAATTTTTCTTTGTTAAAAGGAGGGGTTGGGGAAGAGCATGGAAGGGACAAATACATAGGGAAATAGTTGTGATATAAAAGATATAGCTAAAAACTATAAAAAGAAGACTGCTTGACCCTATTTTCATAAGACAAAATATCATATATCAATAAATCTGAATTTAACACCTCCGTTGTAGATGAAACATTTTGCACTTTTTATATTTTAGTTTTTATCTTTATTTTGATCTGGAACTGTGGTTTCATTAGGGTGGGGAGCTCCCTCTATAGAAATTTCCATATAAAGATTATAGCTCTAGAGTTGTAAGGAGCTTAAGAAGGTATCTAGTTCAAAGTGGAGGAAATTGAGGCCCTGGGAAGTTAAGTAACTTGCCCAAAGCTGACAGATAGTAATTCATGGAAGTAGGATTTGAACCTAGATCTTCTGACTCCAGAACTTTACCATGATGCCTTTCATTAAAAGAGGTCAGCAACTCTTTGAGAACTCAGTCTTAGAGAGTTCCCTAAGGCATAGAGTTGGAAAGGGATTTGTCCATAGCTGACCAGCTAGTCTATGTCAGAAGCAGTATATGAACCCAAGTCTTCCTGACTCCAAAGACTGGCCATCAATCTACTAGACCAACTTCCCTCTCCTACATGGAACCAAGTTGCTTTAAAAACAAAACAAAACTTCCTATAGGCTATACTATTTGTCAAGAATTAACCATTTGATAAACATATTTTTTTAAGTAGGAGCCATGTTGATTAATGAAGAACTAAACTATGATTATTATCAATGTGTTTGGTAAAGCCAATTTTGAGGAAATTTACTACTTAGAATTATATAAAAAAGACTTGCCCCAACTCCAGGGTGGAGTGGAAGAAAAGGAGTTTCATCTTAAATTTGATTATATTTATTTGCAGATGGGAAAGTCAGACCTCCCAGTATGCAGACTACCTATACATTTATACCACCACTCTCCAAGGGTAGTTATCATCATAATAAGGGCCTTAGCTTAGGGAATTTTTAATTCTAGTCACTGTTTATTGTGCTCTGTTGTAGATATAGAAGGAAAAGTGAAAAGGAAACTTATATTTAACAGAGAGCCAAAATAGGTTTTGTATGACAAGTTATTATTAATTATAAAAATATAACTTAATTTCATTTTGTTGTTACACAGTGGTAGTTTTATTTCTCAATTTTATTCCTTTTTTGTGGCTGCTTTAAATCCAACAAAGTGATCTTATTTCATACGTCTGGACATGAAAATGCCAGTAGATGCTAGTTTATATGGATTCCAAATTAAAAAACAATGCTAGCATCACTGAAGCAAACTATTATAAAAGAACCAGAGGCTTTAGAGCCAGAAGTGGCAATAGAGACAATGTGCTTGAAAGAGTCTTGGATTTGTTACCATCAATCCTAGTTCAAATCATGCCTCTACCATTTACACCTGTATGACCTTGAGAAAATCATTTTAACTCTTGGGATCCTCAGTTTCTTACGCTACAAAAAAACATGGAGAAAGATTATCCCTAACATCCCTTCAAGATCTAAATCTCATAAACTTGCCCAATATCCCCATTATACAGATGAAGAAACTGAGCCCCACAAAAGAAAAATGATTTATCCAAGGTCATATACATGAGTAGTTAGTGGTAGATCAAAGATTCAAATCCAGGTCTTTTGACTAAGTTCTGTGTCCTTTCCATTCCTGAATGGAAATTTCATCCTCAATATTACATCTGTAACAAATCCTCTTTTGGCTTCCAGCTGAAGATTTACAGTACGTTTGAAACTATGAATTCTGACACAGCCCTATCCACTTTCAGATGGCTCAGCTTGGTAAGGAGATTTTCCATATTAAATCTGTCTTCTTGACTTTTGCCAACAGCTCCGATTTCTGATCTACAGGGTCTAGTAGATCACATCTAATGACTCTTCCACACGATACACCTTCAAATTTGTGAAGCTAGCTATTTTTTCCACTAAGACTTATCTTCTCCGGGCTAAATATGCCCATTCTTTCTGTTTATCCTTGTCATTTTAACATGACTCTGAATTATCTCTCCCTCCTGGGGACCCTTCTTTGTATGTCCTCTTCCCTATCCATACCTCTTCTAACAATATAATACCCAGAAATGAACATTTCTGACCAGGGAAGAGGAAGGGAAGGGAAAGTAGGCAGCAGGGTATAGTGAAAAAGGCATGGGATTGGGAGGCAGAGGAGCTGGTTCAAAGTCTAGCTACAGAATTTACTGGCTCTGTGACCTTGGCTAAATCAATTAAATTCTTTGGGTCTCAGTTACCTCATCTCTTAAAGATGAAAAGGAAAGTACTCAATGACTTCCAAGACCTTTGCTAGCTTTAAATTATGAGTCTATGAGATTTGATCTGACAAGTGTGGAAGAAGAAAAGGGAAAGTAAGCAGTATGGTACAAAGAAAAGAGGCTTGAATTTGGAGCTAAAATGCCTGATTTTGAATCTCAGCTCTTTGACTT
This sequence comes from Notamacropus eugenii, assembly GCF_028372415.1. Classification (NCBI taxonomy): domain Eukaryota; kingdom Metazoa; phylum Chordata; class Mammalia; order Diprotodontia; family Macropodidae; genus Notamacropus; species Notamacropus eugenii. Next base: position 59,766,531 of record NC_092877.1, read on the forward strand.
AGCAGATATATGAATTTACAATTAACTTCTCTGGGACTAAGTGTCCTTGTCTGTATAATAAGAGGGCTCCAGAAGACTGATGATGAAACCTTTCCACTTCCTTATGGAGAGGTGATGAATTCAGGTGACCAAATGAAAATACATTTTTAGGACATAAACAAGGCAGGAATTTGTTTTATTTGATTACTTGTTTGTTACAAGGGTTTTCTCTTTCTTTTTAATCAAGAGTAGGTTGGAGGGAGAGAAAATACTTTTCTTGACTGAAAGAATGAATTTAATAAAATAAAGGGGTTAGACTAGTTTAACTCAAAATCTGTGATCATCTCCTGAATAAAGGAGATATCCAGAATAATGGACAGTTGGCTCCTCTCAATGCAGTTTAGGGGAGAATTCACATTTTACCTGCCATATCATACCTTTAATTCATCTGACACTTAGCATCTTTTTTTTTCCCACGTAAGACACTTTATGTCCTTTCCTATTGCATGTACTTGAGAAGTTGATTTTCTAAAACCCAAATGAAGGACTTTACATTTCTCTCTATTATATTTGATCTTATTAAATTTTTGTCATTAATCTATTCTGCTATAACCTTTTTGGATCTTGACTGATCAGAGACTACATGGTAAGTGGCATGGTGCTGAAACGGTGCTCAGGAAGTAATCTATCTATTGTAGTAAAGACATTGTTTCCTTTGGCTTAGAAGGAAACAAATCAGTTACAGTCCTCAGTGCAAATATAAAGAGAATGGTAGAACCTTCATTCCTACACAAGTTGGTTACATGCAAAACCCCAAACCCAGTGATTCCTGTTGTTTTGTATCTGAATTTAAAATGTTAAGGTTTTTATTAAACCACTGAATCCAGCAGAAAGAACACTGCGTATGATGTCACATGAATGGGTTCAAATTCTTCCACTGACCTAAGTACCTGTGTGACCTTGGGCAAATTGCTTAATAACTCTGGGCTTATTTCTGCATCGGCAAAAATGAGAGGGATTGGACTACACATCTTCTTGATTTCTTTCAGCTCCAAATCTATGATGATCCTAGAAGAATGACTCTCCAACCACAATTAGATTCCTGTATCATCAGGGCTTGGAAGGTTCTTTTGAGATATTAAAATTTAACTCTCCTTTTACTCCCTACCATTACTTCCCCAGTAGGCTTTTTGTTTTTACAGATGTGGAAACTGAGGCCTGTAAAGGTGAAATGGTTTGCTTACAACCATGTCTCAACTCTCACTCTAGGTTTTTCTCCAATTGTACCAACCAGCCAACACTTGCCTCTTTTCGTACATAGTAACTAAAAACATAATTCCTAGATCTTATTTTCCATGAGCATATCATGTGCCAAGAAGAAGGAAAAGAAACCAAATAGGAGAAAGATGTTACATTATTCATGTTGTCTGGAAAAGGGCGAGGATGAGAAGGAATCCTCATCATGACATAGAAGATACAGCACCAAACGACCATAGGAAAGCAGGAAGAGGGCAAACCAAAGCCCCAGACATACGCTTAAAAATAACTCCGAGTCATTAGAGTCAGTCACTGGAAATGTGAAATCCCAGCAACACTTATGGGGATTGGACATTTACACCAAGTTATCACAAGGTCAGTCCTTAAACCCGAATGCAAAGCAGGCAACACTGTTGTCCCCTTCCCCTTCTCTCCCTGTCTATCACCCCTACCCCCGGCACCTCAAGGTTCCCCAAATTGCCTGGAATGTCTATCCTGGGGCTACCTAAAGAGAACGTCACTTCCCAAGCCCAAGCCCACCCTCTCCCCAACGCTCAGTCCCAGTGTTGCCCCCTCCCCTTCCCACTTTGCCCAAGCCCCAGAACCTGTCACCGGTATGAAAACGCGGAGAGGGAGTGGGAGAGGAAAAAGACAACCGCGGCAGGACGGGAAGAGGAGACGGCACACAGAGCAGCTCTACGCACTGACCTACGCACTGTCCACAGTCATACTGCATAGTTGCTGCACTGGCCCAGCAAACTCCCGAGGTGGCGGTGGCGGCTGCGGGGGCTCCTTCCTGCGACAGCCCGCCCACTGCAGCAGATGCGGCTCTCCGCCCACTCGGGCTTCTTCCCCAGATGTGTGCGCCCCCCTCCGCACACCCACGCCCTGCGTGCGCCTCGGGAGCATGGAGAAAGACCCATGCTCTCTTAGCAGAGGTGGCCTTGGCAGCTGCCATGGTCGCTGGCCTCAGCTTCGTAGCAATTCCTAGGGCCCGGGGATAGATTCCACCCTTCTGGTCTTAGTAGTGGCATGTGGATGGAAGAAGAAGAGACAATTAGGGTAGGCAGATAGGTCTGGAGCATCACTACCCTGCAAGCGTTTGTGGGTCTTTCTCTCTCCTCAGGCGGTAGTCATAGTCTAGAGATAATGAGATCACGTCTCACCAAGTGCCCAGGAAGGGGTTGATACAGCGAATCCCCACTGGTGACGCTGGTGGTACCTCTGTAGGGTCACAGTCTACTCTGATGGAGTCTGACTTCAATGAGGGTTTGAAGAGTGACACCTATTAATTAGTAAGACACTGCAGCCTTGTACGCAGATACATTTTTTAAACCAATTTTTCTTTTTTTATTTTTCCATTAAAATGATAAAACTTCCTTTCAAGATGTAATGAGACTCACATTCTGAATAAGCACATACATATGCATATGTACATGTGTGATCTTGTATTAAAAGCTAGGTGGGACCTTAGTGACATCTTGCCCACTCCAACACTCTTATTTTATAGATGAGGAAACTGAGAGAGGTTAAATAACTTGCAAAAAGTCACAGGGGTAGTGTCAGGGATGTGATTTCACTGTACAGAATCAGTCATCAAACGTGCAATGGAAGTGTGTTAAGTGCTGGGGATACAAATGTAAAGAATGTGACTATCCCTACTCTTCAAGAATTTACATTCTAAACATGTAGAGACAATTTTTTTTTTGGTGGAAGAGGGGTGGGACAGACCTGTGATTTCATTGATGTAGGGAACATTTCACTGGTGAAGTAAGGAGTTCCAGGTGAGGAAATTCTACCAACGCAGATAGCAACTTTGTAATTTAGAGTCCTAGAATTGGATAAGGGGCACTGAAAGATTAAAGAATTTGCCTAATGACACAGTGTGTCAGAGGTAGGAAATGAACCTAGGATTTCTTGGCTTTGAGTTCAACTGTGTATCTATCATTCCATACTGTCTCTTAGGTTATGTATACACACATACGTACACATACACATACACACATACAACCTAAGAGACAGCATAGATATACACATGTATCTATGTATATGTATATACACAATACATATAGATATGTACACATATAGGTAGATACATGTATGCATAATTTTTGTTTTTATTTTGATAGCAGTTCAAGCAGTGGGAAGTGCAGTGAGAGCAGATAGGATTGGGATTAAAGTGACCTGAACTTGACTTTTCTGAATCTTGGTTTCTCCATCTGTGAAATATAGGAACTGGACTAGACTCCTAAGGTTTCTTCCAGCAATATGTATGCATATGTGTATATACATACACATGTATACATATATACATACATGCACACATATACATACATACACACATATACACACATGCATACATCCCAAAAGTCTTGATGTGGTCTTCTGTAATTAAAAGATTAAAACTGCAGCAAGACTTTTGGGACACCCTGTATATGTTATGATTATCCAGAATGATCTTCAAGGCCACTTTCAAAGCTGTATTTTACAAATGATAACATTCAGGCTCAATGTGGCTATGTGATTTGTCCAGGAGATCAGAAGTAGTTAAATAGAAAAATTCCAAATTCAGATTGAAGGTGAGTAATCTGCCAATTGCTTTTTTACTGTGTATTGTTAGGTAAGAATCTACTCAAATAGAAAAGGCAAGCAATAGTCAGGCAATCAATTTGGTTTTTCCACTTCTGACGTTGAGGTAACACCATTGAATTCCAGGAAGAAGAAAAGGAGGCAAGAATTTACTTAATGTCTTTGCCTTAAACTTCAGATTTCTGGGGAGTACAATACCTAAAACTCAACATAGAAGTGACCTTCACATCACTATCATTATTATAATCAATCAATCATCATCATTTTCATCTTTGTTAACACTAACATGGTGCTGACCATGTTGGTTACACTGGAAAGACCATAGGACTCCAAAGATTTCAGTCCCAGCTTTGATACTGTCTGGCTGTGTAATCCTGGGCATATCGCTTCATCTCTCTAGACTTTCCGCTTCTCTTCAATGGAGATACTACTGTTTGCACTGTTTACCTTCTAGAGTTGTAAGCAGTTGGTAAACTATAATGTCCTACATAAATGTGAATCATTATTATGACAATGAAATTTATTTCGGTGAGCCCTGGAAGGTCAAAACATCATGCTAAGCACTCAGCCAGAGCTTACTGAACAGATGAATGAATGAATGAATAAAAGTAAGGTCTTCTGGGATCTTGTACATATAGGAAGTTATATAATAATATTTTTACAGAGAACTTTACAGAATAACACTTTATAAAAATGATTTGGGTTCAAATCCCAGCTCTTCCTCTTACTAACAGTGTGTCCTCAAACAAATTCTTTAAGTTGATGAGGTCTCAGTTTTCTCTCCTGCACAATTAGGAGGTTGGACTAGACATCTAAGATTCCTTCCAGCTCTAAATTTATGATCCTTTCATCTCACTTAAGTTTCAACAAGTCCCGTGAGGTGTATACATTATTATCCCTAGTCTAACAAAGGAAGGAATTGTGCATGGGGTAGATGCTTATTGTCAACTCAAGTTCACCCAATGTCCATTAGCTACATTGTGTAGCAACATTAGCACTTGACAAAACAGGGAGCTTTTCCAAGAATCAATGTTACAGTCTGAGAGGTGATGGAAAGACACACATAAGGGTCAGAAAGCATGCACACCGGTAGCTTGCTATCTTGCTATTTAGAATAATGTTTTATATTTATTTAGGACTTCATATGGTACACGTAACAAATGTAGTAAGTGGTTGCTAGTTAGTTTGTATATAGAAAGGCATCATGGTGTAATGAATAGAATATTGGTTCAGGAGCTGAGATGCAAAATCTCTACTTTACTATCTGCCAACTGTTTGATCTTTGGCTAGTCATAGGATTGGCCAGTCATGTCACTTTGACCCTCATTTTCTCTGCTTGGAAAATGGGAATTATAATATTACAGAAATCCTTCAAAACTTTCTTTAGATGTCACTTTCTCTAAACCTCGTTCTTCCCAACTCCCAGTCAGAGGTAGCTTTCCATCTCATGTCTCTAATAGCAGTTTGTACCCCTTCTCAACCTCCCAGTCTCTCCTGCTGCTCTAGGCCTATGATTTCATTGGTATAGGGAACTCTCAGTGTCCTAGGAAGCTTTATCAGTGCAGATCAGAACCTGTTACAGCATCACCCAACAAGTACGTGTCAGAGGCAACACTTGAACTTGGAACTTCCTGACTTCAAGGCTAGTTCTTTATCTACTATACAATGATGCCTTTCTTCTGGAATGCACCATATTCTAAATTTTTTGGTTGTTTTGTTGATATTCAGTCATGTCTGATTTCTCATGACCCCATTTAGGGTTTTCTTGGCAAAGAGACTCGAATGGTTTTCTATTTCCTTTTCCAGTTCATTTTACAGATGAGAAAACTGAGGCAAATAGGGTTAAGTGACTTGCCTAGGGTCACACAGCTAGTAAGTGTCTGAGGCTGGATTTGAACTCAGGTCTTCCTGATGCCAGATCTGCCACTGTATCTACTGTGCCACCTAGCTGCCCTTTATGCTAATTTATATAATAATTATTTTGTATTTTTATCCTACCTCCCATGCAAAATTATAGACTCCTTGAGGACAAGAACTGTATCTTATTTACTCATTATTTTATCTTTCAATGAATAGTACCTTGTGCATGCAAAGTACTTAATATTTTTTTTTTCAAATTTGATAGAGAATATTTGGGAAACCTATTGGCACAGTTGTGTAAGTCTCAAATAAGATAATATATGCAAAACACATCATAAGCTGTAAAGTGCCATAAAAATATGAGCTATTATTCTCAATGATAGAGTTGGGACTAGAGCCCAGGTGTTCTGGCTCCCAGAGCAATGCATTTTCCCTAGACCATGCTGTGTCTCTGAATACAGAATTGGCACAGATACTTCTTTTGTAAGACTATGTGTAAGAGCCAAAAGTATGATCCACAGGCTATACCTTTTTAGGGGACCAAAGGCAGAAGGTGCTTAAATATGCTTGGCTTATACAAATGGTACCTTTTCAAGGCAGAGAGACAGTACAAGAGAAAGTCACAAGTACAGGAAAAGGAACCCAGAATGCAGAACTCTAAAGATGGCAAATATTTTTAGAACAGGTTGAATGGGGACTAGGAACAAGATGCTTATAGAGAACATAGTTACATGAAGATCTCACAGCGTGATTTCATGGAAAAAAACTAAGAGACCTGGGTTCAAGTCCTACCTTGCATATTTATTAAGCGTATAACTAGGGGAAAGTAATTTCATTTCCTAAGCCTGTTTCCTTAATTGTAAAATATATCAGAACTATGTACTTCATAATAGGGTAGCTAAGTGGCACAATGGATAGAGTTTCTGAGCCTGGGATCAGGAAGATTCATATTCCTGAATTCAAATTGCCTCAGACACTATGACCTGGGGAAAGTTACTTAACCCTGTTTGCCTCAGTTTCTCTATCTGTAAAATGAGCTGGAGAAGGAAACCACCAAGAAAACCCCAAATAGCGGTCATAAATGTATGTGTTCATCCTTCATTGCTGAAGAAGACCATGCCATCAGAGACATGATGACATGACTTGCATTTGACTTTGTTTTGAGTGAGGGAGGATTGTGCTGGTCATCAGCTTTATTTCTCCTCCAGAGTCATCTGAATCCAGTGACCAGATATTCATCAGGATAACTGAAGATGACCCAGGATGAGGCAACTGGGGTTAAGTGACTTGCCCAAGGTAACACAGCTAGGGAGTGTCAAGTGTTTAAGGTAAGATTTGAACTCAGGTCCTCCTGACTCCTGCACAGGTGCTCTATCCACTGCACCACCTAGCTGCCCCAGGGTCACAAGGAGTCAGATGTGACTGAAACAGCTGAACAACAACAAAAAAATGGAGGATAGTGTAGTAGATAGATACTGGATTTAGACCCTGGAAGCCCTGGCTTTAAATCCTACCGAAAAGACTCTGACCAGATGACCTCAGACAATTCATTTAATCTTTCTTGGTTTCAGTTTCCTCATCTGTAAAATGAGGACTTGGACTAGAGAACATCAAAGGTCCCTTCTAGCTATAAATCTGTGATCTAAATAAAATAGAATCTGATTGTATTCTCAAGAAAACGTTTTAGTTTTTTTGAATGATGTGGAACAAGTGCAAAAAGAATAGTCATAAGTATCAAATAAGTGTTAACCACGTGGGGCTCAGGTCCATGCCAATCAGATAGCCTTATCTACTCTAGTTTTGTCATCATATCCTCCAGGAAAGCTAATACTGCACTATGGGAATCAGTACTGGAAGCCAGTACACATTCAACCTTGAGATGGTCTCCAGCTAGGCACAGTGCCCCACCCTCTCCAGGTCTCTAGGGATCCACACATATAACACACCCTTACATTGTCTGGATGACACATTCACTGACTTACACCTAAGGGTGTACTGGGGCTAGTTTGAACTGGTTCTAGTGAAATGATTGCTAAATTTTCAACAGGAGCATCTATATCTTGGACATCAGAGCTTACCAATCAGAGCTTAATTTATTGCTTTGTTGATTGTCTAGGACAGGGGTGGGGAACCTGGTCTAGGATTAAAAAAAGTATGGAGAAAATGTTAATTATGTAGATTAAACTTAAAAGTGTGTCATGCATCCATTTTTTTCCCTTGAAGAGTTGGTTGTTAAATATTTACTAGCATATCCCTGCTTGCACCCTATTAACATTCTCCACAAATATCCAGGGGTCAGCTTCCAATCACAATGACCACATCACAATTATCAACAAGAGGAAAATATCTTTATGCTCTTATAGCCCAAGGGAGTTAACAACCACTTTGGAGAGCTTGAGCTGCTCTTTAACTCTGACAGGCAACTACTCCCTCTATCTATCTATATGTCTATCTATCTGTCTGTCTGTCTGTCTGTCTCTGTCTTCTTTCTACTACATCTGAAACTATAACTGCTTCTGTGCGTGTAATTCAAGGCATGATATACATTTTTTTATTTGACCTGGCATAGTACTCTCTCTTACCAATCCTACCAGTCCTGAAATTCCTACCTTTGGGAAAGATATCACATCACACTAATTTTTATTTCTCCTACTTTACTCATGCTGCTTCCACTTTCTATAATACTATCTTCTGTCTTCTTCATCTCATCCATCTATCTTTTACAACTCATTTCAAGTGCCACCTATTCCATTGAGACTTCCCCAACTTCTCTACCCTATGCTGATTTCTCTGTGCTTGACCTTGCATTAACACTGCACATTCCAACACTTTATTATGAACACAAAGCTTATTGTTTTTTAGTGTCCTGTGGCACTTTTACCCTTAATAAAAGCTGTGATGGTACAGGAAAACACTGAAAGGATCAGTGATAAAGCATTCTTCTTCATTACCTCTCAGCGGAGACAGTAGATTGTAGGTATAGGTAGAAGATGTTTTAAAATGTGGCAGATAGATGTGTTCATTTGTTTTAATTTAATGTGCATTTCTTTGTAAAAAAAAAAAAAGGCTTTTTTTTTTTTTGCGGGGTGGGGGTGGGGGGAGGAGTGACAGCAATGGAAAAAGGCATTTATCATTACTCAAAGAACACTGACCTGGAGCTGAGGAACCTGGATCTTAGACTTGGCTTTAATGTGAACTAACATTAAAGATGTCAATAGGAAGTGACAGTAATTTAAAAAAAAATGAATCGAACGAATGTATGCACATGTATTGGAGAAACAATTTTGACCTGGATCTGAAAATTCTGGATCCTACTCCTGGTTTTGGTGTAAACTAAACTTGGGCCTCAGTTTCCCTTTCTGTTACAAGGAGAGAGTTGACCTAGATAATTTCTAAAGTCCCTTGCAGCTCTAACATTCTATGAAGCTCTTATTGAGAGACCATAAATTCCTTGATTGCAAGAATCATGAGCTTTGTCTCCTATAGCACTGGTTTAGGTGCTTAATTGAATTGAATTAAATTGAAGGCTGTGCGTGTGGAGGCTATTATGATTGTGATCCCAATAAATTTCAAAGACCTCAAAGGGATTTTTGATAATTTCCCCTGCTGAGATTCTATGAAAAGCTTGAATCCCTTTAAAAAGGGAGAGGAGAATGGGGATTCTGAGAAATCCCGGACAAGTGGATTCCTTTCATTAAGGACAGCCTACCTACCTGGGTCACCAGCAGCCGCAACTGCGCACGCTCAAGGCTTATTTCTGCAAGTGCCTTCCAATTCAATGCCTGAGTCTGGGTTGCGGGTGGGGAGATGTGGAGGCGACACCGCCTACTCTCTGGTGACCGGCAGGGTAGCGGACCAATGGGAGTGAGGCTTCGTATCTCCCGGTTCTGGTCCCCATCTAAAGCTGGAGAGAATGGGCGGTGTCCTGGGAGCCTAGAGCCGGGGCGACAGGCAGGCCGGCCGGCCAGAGGAGCTGGCGTGATGCACTAGCTGTGCCGAGGCTCCCAAGGAGAGCGCTGCTGCGACAACTTTAAAGGGAGTCTGCTGAGATCCTCGCAGCAGCTCACTCCTCAGCCTTTCTTTCTTTCTTTCCTTTTTCTCCCCACCCTTTGCACGCCCTGTGTTTAATTTTATTTCGCTCCAATAAAGCTAGGGAGGAGGATGAATTGCGTTGACTGTGGCTGAAAAGAAACTGTTGGCTTCGGGAAGGCGCGGGAGGCAGGATGCTGATCTGGGCTGCAGACGTGGAGGTGGCTTCAGCCCTGACATTGCAGAAGTGCGAGGCTGGTGAGTAACAAGTACATTGACAGCCCCTGGAAAAGGACTGGGATTCATGGGGCGGGGTGGGGGGTGAGGGGAGAAATGTGGCAGCAGAGAGAGTTCGCACGGTGCTCTGTGTTAGTGCGTCCCACCCCTCGCCGGTTGGCAGGTTGAGCCGGTCTCGAGAGGCAGTGTTGGATTTCACTCGGAGGATTTGGGTTCGAATCCCTCCTCTGCTACTTACTACCTGCATGACCTTGGGCAAGTCATTTACCTCTCAGAACCTCCATTTCGTCTTCTGTAAAATGAGGTGGGGGAGGGGAACGGACTAGATGATTGCGAAGGTCTCTTTAAAATCTAGATTCTGGAAAAAAACCTCTTCAGGAAGGGCTGGAGGAAAGGATGCCCACACCTTCCTCACGCCAGTCTGGCCCAGGCCCTCCTCTGGTCGTTCTATAATGCTCTTTCTTTCTCCCCCATCTCCATGTTGAGGTGAGGAAAAGGGAACCCCACCCTGCTTTCCTCGGAAGGGCTGGGGCTTCTCCACTGCGCTATGCGGGGAAGGGGACTCCGCGTGGGCAGGCGGGGCCAGACTAAGGACGGAGGAGGCTCGGGGATGGAGGCGTGTCACCTGTGTCCAGACTGGTCACCGCGATTTTGAGCATCCCTTCCCCTGATTGCCCTCGGGGTTCCTGAGGTGGCTGTGCCAGTCATCCGAGGGACCAGTGTCTAATGGGAGAGGACTCAGTCCCTCCACCCTGGAAGGGCCGATCTCTGCAGAGACCTCTTCTTGCCTGACTGGCGATGGGGTGGTTTGCAGCCCCTCGGGGTAATGGGATGAATGGGGTAGTGGAAAGTAGTGAACATGGAGTCTGAGGACCTGGGTTCTGCTATTTACTTCTTGGATGACCTTGGACAAGTCACTTACCCTCTCTGTGCTTCAGTTTCCTTTTCTGTAAGGGAAATGATTGGGCTAAATGATCTCCATCGTACTTTGCATTTCTAAATCTGTCCCCTCACCACCGCCTTCTCTTCCTCTTACCCCATTTTCCAAGACTTCTATTTGCCCACACTTGCTGAGGAAGCTATGGGGGGGGGGGGGGGGAGAGGAAAGAATTTTTACATAATTCAGGCTTCGGTATTCTATTTTCAGCATTTCCTTTTGAGGAGAGAGTCAAGGGATATTAAAGTGCCCCCTTCCCGTTAAGATTATGAGCCGAATTTCCTTTCCGAATAGGTTGATTTTAAGGGCAGCGATCTTCCCCCTAGGTCTCCTACTTGAATATGGTTCTGTCTTTTACAGAAACCTAACACTTTTAGAACTGAGAAAGAGCTCTTAGGATACAATGTCACAGGCCCAGGCAACCTTAGGGAATGTGCAGTTTGCCAGCTTGAGGTGAGGGATCTGATGCACTAAGAGACTTAGCGACTGACTTAAGGACAAACAGCTAGCAAGTGGAAGAGTCTTCATCTCATCTGACTTAGACTTGCTTCATGGACCTATTACATCTATTTCTCCTGATTATGTGAGGAGGCATGTCTTCCTGTCCCCTCTCCTCCTCCTAGCCTCTAACTCCTAACCCAGGGGTGAGGAATCTGCAGCCTCCAGGCCACCTGTGGCCTTCTAGGTCCTTGGGTGTGGCCTTTTGACTGAGTCCAAGTTTTATAGAACAAATTTGAATTCAATCAAAGGGCCACACTTGGGATCCTTGAGATCACAGATTCACCACCCCTACCCTAACCCCTTTCCTCTTGAGTTTCTCCATTCAGATTATGTACTATGGTAAAGATAATTTAATGAAGCATCTGTTGTGGGCCTGTTTCTATTTGACTCTGATTGGGAATTGCTCTCTCTCTCTCCTCTCTCTCTCTCTCTCCTCTCTCTCTCTCTCTCCTCTTCAGATGTATTATTTTTATCTTTGTATATTGTGGTTTGCCATTTCCTTCTCCAGCTCATTTTACAGATGAGAAAACTGAGGCAAACAGGGTGAAATGACTTGTCCAGGATTACAAAGCTAGTAAATATCTGAGGCCAGATTTGAACTCAGGAAGATGAATCTCACTGACTCATAGGCTGGCACTCTATCCACTGTTTCATGTAGCTGCCCCAATATCTTTGCATAAGGGATGGCTATAGGTAGCAGATTTTGGACCTTAGCCATGGAGCAAAGGTTAATCTGCCCTATTGCTGGCTGCCTGCTTGTGACTGATAGGAACAGACGTTTAACCTAAAAGCTTTATATTTAGGTCAACCCTGTCACTTGTCTATTAGAAAGTACTATAAAATGCAAATTTATGAAACCAATGGACAGGAGTTATGATGAAATGAAAAACAGACTTTTGAAATGATTGGCTATGCAGAATATTTTGCAGGTAGGGGCTTATTTAGTGTTTAATTGAAATAAATCCAATATATGAAGTGATACAGATCAAACAGAGCAGAAGTAGCAGCATATATTAATGACATACTTAATATGAATAATTAACAATAATATTAATATGTGTATATACATATCTATATCCATGACAGAGAGGGAGGGAGGGAGGGAAGGAGAAAGACATAGACAGAGACAGAGACAGACAGAGAAGGACAGAGAGAGGAGAGACAGAGAGAGGTGAGACAGAGAGAGGGAGAGAGAGAGAGAGAGAGAGAGAGAGAGAGAGAGAGAGAGAGAGAGGGAGAGAGAAAGAGAGAAAGAGAGAGAGAAAGAGAGAGAGAAGAAAAAGAGAGAAAGAGGAGGGAGGAATGAGGAGAGAGGGAGGGAGGGGAGAGAGAGAAGGAGAGAGAGAGAGAAGGAGAGAGAGAGAGAGAAGGAGAGAGAGGAATGGGGAGGGAGGGAGAGAGAGAGAATGATAGAAACAAAACTTCAAGGCCATTGTTTCTTAAATTAAGCATTAGAGCTGGAAGAGCTGATTGAAGTCAATTCAGCCTCTGCCATTTTCTCTCTCTAAACTTCAGTTTCCTGAATGATCAAATAAGGATAACCACAATGTCTACATAGCTCATATCCCTGCGTTGTTGTGAGGAAAGTGCTGTGTAAACTGTGTGAGGTATCTGAGCTTCATTTGCCTAGTAATAGCACTTACACTCTGTACCTTCTAGGGTGATTTTAAGGAAGCAGTGAGGTTTTCTTCATAGCATTTAGAACTGAAGTGAACCTTGGAAATTAACTAGACCAACTTACTCATTTTATTGCAGAGGAAACTGACAATCAGGGAAGAGAAATTACTCGCCCAAAGTCACAGAAGCTGATAAAGTGCTTTGTAACAACAGTGTACTACATAAACATTAAGTATGTATATGTGTATATGTTTTATATATGTATACGTATTGATTGGGACCCAACATGTGATTGCATTCATATAGGGAGGAAAGTGAGAAAAGTCCTTCTTCTAATGCAAATTGGCAACTTCTCTGCAATTTATAGATTTAGAGAGTAACCCATAGCTTTGGGAGTCTATGACTTGCCCAGGATCACGTAGTCAGTTTATATAAGAGATTGGACTTGAAACCAAGTCTTCTTAGACTCAAGCCTTGCTCTCTAGTCAAATGGCAAGATGCTTCTTCATAACCTTCTTATCTATCTATCTATTTATCTATCATATCCTAAAATGCCAAGATAAGTGGATATCCATCATTTAGATGTCAAGATACCTAGATACTATGCTGCAATTATCTTTTCAGAAAAGATTTGTAATTTTGTTAGAATGGTATATTCCTTCTACCATAGTAAATGACAGTATATCTATGCCTCAGTAGATATTGTTCATGGGTCAATGTGTGAAAAAAAAATCAGCACCCAGTTGTCACCATTCTGGTGATAAGATTGGCAAATTCATTCCACAAGACTTATTTAACACCTTTATATATGAATATATATGTTTATATTAGAAATTTTCTTTTTATTAAGAGCCTCAGAAGATAGGTTTTGGGCTTTAATTTTTTAATATGGATTTTTTGTGGTTTTTCATTCTCTGAGCATTGAGTTCAGGTAGAAAAATTTGTTTTTGTAGTCATTTGAAGATAAGATTATCATTGGTGCTAGACATCAATCCATAGACCTTTAAGTCCCTGCTATGTGCCAGCTGCTGTGGTAAGTTCTGAAGAAGAGGAGGAGAAAAAGGAGGAGGAAGAGAATAAGAAGGAGAAGTAGGAAGAAGAGAAGAAAGAAAAAGAGAAGAATCTGCCCTCAAAACTATACGTTTTATAGAAGAAGATAATATGCATGTATAAATAGATCTAAAGGTACAAGGTAATTTGGGATGGAGGAACACTGGAAAATAGAGGATCAGGAAAGATCTCATGTGGACACACACACAGAGAGAAGATAGAATGTTGTATATGAGGGAACAATAAGAAAGTCAGTACAACTGGAATGTAGAGCAAATGAAGGTGGGGAGGAGGAGGAGACTGGAGACAGAGGGTAAAGGGCTTTGACCATCACAATTTTGCACTTGATTCATTGGAGCTTCGTTTTGGAATATAATTTTGGCATGGACAGGGGCAAGGGCATAGGTAAGGAAAGCAATCAGACTTTCAAATAGTACAGGTAAGAGATGATGTGGGCCTGGGCTTGAGAGAAGGGGACAGATGTGAGAGATGTGAAGTAGAACCGATGAACTGTTTCTGAATTGGGCTGATGAGCCCCTCTTTGGCAGACTAATACCTCCCCTCTCTCCAGAGAGCTTATTATATTGATGCCAAGCTTGGTGCAGACATCCATTCAGTTTAGCTTACTGTAGCTTTGAACTCCTGAGGTCAAGTAATCCATCAACCTCAGCCTCCCCAGTGGCAAGATTTGCTGGCATGCTGGCCATATTCTTTTTTAAAGAAAGATGTCTGTAGAATAGAATGCGTCTCAGAAGAGACTTTGGAGACCACCAAACTCAAACTCACCCTTAATACAGGAATCTTCTTTACAACATCCTTGATAAATAATCATTTAGACTTTGATTGTACGCTTCCAAGGATGGGGCTGTCACTATCTCCCAAGGCAGCACTTTACTATGTTGGACAAAACTAATTGTTTGCCATTCTAATACAGTGGTGTCTGCATCCTCTTTAGTTTCTATAAGAAAAGAAGGACCTTTGGCATCCTTCCCTGCCCCCCCCCCCCAACCTGTATTGTTGCTTCATAAAGGTGGAGAGGAGCTATATTTATTTTTCTCATATACTCTTTTGAGTTTAAAATGTATTTCATTATCTTGCCTTGACCATTGTTTTTGTTTGTGATAGCTCTAGATTAGGAGCCAGGAAAGGAGGGCACTGCATCTAGTTTTGCCAAAAGCTAGCTGTTTAGCATGGAGTGGAAAGAGTATGGTTGGAGTTAAAGGAGGTGGGTTCAAATTCTACTGTTGCTGTTGACTCTGAATGAGTCTTTGAACAGGTCACTTACACCTTCATGGGTCTGTACAATGAGAGGATTTGGCCAGATGGCTTCTGAATTCCCTTCCAGCTCTGACTCTTTAGTCCTGACTAAAAATTCAATTCAATTTCACCACTCTGGGCCTGAATTTTGTTAACAATAAAATAAAGGTAGTGGGTTAAGATAAACACTAAGTTCAACCCCTTCTATCTCTGATGATCTATGATTCCATGACCTAGGGCAAAATCAGTAAAGTCATCTATCCTTCCTTTCCCAATGGAAGTTGAAACATATAAACAGAGCTAAAAGTTGAAAAGAATAAATTAAATATACATGAAGAAAATCTAGAAGGAAGTATGTTTGTTTAGGACATTGAGTGATAACTTGTGATATATAAACTTTAACCCAATATTCTGTCTTCAAAAAGTCATAATTGTTAGATGGGTGAGAAGTTTATTGTGGATCACTATATAATTTCTTCTTTGAATGATGTGCTCCCAACAGTCATCTTGTACCGCTCTGTCAACGCTGTTGTAGGATTGTCTGTAACTAGAGCCAAGATAACGCCTAGCCAAGATGAGCAGCAGGCCAGGGTATAGCTTTAAAGGGGCTGCAGTGAAGGATTTTTTTTTTTTTGATATGACTTTTTGTAAATGCACATTTTGAAATGCCAGCAAATCTGTTCTCCCTGGCACATAGGGATTGATTTGGAAAAATCAAATTACATTTGCTGCAGAGAAGGCTTAAAATCTTCCATATACAGTAACATACAGGGAATGTGATTTTTAGATTTTGTCTGAAACATGTAAATATCCTGTAAAGGAAATAGGCCATTTGGACATGGATAGATCCCCTTGACCAGGAGTTGAGAAGATCGAGTTCATATTCTGCCTCTAGTATTTACTAGCTCTCTGATCCTGTGTGGTATAGTTTAGACAATGTGATGTAGTGGATCAAATGTTGGAACTGGGTTCAAATCCTTCTTTGGACACTTATCAACTATGTGACCCTGAACAAGACACTTAACATAGTTATTCTTCCATTTCTCATCTGTAAAATAAGGCAGTAGGACTCAGTGATCTGTAAAGTCTCTTCTAGCTTTAAATTTATGGGCCTATAAGTCATTTACTTACTCTCTTTGTTGGACTCAGTTTCTTTGTCTGTAAAACAAGAGGTGACAATAGCATCCATCTTTCAGGGTTGTTGGGAGAACTGAAAGAAATAACATTGAGGTGGCTCAGTGGGTAGAATACTGGGCCTAGAGTCTGGAAGACCTGAGTTCAGATCCTGAAAGACCTGAGTTCAGATCCTGCCTGTTTGTTTCAGTTTCCTTATCTGTAAAATGGACTGGAGAAGAAAATGGTAAAGCACTTTAACATCTTTGCCAAGAAAACCCCAAATGGGATCACAAAGAGTTGGACATGACTGAAAAACAATATGTACTGAACACTGTACTATATATTAAAGACAATATAAATGCTTAGGAAAACTCACTTTCTGCTCTTCCAGTCTTAAGTGGGGGTTGAGATACCAAACCAGATAACTGTAATGGCCTTGATGAGGTCATCAGAGAGGTACTAAACAAAGTGCTATGTGAAGATCTAGGGAAAAGTCCTATTTTGGGCAGGAAAGGATTAACATATTTCCAACAGTGCTTCCAGTGTGGTTAATTTCCTTCTTAAGTGGACTGACATTTGCTCATTTTATTTCTGTGTGTTTTTATTATCTAGGGTGGTAAAGGGAATGTGAGGCCATTCCCCCTCTTTTTTATTTAGCATCCTGCCACTGATGAGCCAACATACTCTTGATTTTAAGAGCTCTAGGAACTTGGGAATTTGTGGTCAGCTGCCTATGTATGATGTGAGTGTTTTCTCTGGCCTTGAATTTATGTCAGGTGCCATGGAGGGAAAACTGGAATCATGGGCATTTTTTTCCTTTGTGGTTGTAAATGCTCCAGAAGGTACAACATGATGAATCCATCCAATGCATATAAATAAAATAAGATGACAGGTGGCTGCAAATTCAATTAACATTCATTCCAGCAAGGTTGTTGTGGGAGAAGATAAATAAAAAGGAATGTTGAGCATGCGTGCTCTAAATGCTAAGTCACAGTACCTAGGCAGGTACCTTTATTTTTGATGGCTAACTTTCTTTTCACTTCAGTGGAGAAGTTCAGGGCTTTTCAATATGAGGTCCTCAATGTTATTTACAAAGTACTTTCTGACACTGATAAAACTGAGCAGTAACTTGTAGCTGAGGTGGTTTCATAGATTTCAGAAGAGGACAGGACCTTGGAGATCATCTAATTGAACCTCTTTATTTTATGGATGACTACTTGTCCAAGGTCATTGTCTTCCTTATAAACATATTAAAATGGAGGTCTAGAAAAGAGTCACAAAATGAATTAGGAGTATAGTCCAGATTGCTTCCCTCAGGCCAGTAGTACACTTTGTCTCACCTAGAGTATTTTCTCTCTTCAGGAATTGTTTGGCCTCTTTAAGAAGCCAGGTTGTAAACTGGAGGAGCTATTCACCAGTAAGGAAGGACGCTGAGTCACGAGTTAAGGAGATTAGGATCATAGCCCTAGGCCTAGAAAGGACCTCATAAGCCGTCAAGTGAAACCCCTTCATTTTACAGATGCTGAGGTCCAGGGAGATTTGGTGCAATACTCCATGTCATACTTTGCAATAAAGATTCAGACAGTTCCAGTCAGGAGTATGCTAGTAAATGTTTAACAACTGGCTCCCCCCAAAAATGTATGCATGACATACTTTTAAGTTTAATCTGAAGTACTAAGATTTCCTCCATCACTTTATAAAATCTAGACAATCAACAAAACAATGAGGTAAATGCTTGCACTGAAAATTTAGCAATGGGCTCTCTTTAGTGAGCTCATTCTGGAACCATGCAGCTGTTGCCCACTATTGAAGCCATAGGGATATCACATGAGGCAGCTAGGTGGCACAGGGGATAGAATGCAGAGCCTGGGGTCAGGAAGATTCATCTTCCTGAATTTAAATCTGGTCTTAGACACTTCCTAGCTGTGTGACCTTGGCCAAGTCACTTAACCCTGTTTGCCTCATTTTCCTCATCTATAAAATGAACTGGAGAAGGAAATGGCAAACCACTTTAGCATCTTTGCCAAGAAAACCCCAAATGGGGTCATGGCATCAGAAACAGATAAAAAGTGACGGAGATCTACATCATAAGGCCATTTTGCAAAAAGCAGTTTCTATTGCCAAGTACATATTATATATGAGAAGCGATATAAGACATATTATGAAGAAATTCTACCACTATAAAAGGAGGTGGGCTGCTCATATAGAGGGTAAGGGCAAACAGACACTGCATGACATATTAACGACACGCTAATATGCACAAAATTAAGAAACCTGAGAGAAAGGCCTCTAGCACTTGAGTAGATAGATCTTCTATGACAGATTTGTAGAAGGCTAAGGAAAGGATCACTCAAGAGGCAAAGGTGTGGATGAGTTGTGATCTAGCTCTACTGATGGGAGGAGGACCATAAATCCCTTATCATAAATTCATAGTCATATATCAGAGAGAAAGCATTCACAAGGGATAAGAAATCCTTGATGACAGAGAGACCAAGGATGATTTGGGGGAAAAGAAATGAATAATAATTAGTGCTTACTATGTAGAAGTGCTTACTGTCAAGGAGGTAATTAACACCCTTCTTCTAGGTACCAGCCAGAAACCAGGTGGAACAGATGGGGCCTGGAGTTGTGAAAAGATCCTGGGTTAGCTCTGGAAATGAGAGATAGCAGGCTTCATGGTGCAAGAGAAAACAACTGATAGAAGTATTGCCAGTGTAAACATTTTAAGTAACTATAAAGGTATTTGGTTATTTGTTTGTTTGTATTTGGTCACATCCTTGTTCTAAATGGTAAATTGCACTGCTTGTAAAAAGAGCTTATAACCAACTGTGCAATACTATTAATGATCCCAACTTGCTCTCTCTTGTGGAAGCTAATTTTAAAAATATCAGTATCACCTGGTACTGCTATATAAAGATGAACCATAGGGCCCCATGATCTCACAAGAATCAAAATCTCATGTACCCCCAAGGACCAGGTAATAGTTCATCTATGGTAAGTAGAAGTAGGCATTAACATAATACTAGTGGGGGGAGAAGTAATAGAAAAGATATTAACCAAGACATATGTGACTAGAAAAGGAAGGGATCTGTTCACATAGGGAGAATGAGGATCAACAGATGGTCATCTCTAATGCTACACTTGGATCCAATAAATCTTTTAAATTAATTAATTAATGAACCTTTAGTTTTCAACGTTCACTTCCATAAGCTTTTGAATTTTAAATTTTCTCCCCCTCCTTCTCCTCTTCCCTCTCCAAGATGGCCTGCAATCTGATATAGGCTCTACATATACATTCATATTAAACATATTTTCACATTAGTCATGTGTATCCAAGAAGTGTTAAAAGAAGAGGAAGAAAGCTTTCAGCAGGTTGAACAGATCATCTATGGAGAGTTTATGAAAAGATGGGGATAAGAATCATATAGGTCAAAGTATGGATTGGCTGCAAACTTCAGTGAGTATCCATATTGATGAGATGAGTTCCAATGAAATAAGACAGTAGAATACTTTAATGATAGTTTGTCTATAAGTGTGTGTATATGTGCATGTCATGGCCTTTGTCAATGGACGTTGTGGTCCATGGGATCACAAAAAGTCAGACATTACCCAACAACAATGGGTGTATATACATGCATACATACATAATACACATGTATACACAGTATTGATTTCTTTAACAGAGAGAAAATTCCCTTGCTCAATGCAGGTAGATTATTGCTCTGCAGCAGGAAGTCTTAGAAAGTTGAGAGAGGCAATGAGAGGTTGACTTGCCCAGGGTTAAACAGCCCGCATGTGTCAGGAGTGGAACTAGACCCTAGGTCTCCCCAGGTTCTTTATGTACTACAAGACCCTGCTTCCAATTTCTATAGCACAGCATTAAATAAATTATCAATTGGTAGTGCAACTGTTATCCTCATTTTATGGATTAGGAAACTGAGACATAAATGAAGTGATTTGCTCAGTCCCACAGCCATTAAGTGAACTGGGAGTGGACCAGAAGGGTTCTACCTCCAAATTCATGGATCTCTGTGTTAAACAAAGCTGCCTCTCATTCAATTTATTTCAACAAACATTTATTAAACACCCACTATCTGCTTGATAATGAATTTTGAAAAAGACACAGTCCTTGCCCTTGGGAGCTAATATTCTACTGGATATATGTATATATACAGTACATGTACATAATATACATATATGTATATATATATGCACACACATATATTTTATGTACATGTGTGTATCCGGTACATATGTGATCTGATTAATGAGAGATAGCCACTTCTTCATGAGTGTCTGTCCTGTGAAACTGTCCAACATGCTAGGGACTTTCATTACATTCTCTTGACGTTGTGTAGATAGAAATGGAACAAAAAAGGCTAACCACTATTCATCCCTCACTCTTGCTATAAGTCTGGCCTTTTGCTGTGGTCAGTATATTTCCATGCAGATGTCCTTTCATGTCTGTTTGCTCACTTTGCAATACATTCATTTGTGTATCTCTCAGTTCTTTGGGTGCTTTTCCATTTCAAGTCTTTGAAGATCTTAGGATCTAAAACTCACAGCCGTATGAGACTACTGGAGGAATATTTATCTAAAAAGGTCAAACCTTTATTTTGGGGAGAAATTTGGGATTATTAAAAAAAAATCTGTTTAGTTCCCCAAAGGAAAACTTACCATGCACATACTTTTCTCTTATTTTTTTTTTAATGCATAGATGACTAGATCATTTGTTACATCATTATTTTATTATTTTCATTGACCTACTGACAATTTCCCAATGTGTAGTATAGTACCTACAGATTAAAATCACCTCCATTGGATTTGCCGTGCACATGTGACTTCCAGTACCTTAAGGTTTCACCATGAGGCTTGTACTCAAATTCTTTCCAGCTTAGTTGGAGGACCTGCCAGAATTCATGCTTTACTGGAACCATCTTTAAGAATTTAGGGCCCCTTCCATGCCAAGATAGACATCAAAAGAGTCCATTGGAAAGCCAGGAAATGTCACAAGGATAAGACCTTATTTTAAATATATCAACTCAATTCACCAAAAGGGCAGAAAATAGACGGTCTGCCCTAAACTTGTCCTAAAGACTCTTTTAGGAATGAAAACAGTTTCGATGTTCAGCCAAGGCTCTGCTGAGACTGCCAGGAGGGTGCTAATTGTCTGGAGTGATTTCTCTGCTTTTTGAGGAAAAAGACTGACCCAGCTCTCTGCTAGAAACTTTACTGACCTGGGCTGAATTTTGATTTGGTAAGATTAAGCTTGATGACTCTGCTTGCTCAGGGTTGAGCTCTGGCAAGAAGACACATGGGATAGTGGAATGACATAGGGCATTGAGACAGGAAACCTGTATTCAAGTCTCTCAACAGCTACACTCTAGATGCTCATACTTTCTGGCTATCCACATGCAAAATGAGGACAAAAATCCTTGGACTATAGCTAATATGGGTAAAATCCTTTGTAATTGCAGAGTGATATGGAAACATAAGCTTCTTTATATAATACCCCTCCTTTGCTTCCTTCTTTTTTTCCCCTTCCTTTTCCTTCTCAACCATCAGAAGTGAGACAGGCCTAAAACATGAATATAGAAAGAGGGAATTAGACATTGATATTGTTGTCAATTACTATATAATCTCAGACAAACTGTTTTCCTTCTCTTAGCATCACTTTTCTTATCTATAGGATAAAGGAAATTAAACAATAATCTTCGAGGTTCCTTCCTGTGCTGAGATTGTATGTCCTATTCAAGAGAATCATTTCCTTCCCTGACATTCTATGTTCCGGATTGTAGGGTTTTTCCCTGTTCTGGTACTCTATGTGTGATTTAGGTTGTAGGTTTCCTTCTTATATGGGCATTCTGTGTTCTAGGCTGTAGTTTCCCTTCCTGCTCTGACATTCTGTGTTCTAAGTCAAGCCTTCCCTTCTTTAATATTCTATAAGTATAGGCGTTTTTTTTTTTTTTAAATAGGGCATTTACCTTTTGGAGGGGGGAACAGATTACTAAATTAGCAGGTGAGGGGAATACCGTTTGTAGAGTTTACCTGTATTTTAGGAAGGAAGGAGTGAAAAAAAGGAAGAAAAGAAGAAAAGAAGGAAGGAAACTAGAATTTATTAACATAGTGCCATGTACTGTGTTAAGGCCTTTACAAATAATATCTCATTTAATCCTCACAAGGATTGGGAAGTACATGCTATTATTATCCCCATTTTTCAGTTGAGGAAGTTAAGCAGATAGAGGTTAAGTGAGTTGCCCAGGATTATCCTGCTAGTAAGTATCTGAGGCCTGAGAATTCAAATCTTCCTGACTCCAGATCAACTGAACTACGTGGCTGTTTTTTGTTTGTTTGTTGGCTAAGCCAGATGGATTCAGAGCTGGTTAGATCACTAGACACAATAAGTAGTGGTCAATGACTCCACGTCAACATGGCAGGGTGTCCTCAGTGGAGTGCCTGTGGGATCTGTGCTTGGCCCTATGTTATTTAACATCTTTCATCAGCAACTTGGATAAAGAAATGGATGGCCTGCTCATCAAATTTTCAGATGGCATAGAGCTGAGAAGGATAGCTAATATACCAGATGATAGAATCAGAAGCCAAAAGGATCTTGGCAGGCTAGAGTGTTAGCCTCAATCTAATAAGATGAAATCCAATAGGGACAAATGTAAAGCCTTGCACTTGGGTACAAAATTCAGCTTCACAAGTTGGAGAGGCATCGTTGGACAGCAGTTGGATTGAAAAAGATCAGGGGGTTTTAGTGAACTAACAGCTCACTCTGTGTCAGCAGAATGATATGATATAAACTAGTATGATCTTGAGTTGCATTGAGGGGCACAGTTTCCAGTAATGGGGAGGTGACACTCTCACTATACTCTGTCCTCATCAGACCTCATCTGGTTATTACATCTGGTTCTGAGTGCCACCTTTTAAGAAAGGCATTGCTGAGCTGAAAAGTGTCCAGAGTAGGACAACCACAATAGTAAAAGACTTTTAGTTTATGTTGTCATACGAGGATGAATGGAAAGAACTGGGCATGTTCAGCCTGCAGAGGAGAAGACTCTGACTTTGCTCAAGTATTTGAAGGCCTTTCATAGAGAGGAGGCATGAGACTTATTCAGTTTGACCTGTGAAGGCAGAACCAAAGAACAGTGGGTAAAAGTTCCATAAAGATCAATTTAAGCTTGATATTAGGAAGGACATCCTTCCAATGAAAGCTGTCCCAGACTTCAGTGAACTGCCTGGGAAGGAGTAGGTTTCCCCTTCCTTGGAGGTCTTCAAGCAAGGGCTGGATCATTTGCTGAGCATGTTACAGTGGCCTGGGTTGTGTTTTCTTATGCTAGATGGCCTCCAAGGACTCTTCCAACTATTACATTGTGTGCTTGTGTGATCTTGAATCCTGAAAACCTTGCATTATCACCTTCCTTGCATCACCAACACTATTTTCTTAAAAAAAGAACCTCAAGCAATTGCTTTTCCACTTTCTGACTTATTTAGTTGATTCACACTTAGTATTTTCTACATTGGCAATTGTCTTTTTGTGTCTTTTTAGTTGTGTTATCTTGATTCTCTTTTTTTGTCATAAACTAATTCTAGTTGATTGGCTCTTGTCCAAGGAGCATTGTAGATGCCTGGGTGTGGAAGAACCTATATTCCCCACCCCTGATTTCCAGCCCCCCAGACCATTTTAATCAAAGGAATAAACCACCAGCATATTGGTTCTATATTGAGACCCATGAGAATTTCTTGTCCTTAAAAAAATGCAACATATCTGGAGTTATAGCTGAATAAAGACGATTCAGTCTACTAAGGGGAATGATAGATTCATTATAGATAAATATATATCAACTCCTTTATCCTTCCCGTTCCCTAATTCAGATAATGGCCCCATTAGCTTTTTGTTGTTTTTAGACCACCATTTCCAGTTTGGTGTCTGTTTTTCTCGGCTTAGACAGAATGCAGTCTAATACACACATATTTCAACCATCAGTTGGGCAGTCCAATGTAGTAGGAAAAATCTTGTTAAAATCACAGATATGGAAAGGAAGTCAGAAATCATATATTTCCATCATCACAGACTTTGGGAGTTGGAAGGGATCTCAGAAGCAGCCTGATCCAAATCTTTTGTGCAAAGCTTTGCTCGAAGACCTCCAGGGAGGGGCAAACAAACTGACACCTTCCCAAACAGCTCATTTCTCCATTGGACAGCTCTGTGTCATGCGAGTCAGAAGACCTGTGTTTGAGCCTTAGCTCCTAAATGTGTGCTTGTGAGTAAGCAATCAAGTCATGCCCTTTTTCCGTCCCTTCCTCTATAAAATGGAATCAGTATTTGTCCTATTTACCTCACTGGGCTTTTGGGAGGAAGGCACTTTGTAAAACTTAAAGTACCACATAAATGCAAGCTACTTTCTGTTGGAGAGGAGGTTACTGATTTCTTCCTCACCTTAGCCCTAGTTTTGATGAGTGGGAATTGGCAGTTTACTGTGAAAGTTGCTGAGGGCAGACATTTGGGCAATGGCATTTTTCCATTTTTGTTGCACCTTCATTTGACAAACAATTTTTTTCTTTGAGGGTTCTGGAGCTGTGATTTCATCAGTGTAGGGAATTCCCAGGATGGAAACTCCTTCCATCAAGTCAGATCAATATCAGGCAGCTAGATGGAGTAATGGATAAAGCATTGGACCTGGAGTTTGCATTAAAATCTGAGCTCAGACACTTATTATCAGTATGAATCTGAGCAAGACTGTTAACTTCTGTCTGTCTCAGTTTCCTCATCTGTGCAAAGGGGATAATAATAGTACCTGCTTCCCAAATTTGTTATGAGAATCAAATGAAAGAATATTTATAAAATGTTTTGCTAACCTTAAAGTGCTGTGCAAATGCAATCATTATTATTGCAATTACTATCATCATCATCATCATCATATTATTATTATTATTATCATTTATAGTCTTAGAAAATCTCTGGGGGCACTGAGACATTGTCGCTGTCCATGGTTATACATCTAGAATGTGATAAAGGCAGGGCTTGAGCAAGTTTTTCTTGATTCCAGTGTTGGCTCTCTATCTATCAACATTTCATGACTTCTTTTAAAGGACAAATAGGAGGGAAGAATTTATTTGGCTTTTTTAAAAACAAGCCTAGAAATGGCTACTTGGACCGTGTTTAAATGAACTCAGTAATTAGAATTATGTTGCTATTTAGTAAGGTCAACTGACATGTGTTTGAGTGAGCATTATGCCACTAAAATTGTGCTAAATGCTGAGGAAGGTTAAGGCATGAAAAAAAAGTAAAAGCAGTTCTTTGCTTCCCTCTTTCCTTATTTCTACCCCCAAGAGCCACTGATTTTATATCCTGTGGATGATCTGGGCTGGAGAATTGACAGCTAGTTTGAATTGAAAGAAGTTTCTCATATTTATGAAAATTGCTGTTTGGAGAATAGGACAGTAATTTAGAGCCAGTAGTACCCTCAGAAATCATACAGTCCAATTCACATTTTTACAGATCAGCAAACTGAGTCCAGGAAGTAGAAATAACTTACTTCAAATTGCCTGATGGTCCCATAACTAATAAATGTTGTTGCTTGTATCTGAACCCAGGGTAGCCTGACTCCATATCCAACACTCTTCTCAATGTACCTGCCTCAAAATTCACCACGCAGTGGCCACAGACTGGTACAATTCAGGTTCTTTCAGATGACAATGCTTGCACTATTTGCCACTTAGGGTGTTGCATGGATTAAATGGCATAATGGATGTCAGGTGTTTGTGTGACTAAAAAGTACTCTATTAATACTTGTGAGAGTTAGGTGGTGCAGTGCACAGAGAACCTAGAGTCAGGAAGACTTGTTCCTTGTTCAAATCTGGCCTCAGCTACTTCCTAGCTATGTGATGTTGGTTAAGTCACTTAACCCTATTTACCTCAGTTTCCTCATCTGAAAATTATCTGGAGAAGGAAATGACAAACCACTACAGTATCTCTACCAAGAAAACTTCAAAGAGGGTCATGGAGAGTTGGACATGACTGAAAACCACTGAACAGCTGTTAGTAATACTCTTACTTGTACTCTGTTTCCACTTTCCCCTGAGCATAAGCATAGAATCTAAAGAAATAACTGAAAGGTAACATAGTGTCACAGATAGACAGACAGCCTGGGAGTCAGGAAGGGCCTGACTTTAAACTCTGCCTCTGACACTTACTGGCTGTGTGACCCTGGGGAAGTCATCTAACCCCTCAGTGCTCCTGGCAACTCTTCTAAGAGTTTAAGTTATTGAAAACTTGTTGGTCTGTTTTAATAGAGGAAATTTCCACACAAGGAGTTCCTTAAGCTGATAACAATGCCCATTTCATTCTCTCCTCAAATGATTCCCCACCTAAACAAAAGCATAGCACTTTGATAACAATGTTTAAGGAAAGTTAAATTGAACTCTAAGCTTCTTTATTAAGTGGAGTGATTGTCTTTCCCCTTGACCTCCTTTAGTGTTTTAGAAATTCCATGGTTTCTCCAGGATAAACACTTTCTCCTCCGATGTAAAGAAGTCCCTCCTGCCATGGTAAACACTTTCCTAAGCTGTTGTGATGATGATACATACTTCCTTTTATAAAATATACTAACATCTCTGAAGTCCCAGGAAGTAGACAGTATTAAGCCTCGTTTGTACAGATGAGGAAAATGAGGACCAAGTGGATTACCCAAGGGTCCCACAGCTAGTAAATCTTGTTGCTTGTTTGTATTTGAATCTAGCTTGGCCTGACTCCATATCCAACCCTTCTCACTGGACACTACATTGCCTCCAAGTTCATCATTTAGCGGCCATAGATTGCTGCAATTCATTTCTAGGTTTTGTTGAGATAGTAATATGTTAGTGGGGGCTTTTTCTACTTTTAAAAATTTGTTGTCCCTCCCCCACTTCCTAGCTTGTCCCCTTTCCTCACTTCTGTCTCTTAGAACCCCAAGTTTCCCCCAACATAAGACCTTTCCTGGTCCTTCTGGCCTCCCCCTTAAGTACCTTTTATCTATTTTGTAGATCCTCATGTGCATATATGTTGTTTCCCTCAATGGAACTGAAGCTTTTCAAGGACAGGAACTATTTATCTGCTTTTAAATTAAAATTTTAACTTTTATTTAATTTATGAACCCTGCCAATACCTACCCCAGTCACTGGAGCACAGAGAGTGCAGAATTCATATTTGTTCATCTGCTGAATTTGAAAAGCAGCCTTGGGCTGGTCATTACGATTGTTGGTAATGGATAAAGGATGTAGCAAACCCAGACAGTAATTGTTTTTTTCCATTGAGAACCCCTGGTGCCTTTCAGTCTCTGGCCCATTTTCCTTCAGCACACCTGATATCTTATTTATTTATTTATTCATTCATTTAACAAAGGTATTGGATACCTCAGGGCTCTGGCTAATCTATTGAAAACTTGGAGGGAAATTGCAGAATTATTGACACAAAGCACTTTTCCCCTTCAAAACCTTCCAGTTCCATGGTGTTAGCAGGTTTTATAAAAGCTTATGTATTTTGTAGCCTATCTAATTTCCCAATATTAAACTTTTTTCTTTAATTTTTTTTCCAGTTTTAAAAACATTTATTTTTATTTGAAGTTTTGAGTTCCAAATTCAATCCCTCCCTCTCCTCTCCCTCTCTGACATGGTAAGCAATTAGATATATTATACATGTACAATTATTTAAAGCATTTCCATATTAGTCATTTGGTACAAGAATCCCGAAGACATCCAAAAAAAGGGAAAAAGACCTATTCATACAAAAATATTTATGGCAGCTCTTTGTGTAGAGGCAAAGAATTGGAAATTGAGGGGATGCCCATGAGTTGGGGAATGACTGAACAAGTGGTGGTATATGATTGTTATGGAATACTATTGTGCTATAAGGAATGACAAACAGGATGACCAGAAAAACCTGGAAAGATTTGCATGAACTGATGCAAAGTGAAGTGAACAGAACCAGGAGAATGTTGTCTATCATAGCACCAATATTGTTTGATGAAGAACTGTGAATGACTTAACTATCCTCAGCAATACAGTGATCCAAGGCAACCCTAAAAGAGTAACTATGAGTCATACTATCCACCTCTAGAGAAAGAACTGATATTGTCTGAATAAAGGCTTAAGCATGCAAAGTTTTACTTTCATTTTTTCTTTTATTTGAGTTTTCTTGTGCAAAATGCCCAATATTAAACTTTTAAGACCACAACAACACACTTCAAAAGAAGACCTGCAACTTTTCCCCTTTAGAGAACCCCATTTATCTTTAGATACATGAAAGGAAGGATGCTTGACTTCCTTGGTGTCCTTACTCCCTTCACTGATGCAGATCATGGCCCCACTACACCTTAGTTGGTGATCTTCATGAATTGTGGTTGCCAAAAAACCAGAACCATTGTCTGATAGGGTGATGAGTACATGTGTACACATTCCTCCTCTTCCCCAACTTAGATTGGTTAGTCCTTGGTTGACAAATGTATAGTGCTCTATTGAATTTTTACTGAAATCCCTTTCAACTTAATTGGGCTGCAAGAACCTGCATTCTAGTAGCAGAATTTTTGGGAGTCCAGGGCCACTTCCATGACCAAAGTGGGGCATCAGAGGAAGGCTCTGATAGACTGCATTGATTTGGATTCCACTAATTCTGCATTTGTGACAATACAGCTGGATTTGTGACATATTTGCACAAAAGTTCTTTTCTAAGCAAGTCGATAGTATGGTAGTGAAGTGCTTCATTTCTTTAAGAGAATCAATTAACTTCAGTTACTTCCTGTGCTTCTAGGATAAAATATAAACCATTTTTCCTTAGGTTTTAAAAACCCATATCATCTGACCCTCTTTAAGAGAAGCATCTCTTTAGCATTTTACCAGAATGATGAAAAATGTTAGTGTGCCACTTATATCAATGAACAAGTATTTTAAAAATACATGTTATGTGACTAGCAGTATCCTAGGTACTGTAGATACAAGTATAAAGAATGAAATGATCTACACTTACATTCTAATAAGGGAGGCAAATACGTATAACACACACATATGTCTCTCTCTCTTCTCTCTCTTTGTCACTCTGTCTCTGTCTCTTGGTCTTGGAATTATATGTGTGTGTATATACACACATGTATATGTATACACACATGTATATTCACATATGTGCACACATATATACATATATACACACAGAATATCCATGTATGGATATTATATGTATGGATGCACATACATATGTGTGTATAATGCATACATATACACATATCTTGGTATATTTGAATCAAGAAAGGCTTCATCTCTGTGTAAAATAATGCTTTACTTGTGTTTTAAAGGAAGACATGCTCTCCAGTTATAGGTGAGTGTCAGTGCAAAGACACTGAGATGGGAGGTGAATGCATGAGCACAGATAAAACAAGATATAAATATATAAAGAGACAAAATGCAGAGAGTAATAGAGATAGGTTAAAGTCAGGTTATGAAGATTTTTGAAACCTAAGCAGAAAGGTTTATATTTTATCTTAGAGACAATCCAAAGGTACTAGAGTTGACTGAGTGGGGAATCACTTGGTCAGATCTGTTCTTAAGGAAAATTACTTTAGTAGCAGTATATAGGTACTGGAGTAGTGACAGACTGGAGCCAGGAAGAACAATTAGTAGGCTATTGTGACAATCTAGATGAGAGATGATCAGTACCTGAACTAAGGCGATGGTTATGGGAGTGGAGAGAAAAGTTTGGATGTAAGAAATGTTGTGAGGGTAAAAATGGCAAGTTTGGCAACTGATGAGACATGTGTGATGAAGAGAGTGAGGGGTAAGGGTAATGGAGAAGTTATGAGCCTGGGCGACTGGAAGGATTGTAATGTCTTTGACAGAAATAAAACTGTTCGGAAGAGGAGAGGGTTTTTTTGGGAAAGACAATGAGTTTGCTTAAGACTTGTCGAGTTTTAAATCTATTTTGAAAATCCAATAGTTAACTTCAGGATTGAAGCTGATGGGATATATTACACACACACACATATACACACATACTATATATATCTTACATATGCATATGCTTACTTATATATGAGTCATATACATGGAGATGATAGTTAAACCAATAGATACTGATGAGGTTTTGAAGAAACAATATTGAGGGAAAAGAGAAGAGGCTGAAGACAGAACCCTGGAGAAACACCACAACTGGGAGGTATGATATGGATGATGAGTCAAGAAAGGAGAATGAGATCCAGCAGTAGAACATGTAGCAGGAAAATAGGGAAGAGAAACATCATGAAAACCCAGAGAGGACAGGATAATATACTATGTCAAAAATAGCAGATATGTTAAGAAGGGTGAGGAATGTTAACAGATCACTATATTTCTCAATGAAGAAATCACTGGTGACTTTGGAAAGAGCATCTTCAGTTGAGTGATGAAATCAGAATCAAGATTATAGAAGGTTGAGGTGTGAAGAGAAGTAGAGGTAAGTGAGTGCTGACAGCTTTTTCAAGTGTTTGACTGCCAAAGAAAAGGAAAGATATAGGAAGATATCTTGAGGGGATGGTAGAGTCTAGTGAAGATTTGTTTGGAAAGAGTGAGACTTGGGCATGTTTGAAGATAGTAAGAAAGGAACTAGCAGACAAGAATTACTAAGAAAGCCAAAAGGTACTGAAAATAAAGTGTATTTTTTCTCCAGTCAAGTTCACAGACTATCTTGAAATCTATCTGCAGTCTACTTGGAGATCCTTGGACCCTAGGTTAAGGACATCAGTCCTGGAGAAACTCTGAGGCACCTTCTAATTCAAACTCTGGATCCTGAGATCAACCTTGTTGAAATGACCACACGTTAAAATTCACAATGAGAAATGAGTGATGTTTCCTGTATATGACATCTGTTGAAGGCTTAGTACTAATAATGAAAGGACATTTTGTTGCATGTGCTTATTCTAGGATCTTAGGGGTGTTTGCAAACTTTGTTTCTGAGATTTAAAGCATAAGCAACCACCTACATAGGTCTCAGTAAAAGGACACTTGCCTAGATATAACCCAACCTTTTGGGGTCCTTCAGGTCCACAGGACTGAGGAGAGTTTGGGGTAGGCCATGAGCTACCAAGATCACCATCAACTGTGCACTAGCATGATTAAGACCAGCTTCAGTCAAATAGCCAAATGATTTATATTCAAACGTTGCCAGTCAATGATTTGATAAAGTAACAATAACCATCCTTCATATAGTGCTTTTAAGTTGGTGAAATGCTTTCCTCGAAAACCAGTGAGGAAAGTGCTGCAGTTTTTATTATTCCCTTTTTATAAATAAGGAAACTGAGGGTATGGGAGGGAGATATGTGATTGTTAGTGTGAGAAATATAAATAGGCCAAGATGGCAGAGAAAAGGCAGGGACTCACCTGGGCTCTCCCCAATTCCCCCCCAAACAACTTTAAATAACTTCTTTAATCAAAGAACCCATAGAAGGAGGGGTGAAATAATTTTCTAGTCCAATA
Organism: Notamacropus eugenii; assembly: GCF_028372415.1. NCBI lineage: Eukaryota > Metazoa > Chordata > Mammalia > Diprotodontia > Macropodidae > Notamacropus > Notamacropus eugenii. Next base: position 59,798,440 of record NC_092877.1, read on the forward strand.
CAACTTATAATGGTAGCAGGAAAGGTCTTTCTCACTGCATGAAAGTGGAACACAGTATAGTGCATACTGTGCCCTTGCAGGCCAGGACCTAGCAAATTAGCAGCAGGCCTTGAGGGCTACTGAGTCTGCAGTGGTGGCACATCTTCCAGAACTCTCAGCCCACAGATGTTAAAGGGGTCAGATAACTTGTGAGAAGGAGATTATAGGGGTCCCTTTACTGGCATTGGGAGCAGGACTTTGTTGAATTGCCCATACATGGATCTGGGCTACAGGCCTTGGTCTCAGTCCCAGGGTGAGGAGGAGTACTAATACACCAGAGTTTGTTGCCCCAAGGGAGTGGGGACCCTGGTCACAGTTTCAGGGCAGAAAAGATGTTTGTACTTGCTCAAACACCAGAGCACAGGCCAGGTGAGTAGTAAATACATCTATACTTAGATCATACTACCTTAGAAGAAATGAAAACTTATAGACTGTTCCCGTACCCCCACCCAGAACTTGCTCTGAAAAGAGTTGCACAAAGATCTGAAGCTTGGAACAGTGCCTTTTCTACCCCAGAAACAGAGTTCAACTTCAGTATCAAGTCAAAAGTCAAGAAATAGGCTGGAAAAATGAGCAAAGAACAAAATAAGTAATCTGATCATAGAAAATTACAGTGGTGACAGGGAAGATCAAAACACAAACTCAGAAGAAGGCAACAAAATCAAAATTGTTGCATCCAAAGCCTCAAAGAAAATTAAGAATTGGTCTCAGGCCCAAAAATAATTCTTGGAAGAGTTCAAAAAGGATTTTAAAAATCAAATAAGGGAAAAGGAGAAAAATTTTGGAGACTAAATGAAGTGATGCAATAAAATAATGAAAAAAAAGTTGACGTCTTGGTAAAGGAGGCACAAAAAATGCTGAGGAAAATAACACTTTAAAAAATCAGAATAGGCCAAATGGTAAAAAGAGGCACAAAAATTCACTGAAGAGAAGAACTCCTTAAAAAGCAGAATGGGTCAAGTGGAGAAAGAAGTACAAAAGCTCACTGAAGAGCATTCATAACATGACTAATATGGAAATATGTTTTGCATGACTACACATGAATAACCTAAATCAAATTGTTTGCCTTCTCACTGAATGGGGAGGACTAGGAGGGAGGGAGAGAGTATAGAACTTAGAATTTTTTTTTTTTTTTATTAATTTTTTTATTTTTTTTAATGTTTAACAATCACTGCCATACAATTGCGATTTTATCCCTCCCCACCCACCCCCCACTACCTCCCTCCCTCCCCACGACTGCATACAATTCTGTATAGATTCTACATATACTTTCCTATTGAGTATATTTTCACTATCGTCATGCTATGTAGTCAGACTAAGATAAATGAAAGAATCCGTATAACAAATCAGAACATGATACACAAACAGATACACATACACAAACATGATCTGCTACATTATGTGAGTGACTTCCATATTTCTCTCTCTGAGTGTGGAAGGCTTTTTGCCTTGAGGTCCACCATTGGGATTTTTTTTTTTTTCAGAAGTTCTTGTGTTATTACAAAAATCTAAGTCTACCAGAAAAAACTCTCACACACTGTGGTTGTTGCTGTGCATAAAGTTCTCCTGGTTCTGCTCCTTTCACTCAGCATCAGGTCATATAAGTCCTTCCAGGCCTCTCTGAAGTCTTCTTGTTCATCATTTCTTATGGCACAATAGTACTCCATTACATTCATATACCATAATTTATTCAGCCATTCCCCAATTGATGGACATCCCCTTGACTTCCAGTTTTTGGCAACTACATAGAGTGCTGCTATAAATATTTTTGTACATGTGGGACCCTTTCCCATTTTTATGATCTCTTGGGGATATAGTCCTAGTAGCGATATTGCTGGGTCAAAGGGTATGCACATTTTTGTAGCCCTTTGGGCATAAGAACTTAGAATTTTTAAAAAATGAGTTATAAATTATTTTTACATGTATTGGAGGGAAAAAATATCAAACATATTATCAAATCTTTAAAAAATAGATATAAATAGGGTAGGGGCAACCAGAGGGTATGCAATTTTGAGGGCCATCATAGAATATACATGTAGTTCATTAGCAGTCTAGAAATAACAAACTTTGTCCCTACTTAGTGAGACTAGTTAGTTAAAAGAGGAAGCTAACTGAGATGGACTTGGTTGAACTTTTACCTTAGTCTAGAGATATCTAGGTGGCACAGTGGATAGAAAATCAGACCTAGAATCAGGAAGACCTGAGTTCAGATCTGGCCTCAGGCACTTACTGCTTGTGTGATCCTGGGCAAGTTGCTTAATCTCTGCCTTGGAGGCAGCTAGGTGGCTCAGTAGATAGAGCACTGAACCTGGAGTCAGGAAGAACTGACTCACATCTGACCTCAAACACTCACTAACTCTGACTCTGGGTAAGTCATTTAAGCTCCATTTGCCTTAATCCATTGGAGGAGGAAATGACAAACCACTCCAACATCTTTGCAAGAAAACCCTATATGGCGTCATGAAGAATCAGAAACAACTTGACACCAAAAACAACAAAAACAACAGTAACAGGAAACTTGTATGAACCTTGGAGAAGTCTGCTTTGCTTAATTTCAGTCTACCTTAATTTCCTCATATATGAAATAGCACCTATAGTCCAGGGTCATTGTGAAGGTCAAATGAGGTAATGTTTGCAAAGCTTTTTTTAAACTGAAGGGATATAAATGCTATTTATTATCTCCCCTTTTTTTTTCTTGTTTCTTCCTCCCATTTGGCAGTCTCTCAGCTGCACCCCTGTTGTCAGTATCTCTGTCTCCTTGTCAGGGTAATGATTTTCCCCTCCCCCGTGATTCATGATGCTTACTCTAGGCACGGCTCTGCCCAAGGGACAACTGTACTCTTGGTATCTTTTCAGTGAAAGGAAGATCTTATGAATCTCCTTCCACCCCCTAATATCTTTTCTACTACTTAAGAGTCCCTGGAAAGAAGGAATGGTGAAAAAGTGATATTACCTTAAGTCTCTGAACACTGGTACGTACTGGAAACCACTATGTGCCCCTCAGTCAGTTATGAAAAAAGGATGTGGTTGAGATGAAGAGGCAGTGTGATCGACTTGGCGGGGTTCTCATTTGTGTAGACTCCTCTGACTCAGTCTGCTGAAGGACTTGGAGACCTTTCCATGTGAACCTGGGGTTCCTATGCATATAGGGGAAGAAATGTGAAATGTATGGGTAAGAGAAAAATATATTTTATATACACACACATATATTCAGTTTGTTCAAATGGAAGTGAACTGTGTGCTACATCAGAATGCTGCCTATTTCAAGACAATGTAGTGTAGTGGAAAGAGAATTAGTTTCGGAGTTAAGACCAGGGTTCAAATCTCACTTTTTGTTGCTCCTTGTGTGATCTTGGGCAAATCACTTTCCCTCTCAGGGCCTCAGTTTCCTCAGCTGTAAGATGAGGGGATTGGACTAGTTTCTGAAGTCTCTTTGAGCTCTAAATCTCTAATCTAATGAAATTCCAGACGCTGGTGGCATAGTAGAACAATAGCTATGTTTCAGATAATTTTATCTGCTAGGTTTTCTTTCAGTCCTGGCTAAATTTTTATAATCAGGAGTAAAGAGTGAAAACTGCACAGACCAAAATGTTTACTAGAAAACTTCACAATGTTCCTTTTGGAAGTGATAAAATATGGGTGATATCACAAAAAGATTTTGGAAGAAATCCCGTGTGTTTTTTGAAGAATGAATTTTTATCAGGAATCTCGGTTTTTTGGGGGTGGTGGTGAAGTATTTGGTGTTTTTGTGGTTTTCTGTTTTTACCTTTTTCTGAAAGCTTTTTAAGAACTTTGAAATTGAGCATATTTGATGTCATGCTGAGGGGACAATGCATTCAGGCAAGAGAAATTTCTTTACTACCTTCTGAGCTTAAATAAGGCCATGCTAAGGCAACTCAGGGATAAAAGCTAGATCTGATACAGATTCTCAGAGAGCTGACAACCCAATTGGTTGTGGTGACAGGGACAGGATACAGAATCATGCATTCTCCTATTTATGTAAATAGTTCTAATACAAAGGAGAGTGAGAAGTATAAGAGGGAGATCCAGGCATGTATACTTAAGAAGAGAATGAGTAATTTTACATGAGTGGGAAGGTTAAGGGGTGGAAGTGGCAATGGATATATCAGGGAAGGCTTCATGGAGGAAATATCACCAAAATTGGGGTCTAGAGGAAAGGAGCTTCAAGTTTTAGATGGCAGGTAGTCCATTCCAAGCATGGGATGGGGTGGTGGTGGTAAGGGGTAAGACAGGATGAGCAAAGAGAGAGGTAGGAGAGGGCAGAGTGTGAATACGTGATAATGAATAATCCAATCTTTTTTGAGGTGAGGAGGAATATTAGGCTAGAATAATATATTTGTCATTCTTCAGTCATTTGTCAGTTGTGTCTGATTTTTTTGTGATCCCATTTGGAGTTTTCTTGACAAAGTTACTGGACTATTTTGCCATGTCCTTCTTCAGTTCATTTTACAGATGAGGAGACTGAGGCACACAGGGTTAAGTGACTTGTCCTGGGTCATGCAGATAATAAGTGTCTGAGGCCAGATTTGAACTCAGAAAGATAAGTCTTCTGATGCCAAGCCTGGCACACTATCCACTGCACCACCTAGCTGCCCACAGAGAATAAAATATTGCAGCCAGATTATAGAAGGCCTTGAATGCCAGATGAGGAACTGATGCTTTATTAAGTAGGTAGTAGGGGACCACAGAAGGTGTTTGAGTAGTAGAGGAATCTCATCAGAATGGTTGTTAAGAAGGTTCCTTGTGCAGCAGCACATGGAGGATGAATTGAGAACAGCAGAAACTGGAAGCATTTTACTGAGTTACTGGTTACATTTATTTGAGTTTTTCACCTAAATATGTATTAAACAAGGCTCCATAGTAAGAAAATTAGGTGAAAACCATGTTCTCTGTCCTTGAGGTACTTCTTGTATAGTAAAAAAAGGTCGTAATTGTGTACAAAATAATTATAAAAATAAAGTAAAATGGCAAATGAGACATTCACATCAGGTTAAGTCAAGATTTGAAGAAAAAAACAAAACAAAACACTGGAAACTAGCTGGATGGATGAGGGCTTCAGGGAAGAGGCATCACCTACACTGGACACTGCAGGAAGAGAAAGAACCTCAAAGAAGCACTGATATTTCTGGGAGGTTAGAAGGAATCAAGGCCCTTTATTGCCATAAAATGAGTGTTTGAGCAGACGTTACTGCATTCTGAATCGGCCCAGAGCCGATACGGATAAACAGACATATGGGCCTGTCAGTTGTTTCTGACAGTGCAGCAAGCTGCTGGCCAGGGATGAATAGTAATGCTTCAGAGGCCTGGAATGTTGCAACCAATGTGTGTTAGCCTCCCTTCTAGTTCTGACACTGGGTAATAGACTCAGGAAGTATGCTTTCTGTGACACTCCATTTGCATAACTCTGATAAGCAAGGTCCAGGAAGTAGAATACAAGATGTTGCTTCTGAGGGAGGGAAGCTTGCCAGGTAAGCTGTTTAAAGACTGTTCTTCTGAAGGAATGAATGAAAAAGCATTATGAAATGCTTACTATGTGCCAAACATTGTGCTAAGTGCAAGGGGTACAAATTGGAAAAAGCAAGACATTCCCTGTTCTCAAGGAGCTAACATTCTCTTAATTTGGAGAGAAAACACCTAAAAGAAAGTAGCTGTAGGATGGGTGAAAAGACTGGATTTTAAAGGGTTTAGCTACTGGCCTTATGACAAAGCCCAGAGGCTTTTTTGTACCATTAACTCAGAGGACAGTACTAAGGGGAGGGAGGGCATGGAGGCAGGGTAAATGGGAAGACCTGGAGGAGGGGGAACTAGGCTGGATGTGCCTTTTACAAAAGTGAGGAAGGAAGAAAGAAGGAAAGGAAGGAAAGAAGGAGGGAAGAAAGGTAGAAATACTGGAAGAAAGTTAAGCTCTAGCTCATCTTGTATAATGGGGAATTGGTCATATTGCTAGAAGAGATGAGAGTCATTGCCTGCCATAGAGAGGAAGACAGTAAGACCTGGTAGTACCTCATCTCCCAGGAAGTACTAGAGTGGGTGACTGACATCTCACAGAAACAATGTGATCCTTCTCATTATACGGCCAGAGCTAGTGCTTAACTTTCTTCTAGTATCCATTCATACCTTTGTTATTTTCAAGTCCCAGCCAGTCTATCTTTCCAGACTGACTTCGGATTACTGCCCTTTGCTCCCTTGGCCTTCCTGCCAAACCCTCCTGCTTGCTTTGGTACAGACTTTTTCATCTTTGCCTTTGCACAGACTGTCTCCCATACCTGGAACACTCTCCTTCCTCACTTCTGTCTCTTGGCATCCCTCTGTCCCTTCAGGCTATAACTTGAGTGTCACCCCCAAATGGCCTTTCCTGATCCTTTCTAGCTGGTAGCTCTCTCTTCCCTCCCACCCAGAGTACTTTGTATATATTTCATATTTACTCATCTGAAACCAAGTTTCCTTCCTCCCCTCCAATGGATTGTAAACTCTTTTACGAGGGAGAGACTGTCTTATATGTGTTTTTGTATTCCTGGTGCATGGAACAGTACCTTGTACAATGTAGGTGCTTAATTCATGCTTATTCAATAAAAGTAAACCTCATTTTATCCTGGTATTCATTGTCTTCATCACATCACTCTCTGGCTCCTAAAATGTCAATGGCTACTCATTGCTTTTCCCATACTTTCATGTACATCTTTTTCCATTGATAAATGTTAAAATTCTGTCTTCTCTTCTTTAATTCAATTTAAACAGACTCTTTCCACTCCTTTCACTATGACTGCTGGAATCACAGATTTATACAGTTTTAGAGTTAGAAGGATCCTTAGTCAATCATCTAATCTAGGGGTGGGGAACCTGTGGCCTAGAGGCCACATGTGGTTCTCTGGGTCCTCAAGTGAAGTCCTTTGATTGAGTCCAAACTTCACAGAACAAACCCATTAAATGATTTGTTCTGTGAAGTTTGGGTTCAGTCAAAGGGCCAAACTTGAGGACTTAGAGTGCTGCATGCCTCAAAGCCATAGGTACCCCACCCCTGAATCCAATCCTCTCCCCTATTCTGTTGTTGTTCAATTGTTTTTTTTAGCTGTGTCCAACTGTTCATGACCCCATTGAGGGTTTTCTTGGCAAAGATACTAGAGTGGTTTGCTATTTCTCCCTCCAACTCATTTTACAGATAAGGAAACTGAGGCGAACAGGGTTAAGTGACTTGGACAGGGTTGCACAGCTATTATGTGTCTGAAGCTGGATTTGAACTCAGGAAGATTAGTCTGACTCCAGATCCAGACTTAATCTGCTGCATCTCCTAGCTACCCTCTCTCCTCCATTTTACAGATGAGGAGACTAAAGACCAGACTAATAAAATGATTTGCCCAACCAAGAACACACACTTGGCTAGCATAGTGCCTTGCCTAGTGGGAAACTAACTTTTTAAAAAATTGAACTGAATTATGGACATATCCAGGACTAGAAGCTAGGATTTCACATTCCCAGTTCAGTGTTCTTTCCTCACCCTGGCTCCCTAGTTTTAGCTACATTTGTGCGTGGGTTTTAAAGCATGACCTTGATTTGAATGAAATATATTGTATCTAGAGTTTGCTACAGTTTTGTTGGAAGAGAGCACGTCTTTTTCCTGAGATCAAGCAAAATGAATGATTCAGCATTAGTATAGTCTCTCATAAGTAAGAGGAGCATGCTATACGCTCGATGCCTTTCCAAGTTACCCAGACTTAAAACTTTGGAACCACTTGTGACTCTATTTCCATGACTGCTGCTACCCTTTACCTCTCTCTGTCTCTGTCTCTCTCTCTCTTTCTCTCTCTCCCTCCCTCTCTTCCTCCCCCCCCTCATTTTGCTAAATCCCATTTATGAGTACAAAGTAACAGCAATATTGTAGGATGATTAGCTGTGAATGATTTAGTTATTCTCAGCAATAGAACGATCATGTTGTATTATCAACGATCGTAAGGGAATGACTTAGGATGAAACATGCTATCCAGCCCCAGAGAAAGAACTGATGGTATCTAAATACATATTGGTTTTATTTTGATTTTTTCACTTTATTTTTCTTGAGGTTTTTTCGTCTGTGTTTTCTTCCACAACATGACTATTATGGATTTGTTTTGCATGACAACACACACACACACACACACACACACACAGCCTATATGGAATTGTTTGCCATCTTAATGAGGGAGGGTGGGGAGGGAGGAAGGGAGAAAATGTGGAACTCAAAAGTTTTAAAATCAAAGGTTACAATTGTTGTTTACATGTAACTGGGGAAAATTGAACACTAAATAAATAAAAACTAAACTAAAATGAAAACTAAATAAATACAAAAATAATCCCCAATTACATGTAAAAAGTTTAACAATCACTTTTTCAACTCTTGAGTTCCCAATTCTCTTCCTCTCTCTCCCCTCCTCATCCTCCTTGAGAAGGTAAGCCCTTTGATTCTGATCACACATATGAGATCAGGCAAAACATACTTCCATATTAGTCATGTGTAAAATAAAACATCCCACAAACCAAATAAAATGATAAAAATAAAGAAAGCACGCGTTATTCTTCATTTAGAGTTCATCAGTTCTCTCCCTGGAGGCATTTTTCATCCTGGGTCTTTTGGAATTGTCTTGAATTATTGTCTTGATCAGATTAGCTAAGTCTTCACCATTGGTCATCCTTAAAATATTGTTGTTACTACGTACAATGTTCTTGTGGCCCTCCTCACTTCACTTTGTGTCAATTCGTATAAGACTTCTCAGTGTTTTTTTGAAAGCATTCTGCTCATCATTTCTTATAACACTGTACCATTCCTTCATATTTATGTACCACAGCTTGTTCAGCCCTTCCCCAATTGATGGGAATCCCCTCAATTACCAATTATTTACCATCACAAAAAGAGCTGCTATTATTATTTTTGTTGTAATAGGTTCTTTTCTCTTTATTTTGATCTCTTTGGGATTCAGACTTACTAGTGGTACTCCTAGGTCAAAGGATATATTATACAATTTAAGTGGATGTTCCAATTGTTCTACAGAAAGTTTGGCCTAGTTCACAACTCCACCAACAATGCATTAGTGTCCCAATTTTTCTATTTCCCCTCTAGCATTTGTCATTTCTTTTTCAGAGTTGTTTTAATTTGCGTTTCTCTTGATTAGTGATTTAGTATACTTTTTAATGTGACTTGATTTTTTCTTATGAAAACTGCCTGTTCATATCCTTTGACCACTTACCAACTGAGGAATGGCTCTTATTTTTGAGAATTTGGCTCAGTTCCCTATATATTGAAGAAACAAGACCTTTATCAGAGAAACTTGTGACAAACATTTTTTGGCAGTTTTCTGTTTTCCTTCTAATTTTGGTTGCAAAGTTCTGTTTTTGCAAGAGCTTTATAATTTAATGTGATCAAAATTATCTATTTTATTTCCTCTAATCTCCTCTATCTCTTGTTTTGTCATAAACTTTTCCCTTATGCACAGATCTGATGAGTACTTTCCCCCCATGTACTTACTTTACCTTATTATTCATTATTTAGTACTTATTTAATGTATTTCTATTACCCTTTATGTCTCTAAATAGTTTATCCATTTTGACCTTATCTTGGTATATATCCAAAATGTTGGTCTATGCCTAATTTCTTCCAGACTGCTTTCCAGTTTTCTAGATTTTTTGGTCAAATGGCAAGTTCTTACCTTAAAAACTTGGATCTTTGGGTTTACTAAACACTAAATTATTATGGCCAATTACTTTTGTGTATTGTGGACTCAGTCTAGCTCATTGATCTACCATTTTATTTCTTAGCCAGTACCAGACTGTTTTGATGATTCTGTTTTATGATATAATTTGAGATCTGGGATGACTAGGCTGTCTTTCTTCACACCCTCCCCTCACCCCATTAATTCCCCTTACATTCATTATCTTTTGTTCTTCCAGATGAATTTTGTTACTATTTTTTTCTAGCTATGTAAAATAATTTTGTGGTAGCTTGATTGGTATGGCATCCAATAACTAAATTAGCTTAGGTTTTTATTACATCAGCTCAGCTTACTTGGTAGCAATTAATATTTCTTTAAGCGTTTAGATTTGTCTTTATTTGTGTGAAAAGTATCTTGTAATTGTGGTCATATAATCCCTGGGTTTGTCTTGGCGGGTAGACTCCCAAGTATTTTATGTTGTATGCAGTTATTCTAAATGGAATTTCTATATTTTCCTGTTGGGGTTTTGTTGGTAGTGTGCAGAAATGTTGATGATTTTCATGGATTTATTTAAATCTTGCAAGTTTGCTGAAATTGTTATTTGTTTGAGCTAGTTTTTTAGTTGATTCTCTAGGGTTCTCTAAGTATATTTTCATGTCATCCACCTGCAAAAAGTGATTGTTTGCCTTTTTCATTGCCTATTCTAATTTCTTCAGTTTCTTTTTTTTGTCTTATTGCTATAACTAGAATTTCTAGTACAATATTGAATAATAGCGGTGATTATTGACATCCTTGCTTGATGCCTGATCTAATCAAAAAGACTTCTAGCTTATCCTCGTTGCAAATAATGCTTGCTGATGGTTTTAGATAGATACAACTTATCATTTTAAGAGAGACTCCATTGATTCCTATTTTCTAGTGTTTTTTAATAGGAATGGGTGTTGTATTTTGTCAGAGGCTTTTTCTGCATCTATTGATATAATTATATGTTTTTATTGTTATCGTTATTGATTTGGCCAATTATGCTGATAGCTTTCCTAATATTGAACCAACCCTTTACTTCTGGTTTAAATCCCACCTGGTCATAGTATATGATATATGAGTTGTAATCTCCTTGCTAGTATTTTATTTAAAAACTTTTTTTTGCATTGAAAGCCATTAATGAAATTGGCCCATAGTTTTCTTTCTTTGTCTTTGTTCTTCCTGCTTTAGGTATGAAAACCATATTTGTGTCATGAAGGGAATTGGGTAGGACTCCTTTACCTATTTTTTCCAAATAGTTTACATATCATTGAGACTAATTGTTCTTAAGTGTTTGGTAGAATTTACTTGTGAATTCATCTGGTCCTGGGGATTTTTTCTTAGGGTACTCATTGATGGTTTGTTCAATTTATTTTTATAAGGGTTATTTAAGTATTCTATTTTCTTTTCTCTTAATCAAGACAGTTTATATTTTTATAAGTATTTATGCATTTCATTTGGTCAGTTAGATGGTATAGTGGATAGAGTGCCGGACCTGGAGTCAGGAAGACTCATCTTCTTGAGTTCAAATCTAGCCTCATACACTTACTAATTGTGTGACCCGTGACAAATCACTTCACCCTGTTTGCCTCAGTTTCTTCATCTACAAAATGAGATGGACAAGGAAATGGCAAGTGACTCTAGTGACTTTGCAAAGAAAACCCCAAATGGAGTCATGAAGAGTTAAACACGACTGAAAAATGCCTGAAACCCCCCCCCACTCCCATTTCACTTATATTGTCAGTTTTACTGGCATATAGTTGGACAAAATAACTCCTACTAATTTCTTTAATTTCATCTTCATTGGTGGTACATTCACCTGATTTATTTTTGATACTAGTAATTTGGCTTTCTTCTTTCTTTTATTAGCTCAACCAAACCAATGATTTATTTAATTGTTTTTTTCATAAATCCAGCTTCTTATTTACTACTTCAGGGTTTTTTTTTTAACTTTCAATTTTGTTAATCTCTCCTTTGATTTTCAGGATTTTCATTTTGGTGTTTAATTGGTGTTTAATTTAAGTGGTTTTAAATTCATTTATTTTTTAGTTGCACACCCAATTTATTGATTTGCTTTTTCTCCATTTTATTGATGTAAGCATTCAGAGATGTAAATTCCTCCCCCCAAGTACTACTTTGACTGTATCTCATAAATTGTGGTATGTTGTTTCATTGTTGTTATTCTCTTTAATGAAATTCTTTATTATTTCTATGATTTGTTCTTCAACTCACTCAACTTTTGGGATTAGATTATTTGGTTTCTAATTAGTTTTTAATCTATGTTTCTACTGTTTTTATTGAATGTAATTTTTATTGCATTATGGGGTAAAGAGGATGTATTTAATATTTCAATATAATACATGGTCAGTTTTTGTGAGGGTGCCATACACTGCTGAGAAAAAGGTCTAGTCCTTTCTATTCCCATTCAGTTTTCTCCAGAGGTCTATCATATCTAACTTTTCTAAGATTCTATTCATCTCCTTATCTTCTTTTTAAATTTATTATGGGTTTGATTTATCAAACTCTGAGAGGAGATAATTTTGCTATTTGTTTTGCTAGTATAATTTTGCTATTTTTCTCCTGTAATTAATTTAACTCTTTCTTTAGGAATTTGGGTGCTATGCCATTTGGTGCATATATGTTTAGTATTAATATTCATTGTCCGGGGTACATTTTAACAAAATGTAGTTTCCACACTTATCCCTTTTAATTAGGTTTATTTTTGCTTTTGCTTTGTGGGAGATCATGATTGTTATCCCTCCCTTTTTTACTTCAGCTGAAGGATAACAGATTCTTCTCCAGTCCCTTAGTTTTACTTTGTCTCTCTGTTTCAAGTGTGTTTCTTATAAACAACATATTCTTGGATTCTAGTTTCTAATCTATTCTGCTGTCTACTTCTGTCTTATGGAAGAGTTCACCCCATTCACATTCACAGTTACAATTACTAATTGTGTATCTCTTTTCATTCTATTCTGTTTATTCTTCTCTTTTTTCCTGTTCCTCTTCTAAAGTCTGTTTTGCTTCTGACCCTTTCTCTTATGCCCTTCACCTCCTACTTCCCTGTGGGATAAGATAGATTTATATTACTAATTGAGTACACACACACACACACACACACACACACACATACACACACACACACACACACAAACATTCCCTTTTGGAACCAATTTAAATGTGAGGGAGGTTCAAACATTTCCTACCCCCTTTCATTTTCCTCTCCACTAAAAAAGCCCTTCCTTTCATGCCTCTTTTATATGAGATAATTTTACCTATCTCTCCTCTTCCTCCTCCCCTCTCCCAGGGCATCTCTCTTTCTCACCTATCCGTTTTTTTATATCATCCCAACATAATCAACTCACTCCCTCATCCTCTTTCTATATAGAATTCTTCTAACTACCCTAATAATGATTAAGTTTTTAGAAGACGGGTGTATCATTTTCCAATATAGAAAGATATCCAGTTTAACTTCTCAAGTCCCTTGTGATTTCTCTTTCATGTTTTTTTTTTTTTTTATGCTTCTCTTGAGTCTTGTATTTGAAAGTCAAATTTTCTATCCAGCTTTGGTCTCTTCACCAGAAATGCTTGAAAGTCCTTTATTCATTAAATATTCATTTTTTCCTTGAAGAATTATGCTTGTTTTTTGCTGGGTAGATTGTTCTTAGTTGCACTCTCAACTTTTTTGCCTTCTGGAATATCATATTCCAAGCCCTCTTAAGTTCCTTTAATGTTATAGTTGTGGCTCCATGGTATTTGAATGGTTTCTTTCTTGCTTCTTGAAATATTTTCTCTTTGACTTTGGAGCTCTGGAATTTCACTATAAAGTTCCTAGGAGTACCCATTTTGAGATCTCTTTCAGGCGGTGATTGATGGATTCTTATAATTTCTCCTTTACCCTCTGGTTCTATAATTTCTGAGCAGCTTTCCTTTATAGTTTCTTGAAATTTGATATTTAGGTTCTTTTTTTGAATATGACTTTTAGGTAGTCCAGTTGCTCTCAGTTTATCTCTTCTCAATCTGTTTTCCAGATTTGTTTATTTTTCTGCTGAGATATTTCACATTTTCTTCAGTTTTTTCATTCTTTGACTTTACTGTTTCTTGATGTATCCTGGAGTCATTAGCTTCCACGCATTCAATTCTAATTTTTAAGGTATTGTTTTCTTCAGTGAACTTTTGTACCTCTTTTTCCATTTGACCAATTCTGATTTTTAAGGAGTCATTTTCATCAGTGAATTTTTGTACCTCTTTTTCCATTTGATCAATTCCATTCTGAAGGTGTCATTTTCTTCAGTATTTTTTAGTAACTCTTTTTACCAAACTGTTCATTGTCTTTTCATAATTTTCTTCCTTTGCTTTCATTTCTTTTTCTAATTTTTCCTTTATTTCTACTATTTGATTTTGAAAATAATTTTTAAGTTTTTCCAAGAATTCTTGTTGTGCTTATGCTCAATTTCCCTTTATTCTTTGAGGCTTTGTTTGAGCTATTTTGACTTCATTGTCTTGTTTGTGCCTTGATTTTTCTTGTTGTCATAGTAGCTTTTTACAGTCAGACTCTTTTTATGTTGTTTGCTTACTTTTCCACTTTATGTCTTCATTTGGAACTTTAAGTTAATGTTGGGTTCTGTCAGCTGTCAGATGAATCTAAGACATTCTAGGACACTCTTTTCACCCTGTTACCATCCCATTCATTAGCCCAGAGTACAAAGTCTAGATTCCTTCACCTAGTTCTCAGGCCCTGAAAAACGTAATTCACACCAAAATCTTTCTTCTTTTTTCCCCCGATAAATTTGTGTTGATGTCTTTTATTGTATTGCCTAAATTTTTTCTTGTATCCCTTCCTTCCTCCTCCCAGAATCATACCATAAAACAAATCTTTTTTGATTTGAAAATCAGCAAAGCCAATCAGTACACTGAAAAATACTTGGCAGTCTGTCTGTGGATTCACCCCTTTTCCAAAGGGTTAGGGGGAGAGTGAGACCCCTAGTTTCAATCTGAGCTCTCATTACTCTTATTATGAGCTTTTTACTGTGGTAAAGCATCGTATTATTTCTGCCCCAGAGAAATAATGTGACATTGTAGGGGGAGTTAGGAGAGATTTCAGTTCAAATCCTACCTCAACCACTTAGGATTCTAGAATTAGAACTGGAAAAGACTTGCAAGGTCACCTAGTCCAATCCTACCTCATCTTATACAGATAAAGAAATTGGATACAAAGAAGAAAAGGGCTTTGCCCAAGGTCACAAAGCTAATAAGTGATAGAGACAGGGAAGTTAGGTCCTCTGACTTCAAATCCACCCTACAACACTATTTCTCTTTTGTGTGATTATGGTCAAGTCACTTATCCTCCTTAAAGAAACAAATGAATGAATGAATCAATGCTGACCTCAATAGATCTTTTGGTTTTCTGTGTTTGAAGGAAGTCCATATGCTTTCTGATTATAGGATCATAGATTTAGAACTTAGTAACTTAGAGGCCTCATTTTTACAGATAAGGAAATTGAAACCCGTCAAGGTTAAATGATTCTGTCTGGTCATCCAGCTAGTAAGTGATATAACTGCGATTTGAACTCATATTTTCTGACTCCAAATTCAGCACATTCTTCACTGTATTTGGCAGTTAAGAGTCACCCATGGTTTTGTGGAAGGAGAGGCAGAAGTGACAAAAAGCAAGGTATCAGGGTGATCAGCTCAAAGACCCTCTGCACCTCCATAATGTAAACTGGGGCAGATGTTGACATTTCTAAATTAGAAGACTCTTAGGTTGCCAAGGCCTGTCCATTCCTTGGAAAGGTTAAAGGTTCACTGGGAAAAGAAACAAAACACAGCTCCAGAGCAGGACAGGGAAGGGCAGGTAAGGAATAAGTTTCCATGGAGCCTCAGACTTTATGGTCTTCAAGGTAGGGCAGAAGGGAGATAACCTTTGTCCTATGGGGTACTCCTCCCAGGACTAAGCCACGGATTGTACTATGTTTTTCCTGAGAGTCCTAGGTCCATCTTTATTTCATACATAATGACACGTCTCAGATGAAAACAAACTCAGGGGATTTATAGGTTAGGGTGGCACCTCATTTTTATATATTTGACTTATTTCCCGACTCTCATTTTATAGGCAAGGAAATTCCATTCATGCAGGACACAGGAAATTTCTAGCCTGGAAGCTTTGGGGCATAGAATATCCAAATGGGGGGACAGGTTTCAGAAGAGGCTCAGGGAGGAAAGAAGAGGTACTCTGCAGAAGGAGAGGGTGTGGCTAAGGCACAGACAGTGAGACAGATATAGGAAGACTAGACCCATTTTTCTCCCAGATACCCCGCGGACTGAGTAATCAGGGTTACACACCCGTGATTCATATTGGTTTGCTTATTTGCTGGAATTTCTCCCATCTCCCCCTTGCTTTAGTTAAAGGAAGATTAAACAGAGCCCAGCTGGGTCCCCTTGGTCAAGTAAGTGACTTTTCCTTTAGGGGCCTCAGTTTCTCCATCTATAAAATAAAGGGGTTGAACTAGTTGATATTTAAGGTTTATCCTGGCTCCAAAATCATGATCTTATGATTTCCTGGTTGTTCCCTCGTCCTTGTTTACTTTGTGAAACAATAAGTTTCCTTATATGCCTTTCATTGCCAAGAATAAGGGTACTGTGGGTGAGTGACTTGCTTTGTTTTTTAGGGTTTTTGACACAAGCTTTGTAGGCATATCCTGTGAGTTTTTCAGGTTCTGGTGATAACTTAGGGGAAGAATAAAGAAAGAATGAGAGTCCCAAGGTGGTGGCATGGGGTGGGACCTCACTGGAGCAGAGGCTTCCTTCAGCAGTAATTTACGGTGATGCTCCCACATCCATCGCTGCAAAAAGCTATTACCTTAATTGAAAAACAGACCAGAGGGGAGAATAGATGGGGAGAGTCCTCTTTGTACTGATTTTTGTTCCATGCACATCAGCAGGGCTGTATATTCCAATTTAACAAGGTGCAGAAAGTCACTGATAGAGCGAAGAGAACCAGAAAACCTGGGTTTGTGTCCCCGCTTTGCACCTTACTGACTGTGTGATCCTGGGCAAATCACTCCATGAGTCCTGGTTTCATCAAATATAAAATGGGGCAATAATAAATATCTTACTTAGTAATAATAATAAATAGATGACATCTTATCATCTCATTTGAGCCTTTCCGCTGTCTACAGTGGATATTCCAGGTATTGTTACCATCATCTTGGAGATGAAGAAGTTGAAGTTCATGGGTGAAGCCACTTGCCCATGGTCAGATACACACCAAAGTGGAATTTGAACCCAGGACTGGTACTGTATATCACAAAACTTTTGTGAGGCTCAATGAGCTAATGTATAATGATTTTGCAAACTCTGCCACTTGTTAGTCATGTTGGACATGTAATATTACATTGTGATGTGGAATCTTTTTGAGGAGCTATATTCTGTTATTGATTTCAAAAAATGTTTGTTAAATATTATGTACAAGTCACTCAGTTAGGGGGCTGGCTATACAAAGACCATATAGTCTCTGTTTTGAGAATGAGAGAGAAACAGAGAGACAGAGACAGAGACAGAGAACATATTAGGAGATCTGGCCCATTAAAGTAGAACCCCTTCCAACTAGACTGTAAATTTGGGGAACATGAAGATCATATGTGTGTATACAGGTATATATAAATGTGTGATATACATATCTATCTATCTATCTATCCATCCACACTTATTTATGTATATATGTGTATATACCTGTGTGTATGTATATGTATTTTATATAGGTATATGTGTATATGTATGTATGTATGTGTGTGTGTGTTTATCTCCACACTGGGCTTTGTATATGGTAGGTGTTTAATAAGTTATGGATTATTAAATTTAGCTACACCCCTTTCCTCCCTTTTATTGATATGTCAGATTGAGTCTTCTATGGAATATGTATTGAATAACCTCATCGAAGGGAGATCATAGGATCTTTTCAGACTGGAAGGAAATGCTACATATTCTCTTTTCAAAAGTGTAGCCTCAGCTTGGCTCAACAGGAATGGGTGTAGGACCCCAAGACTCTGGAATTTAGAATTCTGAGTCTCTGTTTCTTCATATCTGCCCCCTATCTGAACCAAAGTAAGGTTTACCAGACAGAGGTGGCCTCCAGACAGATATATCAGTTTCTGATACGATTGAGAATCTCTGCTTGGTTTGAATGAACTCCTTGAGTATTTTACTTGCAAAATCTTGTGTCTATTATGTAACACAGTGCCTGGCACATAGTAGGTACTTAAAAAATGTTTACTGATGGAATAGTTGGTTACTTTCATTCTTCAGAATCAATCAATTCATCAACAAGAATTTATTAAGGGATGATTTTGTGCTAGGTACTATGGTATGTACTAGGTAAATAAAGACCAAAATAGAATCATTCCTGACCTTAAGAAGCTTACCTTGTATCTGGAGAATCAACATAGAAACATCTAAGTAAATCAGAAGATCTCTAATTCTGCCAGTGTGAGAGCTCCGTCACCTAATATAGATTGTGGTCTCTCTATTCTTTAGTAAATGATTTCATGAGTTACTGTGGTCAAAATAGTTCTTTCTTTTATGGCCTACTCTATAGATGGAGTGAACCTTTCTGTACTTAGCCAGGTTGGTGTTCAATACACAATCCATCATGGAAACCATATTCAAAGCCCTTCTGGGTCCACAGGACCTGCTAAAACATGTATTCTGCTACCTCAGTTTTTGAAAGCCCAGATGACCACACAACTAGGATGGGGTATTGAGGAGATCTTTGTGGAGGGTTCAAAATCTTATTTTTCTAACTGGAAATCATGGTGGCTTACTTCAGTTTGCTAACTCTAAGAACTATGATTATTGTCTTCAAAGCATTTGCTTCCTATTGAGTGAGTTAGTTGTGGTTTTAAGAACAGCTTTTTCTTTTTAAATAAATGCATCAACAGTTCCTCAGTGAGACTCCCCCTAGTGGTATGGAGGTGATACTGCTTTCTTAAAGGACTTGTTAGAGCTTGGTGCCTTCCACGGCATACTCCATCTATATTAGGAGAGTCTAGTCTCGCTATCTAAGCAATCACCCTGACCAGCAGTGTTGTGCACCTTACTTTGCTGGTTCCACATAGAAGTCTTCCAACTCTCAACCCTCCACAACTAGTAAGTCAGTTGCATAGAGCCAGGGCAGAGGTTGGATGACCTTGGGGCGCAAATCAGTATTCATGCCTCTATGTTGATATCTCCCAACTAGAATATAAGAATCTTACATCTCTCCTAGTACCAGTGCCCTGCACCTAATAGGCACTCATCATGTATTTGCTGAATGAATAAACAAATAATAATCGTTGTCATTAACAAGTATTTATTGAATGCCTACTGTGTGTATGTAGCTGAGTGGCACAGTGTATAGCACTGGTCTTTGAGTCAAAAAAATCTGGATTCAAATATGGCCTCAGATTTTTCTAGGTGTGTGACCCTGGACAAATCACTTAACCTCTGTTCACCTCAGTTTCCTCATCCATAAAATGGGCATACTAATAATACCTACCTCTGAGGAATGTTGTGAGGATCAAATGATATAATATTTGTAAAATGCTTTGCAAACTTTAAAAATAATTTAAAAGCCATAGGGAACTAAAGATTTATAACACACAATTCCTCTTCAGAAGTGGTTGTAGGTAAGGTGTTGAATAGGCAGGGCTTTTAAACTTTTCCCATTTGCAACCCTTTTCCTGTTTTGGCAGTTAGTTGGTGTTGTGTGGCTTTGAGGGCATGCACAGTGCAAAGTGTGCATACTTTATGTTCAGAACCAAGACTACAGTGAAGTTGTACCATACAACACAGGTAAGCACTGCCAGAAACATCTCAGATCCATTACATTTGATTTTTAACTAATTTTCGTTGTGCTTCAGAAACCTTTTACTTTTGTCAAATTTTTGGTGACCCCATAATGGGGTCATGATCCACAGTTTAAGAAGCGCTGGATAGAAAGTATATGTTCAATGGAGCAAAAGATAAGTACTTCAGGAACTGAGGGAGGTAAAAGGGTCCCTCAGGTTTGGATCAGTCCACAAAGATTTCATGAAGGAAATGGGACTGTATCTGGTTGATGCAGTCTGTTTTATAAAAAAAATTGGACTTAGTACCAAGGAAATACTACTTGTAAGTCCCAAGCCAACTGACACAGTGCTCAATGATAATCAATATCACCTTGGATCAGACTTCTTTCTATTTTTTAATTTAAAGAGATTTCACCCTCTCTGATGTTATATTACCTTTCTCTTTGACTCATTTTTCATTACTCCTGTCTGCATACCAGCTGAGAGGAAGGAATTAAAATCCCCTTAGGGTTTCCTTATTATGGCTGATCACCTGGCAGGTGTTAGCAATGAGTGATAACAAGGTTTGCATTTTCCTCCTAACCCCACTCCCCATGTGGGGGAGCCCTCCATTGTTCTTAGTGCACCTGTCATATTAAGGGAGTGGCACTCTTTGAAATATACAGAAGCAAGTTTTTAGTGGGCCAGTGCCTGGCACTTCATGGAAGAGAATGGCTAAAATCCATTCACATAGAAGATGGAAAATTTTCACGTGCAATGAATGTAAATATAATATATTGACATATAATACGTTGTATTTTAGCCCTTGTAAATAGGCCTAAAATTCATTCAGATAGAAGACATAATAGATAAAATAGTAATCATAGTATTCAGTAGATAATATAGTAATCAAATTTACAAACAGTCTATTTTACATGTACTTTGTAATTTGCTTGCCATATTCTCTGTGCTAATGAACACCTTTTATATTTTCCTCTCTTCTATTCTCCATAAGTCCTTACACTGGTCTGCTTACTATCCTCTAAAGTTGGCATTCTGTCTCCAGACTTTTTCTTTCCATTGGCTGTGCCATAGAACTAGAATCGATTTCCTCTTCAGTTCTACTGCATAGAAAACTTTACCTTCAAAGCTCAGTTTGGTTGTCATCTCCTTTAGGAAATCCTGCCAGATTCCTCTAATTGAGCTCTCTCTCTAATGATCCCTCCTTACTGTGTTCATATTGCATCCTTAAAGTAGGATGTAGACTCTTGAAGGCTTGGACCAGTTTCAGTTTTGCTTTTGTATTCTCTGGTGCTGAATATTTGTTAAATTGAATTGAGCTGGCTACTTCCCCTCATATGTCTCAATGTGGAAATGGAAACTCTGTATGTACTTTCTCTTATTCCAGTCCCAATTATGGATTTATTCTTGTCTCTGACTTCATAATACACATTTACTTATTTTAATGAAATTTCCCTTCCAGCTCTAGACCCTGCCTAGTTTTAACATTCAATGTTCTAAAGCTCAGTTCACCTCTAACATTTTACTTAGCTTTTTTTTCCCCAAACACTCTGAGAAAGAGAGCAAGTTGTTTTAATTACTATCATGAAAGAAAGCCAACTGAATGGTCCATTTACTCATATGTTTGGTTGGTCCCTAAGCTGTTAATAACTTGTGGCCAAAATGGGGTCTGGGCAGGAATTGTAGTTGTGTTATAGGGCAGAATTTATTTGCATGCAGAAACAGTGTGGGAAAACTTGCTGAATTCCTTAGTGGGATCCTTGGCTGAAATCAGGCTGTCATTTATAAACACAGCACACTCTGTCCTTTTTTCATTTCAAGAACTTCTTAATAGCCAAAATGTTACTAAATGAGCCGCTTTTGGAATGCTTACAAGTAGCTTAATGAATAGAAATAAAAGGATAAATTAAAATATTGATTTAAAATATTAATTTGATAAGTAATATTTTAATAAGAGCTCTTCAAGAAACCT
Source organism: Notamacropus eugenii (assembly GCF_028372415.1). Lineage (NCBI taxonomy): Eukaryota > Metazoa > Chordata > Mammalia > Diprotodontia > Macropodidae > Notamacropus > Notamacropus eugenii. The sequence continues at coordinate 59,819,994 of NC_092877.1, forward strand.
GAGTAATAACCAGAAGCTAAATTACAAAGTGAAACCAAAGCTAATAATGTTTAGACATATTAAACTGCACACAAAAAAGCAAGTGACTATTTTTTCCATGGTGTGCCTTCAATTTTTATGAGGCAAAATGACAAAAGGATAAGTAGCTACCAGAAATTTGTTATAAAAAATAACTTCTTGTGACCATTTCTGTCCTGACCATATATTGACCCAGTGTCCTAAACTTTTCATAGAGTCAGAGAATTTTTAAAGTTGGAAGGAAGCTCCATCAATAGCTAGTCTACTCACAATCAAATGAATGGCCATTTGAATATACTCAACCTATGTTCACCGAGCATCTTCCAAGGACAGGAGACCCCACCACTTCTTGAGGCAGCCCATTCCACTTTTAGATAATTGTAATTGTTAGGAAATTTACCCAGATGCCAAGCAGAAATTGATCTCTTTGCAACTTCCACCAATGCTCCTGGTTCTTTGGTACAAATAAGTGTAATTCTACTTGACATGGTAGCCCTTTACATAGTTGGAGACAGCTGCCATATCTAACTTTGTTTTCTCCAGGCTAAACATCCCTACTTCAATAAATCCTCACATGGTATGGACTTAAGGCCCTTCACTATCCTGGCTGCTTTCCTCAGGACATTTAACAGTTTATCTACTTTCTTCCTAAACTTTGGCTCTTAGAATTAAACAAAATTCCAGGTACTTTCTGACAGATAATCACCTCCTGATTCCAGAATGATTTTCTTAGTGAATACCAAGAAGATATTAGAGGCAAATGGATAACTCAGTGGATAGAACTCTAGTATTGAAGTCAGGAAAACCTGAGTTCAAGTCCAGCCTCAGACACTTACTGCCTGTATGACCCTGCAAGCCACATAACCTCTGTCTGCTTTAGTTTTCTCATCTATAAAATGGGTTTAATAGTAGCACTTACCTTCAAGGGTAATTGTGAGAATCAGATGAGATAATACTTTTAAAGAGCTTTGCAAGCCTTAAAATACTATATGAGCTATATTGGTCTTTTTTGGAGAATGGGGGGGAGGAAATCGCCACATCATACACTGAGTTTTCAAGTAAACAAAACTCCAAGATCTTTTTATTCAAATCAATTGCAGTTTAGCCATTTTCCCTCTATTTTGTACTTCTGAAGCTAATGCTTTGTAAGATTTTCTATCTGTTAGACTTCTTATTATTAGATTTTTACCCAATGCTCTAGAATCCAGGGCTCAGCAAACTATCACCTGTGGTCTAAATATGGACTGCTGACTGTTTTTGGACTGCGGTCTGGTTTTGTACAGATGTGATTTAAGAATGATTCAAAAAATTTTACTGGGCCAGAATGTGCCCTTGGACTGTGGTCTTCCAGTACTTGGTGGGCGGTCAAGTACTGTGATGGAGGACATTGGTGGTGGTATCTAGATTGAGGCAAATCACAGATTTGATAAATATTCCATCAATAACTGCAACTTCAGTAATGACTGCGATGACAATGATAATGAATTTGATGGCCCTTTAAAGTTTGCAAAATGCCTTATGCTTGTTGTATTTGATTTTCATTTGATAAGTTTTTGCTTCCCCAGGATCAAGTAAATGATGATGATGATGATGGTAGCAACAACAGCTAGGGTTTTAGAGTTTGTGAAGCACTACAAATATTATATCATTTGATCCTTGCAACATCCCTGGGAGATGAATGCTATTATCACTTCTGATTTTCAGATGAAGAAATTCAGGCAGATAGAGGTTAAATGACTTGCTCAAGGTCACACAGCTAGTTAAGTATCTGAAGCCTGAGGTGAACCTATGCTTTCTTGAATTTAAGTTCATTCCACCATTCACTATACCACCAAGCTGCCTTTTCTAGTTCTCATCATCTATGTGATTAGGTCTCCTGTAGCCCAAACATTTTGTTTCACATTCTCAGGTCCCTTCTGGCTCTAATATATTATGGCTTATAACCTCAGGTCCCTTCCACATCTAGTTACCTTGTAATGCCAGGCTCTGACCTTCATGGAGTTTGCTCACCATTCTGTCCCAGCCTAGCATTTTGGTTTCCTTCCTTTCTAGAGGCCATGTAGGAAGGGTCTTCATGATCCTCCTCCTGCCCTCCTCCCAACTTGCTGCCAGTTCAGGGGTCCTGTATAACTATAGCCTCTGGCTCTCCCTCCTCCCTGATGCCCCCTGGCTGATTTCTATCTGAGATCTCTACTCATTGGAAGAACCCAAGTGACAGACACACTCATCTACCATTGGGCAGGTAAGTCTATTCCTGACCCAGCTGTGGGCTCCAACCACTGCCCAGCCCTCAGACTACAAAAGTCCTGGCTCTTGTCCCCTTCTATGAGGAAATGAATGGTTTATTCAAATTTGGGTACACTAGAAGAAAAATACCATAGCATGAAATCCTTGAACTTTCCCTTTACCAATCAGGGAAGGCACTTGATGGCATCTCTATGACTTTATATTCTCAGACCTGTGACAGGAAGTAGCCCATCCAAGGCTTAAGGTCACTATTCTGACTTGAGTTATCTGACCTCTGCTCCTCTTGGCAATTCATGGGTTAGAACGGATCTTCAGAGTTAGTGATACTATGCTAGAAAGCTGATGCTTGGCATCAACAAGACATCTATCTTTATCTCTAAATATTTGTGTGATTATATGTATATATGTGTTTGTGTGCATATGTGTATATGTGTGCATACACACATGCATATATGTACATATATAAATATACATACATATAGGCATATACATACATACACACACATGTATACACATACACATGAAAATATATACACATACACATACAAATAATCTTTCTTTTTGAAGGCTTTTATTTGAATCATAGATTCATAGAACCCCCGAAGAAGCATTGTAGTGTGATTTGTCTTCCCTCACCTTTCCTCAGATTCTGTGTTCCTTCTTAAATGAAGCCATTTTTGACTCCTTGTAGCTTATGTGCCCTGGCCCACTTTCCTAGAGCCAGGCTGCTACATGTCTCCCTTTGGTGTTCTAGACTGAGGATTTGGGGTGTGTCTTTTCTCTACTGATACTGACTTGAGTCCCCACCAGCTGTGTCCCCTACCCCCAACATTCGGGACTAGTGACTAGTGCCCCAGTTCTTTTTAAACTCAACACTAGGTAGCTTTTACAAAGAGGAATTTGCTTCAAAGGTATAGCAAAACAAAACAGAAATATGTGGGAAATGGGGAGAATACTTTCCCTACACCATCTTAATCTCTGAGAAAAGTAGGCACAGCTTTACTAAGTTTGTACATAAAATCAGTCCCATCAAATTTGTGTCCAAAGGTAGCATTGCTTTAAGCTGAATCTTTGTCTCTGGGTTGGAGTAGTGAAGGTCACTTTATGTTTCCTGGGGCATCAGTGCTGCATTGGCTTCAAACCTGAATTCTGGAACACCAGGATTCCTAACTTTTTAAACTCACTGCCTTCACTAAGGGCACCTAGGTAGCACAATGGATAGAGCATTGGACTTGAAATCAGGAGCACTCATCTTTCTGAGTTCAAATCTGGTCTCAGACACTGACTAGTTATGTGACCCTGGACAAATCACTTAACTCTGTTTGCCTTGGTTTCCTCATCTGTAAAATAATCTGGAGAAGGAAATGGCAAAGCACTCCAATATCTTTGCCAAGAAAACTCCAAATGGGGTCATGGAGAGACAGACACAACTGGAAAAAGATAACACAAGTGACTCGGATCCCTTCACTAGTCTCCATGGGCAGAATCACCAAGGTCTCTTAGGAGGCTGAGGCAAGGATTGATGGCAGACAGTCTTTTGAATGATGTCAAAGCATATCCCATTCCAATCATGATTAGGTTGGTTAGGATATTTGTGGATGGTTCTTGTCACATGTATGTATGTATTAATTGAACCAGCAGATCTGCAAGCATGCTTATTCACAAGTAAGTAGAATTAAAAGCAGAGTGTGATGAATGTATCAGAAGATGGATATGAGCAGGAGAGTCAGAGGAAGAAGAGATCACATATCAGCTGAATATCAGGATGAGACAGAAAGACCAATTTGAGCTTCATAGAAGGAAAATCATTAGAGTTGTCCAAAAGTAGAATGGATTGCCCTGGGAAGTGATGAGTTTCCCATTCCTGAAAGTCTTCATACAAGGCCGGAATGAGTACTTGTTGGAGGGATTTTGATCAGATGGCTTCTGAGTTACTTTCTAGCTCTAGAAATCTATGTTTCTATGAGTCTAAGGTTTCATGGTCAAGGTGGCACCTGGATTAGTCTTTGAGGTCAGACCTGAAACTATAACTTTTTTCATGTGGGAAAGACAAATTAGAAGTGTACAGTGGCAAGCGCAAAAGATGACAGGGAACAGAGTGCTGTATATCACTAGGGTAGTTGCATTGGTAGAAGTGGTGCTTGTTCTCCTCACACCACTCTGGCCTATGACGTTGCTCCCTTTCCCTCTTTTATGGCCTGCCTAACTTCATCCTCTTGCCTCTCCTCCACCCCCAGGCTATGGACTAGTAGATCATGAGGTATGAGACACCAGGTTACAGTGGTCTGTAGAATGAAGTAGTACCATTTCTAATCAATGCCTGGAAAAACCCTAGTCACACTACCTTAGTCATGACTCTGATTGGACCTTAAAGTGTGGGTATGACTTCAACAGCTTGGGGTGGGAGGAATAGGGAGAAAGTCTTCTAGGGTAGAGGGAATAACCTGAAGGAAAGTATGGGGTCTTGTGAGGAGAGATGAATAAATCACATAAGACATTGACACTTAAAGAATAAGCTTCATATATCTGGCAAGTCATCCCATGAGAAACATCAGATTTCGTGATGATGTTATCTAAATGAGATGCTACTGTGCCAGGAGCATTCTCTTGGCCTAGCTTTTTTGGGTAAGTGATCCTAAGAGTGGACACTTCTTGCTATAAAGAGGCAACTTAAAAGTGACCAGGCCTTGAGGTCCATTCAACACACTGCAGTGCCTGCTGTGTCCTGGAGGTGATAAACCATACCTGACCTCTTCAAGCTTACCATCTGGCAATACTGGAATCCATCGAGTTAAAGAGAGAGATTTTGCTAAGTTCATTAGAGAGATGGAGAACAAAGGGCAACGTGAGCTCTGAAGGAGGAAGTTTGTTATGGATGAGATCAAAAAAGCTGTGCTGATCCTGGCTCTTTGCACTGAATTCCTGAGTTGGAAGGGGAGGCAAGGGGAGGTTATTTGGTGTAACTTTTACTGGAGCAATTAAATTATTTTAAGAGGTGTTTAAAAAAATCAAATGCAAGAAAAGATTTCATTTTGTTTTGATCAAAGAAATAAAAGAAACTACCTTTGGGAAGGGTAGTTATGTTAAGGAGTGGGTGGGGGAAGAGACGGCTTCAGTAGTTGCCAACAGGCAGCCAAGTCTTTGAACTGTTCTCTGCCTTTCTCTCAATACCCTTGTCTTTTGGAACTATTCCTTAGCTAAGGAGACAGAAAGGCTATTTTTTTTTTCTGGAAGAGATTTGGGGAACAATGAGTCACCTGTGTTGCCCACGAAAGATGCCTCTCGCTTTCTCTTTCTCCCTCTCTTCCTCTTCATTTTAGGACTGGATTGACCAGAAGTGGTGGCAGTGGTGGTGATAATGATGATAATGATGCGATGACAATGACAGCTAATATTTTATGTAGTGTTTTGAGATTTGCAAAGTGCTTTACATCCATTATCTCATTCAGTATAGAAGGCCTTCCTAAGCAGAACTCTATAAAGAGATGAAGGGAATCTAGTGGATCAATGAGTTTTTCTGATAAGGAACCACTGTGTTGATGACCAATAGGATCATAGAGTTTGGGACTGAAAGAGACCACCAAGACAATCTTGTGGCACAGCAGATAGAGTGTAAGGAAGACCTGCATTTTATTCTTGGCTCAGACACTGACTAGCAAGTGGTGTGATCCTGGGCAAGTAATTTAACCTCTTTCACCCTTTTCTCACAGGGTTGTTGTCAAGATCAGTGAGGCAATGTATATAAAGGAGTGAGATATAAATGTTATTATTAATTATTATTATTCCAACTTGATTATTTTACAAGAGCAAAGTAAGGAACAGCGAATTTAAATGACTTGTCCACAGTCCCACAGCTAGTGAGGAGCAGGGCCAGAATGTAAAATTAAGTTTTCTGACTCCAAATCTACTGTGTTCTGAGATCAAAGTGAATTAGAGGAATCCTCCATTCAGTAGCTCTTGATGACCATTAAAAGCATGAAATGTTCACTGTGCTATATGAAGTATTTAGAAGGAGAGAGGTAAGAAGATAAATTGTACTTTGCAATAGACAATCAAGGTAGACTCAGAAGAGGAGGGGAAAGAATGCAATTGTTTTGGTAGTTAAAAAAAAAAACTAAACACAAACCTTAAGTATAAGGTTAATATAAATTGCATGGTCTAGAACTTGAAGAGAACTTACAGGTCACCCCTCCTTTTTACAGAGGGGAAGGAGGTTTCCCAGGATACAGAGATAGCAAATATTTGAGGCGAGATTTGAATGTAGGTCATAGAATCACAGATCGATAGCTATAGGGAACCTCAGAGGTCACCTAATATTTTACATCCATATTTTACAGATGAGGAAAGAGACCTAGAGAAGTGGAAATGACTTGTGCAAGATTACACAGATAATAAGTGAAAGAATTTGCACCTTGATATTCTGACACTGACTCTTTCTACAATCCCACACATCGTTGCAAAAACATCTCCAATGACCTTTTTTCACAATATGCAAACTTTCCCTTCTCAGCGGGACAGTTTCCTTGGTGTGATAGATAGGGCACTGGATTTACAATCAGGAAGACCTGGATTCATATCCTACCTTGTGACACTTATTAGCTGTATAAACTTGAACAAAGCACTTTATTCAGGGCCTCAGTTTCCTTATCTGTAAAATGAAGAAATTGGACCAGATTGCTTCCTAGGTTTCTTTCAGCTCCTACTCTATGATTCTTACATTCATTGTATGTGCTCTACTTTTGCCTGCTGACTCCTTCACTTGGTATTTCTTCTTTACTTTAATGTAGGGTTTTAGTCAAAACTAGTCCATGGAGTTGAGTCTAGGGTAACTTGTTTGCGTGTGTGCTTAAGCTCTTCCATTTTTTTTACTTTATATAGTCAAAGGCTTTTCATTAAAGCCTTGCAATATTATGCTGCTGCACTAGGGAGGTATCCCTGGTTCTCCAAAGGCTATGTGAGAGGAGCATAAACTCAGGCTGTTTATGACAAGCTGAGAAGATTCTGAGCATAATTCTGGCAAAGGACATATGTTTGTTGCTGAAGGCCAGACTATCTAAATGAAAAAAAGCTTAGCATATGGCTAGAAACTTGGCCACTGGGTAATTTTTTTTCTTTTGGCCACAGTGACTCATCAAACCATTTACTAAGGCATGGAATGGTTGCAATGTGCATTGATAGAAGTGCATGTCCCGATGAGATTGTGGAAACTTCGAGTACTGAGGTAAGTAACCCAAGTGGTATGTTTTTTGCTGTAATCTTTGCTGGATTGAGATGTCATAGTACTGGATCTCTTCTGTAAACTTCTAGTTCTTCAGGGAAACCCTGGAACATCAATGGGCTTTTCTGTAGTTGAGCTGCAGGTAAAGAAAGGGGTAAATGAATACTTGGTGTCCAATTCTAGGGACTACATTTTAGAAATACTATGGATGAGATAGAGAGGATCTAGAACAGGGTTTCCTAACCTTTTTTTGTGTCATGGACCCTTATGGTGGGCTGGTGAAGCCTAGGCATCCCTTTTTGGAATCTTGTGAAATGAATGGAATTAAATATGTAGGATTGCCAAGGAAGTCAGTTATATGGAAATATAGTGATATATCTATATCTCTATATATCTCATATCATATTTATCAGACACATTCATGAATCTCTAGTTAATAAAGGTGCCAGAGAGTAGGGGAAGGACTCTAAAGCCTGGTATCTTAGACTTGGTTGAAGATAATTGGGATGTTTACCTTAAAGCAATGGAGACTGAGCAGGGGTGGGGGAAGGAGTATGAAAGTGGTGTTTAAGTTTTTGAAGGGCTATTGTGGAGAATAATGACTAACTTTTCTGCTAGCTGTAATAGGATATGGGTGGACACCCACTGACAGATTTTGGTCTACTATAAGAAAAAAATAAACTTGGTGGCAATATAGAATGGTGCCACAGTGGAACAGACTGCCCCAGTAAGTAGTGAATTTTCTAACACTGAAGGTATTTAAGAACAGGACAACCATTTATCAGGGACATTGTAGGAATGGATTTTTAAGCTGCGGGTTAATGCCTTAGTTCTTTTCAACCTTAAGTTCTAGGATTATATGACTGATTCCCAAGTATGAGTGTATCTGTTCTTTTACTTGGTTTGAAGAGAAGTTTTCTGACAAGGAGACTTAGTGTGCATTCGTAATATAGCTTCTGGTGATAAATGACGAGGTAATATTAAATGCATGGCAACATTACAGCTTTGGCAATAGGTCTCCTGAGAAGAGATGGTGTAAGATTTTTTTAAAATCAATTATTGATACCTCACCATCTTGCACTTATGGCTATATGGTTGCAGATGCTGAAGTATTCTGAACATTCTTGCTATTGACCCTCTACCTAGGATATATAGGAGACTAATCTGAATGACTGGAATGAATACAAAAGAATTTATTAAGCTCCACCATGTGCCATGCACTGTGTTAAATTTTGAGAATCCAATACAAAGAGAAGATAGTTCCTGGTTTTGGGAACTTTGCATTCTCATGGGAGAAGACAACATTTACAGGGTAGTCATGTCCAGGGTGAGGTGTTTTGGTCAGAGAAGTCAGAGGGCTGGTGAACGGAGTCATGGAACTCCTTTGATTTATCCTTTTCAAGAATAATAGTGCAGATTCGATCGCCTTACCAAAGTAAGAGGTAGGAAGGTGGAGGTGGATGGGTATACATGTAGTGGCATGTTAGGAGATGGGCAGGGAGTAGCAGCATAGTGAGTCTGGTTCAGAATAGCTACCATAAATACTCACCAACCAGAATCCCAGGGCTCTAGATGAAGCTGGAGTGCTGATGGGAGGTAGAGGTCAGAGAATGGAGGAGGATGTACTTCAGGAAAATGCAGGAATGTAATAAGATGAGAGACTAATAAAGAACACAAGGTACAACTGTGTGTGTGTGTGCGCACATGTGCATGTATGTGTGTGTGTGTGTATGTGTTTGTAGAGGTTGGGGTCTGGCCCAGGTTAATTATGAGTGTAATTATAGTTGCAGGAATTCAGGACACAAGTCTCTAACTCCACTTTATTCTCCTCTAGTACTGTTAAATGAAGGTCTTGAACAACCTTCATAACCTCAGGACCTTCATAACCTCAGGACTGGCTGCCATAGGCATGATGGAAATTGAAAGGAATTTACTCACCCCAACTCAAATATTAGACAAATTTCAGAAGAAGTCACCAAGGCAGAAGAATGCCAGTCCAAAAAGGCAAACTGAGCATGAAGGATTCTCATATGCTGGTTGGGTGAAGCTGTGCATATGATTCACAAAAAAGCAACTGGTATTACTTCATTTGTGGAAAAGATGCTGCTGTTAGTTCAGAGTAAGACAAAGATTTTTAGATGGATAGTTCAGTGATGTACTGGTAGCCATGAAATTTAAATGGCCTTCAGTCTTTTGGAACACTCTGTGGGTAAACATTGACAAGGATTGCCCAGAATGAGAAGGTATGGATGGGTTACATTCTTTATCGATAAAGGGAATACCTGAATTGATGAGATCAGAAGTCTTTTGAAGATTTGACAAAGGAATACAGATCAATAATCCTAAAGAATGCCCATTGCCCACAAGTCTAGTCACCTTATCAAATAATGAAATGAGTTTAGTTTGGTATGACTTGTTCTTTGTGGGCCCATGTTAGTTTCTGAGGATCAATTACTGCTTCCTTTTCAAAGTTCCTGTAAAACTCTTTTTAAAAATCCATGTTCTCATTTTATCAGGGATCAATACCAGGTTATCAGTGACAACTGTGAAATGTAGGTTTCTGAACAATAGTATATAATTCTGATGACCATTGATGCTTTAATAATTCCACAAGTTCATCAAATATCTTCATCTTTAGTAGATAAAAAGCAGTGAGGTCAGCTACTCAATATAGCATTTATTATGTTTCAGGCCATGGCTGAAGTGCTGTGAATACAAAGAAAGGAAAAAAAGTGATTCCTGCTATCAACAAGCTGGTTTACTCATAGAAGGAGACAAGTTAATAACTGGAGACATACTAGATATATACAGAAGAGGGAAAACATAATCTCAGAATAGTAGGCACTAGCTTCTGGGAGATGGGATTTAAGCTGAGTTGTGAAGGAAAACAGAAAAACTAAAAGGTGGAGGTGAGGAGGGAGAGTATTCTAGATATAGAGGATAGCCAGGACAAAGGCATGGAGATGGGAGATGAAATGTCATGTTCAATCTTAGTCTATTTACTCTCTTTGAATCCAGACCAGGTGCAGTGATTAAAACCTAAAGGCCTAGACAGTCTTACCTTCCTTCTGCAACCTTCCTTGCCTACTCTAGTCTCAATTCTCCCTTCCTTCTCTGAATTGTTGTCGTACTGAAAGTATCTGCTTCCCCTGGAGCATCTTCTAGTGGCAGGAAAGTGACCCTGGGTTCTTGAAGGCTATGCCAATATGGTTCAGATTCTGGCAGGTCTTTCAAAGCTGGAGTGACTTCAAGTATAGATCTCAAGAAGGAGGGGCAGTATACCTTCTCTGGGACCAGTCTAATACGACTGCCATTTAAGAAAAGTTTTCAACCACAGCATGAAGACCTTCTACCATGGGGTGGAAGGCAAGGGTTGTGATCTCCCTTGTTGGAGGGAAGTTTTGAACTCAGCATTCTTGAATTTAAGGACCCTCAAAGTATGTCTGAGCGCAATATTTGAATAGATATCATTCTTTATTACACTCTGACTTTCATGAATGATAATCATCTATCTCTAACTAGATTGTATTTCCTTGAGGACAGGAACTTTTTCTCTTGTTTCCTAGTCTGGTAGAGACGGAATGAACATTAGATTTGGAACCAGACAGTACAGGTTTGAATCCTGCTTCTGTGAGACCTTGGGCAAATCGCTAATGTCTCTTGGCTTCAGCTTCCTCATCTGTAAAAGGAGAGGGTTCAAGTAAATGGCCTCAGAATTCCCTTGCAGCTCTCACTCTGTGGTCCTGTGATTCCACATGGCACCTTGCCCAGGACTGAGCTCATAGCATTCCGTGTTGCTTGATTTACTTCTTCACATTGGAAATGTGACTCAATTTTCAAAACTATTTAAAATCCTGATTTTATTAGTTAATAAAAATCATAGAGTAATAGAACTGGATAAGATAAATAGAACTGGTGGCCTTAATGACAGATGCAGAATTTGAGCCTGCTCACTTCAAAACTAGTGCTCCTTCCACACTTTTGCAAGGATTTATTCAATGCATTCTATGTGCTAGGCATCTAATTAAGTGCTGGAGATGCAAAGACAAAAATAAGAGTCTCTTCATTCAAGGACTTTGCCTTCATGGAAACCACTGATGATTTAAATTGTCTCTGAATCTGTAAATGGTAAATGTGGCAATGTTCTTTCTAGGTTACCCTGATGTTAGAAGTATGCTGATGCCTTTGCTAAATGTCAGGGGACAGATGCTGCAAATTCTGGTGAACTAGGGATTAAGTTTCATTTAGTCATGTCTGACTTTTTGTGAGCCCATTTGGGTTTGTCTTGGCAAAGATACTGGAGTCGTCTGCCATGTCTTTCTCCAGCTCATTTTACATTTGAGGAAACTGAGGAAAACAGAATTAAAGAAATTGCCCAGGCTCACACAGTTAGTAAGTATCTGAGTCTGGATTTGAACTCAAGAAGATGTCTTTCCTGACTCCTGCCCACTATTATGCTACCTAGTTGCCTAGTGATTAAGTTAGCTTAATTCTATTCCTCTCTGAAACAAAGGAATTTAATGGAATAATTGAAGATAACATTTTCGAACATGCATACACACAGACAACAAAGCTTATTCCCCTTGCTATCACTGACTGAAGTTTTTGGTGAAGGATTTAAAAAGATTTACAGAAGGCTATGGATAATAAATGGACTGGATGAAGGGGTGTATACATGTGGGGGTAGTCTGCACTATCTGGTGGAAGGTCACTGCCTCCAATCTTCAGAGCCATCAATGGATCCGAGGACTGAAGATTAAATCTTATTTGAGTATTCCGAGGAGAGTACTAATGAACTCTTCATGGATGCCTTAATGAGAGTTGGTGTTAATAAGAAAGCCTAAATTTAGCAAAATCTCAGCTCTCAAAAGGCTTGCACATTCATTCTATTCAACAAAAGTTCCTAAGAGCTAACTCTACAGTAGGCATCATTAGCTTATGCAGTCTTCACAATGGTACTAGGAGTTAGAAAGTTTAGTTTTCTCATGAGTAACATTCAGACTGAGTCATAACTAGCACTTTTTTTTGCAACTGGGACAAAAAACAAAAAATAATATGCACTCAATTAATAGATGTCATTTAGTCCCGTTACCTTAAATATTTATTTTTCTAAACCTTTTTCTTTGTTTTAATATTAGTTTAGAATAGGTAATCTCTAAGGTCCCTTAAAGCTATAAGTAATTTGTGGCAGTGCAGCATAATAGAAAGGGCCTGGTTCTGTGTTCAAATTGTGCCTCTAATGTTTATCACCAGTGTGATCTTCAGCAACTTACCTCTATGCATCTCAGTTTCCTCATCTGTAAAAATGAAAGACTTGGTCTACAGATGGTCTTTCAGATCCCTTTCAACTCTAGATCTATGATTCAATAAGGCTATAAGGGCCAAGTCTGGAGTCAGTCAGTCTGGGTTTAAATTCTAGTGTTTGTATGTACTTGCTATTTGACTTTGGGCAAGCCAATTACCTTCTCTGGGCCTCAGTTTTCTCTTCTATACAATAGACTAGAGCAGTCATGTCAAACTCATTTAGAAATGGATGCCTGCAGAGCATATTGACTTAGAAAATCACCATTAGCTTTACCTAAGTTGTATTGTATTTTTATTTCTTTTGTTAAACATTTCCTGATTACATTTTAGTCTGGTTCCAACAACAATACTTGGGAGTTTCGCTGGCCGCTTTTGGCTACCTGGCTGCAGGTTTGATACCTCTGGAGGAGCAGACCTCTAAAGCCCCTTCCAACTTTAAACATATGATAGCATGCTTGCCAAGGTCCAGTCCAATTCTAACAATCCCTCATTGACTATAAGAATTTTTCATTGTGTTTGGCAAATGGGAGAAAGGCCAAGAGATAAAAAAATAATAAAGAACTATAATGGCAGCAAAGGCTGAGACAAAGGATGAGTCAGCCTCTTGTTCAAAGATTTTGAGCTTTGAGAAGGACCTTTGAAGTCACCCCTTCCAGTCTCTACCTGTAGGGATATTTGTTATCAGCCAGTGGGTGCTTCAGCTAATGCAGCTCTTCAATATTTATTAGCATCTGCTGCTGCTTTTTTGAGGTTAGCATGACTCATTTGACATTTGAGACCAGTGTGCTTTGAGCTTTGGTCATATTTGACTGTGATCAAGAAATCTATATTCCTGCAAAGGTCTCCCAGTTGAGATTCTAGCTGCTCTCTCCATGCAGCAGTTGGGGTGATTTTTCTCAAAGAAACTCCATTTCCAGGGTGGCATTTTCTGTTTGAAAGGATATCGCAACTCTGAGTGCTGCTTTATTGGATCAACTCTGAACCTTGAAATTTAAAATTTGAGGCTCTTTCAAAGCTGGCTTCCCTACACTTGCCAATATCAATTCTTTGGTTCTCCCTAAGATTGATCCACTTGGAACAATTTTACACGATTTCTTTGCAAAAATATAACTCAGAATTCTTTCACTTGGGACAAAAGAGGTTTCCATCAAGTATACACAAGTATATACACAGAGGACAGTCTAACTGTGGTCATGGTCATGACTTAAGAGAGGATAGTCCATTCCATAGTGTGCTTGGCACATAGAGGGGAGTTAATAAATATTTGTGAGCTAAGGAGGGGATCCTTGGAAGAGAATGGCCATAGGACTCTGTGTAGAGTGTCCCACAGGTTGGTGGAAGGCGATGAGATTAGGCACAGGGATGACAGTCTCTACAGGGAGGGAATGTGTGCCTGAGACAAAGTCTGCTTTGCCTTGCATTAATTACTGGACTTTTCCTTTGCATATAATATATAATTTATGCAAAAACATTTGCTAAATCAGCTTACATTCTTTATCTTCTTGTCACTTCATGTTCACGTGTTTCAAATTCTTAACAGTATCATGAGTTCCTTAAAGGGCAAAGACTATGCTATTTTGCTCCATATTTCTAATACTGTGTATTAAATGGTACCCAAAGGGATGAATGAAACTGTTTCTGTGGTCAGATATAGAGGAAATTGAGATTTGGTCCATTGACAATGTCAATCATCTAATCATTAAGAAAGACTTGAATGAGGGTTATTTGGGATATTTTGTTTTGCCCATGTAGAATTCATAATTTTTTAAGAAGATATATATTCACTCTGAAATAGTGATTGGTGGAAAGAAATTATCTCAGCTCCAGTGGATAAACAGTTGTGCTGAGCAGTCCACTGTTATTTCTGCAGATTTGCTTTATACATTGAAGTCAGTATCCTTAGGTTGTGCAGAACAAGGGATATAGTAGTTCCATTGTCCCTCCCCCTCCTTCATCAGTTTAGCAGCCTGTGGTGTAGTAGCAATAGTACTAGTCATACAGTAAGAAGATCTGGGTATTCATATCCTGCCTTTGACATATATTAGTTGTATTGGTAAGTAGTGGCTTAATATGTGCCTAAGGCTCAGTTTCTCATCTTTAAAATGAGGGGATGAATTAGATGGATTCTTAGGTCTCTTCCAGCTTTAGCTGTATGATCCTGATAATTGGAATACTGTATTGAACTCTGGGTGCCATGTTTTAGGAAGGGCATTGATAACCTGGAACAATCCAAAGGAGGGTAGCCAGGAGGTCAAAGGGGCTCAAAATCATGACCAAAGTTGATCACCTAAAGCAATTAGAGAAAAGTCACAGGAGATCTGTCACTAGCTATCTCTTAAGATTAGACTGATTTGGTGTTGTTTTGGAGGGCAAAAGAAAGATCAATGCAAGCTCCATGGCAGAAACCATGCCTGTTCAATCTTTGTATGTCTCTGAGGACTTGTGACAGTACTGTGCATTAAGTTTTTGATGTTTCATTAAATCAAATGGAAGTTACAAAGATAAAGATTTTTAGCTCCATGTATAGAAGAATTCTTGCAATGAAAACTAACCCAAAGTAATACTTATTGCTTTCTGAAGAAATGAGCTCCCTGTCTCAGGAATATTCCAAACAGAGTATATATAACCATTTATCCATGATGATGTGAAAGGTATTCCCGAAGTATATATGGAGAGGGTTGGACTAGATGACCCCATTTGGAAAGATTCCTTTCCAAATCTCAGACACTACAACATGGTTGTATATAGGATTTAGATGTGGAAGGGACTCTGAAGGTAATTTGAGCCCCACCCCTTAATTTTATAAACTGGGAGAGAAGAAGAAGCAGAAGGAGAGATGAGGAGGAGAGAAGAATGGAGAGGAATGGGAGAGAAGGTGAGATTTGAAGAGAGGAAAGGATTATTATTAAATGGAGAGGGGGGGAGACAAACTGACAGAGGTAAAGAGAAGCAGTTGGGAGGGAAGGAGGGGAAGGGAGGGAGAGAGGGAGGGAGAGAGGGAGGGAGAGAGGGAGGGAGGGAGGGAGAGAGAGAGAGAGAGAGAGAGAGAGAGAGAGAGAGAGAGAGAGAGAGAGAGAGAGAGAGAGAGAGAGAGAGAGAGAGGGAGAGGCGAGAAATGTCTGATGTCATACAAGTAATAATAAGTACTAGAGCTGGAATTTGAAGCCATTGTTTCTGACAACTCCCTTGCTTATTCTGGGACACATTGGTGCCTCTGATTCTCTGATGTAAAACTTTCCCTCTATTTGGATTAATAAACATTTAATATACTAATTATTAATGACTCTATCTCAGTAATTATTAATAAGCATATTTGTTGTGACTCTCAAACCACTTTGACAGCCTGATCACCTGTAAAGGACATAATTATTTTTATTCACCTTTGCTAAGCAGCATTCCATTTTAATTGAAGTGACTACCAGATTTGAACTACAACACTTTTGCAGGGCATTTGGAATTAAGTAATTTTCTTATATTTATAAGAGTTTGGAAATGAAACTGGTCAAGGTGCATAATATTGCCAAGTTTAGCTTTGAATGAATAAACACAGGAGCTTAGAGTAAAGAAACTACGTAAATTAGAGAGCTCAGAGAATTGGGGGAAAGTCTGTTCTGACGAATTTTCTAGTTAACCCTTTTCTAAGCTGCTAACGTTTTTTCTAAGTTATTTTTAGTTCTGTCTGAATAAGTAGACTCTAATAAACTCAGCTAAATCCATCACTGAGAATTTGGTAATACCTCAAAAGACTAATTTCTGAATAAATTATCTCCTTCTTTGACTGTGGAATAGGTAAAGAAGGTATAGGAGACTGAGCTCAATCTGTCTTGACTCCAAGATGCAAGCAGAATTTGCCCCCCTCCCACTTTATTTCTGATGTAAGATTTTTATGACTTCTTATATACCAAGTTAAGGACAAGAAAGCAGTATAGGATTGTGACTGTACATGATGCAATAAGTGTCCTACTTAATTTGTTCCTGGTTAATAAAACATTTTGTCTTTTCAATGGTATAAAAGTGATTTATTAAATTTTTATTTATCCATTGTTTTTGCATCTTCTTCCAAAGAAACTTCCCTTATAACAAAGATTAAAAAAAGGGAAAAATTTCAGTAAAACAACCCAACATATCAACCAGGTCTGACAGTATATATGATGTTTTACACCCGGAGACCCCCAAAGAAGAGAGGGAGATGGATTCTCCTATCTCTTGTTTGGGACCAATCTTGATCAGTATAATATCATAGTATTCATGTCTGATTTGTTGTTGATCTCTCCACTGACAATGCTTTAGTCACTGTGTAATTTTCATGCTTCTGCTTACTTCACTTTGTATCAGTTCATACACCTTCCCATTGTTTTGGGCATAGAAGTTTTACCTCCATATCTGATGGACAAGGATGCTGCTGAACTGGTTAAAAAAAGCTCTTTGGAAACTTTTGTAATAAATTTGATATAAGGAATTCTCTATACTTTGTTTTGTACCCTTAAGGGAACAAAAATGATGACTGCTCTGTTTTCCTTTAGTCTCCCTACATAACTTGCAGACTAGTGTCAGAAGTTGAGATCTTCCTCATTTGGGAATGATCTTTCCTTTCTTGAATCTTGCATCAAACACCATCCCTCTCTTATGTATTCATCACTTTCCATTTTGTATTGTGAATATCCAAGTACAAGTTTATAGCCACCTAATATATTGGCAGATCCATGAAGGCAGAGGTATCTTATTTTTTTTTTTTTTGCATCTCCTTCCATGGCCTCTCTCAGGGCTCTACCAATATTTAATAGATCCTTGTTCAGTGACTGCTTGAAAAATAAGCAAATAATAATGCGCAGGTGGGGGAAGATAAATGAATATAAGCAAGCATTCCTTATTCACTTTCTCTATAGCTCTGAACAATATTTCCCAAACTAGAAAATCATCCCAAAGATTACTTTAAAATGTTCTCTCATGTAAAATGTCTCTTTTATACTTTAACAAATGGAATATAGGCTGAATAGATGAGTCTGGTAGTTAAAAGAATCCTAAGCTCGTGGATGATGGATTTCTTATCCTGAGAGGCTTTTTTTCTTCTCTAAATGGCATATGTCAGAATTCAGTAATTTCAGAAACATTTTGAACCCTTAAAATTATAAGTAGGCCTTTGAAAATTTTTGAATATCCATAGGTCCTTTGAAAACAAATTAGATTGGGTGGAATTTGTGGCACTAGAAATTATTTCCTTTTAGTAGAAAAAATTGAAAGAGGCTTTTTTGAAAAAATGAGATCCCAGAATTTTTTTCCCTATGGTTTTGCTACATGATCCATGATTATCAGCTGTTTGCTTGACCCAAAATGATGATGATTACCACAATTTTGCTGGGATTCTAAGCTTTCTGAAGCACTGCTCACAATAGCCTTGTAAGGCAGGCATTATTATGGTCATTTTACAGATGCACTCTCTCTTTGCACTAGCATCACCTTTATATCTGACAAAATGCTGACTGAATCACTTTCTGCCACTTTTCCAGAGACTTGTCAGAAGTTGATGGATGAGTTAGTTACAGTGACACAAAGTGAAACAGAGGTCTTTTAAAAGTGGTGGTGGAAAAGAAACCCATCATTTCTTGGGTGTAGGAATATTTTAAATGTCAGACTAGTTCATCCAGCCTAGGATTCAGTGTTTAATGGTATCCATAAGGGACATTTTATGAGAGCGTGTTAGAAAATCTCTGTAGGATAGCGAAGAGAGAATTGAATTTGTAGTCTGGAGATCATGACTCGAATCTCAGTTCTGACCTTTGCATGCCATTGTGACCTCAGCCAGATGACTTGCTAGCTTGAGGCTTCTGTTTCATCATCTGTCAGAAAGGTAATTAATAGCCCACTTCACAAGCTTGTTGGGGCGCAGTACTTTATATATGTTAAAATGCTATAGAAGTGGGAGTCCATCAGAGAAACAGAAGAAGGGGGAAATTTCCTGTGTCTAATTAACTGATGTGCAGTGAGATCATCTTTCAACAAACCATGCATTGCCATGCCTTCTCTGCTCAAGTTATAGCTCAGCCCTGAGAGAAATAAAGAGACACAAGTTATGGTCCCTGGCCTCATGGGAGCTTGCAGGCTAGTGGAAGAGGTAAGAGGTGTACACAACTATAATTCAAAACAGATCGTAATAAAGGGTCGTAAGAGCATAGAGTTAGGTCTATTAGACCCGTAGGCATCATCTATTCTAGTCTCATTTTATAGATGTGAAACTGTGTCTCAGAAAGACTAAGGCAAGTTGCCCAAGGGAATATAGTTAGTAAGTAGAAGATCCAGGATTTTAACTGAGGTCCTCTGACCCTAAGGGCAACTAAGAGGTGCGGTGGATAGAGTGCTGGGCCTGGAGTCAGATAGACCTGAGTTCAAATCTGGTCTCAGATACTTGCTAGTTATGTGATCCTAAGCAAGTCACTTACCCCTATTTGCCTCAGTTTCTGCATCTGTAAAATGAGATGATACTAGCAACTACCTCCCCTTGTTGTGAGGATTAAATGAGATAATAATTGTAAAGTACTTAGCACAGTGTCCAGCACGCAGTAAATGGTATGTAAATACTATATCATCATCTTCATCCTCATCCTCATCCTCATCATTGTATCTAATGCTCTTTCCACTTTCTTTATCATATTTCCTGTTGGTAATGAATTCTATGAATTCATAGAAAAAAAAGCAAATATGGTTTCCTGAGAGGAAGGGAAAGGTGATCAGGGAAGGTTTCATGTGGCACAAAGTGGAGGGAAGATGAGACACGGGACAAAGTCAGGGAGTTTAATGTCAAAAGAATATACCAGGCTGTGCTGAAACCTTCTAGATTCAGATTGTGATGTCAATCGCTTTCTGTCTCTTCACGTATCTTTGATGGACCTATAATTTGATATTTAGATATCTCTGTGGGTGCCTTATCCCCTCTTTAGACTGTAAGCTTCACCTAGGTAAGAACTTTACCTTTATATCAAGTTTTCATCTTCATAGATTCTCATACAGTCCTCTGTACACATTAGACACTTAATAGTTGCTGTTTTTAATGGTAATCTTAAAAGATCCTTTGCACCTTTAAACCCCAACTCTTTATAAGTAGAGGTCATTTTATTAATTTTATTTATATAAAATGGCACTGGCGCAGTGTCTGAGATATAGCAGGTGCTTAATAAATCCCTATTAAATGATTCACACAATTTTTTTTCCTTTTCTTTTTCTTTTTTGTAAAGACCATTCTCAGCATTTTTTCTAGGCTGGTACTATTTCTTCATTCAAGACAGTTCTGGCCCCCCACCCTCCACCCCTCACCCCTTTACTTTTGGCTTTAAACCCAATCTAATCTTTGATCAAAAGGGAGGAGAGGTTGAATAATGCTACTCATTTTCTACAGAGTTTTAAAGTTTATAAAGTTCCCCATATACTTTTATCTTTTAAAATTCTTACACCTCTGGGGTAGGTAATGAAAGCACTATTATTCTCATTTGACAGATGAGGAAACTGAGACAGAGAAAATTAAGTGAATCACCCAAGATTACACAAGTACAAAATAGAAGAACTAAGATTTACAAAAGCTCTTTCCACTACATCACAACTACTTTTGGAGTTTATCAGATGAATTCTAGAGCTGGAAGCTTCTGAGAGAATCTAGTTCGATTTCCTAGTTTTATTGAGGAAGAAGCCAATGCCCAGTTAAGTAAAGTGACTTCTGCTAGGTTACACAGGGATTTAGTGTCAAACCTATATCTCTTAACCCCCAGCTCAAAGCTCTTTCCTTTCCTGGAATAATGAAGAGAAAAATATTTTATTTTTTAAATTTTATTTTCAGTTCCAAATTTTCTCTCTCTAGCCACTCACCCATTGAGAAAGCAAGAAATGCAACATATTCATTATAATATGAAGTTTTGCAAAACATACTTCCTGATTAGCTTTATTGTGAAAAAAACAAATTCGGAAAAAAATAAATAATAGAAAATTGTATTTTTAAGAAATATAAAGATAGATATATAAATATAAAGAAATATAAATAAAAATTTTTTTGAGAAAAATAAAGAGAGAAAATATGCTTCAATCTACACTCTGAATCTATCAGTTCCCTATCTGGAGATGGAGAGTATTTTATATCATTTTACATCCTTCTGAGTAATGGTAGATCGTTGTATTGATAAATTACTAAATCTTTCACAAATGATTGTTTTTGCAATATTGATGTTACTGTATAGATTATTCTTCTGGTTTTGTTTACTGCACTTTGTATCAATTCATATATCCTCCCATGTTTTTTTTCTGGAACTGTCCCCTTCATCATTTCTTATAGCACAATAGTATTCTATCACATCCATGTATGATAACATGTTCAACCTTTCCCCAATTCATGGACATTACTCTAGTTATTTGCTACCACAAAAAGAGTTGCTATAAACATTTTTGTACATATAAGTTTTTATTTTCTTTTCATTTGATGTCCTTGGGGTAAAGTCCTAGTAGCAGTACTGTTAAGTCAAAGGGTATACATAGTCTTATAGTCCTTTGGGCAGAGTTTCAAACTGTTCTCCAGAATGATTGAATGGCTTCTTAGTTCTTCAAAAGGTGCATTTGTGTAACTTTTCCCATATCCTGTCCAGCATTTATCTTTTTTTTTTTTTGTTTCCTGTCATCTTAGTCAATCCGATGTATTGTGAGGTAGTACCTCAGAGTTGTTCTAATTGAAGCAAATCACTTAAAATGAAGAATGCAAAGTCCTTAGTAGATGATCTATTCTAGAACACATCTTACTATGTTTTTCCAAATGCTTCTTTTAACCAGCGGCTCTTCGGCAACAGTTCAACGACATCCAGACAGACAAGTGTTACTTCTGTCAGGATAACTATCTATTTACAATTTGTTTTAGATTATGCTGAACTGGAAACCAGATTTGATTAGAGTTCCCTACTATCAGTGTATTTCCAGAGATCTATATCTATATATTAAAATAGTTTATTTTCCCCCAATTACATGTAAAAACATTTTTTTTGATCATTCATTGGTTCTTTGTTTAAAAGTTTGAGTTCCAAATTCTATCCCTTCCTCCCCTCCTCCATCCCTGAGATGGGAAGCAATCTGGTATAGTTATACACAGGTATTTGAGTTGAGTTGAGTTTGTGTAAAGGGTTTTGTTAAGAGATGGGGAGGGAATATAAAAATCATGTGTAAGACAATAATTCCTGTCATCAAGAAACTTTCAGTTGAATCAAAGAATGATAGAGAATTTTTGGCAGCAGCTACATTGAATTCTATGTAGTATCAAATCTTTGATTATAGTGACCTATCAGTTCACTAAAATAGCACCACCCCTTTGTCATTAAATATTTTGAATATTGGGTTTTAAAAAATATATCAATAGAATATTTCACTTATTTTGACCTGTGCGGAGGCAGATAACTAGTTTTACCCTTCATTTATGGTAATTAAAACTCTAGCTTAGAGTAGTTGGTCTGTAATATTTAATATTATTTGAGTCAGGCACTTGATAGACTGTAATAGAAGGATGTAAGATCTGTATTGTACAGGCAACTCCCAAGTCAGGAACACATGAATTCCACCTTTTGATACCTCATCTTCTTTCCTGAGAAGTCCTTTTCTATTTTGCTGCGGATTTTGCCAGAACAATGGCTCCTCCCCGTCATTCTTGCTCTGTGCTCTTTACCTCTTCTCCTCCTCTGTCTTTTCCCTGGGAGCTGTCCAGCCCCTGAAGTCTTTAACCAAAGGGAGAATCCAATTCCATTGACTGAACGGTGGTCAGGTCTATTCTTTCTGGTACATTATGGATTGATAGAGAAATGATAACATGGACACCTCCTAAGACATCTCTGACCAGGAGAAGATATGGGCTGTTCACATAGCCATAATGAATGACAACTGATATACAATCAATAAACATTTTATTAAGCACCAACTATGTGCCAGGCACTGTGTCAGACACTTGGGATACAAATATAAAGGATTAGATTCTAATGGAGGAGACAGCAGTGTACATAGGTAACTATGTACACTGTGTAAACAGCATAAATAAAAGTGAATAAATACAAAGTAGTTAAGTACAAGGTATTTTTGGAAGAATGGGAAAGATTTCATCCCTAAGATGTTGTTTGAGCTTCACAGTCAAAGGACAGAGAGTGTTTCAGGCACGAGATGGATGAGAAATTCAAAGGCAGGAAGATCGGAGATAATGTGAGTATAATGTGTGGGGGACAGAGGGAAAAATACTCCAACTGGATTGTAGAATATAAGAAAACTAATCAAGTCTAATATGGCTGGTGAGATACCTTGGAGCTAGGTTATAAAGAGCTTTACAAACTTAACTGAAGACTTCTCTTTTCCATTAAATTCGGCCAAATAAGGGAGTCACATTATTAATTCTGTGCTTAAGGAAAATTGCTTTGGTAGCAGTGTGTAGAAAGTACTAGAGTGGGAAGAGACTTGCAGGCTGTATAATAATTTAGGCAAGAGGTGATATGGGTCAAAATTTAGGTGGTAACTATATGAATGAAAAGAAAGGGATAGTATGCAAGATATATTATGAAGATTAATATGGTGATATTTGGCAATTGATTGAATATATCAAATGAGAGGGAATGGAATGTTGTGGATAATGCTGAGGTTTTGAACCTGGGATACGAGAAGAATGGTGGTACCTTTGACAGAAATAGGGAAGTATGGAAAAGGGGGCTAAGGTGAGATACTGGCCACAGATTAACATAAAGAGACACAAATGCACACACTTGGTGTCCCCCCACCTCCCCCAAACTCTTGTGTATTACATGTAGTGATGATAATTAAACCCATGGAAGTTAGTGAGTTACTTTCAATGAGTATATAGAGGGAGAAGGCAAGAGAGCTTAGGACAGAACCTTGAGGAACACTATCCATATTGGTAGCCATGGCATCAGCATCTCAATGAACATTTCTTAAGTACTTACTATGTGCCAAGCATTGTGATAAGTGCTGGAGATACAGAAAGAGGAAAAAGACAATTCTTGCTCTCAAGGAACCTAAAATCCAATAGGAATTTACAATCTAATATTAAAAGAACTCCACTAAATAAACTCATTTTGCCCAAGTTGGCAAAAGAGTATTAATGAGAATTATTAAGAACATCAGCTATTATGGATTGTCAGGAAAAAATGTATCTTAGTAAGTCAGCAAACAGTTATTCAGTGCCTACTATGTGCCCAGCATTGTGCTAAGTGCTAAAGGAGACAAAAGATAGTCCTTGCTCTCAAGGAGCTCACAATCCAAAGCGGGGTGGAAATTAAAAACAAGTAAGAATGAAATCTACATACAAGCTACATACAGGATGAATAAAAATAGTTAACAGATGAAAGGCAGTAGAACTAAGAGGTTGGGAAAGGCTTTCTATAGAAGGAGGGACTTAACAAATCTAATTTCTGAATCTCAGTTTTGGATGAACAAGAATACTAAATCATGGAATCCTACAACAACCTCCATGCAACAACATATAACAAGAATCTCTGTAACATATCAAATGTGGTTGTCCAGTCTTCCTTTCCACTCTTCCGTTGTAAAACTTTTGTTTTACCCACAACATAGTGACTAGAGGAAATACCGAGTGAATAGCTGAGGTTCTGAATGAATGCATGCAACATTAGACATAGACGAGTTTTCATTGTGAGATATAAATGTATATGTACATATATGTATATATGTATACATATATACATACATATCTGTCTACTTACCTATCTATATTTCTGCAGCAAATCTAATGGTTGAGAGTGAATTGACCCCACTCCACTTCTCTCCTTGGCTTGATCATTAGATATTTTAGGCTGCCTGAGCATCCTGTGGGGTTTTGTGCACATGTGCTGTGTGAAAAAGGAAGGTTGACATTGTTAAGAATTTCTAAAATAAAAAATATACCTCACTCATCCATTTAGCTATACAATGGTTACACCAGGGAAGGAAAGGCTTTAATAACCAGGGCTTCTGGTATCAGAAGGCAAATGTTTAGTACAGACAGCATTTGGCTTATTTTTGCAAGTTTCCATCAGGAAAGGGAATGTAGAACAGTCTGCTAAAGCTGTGTCAGCATCTGATCTGGATTTCTCACAGCCAAGTATTAATTGTCTGTGCTCATTAGCATTACCTTGGCTATAAAAGGGTAATTTGTACCCCCTGTGAGGCATCACAGATTCAGATCTAGAAAGCAACTTGAAAATCTTCTGCTCTAGATCCTTCATGGATCATAGCGGGAAGGGGAGGTGGGGGGCTAATGAAAGAAGGTGGTTTACCAAGGTCACACAACTCAGAAACAACAGTGGTACTAACTTCCTTCTGGTGGCATGCTGTGATTAATTGTAACTCGAGGCAGGTGATCTACCTCTTGGACTTGGGAGTAAGCATAGTGTAGTGAAAAAGACCTGGATTCGAAGTCATGAGACCTGACCCTGACTTCATAGTTTTGTGACTCAGTTTACTCATTTGTAAAATGAAAGGACTGTACTGAAGGAACTCTGAGGTGCCTACTAGTTCTAAATTTATGATCTTCTTGTTGTCTCAGTTTTCAGAGCGAGCTGCTTGTTGAATACTTTAAAGAGCTTTGAATACCTTAAAGGGCTAAATACAAGTGTATTGTTTCATTCGTGTATACTCATTGTCATGGTGGAAGGACAGGCTGCAAAATATATAGGCTAGTGCATGAATAACAGATTTTATGGGATGAGCCCTTCTTTTATTTAATTTCTGCTTGTTTATTCTCTGCATAAAAATACAATGGAATGACTATATCGGTGATTTCCATTTAAAAACAAATGTGAGGACCACTCTTTAATAAAAAAAAAAAAACTTTCAGAGACTCCTATATGCCTTATTGTACTCAATAGTGTGTGTGTGTGTGTGTGTGTGTGTGTGTGTGTGTGTGTGTGTGTGTTTGGAGTTAAATAGAGTGGTAAGTTCTGCTGCGCTCCTTGGAGGGTTTCAAGTGAATCTAGGTGACCATATGTTTTGTAGTCAATATTTTTTAAAAATTTGAACTTAACAAACACCCCAAAATATGTATTTCTATATAGAGAGAACAAACACTGTGAATCATTATTCCCTACTGCTTTAGAAAAAGTGTATAAATTCGTTTTGTTACTTCCTACTTGTCTGTTCTTCCTCCTAAACTTTCTCCTGTACTGTGCTTGGTATTTAAAAAAAATAATTAATTTATTTTCAGTTTTCAGCAATCATTTCCATAAGTTTTAAGTTTTCTGCCTTTCCCTCCATCCTCCTGAGATGGCATGAAATCTTATATGGGTTCTACACATACATTCTTATTAAACACGTTTTTATGTTAGTCATATTGCATAGAAGAATTAAAACGAATGGGAGAAACCATGACAAAAACCAAACCAAACCAAAATATAACACAAGAGAAAATAGTTTGCTTCATTCTGCGTTCGAATTCCATGGTTCTTTCTCTGGATGTCGATGGCATTTTGCCTCAAGAGTCCTTTGGGAATGTTTTAGGTCCTTGCATTGTGATGAAGGGCTTAGTCTATTAGAAACAATCCTCATACACTGTGGCTGTTACTGTGTATGATGTTCTCCTGGTTCTGCTCATTTCACTCAGCATCAGTTCATATAAGTCTTTGCAGGTAAAAATATCAAACACTTCATGAATTTGCATGTCATTCTTGTGCAGGGGCCATGCTAATCTTCTCTGTATCATTCCAATTTTAGTATTTGTGTTGCTGAAGCAAGCACCTCTATGTATTAAAAATATTTTAAGCCTGGAGCAGTGGAGCATGCCTAAAGTCAATGATACTAGAGAGGCTGAACCAGTGATCACTTGAGTTTGGGAGTTTTGTGAAGTAGGGAGAAAGTCTATTGGATGTCAGTATTAGCTCCAGAGCCAACGTGAACCTCCATAAGTGGATGCCAGCTGGGCTGTCTAAGGAGGAGATGAACTGGCTCATGATTAGTATTGGGATCAGACCTGTGATTGACCACAACACTTCTAGTCTGGGCAATATAAAATTCAAAGATCCTCCTCTTTTTCTCTTCTATTTAAAAAAAAATTCTTCAATCCACTCAATCCTTCCCCCACTCAACTAAAAACAGAAAAAAAATACCTTGTAACAAATAAGCATAATAAAAACAAAGTGAATCCACATAGTGATTATGTTAAAAAAAAAAAAAACAAACCCAAAACAACCCCAAGCCAAATATGAGAGTAATTAGGCTTTGTATCACATCAGGACATTATGCCTGGAGTTTTGGCCTAGTCACTGACCTTGTTGCAGTGGAGAAGAGAAAACTTTTTAAAAAATTATTTATTTTCAGTTTTCAACATTCACTTCCACAAAATTTTGAATTTCAAACTTTCTCCCCATCTCTTCTCTCCCCCTGCCCCAAGATAGCTTGTATTCTGATTATCCTTTCCTCCAATCTGCCCTCCCTTCTATCCCTTCCCTGCCCTTTATCCCCTTCCCTTCTATTTTCCTGTAGGGCAAGATAGATTTTTATACCCCATTGCCTATACATCTTATTTCCTAGTTGCATGTAAAAACAATTTTTAATATTCAGTTTTAAAGCTTTGAGTTTCATGTTCTCTCCCTTCCCCTCTCCCCATCTACCCTCATTGAGAAGGGAAGCAAGTTAATATTGGTTATACATGTACAGCAATGCAAAATACTTCCATAATAGTCATATTGTGAAAGACTAACTATATTTCCCTCTATCCTGTTCCACCCTCCTTTTGTTCTGTTCTCTCCTTTGACTTGTCCCTTTACCAAAGTGTTTGCTTCCAATTACCCCTTCCCCCAAGTTTCTGTCCTTTCTATTATTCCCCCTTTCTTATCCCCTTTCCCTCTGCTTTCCTGTAGGGTAAAATAAACTTCCATACAAACTGAGTGTGCGTTATTCCCTCCTGAAGCCAAATCTCATCCTCCCCTCTCATCTTTCTCTTCTTCTCCTCCATTGTAAAAACTTTTTCTTGTCTCTTTTATGTGAGATGATTTACTACATTCTACTTCTCTCTTTCTCTTTCTCCTAGTATATTCCTCTCAACACTAAATTTTCTTTTTTAGATATCATCCCTTCATATTCAGCTTGCCCTGTGCCCTGTCACTCTCTGTCTCTCTCTCCATACATATACATACACATATACATATGCATACATACATATATGCATGCATACACACACACACACACACACACACACACACACACATATATATATGCACATATATACACGCACATCCATATATTCCCCCCAGCTATCCTAATACTGAGAAAGGTCTCATGGGTTACTAATACTATCTTTCCATATAGGAATGTAAACAGTTCAATTTTAATAAGTCCATCGTGGTTTCTCTTTCCTGTTTACCTTTTCGTGCTTCTCTTGATTCTTATATTTGAAAGTCAAATTTTCTATTTAGCTCTGGTCTTTTCAATAAGAATGCTTGAAAGTCTATTTCATTGAAGTTCCATCTTTTCCCTCTGAAGTATGAAACTCAGTTTTGCTGGATAGGTGATTCTTGGTTTTAATCCTATCTCTTTTGACCTCTATAATACCATATTCCAAGACCTCTGATCCCTTAGTGTAGAAGCTGCTAAATCTTGTGTTAATATGATTGTGTTTATGCAATACTTGAATTGTTTCTTTCTGGATGCTTATAATATTTTCTCTTTGACCTGGGCACTCTGGAATTTGGCTACAATATTTCTAGGATTTTTCCTTTAGGGATCTCTTTCAGGAGGTAATTGGTGAATTCTTTCTATTTCTATTTTACCCTCTGGTTCTAGAATGTCAGGGCAGTTTTCCTTGAGAAATTCTTGAAAGATGATGTTTACACTCTTTTATTGAGCATGGCTTTCTGGTAGTTCAATAATTTTAAATTATCTCTCCTGGATCTGTTTCTCAGGTCAGTTATTTTTCCAATGAGATACCTTACATTGTCTGCTATTTTTCATTCTTTAGGTTTTTTTTTTTTTTAATAATTTCTTGATTTCTCATAAAGTCATTAGCTTCCATTTGCTCCACTCTAATTCGCAAGTTTTTTTCAAATTTTCTTCAGTGAACTTTTGGACCTCCTTTTCCATTTGACCCATTCTGCTTTTAAAGACATTCTTCTCATTGGCTTTTTGAACTTTTTTTTTTTTTTTTTTTTTTTTTTGCCATTTTGGGTTAGTCTGATTTTAAAGCTATTATTTTCTTCAGCAATTTTTTGGGTTTCCTTTCGCAAGCTGTTGACTCATTTTTCATGATTTTCTTGCATCCCTCTCAATTCTTTTCCCAATTTTTCTTCCACTTCTCTTATTTGATTTTCAAAATCCCTTTTGAGGTCTTCCATGTCCTAAGACTGATTCATATATTGCAGGAGCTTTGACTTTGTTGTCTTCTTCTGGTTATATGTTTTGATCTTGTCACCAATGATGTAAGAAAACACCTCTTCACCAGGAAAGTAAGAATCTATAGTCTATTTCTTTTCTCCCCATTTGCTTATTTTCCCAGCCATTTACTTGATGTTTGAGCTCTTTGTTAAGGATAGGTCTCTAGAAGCAGCCTCTGCTTCAGCAGTGGCTGCTGCTGCTGGGGTTGGGGCTGAGGTGAGAGATCAGACCACGAGAGACCCTTCCCATTGACCTTTGAAGCTGTTTTTGGTATTT
Source organism: Notamacropus eugenii (assembly GCF_028372415.1). NCBI lineage: Eukaryota > Metazoa > Chordata > Mammalia > Diprotodontia > Macropodidae > Notamacropus > Notamacropus eugenii. Next base: position 59,849,431 of record NC_092877.1, read on the forward strand.
GTGGGTTGAGAGGTTTGGAAACCAGAGTAGCTACCAGAGATTCAATCCCCTAAGGCCTGCTTCACCTCTATCCATGCCTGGCAGAGCCCATGCTGAACTGCACTCCACTCCCAGCCCAGAGTGATAGATCCTTTCTGTCGATCTCTCAGATTGTCTTGGGCCAGAAATTTGCTTCACTCTGTCCTTTTGTGGCTTTTGCTGCTCTAGAATCTATTTTAATCTTTCTTTTTTACAGATTTTTTTGAGGAGTTTGGGGGAAGATCTTTAGCAGGTCCCTGTTTCTATGCCACCATCTTGGCTCCTCTCCCTCAAGGAGGAAACTTCTTTATGTTAGTATTCCTCCCTGGCCCCTACTTTCAGGTGACAGGCCATCTGGCCAAAATGACCGTATTGTTTTGCCCTGAGCTACCTCACTGTTTCCCCATGGTCCTATAGTCATCATGTCCCTGGGGCAAGATCTATATGCAATGTGTATAAAACTATTTATTTACTCATTGTCACTATTATTAAATCTAAGCTCAGTGAGGCCAAGGACTATTTCTTTTTCCTTTTTCTTATCCTCAGTGCTTAGCACTAAGTGCTTAAGAATTCATGTTTACTGACTATCAGGGGCAGCTTTCTTATCAGAGTAGACTATCTCATTGCCTTCAAGTGATAAACTCAGCTCCTCCCTACTCTCTCTCCATTTCCCCTACTCTTTACTGATTATGTTCTCTGGAATATTCTTCTATTGTTAACAAACTCATCTGCCTCTTAGATCTCTTCTCACATTCCTTTCATCATATGTTGCTCATGGAAACCTAGTTTTCTCTTGAAGACATTATATCTCTTGGCACCCTCTCCATCACTGGTTGCCTTTTTGTCTGTATCCCTGAGATACAAGGAGGAGTTGGACTTCTTGTTCCAAACTGAGACATTCAGGCCTTCCTTTTGATGTCATCACTCAGCCATTATCTCTCCTCCTTTAGAGTTTCTTTTGTCCTTTCCAAATTATTGTTATTGCTATCCATGAGCCTCATGACCCTCCAGATCACTCTCCTTCCTCCTGGGTCAGTTCAGCATCTAAATCACAGTCTTTTTCTCCACCCCAACCTCTACTCCCTTTTAATGTTTCAGCTTCTGAATTTCTCAGCCTCCCTAATTCCCATGAGTTTTGTTTCCATTTTATCTTAGCTCTCATGGCAGTAGTCATACCTTAGATGCCTGATTTTTGCTCTTCCTGACTTTATCCAGGGTGCTGGAACTCCTAATTATATCTCTGTTGAATATGAGTGTGTGTGTATGTGTGTGTGTGTGTGAAGTAGTTTGTGAACCTAAAAGTGCTATAGAAATGTTACTTGATCTTATTGCTATTATAATTATTATCATTTTTATTATTAATTGTTAGACTGAGATGACTATGAAGTCTGACACTCTTCATGGGGATGGAGATAGTAAACAGCACAAAGTGTGGTGGAAAGAACATAGGATTAATACAGAAGATATAGGGCTGAATCCTAGCACTACCAAAAACTGACTGCAGAAGCTGGGGTAAATCTCTTTACCTTTCTGGACCCCAGTTTCCTCGTCTTTGAAGTGAAGGCATTGGACTAGGATATTTCCACATTTAGGAATTTATGGGACCTCTAAAATATATTAGAAGGAGGCAGAGTAATGGTAGGGGCAAGATTTTGAAATTCAGTAAAACAAAGGATTGAAAGCAGAGACATCATGACAAAAGATGGAGCATCCAAAAAGCAGACTGGATCAACAACACATAGGAGCAGAAGCCAATAGCAAGAGCCAAGTTCGACATTCCCTGGAGCAGTGAAGGGGTTAAGGAAGCCAAGGAAAAGCAAACTAAGCAGGGAGTAGACTGACAGCTGATTGACGACTTTGACTCATGCAGTGCTCTGTCAGGGTATTCTTCAAAGCTGGCTTTGCAGGTGCCAGCCAGGCTTCCTTATGGTGTAGAAAAGGGAAGTGCTGTCATGTGCTAGAAGCCATACGGATTGCTGTGTTATGATTTAATTCAATCCCTTTCAACATGTTCAAAGTAGTTAATGTGTGCCATGGGCTGGGGGAGTGGTGATGGAAAATAATATATCTGTCCTCCATACTATTAAATCTAAGCTCAGTGAGGGTAAGAACTATATTTTCCCTTTTATTGTCTCCTCTTAACTCATATTCCACTACTCCTACATACTAACTGGATGACCTTGAGCAAAGTGTTTGACTTTACTGGACCTGAGCTCCCTAATCTGCAAAATAGGAGGGAAACCTTTTCAGCTTCAAATACCATGCATGGTCTTTGAGATAGGGGAGGAGTTATATCAAAATGTTAAATTAACTGATTATTCAGTGGTCTTGCAAATAGTTGATGGCAGAGATTTAGTGCAAACCAATATTCTTCCACTACTACATTGGTCCTCCTCTACTTACACAGCCTTCTCTCTGAGTTTCAGTGAGCACTTGGAGAGCAGCCTCTTTCCTTGGATATTGCTAATCATTTGTTCTTAGGTTCATATTCTCCCTGTATACAAAAAGGTAGTAACAGAAGATGCCTTTAATGCCTACCAAATAATATATATCTAACTAGTCTACAACTCTTCCTAAACACTTAAGCCCTAACTTTAGAGGCAACACAGTGCAATGAAAAGAGACTTGGCAGTAGAGCCAAGGAACCTGGGTGCAAATCTCACTTCTATGACTCCCTGCGTCATACATGGGCAAATAATTCCATCTTTTTGGACTTCAGATTCCTTACTTGTAAAATAGGATTTTTTGGCACAAATGGCAATGTGAAAGACTTTAGACAAGGCAAGATCTGAAAAATACCCCAGGAAAGATGACAAAGGGTGACAGATGAAACAAAGATTCAATAAAACACACAAAAAAAGAACCATTAAATTTCTCTATTCAGTCCAATTCTGACAATAAAACTCTCAGAAGCCTGTGGGCATTCTTGTTAAGAGTCCCTTCAAGGGTTTCTAAACCCAGCATGATCTCTGATAGACAGATCCTAAAGCCAGTGGAATCAAAATCTTGACCTGTTGTAGGTACAACAAGAGACAAAGCAGATTCTAAGTAGGTGACTGACAGAGTAGATGAAAATTGGGAAGAGGCATCCAAGCTTCACATATTGTAGGGTTCTTCAGAAATGCTAAAGCTGTCAGTTTCCAGTATCCATTCAGGATATAAAAACAGTTCCCAGAGATGATCGTGCAAGGAGATAGAGAAGGGGTGAGGCCAAAATGCACATTATGTCACGAGGATATGGAGGCAGAAGAACAGTTCCGGTCCCATTCTTTGTTCCCTGTCCTATGCAAGGTTGAAGAAAGAAGGCAAGGTTGTATTCTATGACCCAGCTACCTTATTAACAATCATAGCAGGACAACAGCACTATCATCTATAATACAGCAGAAACAAGATCAGGGACTGGCTACTCTATCCAAGAGATCAAGAAGGGACTATTCTTGGTCCTGGAACAAAATCCCAAATAATAATGAAACAAACAAACAAACAAACTGAGGGTGGAGACATGAGTAAACAGAAGAAAACTAAATACAATAGAAAACAATATGGTTTAAGATAAGAACAAGAGGTAAACTCAGAAAAATAGAGTAACTGCACAATAAATACAAGTAGAAACTCAGAAAAAATAACTTGATCACAAAATCTCCAAGGGAGTGAATGGAAATAATAAAATTAAAATGAAATTAGTACTGTCAAGGAGAAATTGAATGGAGCAAACAGAACTCGATGATTGCACAAGTGCACTAGAAATATTAAAGCAAAATCAAAAGAGTGAAAAGTTGGAAAAATGTGTTATTGTTTCTTCATGTTGTTGACATGTGAAATGATGGTTTGTGAAATACTGTATGGAATTGGAGTGAAGGTTAGAGAAGAGATCTCAGGCAAGACAATAAAAGACATAAAGGACAGCTTCCATTTCCTCCATTTTCATCATTTTTACTTTTAACTTATAGCTATCAGGGTAGTAGAAGGTACAGTAGATTTGAAATCAGAAGATCTGATTCAAATCCAAGTTAAATATTGGTTCTTCATATTAGCTCTGTGATAATGGAAAAAATACTTGTCCTCTCTAGGGATCACTTTACTCATCTATAAAATAAGGTCAATTACTTTGCATCACCTACCTCACAGGGCTGTTACTGAGCATCAGATGAGGTAAGAGCATCAGATGCATATAAGTTTCATATTCCCCCCATGAGTTGTCCCACTCCCCCCAAATTCCCTTCCTTATAGCAAATGAATATTATAAAACAAAACAACAAAATTCACAAATGGACATGTCTGAAAATACCACATTTTATCTTTGCTTTTAAAGAGGCAGCATGGCATAAGGGATAGAAAGCCATCCTTGAAGTCAGGATGGCCCAGATTCAAGACCTGGATCTGATACATACTGACTAGATAACCCTTGGGTTCTAAGTCTTTCATTGTACTAGGTAACTTCTCTCAGATCATGAGTTTCAGTTAACTCTTAAACCTTGAATTTGCAGAAAAGGTGCTAATCTGAAATGAATCTGAAATTCCTCATTAGGGTGCTCCTTATGCTGATGACATAATAGATCCTGACAACAACAGAAATTTCAAGTAATTACACAACTCTGAATCCTTCTGAGATTTTTACTTAGTTATTTAAAATATAGTGAAACTAAGGCTCAGAAGGAAAGCAACTCAGGCTTTCATTTTTGTCTTGGTGAGAAGACTAAATTTCCCAATCTTTTTGGGAAAGCAAGCAAAATATTACACATCTTTCACTAAACAATAAGGGAGTTTTGACCAACAAAGTGACAGAATTGCCATTCGTCTATATTGGTGGATCTATAATACTATGGATGTAGATATTACCTTTACTGGTACAGATTATTATCCATTCCTACCTTCATACCTTATAGTATTCCTGTCCATATCTCCTATAAATCTTCCACAAAAGATCTGCTCACCATTTTGGAAACCTTCCTATGAGGTAACTAATACTTTGTGAATACCAGTGTTACACTGGGCTGCCCATCTGTATCCCTGACTCATGATTTATGACTGGCCCATCTCCTTTTCCATTCATATGTTGACGTATCTTTGACATCTTTCTTTTTGTTACTTGTCATGGATAAGTCTTCTTTGGCAATATGTGAACACGATGCTGTGTCTTTCCTTTGCCCTTCAGATCATCTGCAATTTTGATTCTCTGAGACTGTGATATTCAAGTTCACTGTTGTAACTGCAGATGAGCAGAGTGGTGTTCCATGATTCAACTCCATATCACATCTCTTGGAAAATGTTTTAATAATTTAAAACCATCTAATGTCCTAATGTGCAAGAATTGGGACAATTGCTTCTAAAACACCACCCATTTTCATTGCCTCTCTTGGAGTGTGTGTATGCATATATGCGTAAGTACATACACACACATGTACATGCACATATATGTAATAAATACATATAAAACATTATATATGATGTCTTGTGTGATCTCCTGTCAGTGATTTTTTTGTAATGATACTGCTTTGTATTAATCTCATCTGAAGACTATAAGACAAAGATTTGTCTGGAAAGGGGCTTTTAGTAATGCCATATGAGATGATTTGGAAAGATTAGGAAAGGACTCCTGTGAGCAGTCATTTTGGTGAGACTGCAAATGCTGACTACTTCCTCTGTGTTTAGTACTGTGCCATGCCCTCTGCTCTTAGAACCTAACGTCTGAGAACCTAACTCTTGAGAGGCTTATTGTAAAAAGACAAGAACCATAGACTTGAAGCAATGAGAGGGCAATGAAATTTAAAATCATGTGTTGAGTTATTTGGAACAAATAAGTTCTATAGGAGTTCAGAGAAAGGAAAGGAAAGGGTGGATTGGAGTGGTCAAAGATGGCTTGGGGATTTCTCTCCCTAAACCTCCAAGTATTTTAGAATATTGAGTCTGATCTTCATAACAACCAAAGGAAGCTCCAGTAAAAAGTAGAAACTGTAACATGTGTAGTTACATTTTAGACTCTCAGAGTTAGTTATAAGCATTCTCAGAGGTCATCCTGTGCAGCTCATAAGATTGCTCTTCATGGTCCACATTTAGTGATCTTCCAGTCTTTGGTTGGAAACTTTCAGTGATGGGAAATTCACTACCTCTTGAGACAACCGAGGAAATATTCATGAAAGGCAGACATGGAGGAGAATGCCTGAGTGATTGTGGCTGCTCTGGGCTAGCTCTGGGACCTGTCTTTTGGCTTGGTCTAAATAAAGCTGGTTTGGGTTGGTGTGGCTGAAACCATGCATCATTAAAGCTGGTAAAGACATTGGAATGTGGAGCTTAGAATCTTAAAACTAGAAGGAGATGTTTGGAGATCATCTAATAATCCTTCATCTTGCAGGTGAGGAATCTGAAGCTCAAGACCACGAGTGACTTGCTAGAGCCAAGACTAGAATATACATCTTCTCATTCCTCTTCTAGTGCTATTTCCAAGGCACCATGCCATAGAGGGAAGACCACTGAACCAAATCTCACCTCTGATCCTTACCATCTATTTGACTTTGGGCAAGTCTCTTTCCTTCTCTGGGCCTCAGTTTTCTCATCTGTAAAATGACTAGGTGGACCACATGATCTCTGAGGTCCCTCCCTCCAAAGCCAATGAATGTTGTATATTCTCATTTTTCATGCTATTTTTCTCTTCTCGCCCCACAGCTCAAACTGATGATGTCTACAGGGGTGTACTTCTTATATGTGTCTTTGAAGGGGGCCTGATGTAATCAGTTTGGGGTGGATCCCTATCTCTGAAACTGTGACTTGGCTTTAGACCAGCCTTTTCAGATTTCTGGAAAGCAAATTAATGAAGTCTCCCAGCATCTTTATGAGATAAGTTAGATCGAAAGAGCTCTGCCACTGTGAAATGGTGTTGGTCTGATGTCTGGAGTTATATATGGTCAAAGTCAGACTCTGTGTTCCACCAATAGCATTGAGATTAGTTGTAAGTTATAGTTAGCAACAGAGACTGTTAAGCTGGTGTAAAATTCAATTCTATTAAGTGTCTTCTGCCTGCAAGAATTGTGATTTATTTTTTTTGAGCATATTCAATATTTTATTTTTTAAATTAATTTTATTTATTTTCAGTGTTCTACAATATCTACCATATAACTTAGATTTTTCTCCCCCTTCCCCCCCAAGATGGCATACAATTTTATATAATTTCTACACATACATTCCTATTAAATACATTTTTGCTATAGTCATGCTGTATAGAAGAATCAAAATGAATGGGAGAAATCATATAACAAACCAAAATGTAATACACAAACAGAAATGATCTGTTACATTCTGCGATTGAATTCTGAGAATTGTGATTTATAATAAAAAATGGTGCCAGATCCAAGTTATGTGTGACCCAAAGTGTGCCCACTCTGACACTGGGCTCTGGTATCAAGTAGACTTGGATTCAGTCTTGGGGAACCTGACCCCAAAGATAAGAAATCAGGTTTTTTCATATCCCATGACTTGCTATGTTTCCACTCTAGACCTCTGGGGAAAAATATCTAGAACAAAATTTAGGTATTGCTTATATATAGGATCACCTCTGAAAGTGATTTTACAGATCCTTTCTAGAACATGTACACAAAGTATCAGGTGTAAGCTATTTATTTCCTTTACATTCGTATCAGGCCGGCACAGGTCAAGAGATGCACAAGGTCCACATCTATTAGCTAGTCTAACATGGTGCTTACTGTAGCTTCTCAGATTAAGAATCCTTCCAAAGGTGGTGCTTTTCTTTTTTGAGACATTTTTTTCAAAAGTCATCTCTTGTTGTGCAACTGGCATTGATACAAGAACTCCTGACGTCTTCAGTAAGGTTATCTCCAGGTCTGAAAGCATGAGTTTCTTTGGATTGCTTATCAGTGATAGTGCTTGGCATATAACAAAGGCTTACTGAATCTATTTAGCCGACTGACTGACCTGTGCTCGAGGAAAAAAAAACAAAAAAGAGAAGAGGTAGCCAAGGACTTAGAGTTCCTTCTCAGGTTTGCTTAGGTAACATACACATGACCTCCCTGCCATTTGCTCATAGTCTTTGTAGCTGCTGGACAGGAAGAGAGGAGAAATCCGCTATTCATCATCTTCCTAATTCTCCCTCCCCATCCCTGTTGGTAGTTCAAAGGAGACAGGCATTTGGGCAGAGCACTACAGAAGGAGGTGGAACTTTTCTGTGGACATTTCTGAAGACTCTTGAAGGATAGTACTTTCTGGCTCAGTCACCACTTATCTTCAATGCAACCCTTAGTCAATGGGATATAGTTGGACCATTTAGTAGTTGCTGGTGGCTCACTTTTTTCCAGCAAAGTTTCAGAGCCTGTGATCTAGTGGAAGGGGGCAGAACACATGCTCAGCTCCATGAAAAGTGCCCCAGCCCAACAGATATGGGGGGCACCCCCTGGTTATATTAGAAATCTGGAATGTCTAAATGTGCTACTCTCTAACCTGGAACTATGCTCCCAAAGTAAGCAAACTGTACGTACCTTTTGACCCAGTGATAATCATCCCAGCCGTAATAGAATTTTATTGTGCCATAAAAAATGATGAAAAGGATAGTTTCACAGAAAGCCATATAGATCTTTGAATTGACTTAGAATAAAATGAGGACCAGGAGAACAACATATATGACAGCATTATAAAGAAAACTTTGAAAGATGTTAAGACTGAGCAATAATAAGCCATGATTCCAGAGGACCAAGGATGAAGCATGCTCTATACATCTACCTAGAACTGCAGAAGGAGAAATATATTTTCATACACAGTCAATACAGGGATTTGTTTTTCTTGACTCTGGATATTTGTTGTGAATTTTTTCCTTGCACTATATTGTTGATTTTAGAGGTGGGGAGATGGAAAGGAGAGAAAATATAGGCTTGCTAATCTGAAAATAATATAAAAACAAAAATAAGAAAATATGATTTTCAGGCCACAGCTTAACAGTATTCTGTGTCTTATTACTATTTTTTCCTCAGTTATGGAAAGATAGAAATCTTTGATACCACACTAATCTTCTATGCCACTTAGCTACCTCCAGACTGGCATTAATATAGCCATTTTACAAAGAAAGGAACAGGAATATTGGACTGGACTAGAACATTTATATTGAAAAGTTATTTCTGAGACCCCATACAGATTTTAACCCCTGGTTCTCTGACCAAATAAGGGAGGGAGAAGCTGGATGTGGTTTTACTCAAGCCTTCAAGATGGGAAATAAATGTAGAAAAATGTCTGTTGATCAGTAATCAACCAGACTTGGGTTCATTATGGACTAGTTTACCACCACATATGTGGCTACTATAATGCTTATACTTATAGGGGCCACCACATTTAGTGAATTACATATTCCTTAATCTCTGATCTGAAATGGCACATTGGAAATAAAAACTTCCTAGCCATTAGAGATGTCTTAAAGTAGAATTTTCTCCTTTAGGGAGTGGTGAATTTCCTCATCTCTAAAATCATTTGGCAAGGGTATTGTAAATGAAATTCCTGTGTAGGTACAGATTGAAATAATCCCTTCAAACTCTGAGATTCTACTAAGTCCAAGCCTGGAGAACAGAAGATTTAGGGGAGACATGATGAATGTTCACGTATTAGTTGCCATTTGTTAGATAGAGTAGACATACAATTTGTGGCACCAGACATAGGAAATAGGACCAGTAGGTGATTGTGTGCTTGACTTGGAATAAAAAACACCTGGGTTCAGATCCTACTTGGGAAGTCCATTAGCTATGTTCCTATGGACAGGTAGGAGCTCTGGGTATCCAAATTCCTGTCTCTCAATTAAGAAATCTCAGCTTATGTAAGGGTTAATGAGTTGTCTAGAGTATATTTGATATGAGCAGGATCACATAGCTAGTAAGGATCAGAGAGAGTAAGCAGAAGAGTCAGAATTCTAGTCAAGGCCTTCTGACTTCAAATGTAGTGTTCTTCCTATTATTCTTGTTATTTTCCTTCTGAGTCTTTAAAATTATCTTTTTATTACCTTTTATTTTGTACCACAGTCATTTCTGAATGCTGAGTGTCTCAAGAGTTTTAGTGTAGTTTTAAGTTTATTCAAGCTTAAACTGCTCTAAGACCTTTGGGACACCCTGTATACTCCCTCCACCCCAAACTCACAACATACAAATACAATTAAGCAAAACCAAACGGAACACAGTGACCTCATCTGTCTGTTTAAGCAGTATTTCGCATCTGAAATCCATACTGACTTCCTAGCCTTCCCATCCTTTCCCCCACCCAAGGAGGTAGGTATGTCTCTTCATCTGCTCTCTGGAACCAATGTTGATCATTGCATTTAATCCGAGTCTAGCTCCTTTTTATTGTTGCCTCCTCAAACAAACACAGAATCATGTGCATTTCATTTTTCTCTTGGTTCTATTTTGTTTGTTTTGCATCTGTTTTATACAAGTCTCATATTTCTCTGAATTCCAGTTTGGCAACAACATTCCACCTATCAGGTTTTTGTTTTATTGTTTTAAATGTACGTGGAAGATATCATGCATTTTCCCCTGTTTGCTTTTGGATTTAGGGCCCATCCTGGCCAAAAAATTCTCCTGTGTTCTATCTTCCCTCTTTCAATGAATCAACAAATATTTATTAAATACCAACCTCTGTCTGGCACTGTTCTAACTACATTTGGATATGCAAGAAGAAAGGGCATTCTCTTGCTCTTAAAAAACTTACAGTATGGTTTGGGAGAAATGGTGCAAATAGAAAAGGGGAAGTGAATATTATGACTTCTGTTACTCCCCTTGGTTTCTATAATATTTGTCATGTGAAGACCATTTTTTTGAGAGGCTACCTTCCCTTTTCAGTGACATCAGATTGCCTTTAAAACAGATGCACAGTGAGTATGCTTTCTCGACAATGATTACCACCCAAAGTGTGGTACCCTGGTATGTGTGTTCATCCTTCATTGCCAAAGAAGACCATGCCATCAGAGAAATAATAACATGACTTGCACTTGATTTTGTTTCTGAGTGAGGAAGGACTACCCTGGTAGTACAATGTTGAGGACTGGTCACTTTGCTCAATAATAGATTATTGAGCACTAGAGACTTGACGTTTCAGTCTTGTGATGATGAAGAAATAATCCACTTATGACTGTTCTTTGTAACTTTTATTTGTGTCTTCTTCCAAATCAGTCACAGGAGGTCTACCCAACATAGTAGTATTTTTTCTTGCATCCTCTGGGTATCCTGAGGATACCAATGGATCATGTGAATCATGAGAAGTTTATATTTTGAACCCAAATAGTTCATGATTTTTTCAAAAACATTTATTTAGTGGCTTCTATATAGAAATGCTTCTGTTAGAATACAAAATTTTAAAGTAGTATGCACTATCACAGAGAGTTCTACTTAAGTAAGGAGCTCAGAGATTGTGGATTTTTCCTAGACAGAAATGATCTAAAAATCTCCAGTACTTTTTCTACTCTCTAACTCTGCATAGGGCTTCTAGTTGACCAAATCTAAGGAAGTTATGTGAAAAAGCATCCTTACATTTTTTTGGTTTCTCTGCTGACTGCGATAGAATATGTTATGTACGATGGAAAGCATACTGGCCTTTAGGGGACTGGGATTCTGGCTGAGCCATTGATACCTTGGGGAAGTTACTTTACCCCTCTGGGACACGACTTCATAATCTACAAAGAAAGATGATTTCTAAGTCCCCCTTCAACTCTTACTGTCTATGAGACTGAGCTTAATTTGCATGAAATAATTTTAAACAGTCTTTGAAGTGCAGAATTAATCACTGATATTGTACCCTTAAAAATTTTGGTTTCTGTTCTTTAAATTTTTACTTTTTACATTTATCTGAGGGCTTGTAATCTAAGGTCTGTGAGCTTGGTTTTTTTTAATTGTATAGATGTATTTCAATATCATTGGATTCCCTTGTAATCTAATGTGCTTTGTTGTGTTCATTTAAAATTTTTTTTGAGAAAGGTGTCATGTGCTTTAGTAGACTTGCAGAGTGTTGTCTATGATGCAGAAAGGGTAAGACCCTCTGAAGTAAGGAATTGTTACTATTTATCTTAGAGACAATAGGATTCAGAAGGAAAAGGTCATTTAGTTCATTACTTTATTAATACTTTAGTGTTATAGATAAGGGGAGGAGAGAGAGAGAGAGAGAGAGAGAGAAAGAGAGGGAGGGAGGGAGGGAGGGAGGGAGGGAGGGAGGGAGAGAGAGAGAGAGAGAGAGAGAGAGAGAGAGAGAGAGAGAGAGAGAGAGAGAGAGAGACAGAGAGAGAGAGAGAGAGAATGATTGTGATTCTAAGGTAACAGTTTGCTTAGGAAGACATAAATGCTGAGACTTCTCTCCTGGGTGAGTCTCTGATAGCTTTCAATTCCTCTTGCAGGATAATGCAGTCTTTTGTCTTTTGTTGCATAGGGTAATTTACATGAATTTTGCATCTCTCAGGAAACTTCAGTTGCTTGCTACCCAGTGCATTTAGAGGACACCAAAAATCATTATTTTGTGGCTGATCAATTTGAAGTAAATTCACTATAGCCATAACATTTTGCAATTGTGATCTTGTTTAAATTTGAAGATAGCTCCTCATGAATTCTTTGTCATATTAAAGAGAAGGATTTTTTTCAGGCTGGCAGGATTGCATACATTTTTTTTTTTTAAACTCTTAGTTTATCAAAGCAATCTCAAGTGTTACAGTGGCTAATCTAATCAGAAACATCCATTAGCCTAAGATCTTTTGTTGATATTTACTCAGTATTAAAACATTTTTTTCCATGTACATGATTTCAAATATAACCCTTTTAGATATGAAACAATCCTGGGGGGGGGGGTGAGGAGGGAGAATCTCATTCAAAGATGATTATTTTTTTTTTATTATCTGTTCAAAATAAGAATTGAATATGAAATCCTCTGAGGTCTCACCTAATTTCCTTCTTTGTTTCTTTTTTCCTCCCTCCCTCCCTGCCCTCTCTCTATCTTCCTCTTTTTCTTCTATTCTCTCTCCTCTGCCCTCTTTCTCTTCCTCTCTTCTATCTATCTATCTATCTATCTATCTATCTATCTATCTATCTATCTATCTATCTATCTACCTACCTACCTACCTATCTATCTATCTATCTATCTACCTACCTATCTATCATCTATCTATCTATCTATCTATCTATCTATCTATCTATCTATCTACCTACCTACCTACCTACCTACCTATCATCTATCTATCTATCTATCTATCTATCTATCTATCTATCTATCTATCTATCTATCTATCTATCTATCTATCTACCTACCTACCTACCTACCTACCTACCTACCTACCTGTCTGTCTGTCTGTCTGTCTGTCTGTCTGTCTGTCTGTCTGTCTATCTATCTATCTATCTATCTATCTGTCCATCCATCCACACAGACACTAAAACTTCTTCAAATTAGATTTTGTGAATGTAATTGGGTATAAATTAGAGTCAGGGATGTGCTTTAGCTGCATGAGAGGGTGAGATGACATACAAAAACAAACTCAGATGTGTTCAGATATTTTTGTGTTTTTACAAAGTTATTATGGATACATGAATTTATTTAAGTTTCATAACACCCTTTTAAGGTAGATGGGACCAGGGTCATCTCCTTTTCACATATGAGGAAACTGAGGTCCAGAAGAATGATCTTACTTTGATTCATTCATTCAGCTAAGAAGTTGATAGAACTAAGATTTGAGCCCTGATCTCATTCTTCCCAATTTTGTATTCTATTGCTTTGGTTAATTCAGTTCAATTCATCCATCATTTCTTAAGAACTCACTCTGTTGTGCTAGGTGCCAGAGAAAGATGGACATGATACTTGTTTTGTGTTTTATTAACAGTATAATAGTAGAGGAGTTGGGGAAGATGCTTGTAAATAATTGGGATACAATGGAGAGTTTAATACATGGAAAGGAGAAGGCTGAGAAAAGTGTTCTAAGTTGATGCCCTTGACCTTACTGGGGTGAGGTCAAAGAGGGTCAGGGAGGACTTCATGGAATGTAGTATCTGAGTTGGGTCCTGAAACAAGTAGATAGAGATGGAGTGAGAGGCAAAGTGATAATGAGAGACTATGAACCATCTAGAATCCAGATCATAGGATGTGTCATTGGTAGTATTTACTGTGAAACATGACTTGAAATGTAGGTTAGGACTAGAATGCAAAGGGTCATAAATGATGAGATTGGGATGCCATGAAAGACCATTTGAGTGGGGCATCAGTAGGATCATAATGATATATTTTTAGGAAGATAATTTGGACAACAGTATGAAGAATAAGCTGGGCATGGTAGAGAGATGGGAAGGTGAGATAGCTCTAAGAGTAATAAAGAAGAGAAGAACTTAAGGGCTTGAACTAGAGTAATTGTGGTGGGAGTGAAGAAGAGAGACCACATGTGGTCACTGTCTGTTCTCAACAATTCATTAGCTGCAGTAGATGAGGTAGAGAAAAGAGAAAGATGAATCTGAGTTAGATAACTTCAAGAAGGATGGTACTTAAAACACATACACACACACACACACAAAAAATTAAGGGGAGGGAAAACCATAGGAAGAAAGATGATTGGCTGTGTTGTCTTGGGATTTCTTCGATGATACATTATGGATGAACATGTGGCAGCTACATTTTCAAGTCCAAAACTTTGGAATTATTTTCTCCTAAGCTTTTATCATTTGGAAAGCCTAATAATGGTTGTAAACAGAAGTAAAAGCCCTGTCTTAATGGTCCTCAGTGCAGGGTAGGATATTCACATCACAAAGAGGATCTTATCATCTTGTCTTTCACAAATTTTCAGACTTAGTGGAATTTTCCTTGCTTCTATGTTAAAGGCAATAATTTTTCCTATTGTCATGGGATCTTTAGTTCAATAAGTTAAAAAAAAGATGCTCTCATTTTTCTTTCTGAAATCCTATCCCTCTCCTCCTCCTTCCTACCTTCCCTCCCACACTGGGACAAAAAAAGGAAAACAAGAAAGAGATGTAGGCTTAAGTCTTGCATCTTGCCATTTGTATTTCAGAAATATGATTTCCAAAAAGTCAAATTTTTATAATTTAATTTGAATCTGCAGAAGAAGGCTATTTGGTAATTGGCCTAGTTTTCATTCCCCTCTGTGCTTAGATATTTTCCAATACATGGTACCTTTTATCAGACCATAGAAACTCTCTATTTAGATTGCAAGACTGAGGAGAGCTATGGATGTTAGAGTATAGATGTCTTGCTGCCATATAATACTAATAGGTCACATGTGTGTAGTGATTTGACCTTTACAAAGTTCTTTCCTTACAATAACCCTTTGTGGCAGATAGTGTGGTGGTATTGTCCCCATTTTAGAGATTAGGGCACATAGGAAGAATTTAGTAAATGTTTATTGACTTGCTGATGCTCAGAGTGGTAGAGTAACATGACCTGGATCATCTAGCCAGGTTATGAATTCAAGTCTTCTGACTTCAAGTCTAGTCCAGTCCTCCTACTAAACGATACTCATTCTCTTGATGCTGGCCATTCTAGAAGTCCTTTGCCCTTTCTTCTTTTTTCTACAGTGACTCAATGATTGATTATTTTGTCTGTTAACATTTCATATTAGTTAGTAAATCGATAATTAACATTGCTCCAAGCCTTGTAGGAGGTGATCTGCTTCCTTACACAAAACACCAGGTTTTAGAGTAATTAGCATCTCCTTGTTTTAGTACCAATCTTCCTCTTCATTGTTATTTTCTATTTCATTTATTTAATCTCAATGGTTTATACATCTTCTCACCTTTGCTTACAACTTTTCCCCTGCTTATCTAATTTCTATCCTTGCTTCAAACCCAATCAAAGGTCCAATGAAACCCTATCAAAGCTTCAAGGTTCAAATTATTGTTTAATGAAACCTTCTTCATCTTACTATCCCTTAGAAATTGTGCCCTTCTCTGAATTCCTGAAGCATTTATTGTCTTTAATATTTAATTAATCATGCCATTCATTTGTACACACATTCATTCAGATAGTTCAAATGTTTAAGGACCTGTTATGTGCAAAGACTCAAAGATGAATAAGGAAAAAGGAAGAAAACAGACATTTATTAAACACCTACTATGGGCCAGGCATTATGCTAAGCACTTTACAAGTATTATCCCACTTGATTGTGGTAGATACTATAGTTATCCCCATTTTACAGTTGAGGAAACTAAGGCAGACAAAGATTAATTGATTAGTCACCATGTTAGTAAATTTCTGAGGCCATTTTTAACTCAGGTCTTCAGAACTCCAGATCCAGCATTCCATCTACTGCACCACCTAGAAGCCTCATAATAGGATACAGTCTCTGCCTTCAAGAAACATAAAGTCTGTTAGGAGTGATGGAAAGATTGATACAGCAATTATATCGTTCTTGTGATATTAAGTGCCCCCCAAAATTACAACACAAATTAGGATGTGATATGTACACAAAAGATGCCCATGGTACTATGAGTGCTCACACGAAGGGAAAGTCAGTTATCCAAGAGAATAAGGGAAGTTTCCATGAATAAGATGGCATTTGAGCTGGATCTTGATGAAAAGTGGAATTTGAATAAGTGATAACAGGTTTGGAGAGTGAATTCCAGTTATAGGGAAATGGCATGACTAAAGAAATCAACTAATGAGGAAATGACAAGTGGTCCAGTTTAACCAGATCTTTGGAGACTTGATAGGGAGTAGTGGGAGATAATGATGGAGATGTCAAGTGGAACTAGATGGTGAAGGATCATCAGTGCTAGGCTCAAATTTCATTTAGTACATGATTGGGAGGTAGCAGAGGGGAGGCAGAATACATTCAGATCTTTGATTAGAAAGATCAGCCTTCCAATTGTGTACAAGGGAGATTGAATAGAGGAGAAACTGGAAGTGGGGAGACCAGATAAGAGGAAGTAGTAAGAGTCCAAGTAGAAGGTCTGGTCTAGGGTGTTGGTAATGGGAATGGGGAGGAGGGGATAGATATGAGATAATGTTTACTGGTTGGATGTTGAGAAGTCAAAGATTATATTAGCACTTTTGACTTGAATGGCTAGGTATTCAGTTAATGGATATCAGAAAGTCACATGGAGGAGCAGGTATTGGGGAAAAGATGGTAAGTTTAGCTTCAAATATGTTGATGTTGAGATGCTGCTGAAGTATGAAGACAAAGATTTCATGCAGGCAATTAGCAAAATGGTGTGGGAGCTCAGAGAGAGGTTCAGACAAGAACCATGGATTTGGGACTTGTCTGTGATGTTCAAGTCAGGATATGGATGAAATTTCTCAGAAAACTGTCAAGAGAGAATGAATGAGTCCTGGGAAATAGCTACATTAAAGGGGGTTGTGGGAGAAAAAGGAATCAGCAAAGAGTATAGGCAGTGCAAAGAGATAGGAGGATTAATCAGGTGAGTTTGCTTTATTAGAAGCAGAAACAGGAGAAGATACCAAGAATGGGACCATCAAAAGTGCCAAGTACTGCAGAAGGTCATTGAGGACGATGGTTGTAAAAAGAGCCAGTGGAGCTGGTGATTTGGGAGTCTTTGGTGACATTGGAGAGAGAAGTTTCATTAGAGGGGTTGGAAGTTTGATTACAACTTGAGAAAATAGGTGATGAAAAAGTAAGGGAAGGGTCATAAACTGCTTTTTTTCTAAAAAGTCAGGAATTAAAGGAAGATACGAGAGTACAAAATCAGAGTTGGAAGGGGCTTCACAATTGTAGGATATGCAGCCTCAGGCAAGGGTTCAGGAGCATAGAATTTCAAGCTGGAAAGGATCTTAGAATCACCTAGTCCAGCCACACATTTTACAATTAGGGAAACTGAGACCAAGAATGGTGAACTGACTTGCCCAAGGTCACTGAGATATCAAGTGTAAGAACTAGGATCAAAACCCAGGTAGGTCCCCCAACTCCACATTCAGTACTCATCGGACTGCACCTCATCTGACTGCACCTACCATTTACACCTTTTTCTGAACAGGATTCCGCTTCACAAATTTTCATGCATCTAGCCTCTGTGTGAAGACCTCTAGTGACAGGGAGCTCATCACTTCTCTAGTTAGTCCATTGCATTTTGGGACACATCTAATTTCAGTCAGGAACTTAGCTAAAATCTGCCTCTTTGGAACTTTCATTGAGTAAGATATATTTTCAAGGAAATTAAAGAGTTAAAGTACCTGCACCCACTGTGAAACTATCTATTCCCGAGTTGTTTCTGCTTTGCTTCTACTTGGAAAAGAAAGGGCTGATAATGAAGAGGGTTCATTTTGCAAACCAACCTATTATGGTTCCCTTTTGGTTAAATTAATTCCTGCCCCCCAAAGAAAAAAAAGGTTGAGTTGAGGTAGAAACAGATGAGATTTTTTTCTTCATTTAAATAAAAGTCTGAGTGATAGAGAAAAAAATGCCTTCTGAGGCTAATATTTGTTCTGTTTCTGTATCTAAGAGCCTGTGAGTCCAGCCAAAGTGGGAAGGAACAAAACCACAGAGGAATTGCTCTTAGTGACATTTGACACTTCCCAAATGATGCCTACTTGACACTGAGAATCCAGTTTGCTCTTACTTGACAGACTTATGCAGTTCATAGATGTGGAGTGATGTGGGAACTCATGAACAGAAGTGGGGGCTTTCATTTCCACGGTTCTTAACTTGCATATACTGAAGGAAAGGCTGGCATATTTCATGAGCCGAACATTATATTTCCTTCTCATTCCAAGGTATTGTGTCTATGTTAAAGAGTGCTCAGAAAATGCCTAAAAGGGAAAAATGAAAATAAAACCTTTTGGTCTCATTTTTTAAGTCAGTAGGATGGTAGACAATTTAACATTTTTTCAAACCAGAAAGAAAGCTAGCCCTTGAGGGATTATTCAGAAGTACCAACACAAAGTACATGAAGGTGAATGTCTGGAAGGAAAACCAAATAATTCCCGTTACTGTTCAACATGGAAATAGTCAAAAGAATGTTTCACCTGTACTCTTTTTCTACCAACTGTCTTTTTAAGATAAAAAGAGTAAAAATAGTAACAAAACTTCTTTAAGTAAAAACCCTGAAAACCTCTATCATTCCCAAACAAGAGTTGAGTTGAAAAGCATATTATAAATGCTTACTCCATGCCAGGTTAAGAACTGGGGGTATAAAGCAGAGGTAGGGAACTTCTAGTCTTGAGACCTCATGCAACCCTCTAGGTCCTCAAGTGGGGCCCTTTGACTAAATCCGTTTGGATTCAGGGTCTCAGCTGGAGACCTAAGGGGCCGCATGTGACCTTGAGGACACAGATTAAGTTAAGGATCTGATTGATCCTCCTTACTTGTATCTTCTTTTAATATTTAAAAGGAAATCCTTAGAAGCCATTCACTGCCTCTGATGAGAAAGCTTGTGGAGGTTGTCAGGAAGCATTCCACAGAGGGTTGGAAAGTCATGGATAACTTAACTTAATACAGGTTTGTTGCTTGGTTAATTGAATGACTAGCCATGTATAAAGGCATTATGACATTGTGTACAAAGCAGAAGTTAATGTTCAATAACTTAAAAGCCTAGAATTTATTTGTGATCTCTAATTTTTTATGCCATGAATAGTTTGCCTCCTAAAAGCAATCTGATTAAGAATAGCTAAGAGTGATAAAGTAGGATAGAGCTACATGTTCCTGGCAACCTCACAGAGATGTACTTTGGAAAGTCAAAATAGAAATTCTTAAATTGACTCATTCCCACAGCTCTTTAACTTTGAAAATGGAATCATAATGCTGGATAGAGCAAGACTTCTTAGTTTTATGACTGCTCCTCCTTGTGCTTTAATCTGTAATATGGGGGAGAGGATATTTGTATTATACAATGCTGTGGGGTATGAATTATCAGGAAAATGCACCTTAAAGTATTATGGAAGTATAAGCGATGTGGTAGAGTGAAAAGAGTGTTAGACCTGGATTCAGTGCGTTTGAATCACATCTATGCAACTCTGAGCAGGGTCGTTTCAGTTTCCTCATCTGTAAAATGGAGAAAATATTATATTAATATATGATTTTGCACTACTCATGTAAGTATGAATTCCCACAAGTGTTGTTTAAATGTAACTTGCAAGAGGCATTGATAGTCATTTCAGGAATATTGTCTCTAATTCACTGAGAGTCTGTGATTCCTACCTCGCAGGGAGCTGGAGAAGAACCATAAGGCTGGGGGCTTGTTTTTTCATCTTTGAGAAAGTTACTTAACTGAGATTACATCTATCTTTCTCCACCCCCTGCCAACACTTGCAGACCTAAGAATATGATTATTTTTAGGCATTCACAGTACAAGTCACTTGCATGGTCAGTAGCCCTTAGGAGGGAAGGGTAGCCCCAAGCTTCTTCCTGGCTTGGTCACTTCCCACCAAATGCTCGTGACAGAACAGACATTCAATAATAGAGACTACACAAGTAAACCTATTATCCAAGCAAAATAGCAAAGAGAAACTGTAGAATTTATGCAGGTCTGCATATGCCAGAAAAAATACAAGAGAGAACAACTTTTCTGAAGTGAATGCGTTGATATTAGCTTGAATCAAGAAAGACCTCTATATCACCCCATGTGAAGGAATCATATCTCTAGGGTGGCAAGCTGAAAATCAGTGATGGGTTGAAGACTAGTCTTCCTCTTTATCTCTATAGCTTCCATGTCTTTAATCTCATCTGGAGTCCACCCAAACAATACACAATACCTGTAACCAAGAGTGACTCTTTGGAAGATCTGCTACCAATTCTATCTATGAGCTTGAATGAACATCCTCTGTACCAACTCTGAGATAACAACATGCAAAACACTTCAGGCTTGGGTGAAAATGCTTAATACATTAACATTGGACAAGATCAGATGGGTCCATCAGGCACCTACGTTGGCAATGGATGTGTAACAAATGTAAATCACTCAGTAGCATACCATTATTGGTTGAGAACTACTTGCTTGTGATGCTTTCAAACACACCTGGGAGAAATTAAATCTAGGTATGTACCAGTTGGGAAACTGAAGTTTATGGAGTTGGTGACTTGCTCAAGGTAATACGCATAGGATAAAACCATAGAATATGGAGAATAGGGCCCTTTGTAACACCACCTATGCACTTCTGGTTTGGAAGAAAGTTTTTTGAAGAATTTGAGGTAGGGTGTGACCCTGAGCAAATCACTTTACATCCCTCAGTCTCAGGTGCCTCATCTGTAAACATGAAGCTTCAAGGTCCCGTTGAGCTCCAAATCTGTGATGATTTTTTTGATTAATTCACAATTCTTTAAGAAAAGAGTGGACTTTTCTAGGTCATTGCTATGTTTGTATTGTGACCTTAGGATTTGTAGTAGAGAAGGAGCATGGGAGATCCAGAGAGTTCAGCCTTCTAGCTTGGGATTTTTCTGTGCTTAGGCATGTGTCTATCTTAATGAATTATTATGCAGACTCAAACAGAAAGAATTCAAAAAACTAAAAGTGGGAGGGTAATAGATGGAAGGAAAAAAAACTGTGTATCTTTGTGCTTGTGGGTGATAGCATATGATACATAGAGGACCAGAAGAGTTGTGCAAGTTGGAGAATGCATGCTGGATTACCCCATGAACCAAGGTGTAAATAAATGAAAAAGAGCTATGTGAAAAGCTTCTGTTGCAAAGGGTTTGCCTTATCTTTTGTCTGAGCAGAAGGTACAGGATGTTCATGACTACCAGGAAAGGGAAAAGAGGATAAAATCTTCTGTCAGCCCTGCTTCATTTGGTGGAATCAAATGAAATAATGAAAACCCCTGGCATGGGTATAGCACAGACTACTAACGGAAGACAGTGCTGTAATTATGAGCATTAGATGACAAATTTCAGTATAAGATGGCTTTGGCTACCTTTGCTCTATTTTTAAAAAGGCAAATATAAAGGCCTCCTTCCACCATTGTCTCATATGCACTACAGGTGAATGATCACAACTGGCATGTACTTTTCCAGTTTATGTTGATGAGGAGCAAATGTCATCTGTCTCTAACCAGGCAAAATAGCTTTGAGTCAATAGTTTTTAGTCAGAAGGCTTTGATCCTGATTATGCAACTTATTACCTTTGTGCTGTTGGCCAAGTCATTTACTCTCCTCTGAGTCTCAGTTTTTACCTCCGTAAAATGATAGGCCTAGGATCTGGAGAAAAACCAACATATACAATGACTATGGTGGAAATGGAATAACAAAAAGGAAACTGAATTCAGTGTAAGGATCAAGATTGTTCCCTAAAAAGAGGTGAAAAAATGCACCTTCCTCCCTTCTGCACAGAGATGGAGTGAAACATAATACATTAGTTACTTTTGCTGAGTTACTTTTTGCCCCTCTTGCTTTTAAAAAATGTTACATAAGGTGGATAGAGGATGAGACTTACAGTCAGAAGTTTAGGTAACATAAAAAATAGATTTCAATAAATATTAAAAATTATATAGG
Organism: Notamacropus eugenii; assembly: GCF_028372415.1. Taxonomy (NCBI): domain Eukaryota; kingdom Metazoa; phylum Chordata; class Mammalia; order Diprotodontia; family Macropodidae; genus Notamacropus; species Notamacropus eugenii. The sequence continues at coordinate 59,871,836 of NC_092877.1, forward strand.
ACTGAACTCTAAGGTTTCTAGATTTATGTTTATGATCCCATCATTCTGTTCCATTGTATTGCAATTTGTCCTTATGAGAACCCTAAGCCCTTTGTAACACCAATGATCCACTCTTCTATGTGACTTCCACATTGAACCTGTTTATCTTTTGTGACCAAGAAGATATTCCTTAGGGCAGCAGCTTCTTAGAAGGCAAATGAAAGATATCCAGGAATGTTTGAGTCAAGGGATGGTCCTCGCTGAAATTTTTTAAGTGACACATATTTTGACCAGTGCAAAGGAACTAAATACATATTATATACATAATATATATTAACTAAATACATATTAAATGCATAAATACATATTAAATACATAATTGTAAAACCAGGAAAAGGATGAGTAGATAACAAATGGACAGATTCTATGCTCCATTTCTGTCTACCCCAGCTCCCGCAGATGCTCAAACATAACCACTGAAGATTCAGAAAAGAAAGTTCTTGCACCCCACATCCTTGGCACTGTCACATGGTTCAACATCAGAAACTGATAGATGGAAATGACATTAAAGAAGCAACATGATCATCTGCTTTGCTGCTGAATTATAAGAACCATGGGATTTTTCCAAATGACTTGAAGATGAAACTTTCCATATTTCTGGTTTCCCCATTCAAGTTTAAACATCTTGAGAGTAGGGATGGTTTTGCTTTTCTCTTTGTATATCCAATGGATTAGCAGAATGTGTGGTGTGGCTGCCACGAAAGTCAGTGTAGTCATGAGCTGCATTCGGAGAAGTCTAGTGTCTAGGACTGGATTTAGTGTGTGTGGTCAGACTCTATCTGGAACACTGAGTTTCATTTCAGGTGCCACATTTTAGAAAAGACATTGATAAGTGGGAAACCTCAGAGACTGGGAAGGGGTCATGTTTGTCTGCCACATGAGGAGAAGTTGAAGGAATTGGAGCTGTTTCAACTGGAAAAGAGAAGACTTAAGTTGGATAGCACTTCTATTTTTAAATTGTTAAAGGTCGTAAAGAAAACAGTTAGGCTTATTCTGTTTGGTTCAGAGAGCACAAGTCAGAAGGAAAGATAGAAGCTGCAGAGAGATTTTGATTTGATGTCAGGAAAATACTTCCTAACAATTAGAGTTATCCAAAATTGTAGTGGGCTGCCTCTGGAAGTAGTGAGTTCCCCTTTACTGAATGTCTTCAAGCATAGACCAGATGACTATTTTCAGCATAATATAACATTATTATATTATACAAGGGATTCTCTTTTAAGAACAGGTTATATTAGATAGCTCCTCAGGACTGTTTACCTCTTGAACTCTGGGATTTTATGATCCTGGCATCTTGTCTTAGATCTCCTCTAAATGATTACATGACTTTAGATAAGTTACTTTATTTCTCTGAGCCTCAGTTTCCTTATCTGTAAATTGAAGGGACTAGACTAGGAAGTTAAAAAGTTATTGAGAGAAATTGCCTCCCAGTTTTCAAGTCATCTAGACTGACTGCCTCATTTTGAAGAGGGGGGAAAGTGACCAAGGGAAACGAATTGCCTTGTTCAAAGTCACAAGAGTAGTAATTGACATATTTCAATAAGTATGAAAGAAGTAACATTGTTCTTAGAGTGGGAAATGTTTTATACTTAATGGTTTTTTCTAGGAATTCATTCAAATCTTGTATACTTCTCTATCTTTCCAAATGTAAATAAAAAGTAACAAGTATTGAAAGAGAGAGAAAGAGAGAGAGAAAGAAAGAGAGAGAGGGAGAGAGGGAGAAAGAGAGAAAAAGGGAGACAAACATGGAAATGAACTTTCACATCACTGTCCTACTTAAAAGGTTTTCAATTGGAGGGTGAGAATTTATTTTCCCATTCTTCTGATGTAGTGAAGAAGAAATGCGATCTATATTCTATGTCATTTAAGAACACAAATTCTGAAAACACTTCACATGTAGACGAGCATTCATGTCCATCAGCTCCCATGCCTCTAACAAAATCCTCCTCCTTTCCTCTGCCTAGTGAAAGCCTTCTTCACTCTCAAGTCTTAGTTCGAAAGCTGCCTATTCCATCAAACCCAGCCTGATCCCCCTTCCCCCCAAATGAAAACAATCTTTTTCTCCCTCAGATCTTTTAGAACAATGTCCCCAGATTTTTCCTTTGCACTTATTGTGTCTTTTCCCTCATTGTGCTTTTGTATATGTGTTTTATCCTTCTTACTGGATTAGAACCTTATTGAAGGCAGGGACTATCATTTTTTCATTTTTCTATACCAAGCCGAGAATTTAGGATCTTGCACATATTAGGTACTTAATAAATGCCGAATTACTCAAGTAGTCATTGAATGGGAACCTGTTTCAGTGTTAGCATTGGTGAGCTATGGACCCCGAATGAATTATTTGTTGAATCAAATTACTTTTCTTTAGATCATATTAGAATATTATGCCATAGTCTTCAAATTCCACTTTTTGTATTATCAGTTCTGTTAATGACTTTAAACCAAGGATAATCTTGATAGCAAAGTGTGGTTTGCTTTTTTTTAACTTCAGGATTGTGAGTCAATTCAAAATTATGGTGTGATGGAAAGAACTCTAGATTTTGGGGTTTTAGGAAAGTGAGTTCTTTCCTGACTGTCATTTATTGGCTCTGGGACATGGAGCAATTCACTTTACCTCTCTGTGCCTTAGTTTCTTCATCTGCCAAATGTTGCGTTTGAATGAGATAATTTCAAAAGTCATTTCTAGCTTTGATGTGAGGTGATTGTTCTTATACAATCTTGAATTATTTGATGTTGGTCTAGCTTTGGGATGAGCTGCTCTGAATTATTCAGTAGCAGATGATCCCACATTATCTTTGTTGTTTCTTTTTCTTTCTGCTGAACATCCTTTTGCTTTTTCATTCTCTCAAAGTCAGCAAAGTGACTGTGGAATACATTAAGGTAAAAGGAATTTAATTGGGTTTTTGAATTCTTTAGTTGGTATTTTTTCAGTCTTGTCTGACTCTTTGTGACCCCATTTTGGATTTTCTTGGCAAATATACTGGAGTGGTTTGCCATTTCCTTCTCCAGCTCATTTTGCAAATGAGGAAACTGAGGCAAATGGGCTTAAGTGACTTGCCCAGGGTCACCTAGGATGTGTCTTAGGTCAGATATGAGCTCAGAAAGTAAATCTTTCTGGCTCCAGGACCAGCACTCTATCCATTGTGCCCCTAACTTCCCACTTTAATTGGCTTTAGGTTCCTAAAACCTGTTAACAGAACTTTTGAAACACTTGTCTTAGTAATTTACTGTTATCAGAAATAGTTTTCTCTCCCTCAAAATTGGATTTGGTTTGTGATTATAATATTATTATAATTAATAATGTATATATAATAATATATAATATAATTATAATTAATAACATAATATATTATATAAGTAATAATATATATTATAATTCCTTGACTTTATACATGAGGAATCCATAAGCTTCACTACTGCCAGAGGGGTCTTTGACTTGCAAAATGGACAAGAGCCCCAAATTTAGAAGAAGGCAAAGAGACAAATGTAGCCTTTTAGAGAGATTCTACAGAAGTCTTCTGGGAACCTTCATTAAATAAAGAGATCGTTGGGATTTTTTTCCACTATATCTAATTTCACTTCAAAACATTGACTTCCTTATTCCTTCATAGATACATATAAGTAGCATTACTTTCATGGGTGTATTTCCATCATATTGAGCCATTCCAACTTGGCATGCCCTTCCAGAAATTGTTCCTTAGGTGTAATCTTCCAGCAGAGCAGCCAGGTGGCACCATGGTGCATGAAGCACTGGGCTGGCGATCAGGAAGGCTCATCTTCCTGAGTTCAAATCTGACCTCAGACACTAGCTATGTGATGCTGGGCAAGTCACTTAACCCTGTTTACCTCAGTTTGTCTTCTGTAAAATAAGCTGGAGAAGAAAATGGCAAACCACCACAGTATCTCTGCAAAGAAAACCCCAAGTGGTGTCACGAAGAGTCAGATATGACCAAAAAAGTACTGAACAACTACAAGTCTTCAAAAATGAGAAATTAAAGGGTGAATTTACTTAAGTCCTAAGGACAAGTATACTTCAATATTCTCTTTATTATGTAGAAATAAAATAGATTTCTGAAAGGACAAATGGGAATGATTCCATTTCTAGGCAACACGCTCTGTAATCCAAGGCAGAATGTGATCAACTTCATAAGTTAGTTCCAAACTGACTGTGGGGTTTTCTAAGAGGGTGAAACTATGTCTAGATGTTTAAAAGACTTCCTGAAGGAAAAGGTATTTAAGCTGGGCCTTGAAGGATGGAGTAGATTTTGAAAGATATGAGTATAGGAGGCAAGTGTAAATGAACCATTTTAACACAAAGATTTCTGGTAGTCTTGACATTTACATAGTGTTTAAAGATAATATGTAGTTAAGCATGGGAGCAAAATTCAGTCAGTTGTTTGTTTAATAGAGTAATATAACGGGCACACAACATACGCCTCAGATAAACATTTTGCAGGGGATAAGTGTTCTCTGAGGAACTGAAAACAAGCCTGGATTTATCCAAGTGTAGGCACTGCGATTGACCTTTTTCTGAGATTTGTTCAAGCAAACAATATACTCATTCATTTCCTCCCCCTGCTTGAAGTAGCCCATTCAACAGCCAGATTGATTTCCTGCTGGATTCTGAATGTTCTATATGTCAATGTTATTGTCCCATGGCTAGACCTAAAAATCTGCATTTTTTCTTTTGGGGAAAAAAAATTTGATAGTATGTATAGGAAGGTGTGATTCCATGGGCAGTTGAGCAAAATGAGGGGCAAATCTTGCTCTCACCCCTGTTGATGTTGAAGGGAGTGGTCCTAGGAAATATGGGTATCATGGCAATGGGATCCAGAAAACTGTGCCCAGTCTTTGTACTCAGCAAATGATCAGGAAGCAAAGAGCAGGGATAGCAGACATTGGTAGAAGCACCTTGGAACAAAAAGCCCTTTCCCCCTGGCTATTTAAAACTTGGTTCATAGTTTAATTAAAGGTTCTCTATTCTGATCCTGCCTCCCTCATTTTCTCTCAGTAAAGTGGCCTTTAAAGCACAAATTCCTCATTTTGGAAGACAAATAAATTTTGGAGTGGGGAAACTTGAGTTTCAATCTAAGCTCTACCATTTATATCTCGCATAATTCCGGGTGCAAAAATAGTGGGAGATAGAACTAAGAATCACTAAGTCTTATCTGTAAAATGAAAGGATTAAATTAGATGATCTCTAAGTCCCTTCTAGTTTAAATCCTATTAATTGAGGCTTTCCTTCTGTAAGCACCAACACTTCATTTTAATCTTTTGGGGCTGTGAACTTTTCTAAAATGTACTATGCCATTCATAATTTTAAAACAGAGCATATTAAATGAGATTGAATCTGTTTTTGGTGACTCAGAGTCATTATACTTCTGGATTATAATGCAACTATGCCCTCAAGGCTATCATGGGCAGAGGGTGATTTTTTTTTTCCTGTCCTTAATCTCCCCAGACTGGTATTTTTTTTGGTTTATGTATCTGCTTGTTTTTGTTTTTGTTTTTTCATTTATTATCTTCATAAAACCATAGAATTTTGGACTTGGAATATTGGAATTATTTTGATACTTTCCCAACAATAACCCAATTAGATATATAATGCTGAACATTATGATCCTTTTTTTTTACAGATGAGGAAATCGATACTACAAAAATGTCACACAGTTACTAATTGTTAGATTCAAGACTCAAACTCAGGTCTTCAGATTCTGAATCCCAAGTTCTCTTCATTTTATAAAGCTCTGTCTTTTATTTTCTGAAGTCTACATAGAGGAAATAGCTTGCTAAAGGTCACAAACTCTAGGTTAAAAAGACTCAAAGGCCATTCTCATGGCTTCTGTGAACTCTGTGGTTTTCTCCTGGTTTGGTTTCCTTCTCTTTGGCCAACCCTCTATAGGTCTCCTTTGGCACATCATCATCCATCTCCTGCCTACATGAATGGCTTCCAAAGCCTCCATCCCAGGCCCTCTTCTCTCTCTCCACTCCTTCATTGGTGATCATATATACTCCTAGAAGTTCAGTTATGATTGAGAAATCAAGACTCCCAAATTTATATAATAAATCCTAATCATTCTCTTGAATTTCTGTCTTGCATCTCCAACTATTTCCTGAATTTTTCTAAGTAAATGTCCTGTTGGTGCCTCAAAATTAACATTTCCCAAACTAAACTCATCACCTCTCCCAAGAAAACTCATCCATCTCTCTTTCCCACTTCTCTATTTCTGTTGAGGGCAGCACCATTCCCACATTCCCCTCTTCCCTCTAGTTACCTAGATTCAACACGTTAATCATTTTGACTTGTCTGTTCCCTTCTGGCTCACATCTCATCAGCTCTGTTGATTATAGCTCTGAACCATTTCTGGCATCCATCTTTTTTTCTCTGTAGTCACTACATTTAAGTCACTTCTCCTCTCTTCCATGGACTATTCAGTCTCTTGTTGAGTCTCTTCCTAACTCTTTAATCTGCTCTGCACACAGTTGCTAAGATGAGTTTCCTAAGACATAGACCTGACCACATCACTCTCTTTCAAAAAACCAAAACCCCGAGTAACAAACAAACAAAAAACCAAACTCTTTAGAATGACTTCGTGTTGCCTCTAGGATAAAATACAAATTCCTTGACCTGGCATTTAAGGTCTTCTGCAATCTGACTCTAACTTCTCTTATCTTACATTATTCTCTATTATACTACCAATGTTCCAGCCAAATGATGCTATTAGGTCTTTCCCAAGTTTGAAATGCATTTGCCTAAATAACATCCACATCTGTCGTTGCTCAGCTTAAGTGCTACTTTCTCCTTCTTGGCCTTCTTGGCCTTCACAGCTGTATTTCCCCTCCCTAAATCTTCTTAGAGCTGTTAGAACTCACCTGTGCCTTCTCTATTCCCGACCTTGTATTATTTATTTAATCTCTTGTATCCATTTAGTAGAAGGGCGGTTCTTTGAGGCAGGAATTTCTTGGTTTTATCTACAAAGCTACAGTGCTTAGAATAGTACCTTTCACATAGTAGTTGCTCAAGAAAAGTTTGTTGAATTGTGCAATGACTAACTTTAATAGACTTGGCTCTTCTCAGCAGTATAATGATCTAAGACAATTTCAAAAGACTCATGATGAAAAATGCTATCCACACCCAAAGAAAGAACTATGGAGTCTGAATGCAGATAGAAGCATACTATTTTCTATTTCTTTGTGGTTTTTTTCTCTCTTGAGGTTTTTCTCCTTTATTCTGATTCTTCTTTCACAACATGACTAACATGGAAATATGTTTAATATGATTGCACATGTATAGCCTACATCAGATTATTTGCCATCTTGGGGAGGGGAGGCAGAGAGTGGAGGAAGGGAGAAAAGAATTTGGAACTCAAAATCTTACAAAAATGAATGTTGAAAACTATTTTGACTTGTAATTGGAAAAAATAAAATACTCTTAAGTGGGAAAAAAGGAAAAAAAAACTTTTGTTGGGGTACAGTAGAAAGAACCCCAGTTTTGGAGTCAAACATTTATTACCTGTGTGACCTTGAAAAAAATCACACACTCTTTGGGCCTTAGTTTTCACATCTAAAATGTAAAGGTGTTGGACTACATGGCTTCTGAGGCTCCTTCCAGCTTTATCTATATCATGAGTTGAGTAAGAGAATACTACTACTAGGAGACTAGATAATTGTCATCACATATTTGAAAGACTTTCTTGTAGAGATTGGAATTGACTTGTTCTGTATCTCTGTCTCAGCAACAAAGTCAACCCCCCCATTCTTATCTGTCAGATTATTGGAATTATTAAAGGAGAGAGGTTAAATTATCATGGACTAAATCAGGAATAGGTAACCTGCAGCCTTGAAACCACATGTGGCCCTCTAGTTCCTCAAGGGTGGCTCTTTGACTGAATCTAAACTTCACAGAACAAATCCCTTTAATAAAAGGATTTGTTTCCTGAAGTTTATTCAGTCAAAGGGCTGCACTTGAAGATCTAGAGGGCCACATGTGGCCTCAAGCCCACAGGTTCCCCATCCCTGGACTAAATAGTCTTTAAGGTTCCTTCTAAAGTTGAAAGGAAATCTATCACAGTAGACCCTTATTAGAATTTAGAGTTGGAGGACAAGTAAAACACCCATTCTGTTTATAGCAACAGAATCATTAATTTGCATGGAAGCACCAACATTCTTGTAGGATAAAGTGAGTAGATTGCCATATATAAGTAAAAGAAGTTTTTGAAAACAGAGATGATTAAAATAATATGCATAATGACAAAAACAATATAAATGGAAAGGAAACTACAAAAACCTAAGTGATGTATAATTATAATGGCTAAACTTGATCCCAAAGAAGAGATGAGCAAATACATCCTCTTTCTGTCCCTGAAAATGTAGGGAAGTATGGGTATGTAATATTGCCTATGCTGTCAGACAAGGCTGTTGTATTAGTTTTACTAAACTGATTTTTTTTTGTCCTCTTAAAAAATTTGTTACATGGAATGTCTTTCAGGACAGGGGGAGTTAGGAATGTATTCAGAAATGAATGACAAAAATAAGTGATAAAAAAAACAGTTGGAAATAGAGTTGGTTGTTTCTCTTCTACGTTACCTTTCTCTTCCACGTGCCTTAAAGATCAAGAGGCTCCTAGAAAGTTGTAGGACTGTTTTGGGCAGGGGAGGGAAAGGGGAAGAAGTAGGATAGGATAGGCACTGACTCTTTGATCACATTATTATAGAGAATCCCCAGATGAGGAAATTCCCTCTATCAATGAAAGTTGATACTTTCTCTTCAATACAAAGTCTAAGACACTTGTCTACAGTGTCAAAAGTTCCAGTGATGTGCCCGGGGTCACAGAGCCAGAATCAATCAGTGGAAGGACTTGAAACTAGGTATTCTTGACTCTAAGGATAGCTCTCCATCCACTGTGCTATGTCTCTCTATCAGGGAAGAACAAACTACAGTGAAAAGCAGATGACCTTTTAATCAGTACTACCATCTTAACTTGCCAAAATGACTAACCAAAGGGAAAGAGGAGAGGGACCCAATAAGTGATCTCTAGTTCCGTTTACAAACACAACATTGTCATTTTAGTTATGTATATATGTGAGTCTGCAAAAAAAATGGGGATGCTCTAGATTTTAATGGTATGGTCACAGTTCTATGGGGAATATCTCATAAATGTTAACATGGCAAGACAGGATGTGTCTATAATGTTACTCATAATGTGTAGACCTTGTAAGCAAGCAGATTAAGAGAAAAATGATAGTTATTGAACATATTAAACACTCTAAGAACAGAGATAGCTTTCTGATGTATATGAAGGAAAATGATCTGAAGAAGGCAGCCAAAGACAGAAGGCTCCTGGATTTAACTGAAGCATTAGCCTGCTTCCCTTCTGAAGAAGTACAATTTGCCAGAACTAATGGCAGTGAACCTGAGTTATTGGCATCCACCCACTACAGATTCATGGCATCAAATAACTATGAAATGATAAAGACATTTGGGTTTAACAAAAGCAAATGGAACATTTCACCACTCACTTCTAGCAAGGTCATCATCTGATTCCTCATTGTGTCCTGGAGGTGACTGGCTCCTTAAGGGCTATATCAGCAGAATAGTCAATCTGGGACGTCCAACCTACCTAGACATTAGGCTTCAAATAAAGGCAGCACAGCATAATGGGTAGCATACTAGACTTGGATTCAGGAAGATTTAGGTTTGAATTGTGACTCAGAACTATTTGGACAAGTTATTTCTCCTCTACAAGTCTCAGTTTCCTTATCTGCAAAATGGGGAGAATAAATGATCATACCTACCTCAGAGAGTTGCTATGAGATCCAAATGACATGCAACATGTAACGTATTTTGCAAAATTTAAAGCACTAATAAATGTCAACTATTTATGTTATTCTGGACCTATTGATGTACTCTGCATCCAACATTTGAGGACCAATCTATCTAAGTGTGCAGACTCATCAACAATTTGGCTGTAGGGCATGAATTGACCAGTGAAACTCTTCAAGACTGTGTCCTAAGTTACAGAAGGGCTGGGATCTGTACTGGTAAAGGGACTACCTGTAGCAAAGAAATTGCATTCCTGGACCTGAAATAGAGGAAATGCTTCCCATGACTTTGATTAATATATGATTATTAGAGAAGGAGAACCAACTTCCTTGAGTTGTCATTGCTATTTCACTTCATCACCGTGATAATTGGAAATGTGGCAGAAAATGTAGGTCAGACAAAGCTTTGAGGAAGATAGGATATGGATCCTAACCTCTTCTTCAGACTCCCTGCCAGGCTGTTTTCTTAAAGTTTCTTTACAGTCCCCATGAGATGAGATATTCTGCCTGTTAACTCTCACAATTTCCTTTGGAACTATGTTGTATTTGAATCTTTTCCAATTTTCAAGGCCAATTCAGACGTCACCCGCAGCAAATAGTACATTCCTAAATGATAGTGCAAATTTCTTCGCTTACATTGTACTACAGCTGTGATGTTGGCATCATACCTATCCTATATTGCCCTACATTGTTGACTATTGTTTCTTCCTCCTTCCCTGCACTCTCCTCTCCTTTCCTCTCCTCTCCTCTCCTCTCCTCTCTTTTCCTCTCCTTTCTTCTCCTCCCCTTCCCTCAAGGGCTATATCAGCAGAATATTCAATCTGGGAGGTCCAACCTTCCTAGACAGAACATGGAGAGTGAGGAAGAAAGGCAGCTGGAGGATAGTAGAATGATTGCTGACCCTCCTAACTCCAAGTCCAGTGCTCTATCCGTTTTATCATCTATCTCTGAAGTTTATCTTCTAAGGTTCCTTCTTGTTCTGATATTTTCTATTTCTTTCTTAAGACCCCCTAAAACTGTGATATTCTATGTACTGAGGTCCTTTCTAGCTCAGAGGCTTCTTTCAGCTTCAGTTTTCTCTGTTTTAAGGTCAGCTTTGACATCCTACAATTCTATTATTGTTTTTATAAATCACGAGTCTCTCATCTACATAAGGTGATATTGGTCTTACTTCTTACATAAAGACATTGGCTATAGGAACTCCCAAAGTCACTTTCAGCTTTTTCATTCGCTAGGGCAAATAGTGCATTCATCTTTTTTGAGGTATTATGCCAGTTTTGAGAGATTTGGAAAATATCGCCTGCAGACAAAATGAATTCCTGTGTTCTGCGTCTATTTGCTTAGTCATCCCTGCTTCCAGTGAACATAGCAAATGGCTCCTCTGACCTGACGCTGGAATTTACAAATAAGTTGATGTGTTTTTATTTCAGGAAGATGGGCTGAGTCATACAGGGATTAGTTCTCTGATCAGACATATTCCGTTGTCCAGTTGGATCGATAAATACAGTGATGTCACTGGAAGTTCATCCATCTGACCTTTGATTCAGACAACTGAATTCTGTAAACACATATCAAACTGTGGAATGATCTTTCTTCAGATTAAGTCAACTTTTGATATGTAGGAAGTCTAATTTCCCCAATAATTGCCATCAGTTCTAAAGTTCCGGTTCCTCTTTGGAACATTTTTTTCCCCTTTGACTTTAGATTTTAGCTACTCGTTTTGTTCCCTGTTCACAGTCTTTTTATCGGCCACAGTTATGATCCCTTCTTTCTCATCATGAGTACTTAAATATACAGATTAGTGAATGAAAAAGAAATAGAATATCAGAGCTCCAATGAACTTTGGGATCTACCACATGACTTCTCCGATCTGGATTAGATTTCAGAGATCATCTAATCCAATTTTTTCATTTTATAGAGGAAGAAAGCGAGTGCTGGAGAGGTTAATAACTTAATCAAAAGTCATACTGCCTAGAAGTAGTAGATGTGGGATTTGGATCCAGGTTCTCTGCAAATCCATCGCTCTTTCTCTTACATTATCCAATCTCTTCATAAAACTAATAGAAATGCAAAGCACTCTTCATAGTGAGTACAAGTTCAAAAACAGAGAGTAGAAGAATATGCAGTCACCATACTAATCAAGGCAGCAAAAAATAGTGACCTGATTTAATGTATGGCGGCTGAAACCATAAAGGTGGGGCTAGGATAAGAAAGAAGCAAGTATTGAGTTGAGCCAAAGGAAAGCCAAAGATACAGGATTAAAAAAGAAAGCCAGAGCCATCACTGATAATATGCTGGATGATAGAATCAGGATCTAGAAAGATCTGGATAAGTTGGCATGTTTGTCCACATCTGATAAGATGAAATTTGACAGGGATAAATGTAAGGGCCCATTCTATAGTGGTTCTAATTATAAATTGAATAAAAAGGCCAAGGAAAACATAGCTAGACAATGGTTTGTGTGAGGTAAAAAAAACCAAAAACCAAGTCTGGCAGTTTTAATGCTATCCAACATCAAAATGAATCATATGATAGGGCAAACAATAAAATCCAAAGCAATGATGGCTTTATTTTTTCTTTTTGTATCTGTAACACTGACCTTTGCACATAGTTAAGTCATCTTTTAGTTGTGTCCAACTCTTCATAACCCCATTTGGGGTTTTTTTTTTTGGCAAAGATACTGGAGTGGTTTGCCATTTCCTCCTCTAGTTTATTTTAGAGATGAGGAAACTGAGACAAGTAGGGTTAAGTGACTTGCCCAGGGTCACATAGCCCATAAATGTCTGAGGCTGGATTTGAACCCACAAAGATGAGTCTTCCTACTTCTAGGTTCAGTGCTCTATCCACAATGCCATCTAACTGGCACCTAACTTGCGCGTACTAAGCACTTAACTTTTGTTGAATGAATGAAGAGCCACATTAAAAATAAAAAAATTATAATATGAACATTTATGGCAGTGAGCTAGGAAGTCATTTATACTCCAGAGTTGCTTCCTGGGACTGTTTCATAATTTTTTATTAGGCAAACACTTGACCAGTGTGCTAATTCCCCTCTTCCCCTCACCCCCTATCATTAGCATTCTAGTCTGATTGATTCTCCAGGGGAAAAACTTATCTGGGCTTTGCTTTGAGAAGAAAAGGATTGGACTTGGAGGGAGAAAAAACTCAAGTCTGGCCTGTGACTCTTTTTAGCTTATGTGACCAAAAATCTCATGAGGCTTCAGTTTCCTCATCTGTAAAATGTGAGATAATAATGTCTATATTTCTTACCTCACAGGGTTTTTGTTTTTGTTTTTGTTTTTTTTTGATGCTCAAATGAAATCATGTACTTATAGTGTTTTGTAAAACCTTAAGCCATGGTATAAATGCCAGCTAGTGCTATTGTTATATTCTCTCTGTGGGTGAAAGCTGTCTTCAAATATTTTAAGCGCCACCATGTGGTAGAGGGATTCATTCTGTGTTTCTTTAGAGTTAACCTGGAATCAACATGTTGAAATTATAGGGATCAGTTTAAGGAGCCAATTAACCACTTGTCAGGGATATGCCAAAGGGAATTCTATTCAATTATGGTCTGGTCTAGATGGTACCTGAGGTCTCTTCCAATTCTGGTAATTCACCAGTTAGTGGGAGAGACAAGAAAGCAACAAAAGTGGCTGATAGGATTCCATTTGACATGGGATGGCTGAAAAACCAAACCAAAGCATTGCACAGATTAGCCATTTCTTTTTTCTCAGTGGCAGGTCTTCTGAGGACCTGTTTGAATCCTTTTTAGTTCACTGGCCTTATAACTCTGACCAAATCAATGTACCTTCTAGGTTTCAGTTTCCTCATCTGTGAAATGAAGGATTTGGTCTTGATTAAATCAAAGGTCTCATCCAGTTATTAATTGGTGATCTTCTGAATTTTGGACTGCTCTGGTTCTCTTAGTGATACTGACACGAAAACTCTCACCTTCATGGACATCTGATAGATTGTTCACACCAACTTCACAAAATTGCCTCTTCTTGTCAACAATAATGTTGAATATAAGAAAACAGAACAGATGTCTTTAAAATACAAGATTCCTGTAGGATGTTAATTCTTCTTCCATCTTCTTCCTTTGGGGAAAACTGTTTTCTTTTCTTTGGACGGCTTATGGAATTAAATTCCCTAGTAATGCGTTTCCAGTGACTGTTTTCAATTAATTACAAGTAGGAATGTTTGCAAGCATAAGATAAAGTATTTCTCATTATTGGATCCATTCCAATATTTCACTTTATTTCTATATTTCTTCTAACAAGTTCTAGGTATTTTCAGAGATATCTAGAATTTTTGAAGTTGGAGAAGAGCCATGTTGCTTTCTAAGTTGCCCAACTCAAGAGGGTAGCATACAGGATTCATTTCAGACAGCCTAATTGTAATCCACAGTTAAGAGACCTGAGGGGAAGGCCCAGGTTTGCTGCTTACTTTTCAAGTGACCTTGAACAACATACTTCCTTTTCCTTATTGGTAAATGTGCTCAGTGATTTCTAAGCTTCTCTCCAGTTTTAAAATTCTCTCACTTTATGATTCTAATTTGGAGTGAAAAAAGCCCTGTTTCTGCCCACACTCAATAGAATGACACAGAAATATGTTTTAGAGACAGAAGATTTTTGAAGACTGACATTGTTATATAATGGAGAAGCTCATGCCTACCTACATGCTTCCTCCTTTGTATCCTCAGTCCTAACACAATATCTTCAACACAGGATGTGTTAAGTAAATGCTGGTTAGGTAATTGGAAAAAGTCATATAATATTTTCCAGTGAATCCAAGAAAAAGGACTTAATGTCTCTAATTCACAGACCTATAGAATGTTAGAGCTAGAAATGAACCTTAGAAATTATCTAATTAATTGATCAGTCAGTAAGACTTTTAATGTGACTATATTTAAAACAAACTAGGTGTTAGAGATTCAGAGCTAAAAAGGAAAGAGTTCCTGCCCTCAATTACATCATGAGAAGAAAACATCAACACCAACAACGCATACAAACTTCTGTTTACAGAGGAGAAAGTGAAAGCCCCAGAAGGGAGTGATAGTTTTCCAAAGACAACACATAAGTGGGACTAGAACTTGGATCTGCTGGTCCTCTGTCTGGTGCTCGGCATGCTTTCTTCTTGGTGCTTTCTTCACATTTTTTTTAGTACATGCCTTTCTCCTTACAAAGCATTGGTAATCACAGAACCTTATGAGCAGAAGAGTATAAATATTTTTTCTCTCCATTTCAAATATGAGGAGAAAGTGAGGTCAAGAAGAATGACCTGGCTTTACCAGGCTCACTTAGTAAGTAGCTGAACAAGAACTGGGATACAAGAATAGACCTCCACTGAAATTGCTTTGTTCTCTATAGCAGCTAGCCATCATTGCTAAGAATGGAGATGATGCTTAAATACTAGTTGTCTATTTTAAGACTTATGAAAAAAATCATATGATCATGGATTTAGAACGTTAAAGAACCTTGTTCAGTCATTTTTTTCAGTCATCTGACTTTGTGACCCCATTTGGGGTTTTCTTGGCAAAGATACTGGAGTGATTTGCTATTTCCTTTTTCAGCTCAGTTTACAGATGAGGAAACTGATGAAAAAGTGGTTAATTGATTTGCCAAGGGTCACAGTTAGTAAGTATATGAGGTCAGATTTGAATTTAGAAAGATGGATCTTCTTGACTCTAGATGGGACAATCTATCCACTGTACTACCTAACTGCCCCAGGACCACTTAGCTGCCTTGATCTTAAGGGCCGTCACATCCAACCCTCTCATGTTACAGATGAGGAAGTTGACGTAGAGAGAAGGGAAATTATGCACTCAGGTAATAAGTGTCTGAAGTTTAATATGAACCCAGTGAAGAGCCCCTAACTCTTTAGGCCATTTTATTGTATCTGAGACACCTGGTTTAGTCTCTTAGAAAAAGATTTCTACTCTGTAAAAAACGTGTGTGTGTGTGTGTGTGTGTGTGTGTGTGTGTGTATGTGTGTGTAGTCTGTCTCTGACCCATTTTAACTACTTCCTTTACTCTAATGAGAATTTTTCATGTAATAGAAGCAGGTTCAAATGATAAACTGAAACCTGATTTTCCAAGTTACTTTTAGGTCACAAAACAGATGTGCTTTAAAGTATTAAGCATGTAAATTATAAAGCTAGAATGAAGAATGGATATGAAATTTACATTTTTAATTTTTTCCTTCCCTTTTATCTTCTCTGCAGTTTTGTAAAGGATGACTTAGAAATGGGAGGGACTCAGGAATATTGGAAACACATTCTGAACTGTTCTTTAAAGCATAGGGAAGATAGGAGCAGGTGAAAAAGGGAAGGAAAGACCTTTAAGGCAAAGGGAAAATCATCCACAGAGGCAGAAGAAAAAAGGTCACCTTGAATGGATGGTCTAGTTTGGCTAGAGCACAGAGTATGTGAAGGAGAGTAATGTGAGATAAAGTTGGAAAGACAAGACTCACACAGATTAGAAATCAAGAGGGCTTGATTTCTAGACAAAACAATAAAACATTAAATTCTGGATAACATGGAGCTGCTGAGGATTTCTCAGCATGGCCATGAAATGACAATCTATGAAGAGAAGGAAGATGACCATAAATGTATTTTGTTATTCTTTAAAGCATCACTGTCACTTCCGAATCTTCCCTCAACAAAATGCACACCCCTGGTCAAAGAAATATAGTTTTATAAAACAAACCAATGCAATGACTATATCTGATAATGTACGCCTCATCCTGAACCTATAACTTGCCATATCTCCTAAGGCATGTTTTGCTCTCGGTCTTTTAGAATTGAAACTGATCACTGCATTCATCAGAGTTCTGATGACATTATTGTATTTATTGTCTAAATGATCCTTCTTCTGTTTAATTTGTTCTGCAATATTTCATCATGCATTATTATACACTTCCATATTTCTCTGAATTCCTCAGAATCATTTCTTATTAAACAATAATATTCTTTTGCATTCATATACCACATTTTTTGGATCCATTCTCTAGATGAAGGGGTCATCTACTTTATTTCCATTTTCCCTTTTATAAAAAAGAGCTGTCATAATAGCTTTTTGTATATGTGGTTTCTTTCCCTTGATCTTAGATCTCTTTCGATTCTATACCTAGTATTGGTATTGCCACAGTGTAGTGCTTTTTCCTGTATAGTTCCATGTCCTTTTTTCAGAGTAGTTGGATTAATTCACAACTCAGTCAAAGCTCATTAGTGTGCCCATCTTCCCACTGGCAGGCCTTCCTAAGTAAGATTATTCAGAGTTTGGAGAGTGCATTATGGGAAGTGGAAAAGGGTGGAAGCAGAAGAACTTTAAGGATGCTATGGTCCAGGCAAGTTGTAAGGCAGGCCATAAGTAGGGTGGTGGAAATATGAAAAGGGTGAGATAGTACAGATGACAAACTTCACCTCTTTCATATTTTTTCCCCTTAAGACTCTCCCAGTTCCTCTCACCATATCTATTAGAGTGTTAAACCAAATGTTATCAAGAGAACCTTTAATCAGCCCACGGTGACCATTTTTGTATAAAAGGAAACAAATACCTGCATAAAAAAATTAAAAAAAAATTTTTCCCCCTCCATCCACCCCAAAACATTGTGTATTCTGATTACCACTTCCCCCAATCTTCCCTTCCTTCTATCACACACCTCCCTTCTCTTATCCCCATCCCTCTATTTTCTTGTAGGACAAAATAGATTTCTATACCCCATTGCCTATATATCTTATTTCCCAGTTGCATGCAAAAACAATTTTGAATATTCATTTTTAAAACTTTGAGTTCCAACTTCTCTCCCTTTTTCCCTCCCCACCCATTTCCACTGACAAGGTAAGCAATTCAATATAGGTTATACATATGTAGTTTTGCAAAACACTTCCATTAACAGTCATATTGTGAAAGACTAACTATATTTCCCTCCATCCTGTCCTGCCCCCTATATATTCTATCCTTTCTTTTGACCCTATCCATCCTCAAAAGTGTTTACTTCTAATTACCCCTCCTCTCATTTGCCCTCCTTTCTATCATTCCCCTCACCCCCCACTTATCCCCTTCCACCTACTTTCCTGTAGTGTAAGATAGAGTTCCATATGAAATTGACTGTGCATGTTATTCCCTCCTTAAGCCAAATGAGATGAGAGTGAGGTTCACTCTTTCCCCTCTCACCTCCTCCCTCTTTCCCTCCATTGAATAAACTTTTTCTTACCTCTTTTATGTGAGATGATTTGCCCCATTCTATTTCTCCCTTTTTCCTCCCAATATATTCCTCTTTTACCCCTTAATTTTATTTTTTTGAATATCATCCCTCCCTATTCAACTCACCCTGTGCTCCCTGTCTATATGTATATAATCCTTCCAACTACCCTAATACTGAGAAAAGTCTCAAGAGTTATAAATATTATCTTTCCATGAAGGAATGTAAACAATTCAACTTTAGTAAGTCCCTTATGATTTTTTTCCTGTTTACTTTTTCATTCTTCTCTTGATTCTTGTGTTTGAAAATCAAATTTTCTATTTAGCTCTGATCTTTTCATCAAGAATGCTTGAAAGTTCTCTATTTCATTGAATGACCATTTTTTCCCCTGAAGTATTATACTCAGTTTTGCTGGGTAGGTCATTCTTGGTTTTAATCCTAGCTCCTTTGACTTCTGGAATACCATATTCCAAGCCCTTTGATCCCTTAATGTAGAAGTTGCTAGATCTTGTGTTATCCTGATTGTATTTCTACAATACTAAAATTGTTTCTTTCTGGCTGCTTGCAATATCTTCTCCTTCACCTGGGGTCTCTGGAATTTGCCTACAATATTCCTAGGAATTTTCCTTTCAGGATCTCTTTCAGGAGGTGATTGGTGTATTATTTCAATATCTATTTTACCCTTTGGTTCTGTTATATTAGGGCAGTTTTCCCTGATAATTTCTTGCAGGATGATGTCTAGGCTGTTTTTTTTATCATGGCTTTCAGGTAGTCCAATAATTTTTAAATTGTCCCTTCTGGATCTATTTTCTAGGTCAATTGTTTCTCCAATGAGATATTTCACATTGCGTGCTATTTTTTCATTCCTTTGCTTTTGTTTTATAGTTTCTTGATTTTTCATAAAGTCATTAGCTTCCATCTGCTCCATTCTAATCTTTAAGGAATTATTTCCTTCAGTGAGCTTTTGGACTTCCTTTTCCCTGGCTAATTCTGCTTTTTAGGGCTTTCTTCTTCTCATTGGTTTTTTGGATCTCTGTTGCCATTTGAGTTAATCTATTTTTAAATGCTATTTTCTTCACATACATGTTTTTGGGTCTCCTTTAGCAAGCAGTTGACTTGTTTTTATGATTTTCTTATATAACTCTCATTTCTCTTCCTAAGTTTTGCTCTACTTCTCTTTCTTGATTTTCAAAATCCTTTTTGAGCTCTTCCATGGCCTGAGATCAATTCATATTTTTGTTGGAGGCTTTGAATGTAGGAGCTTTGACTTTGTTGTCTCCTTCTGATTGTATGTTTTGATTTTCCCTGCCACCAAAGTAAGATTCTATAATCTGATTCATTTTCCAGTTTTTGCTTATTTCCTCAGCTACTTACTTCACTTTTGAGTTCTTTGTCAAGGTAGTTCTCTGCTTTCAGTGGAGGTGGAGGGTGTACTGTCAGCAGCTCAATTCCCCCACAATCTGTGAGCCTAGAGCTCCAAAAACAATGACTACCTCTGCCCCTGCTGCTGCTGCACACCTCCACCCCCTCCACTGCCCTAGGGCTGGGGCTGGACCCCTCTCCTCTCTCACACAGGTCCTGAGATTTTTTCCACTCCAGTCTGTAGTCCATATGGATGACAAAATCATATCCCCTACAATGTACATGTCAGATTACGTCAGATAAAAGGATTTGTTCTGTAAACCTTTGACTAAGTCAAAAGGCCATACCCAAGCACCTAGAAAGTTACATGTGGCCTCAAGGCTACAGGTTCCCCACTTGTGATCTAGACCCTAGAAGACAGACATATAGACCATTGCCAGGTCACATTTGTGTAGTGCATAGTGCACTGAATTTGACATTGATCACAAAGAAATGTACCTCTCTGTGCTTCAATTTCCTCAAATGCAAAATGCAGAGATCAGACTTGATAGCCTCTATGATACCTTCTAGATCTAAATCTATATGCCTATGAGACTTTTCAACTTGGCAGGACTTTCCAGAACTTGTGTTCTCCTGGCAAATACTTCAGAAACCCAGAGTTACCTTCATGTCATGATGAAAAATTGCAAAAGAATCTTGGAATAGAAATGCTTACAAAAGGGATTTACTGCAGTAAGTTTCATATTATAGAAGGAAGGATTTCAAGGTCATTCATATCAGCAGCTGTGGCTCATGAGTGTGTGTGTGTGTGGTTTCCTGTTAGCTTAAAAGGATAATTGGCATCTGTCCCATGACTGTATTCTCTGGTGCCCAGTATGCTTTTTGGGCAAACTGTTTTTGTCCAAATGCAGTATTACCTATCTGTACTACTACTGTATTGATCAGTATTTGGGTTCTCCCTTGGCTAACCCATCTTGCAAGTGGGGTATATAGTACAAAACATCCTGAACTTTGAGTGAGAACACTTGACTTTCTACTCTGGCCTAGGACTCTAGGCAAATAGCTTAACAGATGTTGAGTATCCTTTTCATCATTTTCAAATGGGGATGATAATGTTGTGGGACCAATCTTTCAAGATTATTATGTGGAAAGTATTTGGTAAATCTTATAACAGTATATGAATGTATGCTATTCTGTATGTAGTTGCTAAAATACTCTTCATAAAACATTGGCCTGATCTTGTCACTCTTCTGTCCAAAGGTCTTTAGCATTCCCCGGTGCCAACTGGTTAAAATACATACTTATTAGCATCAAAGTCCTCCATGATCTACCTCCACTTACTTTTTTCATATGATTTTACTCTTCACCTTTGAAAAAATTTAAATTTTAAAGTTTTATTTATGAGTTTTGTTTTACATTGCAAACATTTTCAGATCACTACTATGCCATGAGAGGGCTGTTGTAACAAAGCAGAGCAGTAAATTAAATTAAAATAAATTAATATCTTAAAATGCATGCAACATCTCACAACTGTAGCACCCTCTATTTAAAAAAAAATTAACTGATGTCTGTTTTCTATCTCTTTTGCCCCCAATTAAAAAAGAAGAAAATAAAAAGAAATTCCTTGTAACAAATATGCATAATCAAGCAAAAAAATCCCCCAATATCTCTACACAAAAATATGGATATCTCATTCGATAGTCTACATCTATCATCTTTTGTTAATGAATAACATTTGGATAGGATTGGTCCTCTTGGACCAGTGTGTGCCTTGGTTCTCTCAAAGCATGAAAGGGTGTTGTTTTGATCATAAGTAGTTCTTACAGCTTTTAAAATTATTTGCTTTTAAAGAGTTGTTGTATAAATTGTCCTGGTTCTCCTTGCTTGATTGTATATCAGGTCATATGTCTTTCTGTGTCTTTTTTGAAATTATCTATTTCCTTATTTCTTATAGCCCAGTAGTATTCAATTATACCTGTATACTGCACCTCATACAGCCATTCCTCAATTGATGGGCATTCACTTATTTTCCAGGGTTCTTATTGTTAGCTCAAAAAGAGATGGTAAGTATTTTTTTGGATAATGAAATACTTTTTATATATGAAAGACTTTCCCCTCTTTCTTTAATCTCTTTTGAAGCAGCTGCAAAGCACAGTGGTTAGAGCATTGGACCTAGAGTATGGAAGACCTGAGTTCAAATCCAGCTTTGGACAGTAACTGTGTGACTCTGGCAAGTCACTTAGTCTCTGTTTTCCTCAATTTCCTCAGTTGCAAAATGGATATAATTAATAGCACCTATCTCCTAGGGTGGTTGTGAGGATCAAATGAGATCACATCTGTAAAGCACTTACTTAACACAGTCCCTGGAACATAATAGGTGCTTAATAAATGCTTTCTCCCATCCTCTTTCCTTTTGTCTCTTTCTTCTCACTTTGCATGTCTGTGATGGGAATATTACCCTCTGTTTTCAAGTAAAAGACTTTGTAAACGGTTGCACAGGGCCTTGCTCAATAGATGTTGGTGAACTGAATGGAACTGAATTGAAAGTATGCTGTATCCTAACCTGTGTCTTCTTTCTTCTCTTCCAGGATCAGAAGCGATGGTGGTCAGGAGTTGTAGGGAGGACGATGCTGAGGACTGCTTTTTTGGTTAATGTTGCATAAAAAACACAAAGTGTCTCTTGGTGCTGTGCAGACTATTAGGACCTTCTTTCACCAACATTACAGGAAACATGTCCAAAAAAAACCGTAACAAGGGTGAAAAGCCTGAAATGGAAATAGAAGCGGTGCAGGCGGCCAATGAAGAGCTTCGGGCTAAGTTGACCAACATTCAGATAGAATTTCAACAGGAGAAGAGTAAGGTAAGAATAATACTTGAACATTTGGGTTTTCAGGGGAAAATCCTTATTGATCTTTAAATGGCCAATGGAAAAATCTGGAGTAGAGTTGCTGGGGGTTCTATTTCTTCCATCCCCTTAGCAACATAGAGTAGAGGACCTTTGATCTAGATCTTAGAGGTCATTTGCCCAAGTCCTTCATGTTGAAGAAGAAATTGAGGCCCAGAAAGACTGAAGTGGCTTGTCCCAAGGTCCCATAGCAGCCATGCTAGAATTTGTGAAAGGCAATGTAGTACCATGTGTTTTTGAGTCAGAGAATCAGAGTTCAAATCTCAATTCTGCCACTTACTACCTGGATATTCTTGGGCAAATAACTTAATTTCCCTGGGTCTCAGTTACCTCCTCGGTAAAAAGATGGGTTTTGACTAGATGTCCTCTAAAGTTCACTCTAATTCAAAATCTGTGACCATATGAACTTAGGTTTCGTGATTTTGTGTTAAACAATCTTTTCAATGGACCATATTGTCTTTCTTTTTCTCTCTCATTGTTCTCTTTGCCCTATTCTGCTTGTACTTAACATCACATTATTCTCACTTGATTCTATCCTTGTGTTGGATACTCCTCAGGACAAGTAAACAGAAATCTAACAAATACCAAAATTAAAGATTTTTGGTGACCACTTATTAACTCATGGACCCTTTCTTTGAATGAAAGATAGTGGCATTTCATTCTGTAGTGAAGTTCAGGTTTAGAATGCAGCTCAGAAAATCAACTTTGTGAAATGGTTAATTCAAAACTGACCTTGTGGAAAAATGCTAATTTCCAATGAATTTAATAGACATGTTTATTGACCTGTAATAAAAACACAAGTATCACTTTTATAACCATCCCTCATAGTTCATTAATCACACTTTTGTCTATTATTGCCTTAAAACTTTGTTAATATCTGGTTGGTCTGACTCATAATATTTTACTATTTGTTAATATAAAACTCAAGACTACCACATTTGGTTGGTGACCTTATAAACACAAGGCAATGGCAATCACTTTATTACCAGTTTCTTGGCTGAATTTTCTTGCACGAAAGAATGAATGTAGTTAAATATTTTATCTGTATTTAAAATGGCTTAAGGGTACATCATGAAAAGTAATGGATTTTGCAAGCAGTAGACTACTATTTTTATACAAATATAAATTCAAATACATCAGGAGAGAAGGAGGCTTACAGGTATATATTGCAGTTTATGGTGTGTTTGCATATAAGGTGATAGACAGTAATGTTATGCAATAAAAAGAAAAAAAATCAAGGCTCGGTGATTTCATCACTGTGGATGATGGATCCACAGATCCTTAATTTTAATGTATCACCATGGACAGTTATAAATTATCATTATATAGGCACTCTTCTTTTGCTGAGCTGCTGAATCCATTAAAGGTTATTCTTGGACAATAGACATAAAATCTGAATATCCCTGGCACCATATTCAAAGCCCTTCAAATTTGGTAAGCTTTTTGGAATTTGACAATAATTTAGGGCTACTTCTATATCATAATAAGACTTTAGATTGGGATGCTAATAAAAGAATACAAAGAAAATTATTCTGATAATAATCTTTGGAGTTTACTAAACATTTTAGTAAAGTAATTCCCATATCTGAACTATCAGAAATAGGTATTAGAAATCTAATGTTTATTTTATAGAAGAGGAAACTGAAGTTTAGGGAACTGAAATTACACACACAAGTCTCTTGGGAAGTAACCATAAGAGTTAGGATAAGTCTTCTGACTTGATTCAATGTTTTTTTCTATCAAACTATGATCCACTTTCTACTATGCCATACTTCAGAGATACCAAATGGTTTTGATGATTGCTGCTTTATGATACACTTTAAGATCTGATATGGCTAGGCCATCTTCCCTAGTATTTCTTTTCATTAATTCCCTTGATATACTGGACCTTTTGTTCTTCCAGATGAAGTTATTTTTTCTAGTTGTATAAAATAGTGTTTTGGTAGCTTGATTGGTATGGCTTTGAATAAGTAAATTAATTTAGATAGAATTGTCAGTTTTATTATATTAGTTTGGCCTACTCATGAGCAACTGATGTTTTTCCAGTTATTTAGATATGAGTTTATTTGTGCTAAAATTATTTTGTAATTGTATTCATACAGTCACTGGGTTTGTTTTGGCAGGTAGACTCCCAGATATTTTATAGTATCTACGGTAACTTTAAATGAGATTTCTCTTTCTACCTCTTGCTGTTGGGCTTTGTTAGTAATATATAGAAATAAGATGGTTTATTTGGGTTTATTTTGTATCCCTGCAGTTTTCCTAAAGTTGTTTATTATTTCAAGTAGTTTTTTTGCTTCTCTAGAATTCTCTAAGTGTATGATCATGTTGAATGCAAAGAGTGATAATGAAGTTTCTTCTTTGCCTGTTCTAATTCCTTCAGTTTCTGTTTCTTCTTTTATGGCTAAAGTTAACATTTCTAGTACCATATTGAATAACAGTGGTGATAATGGACATCCATATTTGTTTCTTTTAAGCAATTAAATTCAAGTGTGACCTTGTCTGAGATTCTTAATTACCACTCTTGCTTATTTGAATTCAGCTGTGGCAAAATTAAATTCTACTCCAACTCCTCATGCTAACTGTAAATTTTCTCTTAAGTGTTTTCTTTGTATACCACATCTTTCTGAATTTTTCTTTCTAATGCATTCTAATACCTTTTTCCTGTTATGAGCAGAGGCAGCCCATTTACATTTGATTCATATTAAATCTCACTATAATATGTTTATGTTTCACCCTCTCCCATCAAAGAACAACAACAACAAAGTAATGAGTGGAGTAGAATAAGATCAGCATTAAGTGCCTATAGTTTATATATCTTGGAATAATTCAACTCCAATTTTCTTTGCTTTCTTTCATTGCCCAAACCCAAATCACTAAACCTTGCCCTCTTGTCCCCTTTCATCATTAGCCTCCAGGAACTGTAGTTTATATTGGTTGTGGACCTCCTCCCCAAATCTATCCTACCTCCCCTCCATGTCCCAGGTCAATTACTAATTAATTTATTGTATTCCAAACACTTTAGTCTTTGTGTTTAAATCTTACCTTGCCCATTCCAGATAAATAGGAAGTTCATTAGCTCTTCATTTCTCTGATGGCTGCTTCTAATTTTGAATATCTCTTTTGGGACTTAAGTTAGAAGGAAAAGTAAGTTACACCTTCATTCTCTTTCCTTTTCCCCCACCTTTTTCAATACTCAAGTTCATAGTTCATCTCCTTTCATTCTCTTACTGATTCTTAGAGATAGTTGACAGTAGTGTCTTCTCCCATTTAGAAAAGTAAGGCAATTTGAATAATTTGAAAGGGTCAAGTCATAATCAAGGGAATATGTTTTACCTACAATATTTGATTTTTAAAGAATGACCAGTCTAGGTTTTCCCCAAAGGGATATTTAGATGTCCTTGGTTCTATGAAACGTTCACCTTTATTTTCCTGTAACACTTTCTGCTTGGTAGAAAAAGCAGTTCCTCAATTTAAGACTTTTTTTCTTCACTGACTCTGCCTGTACTTCCTTAATATGTTTTCCAACTATTCTGAACACACGCACACCTCCTCCCCCACACTTTCTTTAACTTGGCAGTTCTACAGTTTACTAATCATATTTCTTGATATCTTATACCTAAAGTTTTAATTTACCAGTGACTTGTCAGATCTTTGATTTCAGTTCTTCTTGGCAATTTTTAAAAATGATCTCTTGAAATAAGATAGTCAAGATTTTTCTTTTATTTTGCCTTTTGGAGCTCAGTGAATCTTCAGTTGTGTCTTTGCACCTTTTTTCCAGATAATTTGCTTTCAATAGTATATTTCTTGCCTGTTTTTATGTTTCTTTCTTTGGATTATCTTTCAATATTTCTTATTTTATTATAAAATTTGTTAGATATTTTCCTTGTTCCTTTTCCTCTAGGGTATCTGTTGATATAGCATCTGTTTCATCCCAGTTTTTAGAATCGATTTCATTTTATTTTTCTCCCTTTTAAAAATTTATTTTTTTTAGTTTTTAACATTCATTTCCATAAGATTTTGAGTTCCAAAATTTCTCCCCATCTTTCCTCTCCTCTCACCCTGAAATGACATGCATTTCTGATTACCCCTTCCCCCAGTCTGCCCTCCCTTCTCCCCCCACCATTCTTATCCTTTCCCCCCTTACTTTCTTGTAGGGCAAAATAGATTTCTATACCTCATTGCCTGTATGTCTTATTTCCCAGTTGCATGTAAAAACAATTTTTTAACATTTGTTTTTAAAACTTTGAGTTACAAATTCTCCTCCCTTCTTCCCTCTCCACCCACCTTTATTGAGAAGGCAAGAAATTCAATGTAGGTTATACATGGGTAGTTATGTAAAACACTTCCATAACAGTCATACTGTGAAAGACTAACTATATTTTCCTTCATCCTATTCCACACCCCACTTATTCTGTTTTCTCCTTTGACTCTGTCCCTTTTCAAAAGTGTTTGCTTCTGACTACCCTCTCCCCCAATCTGCCCTCCTTTCTATCATCTCCCCCATCCCCTTCCCCCTTTCTTTCCTGTAGCGTAATATACCCAATTGATTGTGTATGTTATTCCCTCCTTAAGCCAAATCCAATGAGAGTAAGGTTCACTCATTCCCTCTCACCTCCCCCATCTTTCTGTACATTGTAAAAGCTTATACTTACCTCTTTTATGTGAGATAATTTATCCCATTCTATCTCTCCCTTTCTTCTTCTCCCAATGTATTCCTCTTTCACCCCTTAATTTTATATTTTAGATATCATTCCTTCATATTTAACTCACCCTGTTCCATCCATCCATCCATTCATTTATCCATCCATCCATCCATCCATCCATCCATCCATCCATCTGTCCGTCTGTGTGTCTGTCTCTGTCATCTATTTCCTCCAACTTCCCTAATACTGAAAAAGATCTCAGAGAAAGAATTACAAATATCATCTTTCCATGTAGAAATGTCAACAATTCAACTTTAATAAGTCCTGTATGATTTCTTTTTCCTGTTTACCTTTTCATGCTTCTCTTAATTCTTGTATTTGAAAGTGAAATTTTCTTTTCAGCTCTGGTCTTTTCAACAAGAATGCTTGAAGTCCTCTATTTCATTGAAATTCCTTTTCCCCCTGAAGTATTATACTCAGTTTTGATGGTTAAGTGGTTCTTGGTTTAATTTCTATTTCCTCTGACTTCCAGAATATCATATTCCAAGACTGTTGATTCCTTAATGTAGAAGCTGCTAGATCTTGTGTTATCTTGATTGTATTTCCACAATACTAAAATTATTTCTTTCTGGATTCTTGTAATTTTTTCTCCTTCACCTGGGAACTCTGGAATTTGGCTACAATATTCCTAGGAGTTTTCTTTTGGGGATGTCTTTCAAGCAGCAATTGGTAGATTCTTTCTGTTTTTATTTTACCCTCTGTTTCTAGAATATCAGGGCAGTTTTCCTTGATAATTTCTTGAAAAATGATGTCTAGGCTGGTTTTTTTGATTATGACTTGCTGATAGTCTAGTAATATTTGTATTATCTCTCCTTGATCTATTTTCTAGGTCAGTGGTTTTTCCAATGAGATATTTCACATTGTCTTCTATATTTTCATTCTTTTGATTCTGTTTGATAATTTCTTGGTTTCTCTTAATGTCATTAGCTTCCATTTTCTCCATTCTAATTTTAAAAGAATTATTTTCTTTGCAAGCTTTTGGACATCCTTTTCCATTTGTCCAATTCAACTTTTTAAGGTATTTTTCCCCTCATTGGTTTTTTGGACTTCATTTGAGTTAGTTTTTTTAAAGGTGTTATTTTCTTCAATATCTTTTTGGTTCTCCGTTAGCAAGCTGCTAATTTGTTTTTCATGATTTTCTTTCATCACTCTCATTTCTCTTCCCAATTGTTCCTCTACTTCTCTTACTTGATTTTCAAAATCCTTTTTGAGCTCTTCCATGGTCTGTGACCAATTCATATTTTTCTTGGGGGCTTTTAATGTAGGAGCTTTGACTTTGTTGTCTTCTTCTGGTTGTGTGTTTTAATCTTCTTTGTTACCAAAATAAGATTGTATAATCTGAGTTTTTTTACACTGTTTGCTCATCTTCCCAGCCAAATGCTTGACTTTGTAACTCTTTGTCAATATATGACTCTGCTTCCAGTGGGTGTGGGTGTTTGTGTACTGTCCCAGGCTTCAGGGGTTTTGTATCAGCTGCTCAATCCCTCACTGTCCATGGGCCCAGAGCTCTGGAAGTAGTTGCTGCTGCTGCTACCACTGCTGCCACCTCCTCCAGCCTGGGGCTGGAGCCAGACCCCAGCTGGACCCAGGTCTCACAGAGTTTTCCCACTGACCTTCTATGTTATTTTTGGTGCTTGTGGGTGGAGAAGTCTGGAAACTGCCACATTCTGTCCCCTGAGGTCTGCTCAGGCTCTGTCTGTGCTGGTGCAGCCCACGTTGGACTGCACTCTTCTCCCAGCTCAGTGTAATATACCTGTCCTGTACACTTTCTAGATTGTCTTGGGCTGGAGATTTGTTTCATTTTGTCATTTTGTGGGTTATGTAGCTCTAGAATTTGTTCAGTCATTTTTTACAGGTATTTGGAGGGGTTTTGGGGGAGAGCTCAAGCATATCCCTACCTTTACTCTACCATGTTGGCTCCATCCACCATTTTTTCTCCTTTTGAGGTTTATTTTATCATACTTTTATTTTCTTCCTTATTGTTTCACTTAAAAAAATTAGACATTTCACTCAATCTGAGCTTTATTATGGCCAATATAGTCTCCTTTTCTTTGGGATTTTAATTGTAATTATTGCTAAATTACATTCTTGAAGTTTTCTCTTCCCATTTTCTTTGTCCTTAGCATTAGGAGATTTTATTTGCTTGCTAATTTTCTTCATTTCTCTACAGGTCCCTGTCTGCCTTATAGAGGGACCTTAATTCCTACATTTCCCCCTTTTGAAGGGGTAGAAGATTCTTATTCAATCACTGACCAAGAGGAGCTTCTGCCAGGGCTGGCTATTGATAGCTCTTAATGTTTATCTCCTCCACATTCTACTACTTCCAAACTCACTCAACTTGAAGTCAGGAGACCTAGATTCAAATCTTACTTCTGAGACTTGCTAACTTTGTGGCACAGAACGAGTCACTTAAATTTTTTCCACCTCAGTTTCCTCATCTGTAAAATTAGGGGGTTAGACTCTATAACCTCTAACATCTGTTTCAACTCTTCATTTATGATTCTTGGATTCTCTTGATACTAAAGTTGATCTTGTCTTGATCTGACACAATACTGAGCCCAAATCACAATGCCCAGGTTTTGAATGCCGGTCACAGAGCTCCAACAAATACTGGAGAGCTAGATTAACCTTTTGATGTTTTGCTTTCTTTCCTACATGCTGCTAGTTCTATCTCTTGATTCTAAAACCCCTCAAACTACCATCATGCACAGCTTGTGGCAAAGAGAATGCAGCCGGATCTGGTGGAGAGGGGAAGGGGGATTATTTTATAAGAATTTATTTTCTTTCTACTATTTTAATTGTCATTTTATTTCATTTAATCAATTTCTTTCTCCTTTTGAGGGTGGTTGAAGAGCTGGGTTTAGAAAAAATCTTTCCATCTCTTGTGTTTCCAATATACATTGTAGCACCGCTTCTTTGACCACACTAATGTGTTAGGAAATATGAGCAAAAAATAGTTGCTTAGTCAACAATCCTATCAATCCTATTTCAGACTATTTGTGTAAAGAAGCAGGTATATATGTAAGAAAAAGGTAATTTTCATAGCTAGATTTAAACCTAGAAGACCCTTACTAGGTCATTTTTATAAGTCCTCATTTTTGGAGATGAGGAAAGCGATTCTAAGAGAGGATATATGACTTGCTGAGGATTATACCCTTAGTGGTGAGTAGCAGAGTCAGGATTCAGATCTAAGTTTGTTTGTTTCTAGACAGTAGCCTTAATACTCTTTCCCCTGCTCCCTGCTCTGTGCTTTGGTATTTCTGTCTTTCATGTATACAAAGGAATGAGAAACCTTGCTATATTATTATATACAGGAATGCTATTATCGATTTAGACATGAAAGGGACTTTAGAGGCCACTAAGTGCAACTCCCTTATTTTACATTTGTAGAAACTTGAAGCACAAAGGGTTTAAACCACTTGTCCTGAGACACAAAGCTGGTAAATATCAGAGGCAGGATCTGAATCCAAATCTTCCTAACTCCAAGCCAGTGCCCTATGCCAGCCTCTCATTTACCTTCTTTAATGCCATCCCTGAGTGTCGTTATTACTCTTTTAACACATTTTCCCATTAAAAAAAATCTACTTCATATACACTGATTAGTTTAATCAACTTGATGCATGCATAGCCACTGCTGACAGTCTGGGCTTTGAGGCATATCACCCAAACCAGGGGTGGGGAACTTGTGGCCTCGAAGCCACATGTGGCCCTCTAGGTCCTCGAGTGTGACCCTTTGACTGAATCCAAACTTCATAGAACAAATCCCCTTAAATAAAAGGATTTGTTCTGTAAAACTTGGACTCAGTCCAAAAGCTGCATCCAAGGACCTAGAAGGCCATGTGTGACCTTGAGGCTGCAGGTTCCCCGTCCCTTTTCCATACTATTTAGGGACTGATTTTTCTAGTATTAATTCCATGATGAATTTACATATTTCAATTTTGTCTCAAGTTTTTCTACTGTTGTCTAATAGATTTTCCTAACTAATGAGGACACAAAGGTAAATTTGGATTTTAGCTGTATTTCATATAATAAACACAAAATTGAGATATGGAAAGGAAGGTTAGAGACCATCTAGTTTAACTCCCTCATTTTACGGGCTAGGGAACTGAGGTTCAGAAAGATAGATGACTTTTTCCAAAATCGTTTAGATGCTAAGTAATAGTCCTGGGGTTTGAACCTGGGTTTTCTGATTCCTTATCAAATGTGAGGCAAGCAATTGAGATGAGCAATCCCATATTCCCCCTCAGCCCTGGAATGGTTTTATTTAATGGTTTGCAATGCATTGAAAGGATTTGTTTCAACTCCAAGTGACATAATATTGATATTAAATTAATCTTAACATTTGGTTGTGCAATAAACAGCAAAAGTCAACGGGAAACAAACAAGACTATTTTACTTTCATGGGTCACTGACAAGAAAGGTTCTTTGAAATAATAAATAATTTAATTGTGTACCAAAGGTTATTTGTATGTTTCATAATCCTTCAATTATAAAGGTATTCTATTAACATTTTTCTGTAAATGTTTACTTGTCCCTTTGACAAGTTACTAGAGGCTTTTTTAAAAGCACAATTTGCAAACTACACTTAGAAATAATAGCTGATAAGTTATGTTATGTTTTGTAGCACTGGATCTCTCCCAGCACTTTGTTTTGCATTCCTTTAATGAATTTGCCATGCAGTATTGTTCATTCTAGTCAACGTATACTTGTCATGTCTTTTTACTAGATTGTGTGTCACTTGAAGGCAGCAATTTCAGCTTATTTACACTTGGTGTGTACTCTAGGATCTAGTACATCTCTGTGTGTTGACTATTGCAGTCATCTCTTCAAGAGAAGGAGGAGATTCTGAACAAGTCTGGTGAATCTGTGTGAAATGCAAAGGGATGGATGTGAGAAAAGTGGAGGTAGAATAGCCCTTTATCATCATTATCATCTTTATCTCAAACATGAGGTCTAGCCACACAAATCAAAACTTTGTGGAAAAAGGAAGAAGTGCATACAATCCATGTCAACTTGTCTACTCTTGGAGTCATCCTAAAGATACTTTCATTGAATGTCCCCAGGATGAGCCTATACCCTAACATTTTGGTTACATAAATCAATCATTCTATCAGTCCACAAAATGGTTCATTCAATATTAAGAAGATACAAAAGAATAATAGCAAAATATTAGGTTGTTTCTGGATTATTTCAATCTGATCTATATCAAACACAAAGATGAGAAAACTGAAATAACATCAAGAGCCAATCAATGAACAAACATTTCTTAAGCACCTTCCATGTGCCAAGCACTGTTTGGAACTCTCGTGATACAAAGATAAAAAAGCAATATAGTCCTGTCCTAAAGAAGTTAACATCTATTGCAAGAGATAGCATGAACACCCAGGTGGAAGTGGAATGTTGTTTGTTGGGAACAGAAAGGAGGCCAGCTTGGCTGGACCAGAGTGTGTGTATGTAATGATAGTTGACATTTGTTGAGTTCTTTAATGTTCACAAAGCACATTTCATACTTTATCTCATTTAGCCTTACAGAAATCCTGCGAAGTAGGTACTACAGGTATTGTTATCATCCCCCCATATAGATAAGGAGGCAGGCTCAGAGAGTTGAAATCATATGCTCCTAGTTAAACAACTGATAAGTGCTGGAGTCAGGATTCAAACACAGTTCTTCCTGCTTTCAAGTTCAAGATGCTTTTTATTCTCTGTGGTACATTTGGGCAGTTCGGTCTACTCACAGATTGTGTTCATCCTTTGTTTTCAAACAGAACCATGACGTCAGAGAAATGATGACATGACTTGCACTTGACATTGTTTTGAGTAAGGGAGGGCTGTGCAATGTCACCAGCCTCACTTTCTCCTCCTGAGCCATCTGGACCCAGTGACCAGATATTCATCAGAATGACTGGAGATGGCCCACAATGCAATGGAAGACCTTGGCCTTTTAGGCTAAGGCCTTTTCAGGTACTCACTTAAAGTGAGACAATGCCCATTTAGTGAATAGGCCTCTTTACAAAGTAGTCAGGGGGATGGCCCCTTTAATAGAAAATAAAAAAATAAGTAGATAAATCATGCTTGGAGGTGCAGGAGCGTCAGGGTTGTTGTTTAGAAGAGAAACTGTTACCACTGACATTCACTCTAAGCCAGGAGGGTCCAAAAACAGGCCATTGAGTGGAGATTGGTCAGGGACCCTTCATAGTTCAATCCATGGGCTTCAGAGTGCATGAAGTCTAAGGTTTTAGGGGAGATGAGAAAGGAAGAAAGAAAGGAAGGTAGGAAGGAAGAAAACGAGTCTAAGCAATATACCCCAAGTTATCTGGGCAGCTTCTGGCCATTAAAATTTACCTTCTTTTGGAGAGAAGGAAAGGGAGAGTGCTATGAGTTATTAGCTAACTGGGTCCCCATTTTGGCAGCTCATTCTACTCACAGGTTGTATATTTATCTTTCATTTTCGAAGAGGATCTTGACATCAGAGAAATGAGAAATAATGACATGATTTGCACTTGATTTGAAGATTTAGAAAGTCCCTGGAGAAGGTAGAACTCATCAAAAGAGGATGTACAATTAAATTTCTATGGACTCAGTGATAAAGTCCTTCATAATGCTTTGTTATATGTAATAAACCTATTCTTTGTGCAAGGGAACTGAAGACACATCCTGGGCCAAGTAATTTCACCTCTATGTTGGTGGGAGGAGAGGGGAACTTGACACTACTCTGGTATTGATCCCTGTCCCTCTCTCTGCCTACCAATATAGAGGGGGAATTACTTGTCCAAGGGTTATCTAAGGGGACACAGCTAGTATGTAGCAGGACCTGGATTCTAACAAGCTCCTTTGCCTTTAAATCCATTGTTGTAAATTGTAAGAGGGAAGGGTACTAGAGCATACAGAGTTAATGGATGGTAGAGAAGAATAGGGTTTGGGGAAAGCTAGGGCTGAGTTTACCAAGGAGAGGAGGAGAGTATGGGGAGGAAGGGAGAGATGGCCAATCAAGTCAGTCCATACAAAGTTCTCCTCTGTGGTCCTTGGGGTTCCATTCTTCATGGATCCTCAAGCCAGGTAGGAGAGAGCCCACCATAACCTGCTAGGAAGACACTTGTAAGAGGCCAGATAGCCAGAGAATCCTGGGGTAGGGACTGGAAGAGGGAGGCCCTGACAATGTAGGTCCAGAAGGAGAACTAACCCTTAGCATATCAGTATTTGAGAGACAGCCCTGGCTACTCCATTCTTGTTGTGACATTGCTGATTTCACTCTTTACTGAACTCATAAAATACTTAGATTCTGATAGTACTACAGACCCATATGGGTACTTGGACATCAATTGCCCATTACAGTTTTCTGAGTATTTAGTGCATAGGTAGACTGTAAGTCCCTTAAGGGTCTGATTACACCTTCTGCTTACTGTGTTCCCCTAATACCTAAGTGTTTAAAATGGAATTGATTTATAGCTTTGGGAAAGCTTATTTTTGGTGTACTTTTGGTCTTTAAGAAACTTTGAAACCATCTACTCTATTTTATCTTAAATAATGCTAATGCAATCTATTTAAAACAGGAAAATTGTCATTTGGAGATATGTTCTATAGCTATGAAACCAGTTTGAATTTTTAACTGAATTGGCTTATTTAAAAACACAGAAAAAACTAGCTCATCCAGTTGCTTTGGAGTCATGAAAACCTCATTTTGTTGAAATCTATTTTCTATATTGATAATGATTGTGAAGTCACATGATACGTCTGCCTGTGGCATCTTTTGTCTGGTAATATTGTAATTGCATCCGCCCAGCCTGTGTTTGTAATGATAATTCCATTTGAAAAACATGATCCCCAGCAGGAAGATACATTAAAAAACAGAAAGGAAAGTAAACACTGAAATCAAATATTTGTGGAAAGAACTCTTGTTCTGGAGTCAGAATATTTAGATTTAAATTCCAGTACTGTCCCTTACTACCAGTGGCAAGTCAGACAGAAACTCTGCTACATATTCTAAGGGGGCAAGCCATTTAATCTTCTTAGCTTCTGTTCCTTCCTCTATAGAAAAAAAGGAAGTTGGACTAGATCTTGAATTTTTAATTTGGGATCCATGGACCCCCAAGGGGTGTCCTCTAACTGAAGTTTACATTCCCTTCCTTTATTTAAAAATACATAAATTTATAATTCCATTATAAAAAATAGACCCCAATTCTGAGAATCTATTACACACACAAAAAAAGATGAAGAACCTTTAGACTATTCTAACTCTAAATCCTGTGAAAATATATTAAGTACTTCTATTGCTAAGTGATCTGTCCAGGGTGCTGAAGGATTTGCAAATATGATTACATGATAAGGTTTTTGCCCTCAAAAGTCTGATAGTCATAGGGAGATCAGCTGTGAATAAAAATCACATACAATATAAAAGGTAAGTGCATAGGAACTGTACAAACAAAAATACAAGAATTCTTAGTAAGTGAAGGTAATTGGCAATTCAGTAGCTCAGAGGAAGCTTAATAAATCAACTTCTATGGAATCAGGGTTGGTTCCTTTACTCTGGTCGGGATAAAATTTGACCCTATGTCTTGCCAAAGTCAGCCTCTTTACTGCTATCCTTGATCCCATTACCTCCTGTTTCTTCCTTCAGATTGCTAACCCTTCACTCTCTAGTTTTCAATTTCTTGCTATTTAGTGACTCATATTTGGAGGCAAGCAAACACACCCAGGTGTTACTCATCCTTTAAAGATGCTGTCTTGGTTCTAACATCCCCTCAAACTGACATATTATCTATCCTCTTTCACAGCCAAATTCCTGGACAAAAGCTATCCATGTGAATCTCCCCACTTTTTTTCTCACTGCTAAACCCCTAATATTCTGGTTCCTGAATCTCATTTAAAATGGATCCTTTGCAAAGTGACTAATGATTTCTTAATTTCCAGACCTGACAGCCTTGATCTCTCTTCTTGATATTTTTGACCAACATTTCCTGGAATTTTCTTTCCTCTCTAGGTTTTCATGACACAATCTTTCTAGTCATTTAGGCATTCCTCACTCTCCTTTGCCAGATCATCTTTTAGATTATAGAATTATGGATTTGGAGTTGGAAGACTTTCAGAATTCATATAGTTCAATCTCATTATTCTACCCACAAAAAGTACCAGGGTTTTTGTTGTTGTTTAGTCATTTTCAGTTGTGTCCAACTCTTCATGATTCTTTTTGGGGTATTCTTGGTAAAGGTACTGTAGTGTGGCTTGCCATTTCCTTTTCCTGTTCATTTTACAGATGAGGAAACTGAGGCAAATAGGATTGTGACTTGTCCAGGATCACACAGGTAGTAATTATCTGAGGTTGGATTTGAACTCAGGTCTTCTTGACTCTAGGCTTGGCACTCTAGCCACTGTACCATATAATTTGACTTCATCATTCAGCATAAGGAATCTGAGGCTTAGAGAGAGGTTAGGTGGCTTTCCTGGTGTCACAGAAATAGTATCAAAATAAAGATTTGTCTTCCTGATTTTAAGCCCAGCATTCTATACATTGTACCATCTTGCTCCCTATCTGTTATACTGCAGGGTTCTGCCTTGGGCCCTCCACTTCCAAAACTTTCCCACTTAATGACTTAATTAGCTCCTATGGACTCAATCACCATCTGAGTGCAGATAATTCTCAGATATCTGCATACATATATACACACATATATGCATTTATATTTGGATGTATATACACACAAATGCATATACAGGGAGTACCAAAAATCTTTATGCAGTTTAAGCATTAATAAGTGCATGTGCATGTGTTTAATAAGCATATAAATGCACTTTCTCTAATCTACTCTCTCTCTCTCTCTTTCTCTCTCTCTGTCTCTCTCTCCTCCTATATCATCACCTGCCTCTTGGACATTTTGAATTGAATGTTACAAAAGACATCTCAAATTCCACCTATCTGAAACCGAACTCAGTTTCCCTTAAAACTTTTGACTCTTATGAACTTTCTCAGTTTTTTTGAGGGCACTACCAACTTTCTAGGTATGTAGATTCCCAATGGTGGAGTCAGCCTCCTCTCCTCACTCTCCCTCACTTCATATCTCTGATCAGTTGCCAAGTCTTGTTCATTCTATTTCCACAACTTTCCATTCATACTACCACCACTACCACCTCCTCTACCACTATCACCACCACTGTCATCATGACTCTAATTGAATTAGTCAGGCAACAGTCAACATGCTTTTTTTAAAGATTCCTATATACCATTTGTCTTCTCTCTGTTAATTATTTGCTATTTATTCTGTACATGGCTTCTTGGTATAGATTCGTTGGCATTTTGCCTCCTTTATTAGATTGTAAGCACTTTGAGGGTAGGGACTATTTAATTTTTATTTTCATATCTCTAGTTCCTGGAATATAGTAGGTAATTAATAAATGATTATTGATTGACTATAGCAACAGTATGACTGTTCTTAAACAGAGACAGCCTTAAGGAGTAACAGGTCCAAGCGTATAGTCTGAC
Organism: Notamacropus eugenii; assembly: GCF_028372415.1. NCBI lineage: Eukaryota > Metazoa > Chordata > Mammalia > Diprotodontia > Macropodidae > Notamacropus > Notamacropus eugenii. The sequence continues at coordinate 59,909,345 of NC_092877.1, forward strand.
TGTCTCCTTTTTCCCTATGAATGAGTAGAGTGACTGTTCCCTGAGGGATGCTGCCTGCTATGAGACCCATGAATACTTCAGAACTGAATCTTACTCTTAGTCACAGCCTGAGGGGCAAGTGCAGGCTTTTGTTGTAGCATTTATCTTATCAAATCACATCACCTCCAGAGTAGCTCAAATATAATTTGGGAGGACTATTTCTTGGTCATTACAGAGTTGTTCAATTTCAGACAGTATTTGCTCAACTCATTGCATTTGTTTGACCAGTGCTTTCAGAAGAGTAACTTTTTAAAAAATAGCTTTAAAAATACTTTGCTTCTAAGTTTTCTTTCCATTATAATAATGGCATTTCTGTTGAGGGCACACATTCAGTTCAATTTTTAAAATGAAGGCTTTCTTTATTGTGTTCATACATTGAGGGATGCAGGATTTGACATTTGAAATTAGATTGGAATCTTTAATATTACTGGTGAATTATGCAAGCCATATTTCATAAAATGGATAGAAAATGACTTTTTCATACTATTAGTCAAAGAGAATATTGAAATGGAATGAAAGGAGGAGGACTATATAATTTGAAAAGCTTTTTCGCATATGTTTTTTAGTTTTCCATAACGTATCTACTACCAGTTTGTACTTATAGTTTGTGAGACAGATAGGAATTCAAGTAAACAAGTCTAGCTTTTCATTTAACTGGATCAGTTATACTGTGTATTTTCACCACAAGTCTATGTTAAATATACTAGGCTTACCATGGGGTGGGCAAAAACAGACTTTCCTCCCTTTCTTGTACAGCTCACTTCCCCCCAATCCCCCCCCCCCCCCATCACTCTATGACTCCCTTGCTTGTGTGCTACAGCATGCTCAAATGCACCCATTGTGTAGGAGCAGCTGGTCAGTATCATCAGTGCTGTAAAAAAGTCAATTAATATGAGGCCTGCAAAATGACAATTGATTTTTGTAATTATGGTGTCATTGGTAGGCATGGAAAGAATGAAGGCTCAAAAGTAACTAGTGAAGGGCTTGTTAGGAAATAGAAGTAGTGGTTAGGAAATAGATGTAGGAACATAGAATACTCCATAAATCAATGAATTAATCTTTCAGCACACATTTATCGAGTCCTCTTATGGCACTGAGCGATATGAAGTGAGGGGGAGTGAGGAGAGGAGGCTGACTCCACCATTGGGAACTTACATACCTATAAGGTTGGTGGTACCCTCAAAAAACTAAGAAAGTTCCTAAGAGTCATGGTCTTTAAGGGAAACTGAGTTCTGTTTTAGATAGGTGGAATTTGAGATGTCTTTTGGGACACTTAGCTCAAAATGTCCAAGAGGTACGGTGGTGATACAGGAGGAGAGAGAGAGAGAGAGAGAGAGAGAGAGAGAGAGAGAGAGAGAGAGAGAGAGAGAGAGAGAGAGAGGAGAGAGAGAGACAAATTAGGTTAGAGAAAGTGTGTACATATGCTTATTAAACACACACACACATACATGCACTTATTAATGCTTAAACTGCATTAAGACTTATGGTACTCCCTGTATATGCATTTGTGTGTATATACATTATTTGCAATAAACAAAACAATTTCTACTTGCCAAGAACTTGCATTATAATTTGCAAAGATGACAAGGGCATGTATAGATATATGTAGAATGAATATAAATAAAATAAAGGCACAGTTGTTAAATTCAAAACAGATTCAGAGGCAAAGCACTGGAATTGGCAGTGAACATTAAAAAGCTTCATGTAGAACGTGGGGCTTGATCTTCATCTTGAAGGAAGGGAGGTATTCTTTGAGACAGAGGTGAGGAGAGCAGAGAGGGCTTTCCAGTCATGTGGGATTTGCAGTGCAAAAGTTCAGATTGGGGAGGTGGAAAATAGTGTGTGAGGACCAGAGAGAGGACCAGTTTGGCTAAATCACAGAATATGATAGGCAGAATAATATCTAATGAGACTGGAAATGTATGTGAAGGCCAGATAGTGGGGAGCTTTAAAAGTTACAGAGGAGTTCATATTTTTTCCCCGGGCAATAAAGTTCATTGGAGTTAATTGAATAGGGTTCAAATGATCATATCTGCATTTAGCAGTGAAGAGAAATAAAAAAAAGTAAGGATATAGCAAAGGTTTTGGTGGTGGTTTTGTTTTCAAAGATAGGGCTGATCTGATCTCTGGCTTTTAAAATCCTTTTGTAACTGACTCCTTCTGACTTTTCTTGTCTTTTTAAATCTCAGTTCTTTTCATTTGATCTTCCAGCCAACCAATCTGAACTTCTCTCTGTTCCTTGAATAAGATAGCTTGTCTCCCAGCTCCTGGTATTTTCTCTAGCTGTCCTCATTCCTGGAATTCTCTGCCTCCTCATGTTTGGCTTCCTAGCTTCCCTGACTTCCTTCAAGTCATCTGTAAAATCTTACCTTCAACCAGAAATCTCTCCCGATTCCCCTTAATTCTACAGCTTCCCTTCTGAGGTTAGCTCTGCTTATCTTGTATGTATCTGGTTTGAACATAAGTGTTGGCACATTGCCTCCTCTATTAGTCCATGAACTCCTTGAGGACAGGAATGGCCATTTTGTCTTTCTTCATATTCCCAACTCTTAAGGAATGCCGGGTCGAACATAGTAAATACTTAATGTTTTTTTGATTCATCTTTCAGACAAAGGAGGAACCAGCAAAGAGGGAGACATTGAAGATGTAAGGATCAGTGGATATACAAGTAAATAGCATAAAAATAAACACAGAGTGTGCATTGCTCATTTAGGTATGTGTATGTTGACATAGGTTTGTCTAAATGCAACTTTCAGGGAAGCTTTGATAGACAGTTCAGTGATACTCATTTCTCTCTTCAGGAAACTATGATTCCTGGTCAGAGAGGAACAAAAGAAAGACTCACAAGGATCACCACTATATTTTCCTCAGAAAGGGGCACTGGACTAGAATTATATTTATCTGTTCCCTTAAATATTGTTAATTGAGGAAAATTCTTTTTTTCCTCAGATTCAAACTAATTTCTCAGTTGCTAACTCCTAAAGATGAAGGAACAAGCCATGTTTATAACCTAAGGCTATTAATACAAATGCTATTAATACAAAAGAACGTTCATGTAATGAACAAAGAGTAAACTCATGTATCTAAGCAGATAACAAACAAAAATCAGAAAAGCTCTATGGATGAGAATATATCAGACAAATACAGAGTGAATGAGTTGTTCCACTGGGAGTGAGATATTTTAGCTTAATCAAGAGAGAAGGGGACCTAGATCTCACTCAAGCAGAAATACCTTGAAGCATCTACGAATGAAAGCTAAGAATTAGGGAAATGCTGAGGACTTGGTTTTCCCCTATCTATAAATCTGATTTCCAAAATCTATTCTTTCTGGATCTCTTTCTGAACAAAATCTGGAATTGTATGTGTTCTTTCTTGAAGCAGGAAGGAAAAAGGCTTCTCTTCTCCCCAGTTCTCTTGCCAACTCCACTCCTCATACAGGTCCAGGGCACTGATTTCCAAAGAGGAGATTTGAACCAGGATTATATAAAAAAGAATAAAATTATAAGTAATGAGAACCAGAAAAATATACTTTTTCCCATTATATAGCTAATTAAAGGATATACATATGGAAGTGGGAAGAGAGAGAAAAAAGAAGGGGGAGGTAAAGGAGAAGGGAGGGGAACATAAGGAATGACAGAGAGCGTACAGAGTTGGAGAGAGAGATACAAGGATCCATATGGAGACCCAGACACTCAGAACAAGAGACAAAGGCTGACTCAAAAAGAAATGGTCATGACTTGGGATTCCCATTTTAGGGTTTTCTAGGGCATTGTTGGTTTTTCAGTGATGTACATTTTTTGTTGTTCCTATTTTCTAATGTCTACTTTAATTGGTTGGTAGAATTCTCATAGGAAAAAATACAAATGTAGATTAACAACTTCAGTGGCTGCTTCCAGCGCTATAGTCCATATATGTCAGAGGTAGGGTTTTAGCCAGTAGTATGTTGGTAAATGTTTAGCAAATAGTTCTACCCCACCCCACCCTCACCTAAATATACACACATATTTTTAAATTTAATCTACATTATTAACAATTTCTCCATTGCTTTCTGAAGTCTAGACAAACAACAAATCAATAAATCAAGCCCTGACTTGCAGTATTTGTAGATTACTAAGGTTTAACTGCTCACACTGAAAATGTAAGAATTGTCTCTTGGATGGTTCTAACACACTAGTGCCTTAAATCGAAGTCTTTTTGACTTCAGCAACTCCCATGAATGCATATCAGTTGGTCAGTCAGTGACTGACTAAGCAATAACTTTGGGCTGGGGATAAGAAAAAGGGCAAAAAGTCTGTGTTCTCAAGAAATACAGTCTTATGGGGGAGAGAAGATGCAAATAAATAGTTATATACAAACAAGATATATGCAGGATACATTGGAGAAAAATATATATAAATAAATGTGTCCATTATTTCTTTGTCTTCGCCCTGTGGGTTGGGATAAATTGCCCTCTAGTCTAGGATTGTCAAGTTCAAGTTGAAACAGATCCCTGAAGGCTGCATATTGACTTAGAAAACCACAAATTGACATCATTTATGTTGCACTTGTATTTATTTTGTTACATTTTACATTTACATTTTAATTAAATTTTATGATTCTGACCATACTGGGAAGTTGTGACCTACCAGTGGGAAGTTTGACATCTCTGCTCCAGTCTTTTCCCACTTCTGGATTAAACCCAGTGGAGACCTTCATCAATAAAAACGATATCCAAGAAATATGAAAGTAAGACAAATGAATCACTCAGTGAACATTTATTAAATTCTAACTATGTGCCAGATATTGTGCTAAGTAAGTGCTGGGGATACAAAAAGAAGTCTACTTGTTGCATCACTTGGCCACCAAAGTTCAGTGCCCCATCATAGCTATCAGCACCGTTGCTGGCATTGTGGGCAGCTGATTATTTAAGGCCAGCAAATGCAAATGCATTTCTCCTGGCAGCCCACATACAGGGATCACAGGTCCTTCTTCCTGGTGTGTAGATCAGCTCTTGATACAGGCCATCTTAGCATGTAAATGAAGGTTATGTTCTACTCCATGATGAGGAGGATGATGATAGAGTTAACATTTATGCAATACTCTGAATGCATACAGAGGTAGGCCAATGGTACCTATTAACTTCTAATTTTATATTCTTACCTCATTCACAGTAAGACAAGTGAACTCACTGACAGTAGTACTGTGAGAAGCACTTATGGAAAGAAAAATATATGTAGTAGAAGAAACTTGTAAACAGGAAGTGCAAGCTTTAGAATCTTAATCTCGACTTTGCTATTGACTGTTCTGTCTACTCTGGGCAAATCATTGAGCTTTAGTTTCTGCTTCTTAATAATTAAAGAGCTGATTTAGATGATCCCTGAGGCCCTTCTTCTGATACCCTTAGTTGTCAGTGTTTTCTCCATCCTTAAGCAATTGTATATATTTTTGTATGTTGACATGTTGCATCACTTCTCAGTACAATGTAAGCTCCTTGAGGACAATGACTGGTTTTTGTTTTGTGTTTTTATCCTTGAATACTTGCACAGTGCCTTGTCTACAAGTGGACACTTAATAAATGCATGTTGAGTTGAATTGGTTTGGGTTGGCTCTAAATTTTGGTTATTTGAACTCTTGTCTCCTGGTCTTGGTACTTTGATCAATCTCTGATTTTTGAAAATTTATTTAAAGTTTTCAACATTCATTTCCACAAAATTTTGAGTTCCAAATTTTCTCCCTATCCCTCCCCTCCACCCACCCCAAAATGCTGAGCATTCTAATTACCCCTACCACCAATCTGCTCTCCCTTCTAACATCCCTCCTTTCCCTTATCCCCATCTTCTCTTTTGTCCTGTAGGGCAAGATAAATTTCTATACCCCATTACCTGTATTTCTCATTTCCTAGTTGTATGTAAGAACAATACTCAACAGTTGCTCCAAAAACTTTGAGTTCCAACTTCTCTTCCTTCCTCCCTCCCCACCCACCCCCACTGAGAAGGCAAGCAATTCAATATAGGCTGTATATGTATAGTTTTGCAAATGACTTCTATAATAGTCATATTGTGTAAGACTAACTATATTTCCCTCCATCATATCCTGCCCCCCAGTTCTTCTATTCTCTCTTTTGACCTTATCCCTCCCCAAGAGTGTTGACTTCTAATTTCTCCCTTCTCCCATTGCCCTCCCTTCCATCATGCCCCCACTCTACTTATCCCCTTCTCCCCCACTTTTCTGTATTGTAAGAAAGGTTTTCATACCAAAATGAGAGTGCATTTTATTCCTTCCTTGAGTCAAATGTGATGAGAGTAAGCTTCACATTTTCCTTTTCACCTCCCCCTTTTTTCCTCCATTGAATGATCTTTTTCTTGCATCTTTTATGACAGATAATTTGCCCCATTCCATTTCTTTCTTTCTCCTCTCAACATATTCCTCTCTCAACCCAGAATTTCATTTTTTAGATATGATCCCTTCCTATTCAACTCACACTGCTCTCTCTCTCTCTCTCTCTTTCTCTCTGTATAATCTCACCAACTACCCAGATACTGAAAAAATATTTCAAGTGTTACAAATATTGTCTTTCCATGTAGGAATGTAAACAGTTCATCCTTAGTAAGTCCCTTATGATTTCTCTTTCCTGTTTACCTTTTCATGCTTCTCTTGATTCTTGTGTTTGAAAGATAATTTTCTTTTCACCTCTGGTCTTTTCATCAAGAATGCTTGAAAGTCTTCTATTTCATTGAATGACCATTTTCTCCTGAAGTGTTATACTCAGTTTTTCTGGGTAGGTGATTCTTGGTTTTAGTCCCAGTTCCTTTGACTTTTGGAGTATCATATTCCACACCCTTCGATCAATTAATGTAGAAGCTGCTAGATCTTGTGTTGTCCTGATTGTATTTCCACAATACTCAAATTGTTTTTTCTAGCTACTTGCAATATATTTCTCCTTGACCTGGTAACTCTGGAAATTGGCTACAATGTTCCTAGGAGTTTCTCTTTTTGGATCTCTTTCAGGAGGTGATCACTGGATTCTTTCAATATTTATTTTGCCCTCTGGTTCTAGAATATCAGGGTATTTTTTCCTTGATAATTTCTTGAAAGATGATGTCTGGGCTCTTTTTTTGGTCATGGCTTTCAGACAGTCCCATAGTTTTAAAATTGTCTCTCCTGGATCTATTTTCCAGGTCAGTTGTTTTTCCAATGAGATATTTCACATTATCTTCCATTTTTTCATTCTTTTGGTTTTGTTTTGTGATTTCTTGGTTTCTCATAGTCATTAGCCTCCATCTGTTCCATTCTAATTTTTAAGGAACTATTTTCTTCAGTGAGCTTTTGAACCTTCTTTTCCATTTGGCTAATTCTTCTTTTTAAATCATTCTTCTCCTCATTGGCTTTTTGAACCTCTTTTGCCAATTGAGTGAGTCTATTTTTCAAGGTGTCATTTTCTTCAGCATTTTTTGAGTCTCCTTTAGCAAGTTCTTGACTCACTTTTCATGATTTTCTTGCATGTCTTTCATTTCTCTTCCCAATTTTTCCTCCAACTCTCTTACTTGATTTTCAAAATCCTTTTTGAGCTCTTCCATGGCCTGAGACCATTGAAGATTTATTTTGGATGTTTGGGATACAGACACCTTGACTTTTATGTCTTTATCTGATGGTAAGCATTGTTCTTCCTCATCCAAAAGGATGGGAGAAGATATCTGTTCACCAGGAAAGTAACCTTCTATAGTCTTACTTTTTTCCCCTTTTTGGGCATTTTTCCAACCAGTTACTTGGCTGTTGGGCCCTTTGTCAAGAGTAGGGTGTACTCTGGGCATCTGTAAGATCTCAGTTCCTCCAAGGTGGCACAATCAAGTGTGCACACTGGTCTGGGAGCAACAAGAAAGTTTTGTGCCCAGAATCTGTGAGTAGTAGAGTTTCCTCTTCACAACCACCTGGCCTCCAGTTCCACCAAGCCAGTACTGGAGGCTGAGATTCAGATAAACTGCTCAATTCTCCCAGAGGCTTTTAGTGGGGGCAGAGCTGAGGTAAGGATCAGTTGCTCAGTTTCCCCAGGGGTTTTGTGATCCAATAATGGGTGTGGGCTGCTGTGGGGGCTGTGGTCCAATGCAGTCTCTTCCACTACTGCCTGAGGTTGGAGCTATGAGAAGACCCTGCTCCTTTCTTAGCCAGCTGAAAAAACCCTCTCACTGACTTTTCGCACCTGTGGGTTGAGGGATCTGCAAACCACTGCTAGTGCCACTCAGGATTCAACCCCCGAGGCCTGCTCAGGTGCTCCTCCCTGCTCTGTGCCATGCAGCCAAGTCTGGGCTGGGCTCTGCTCCATGTCAGCATGACAGACCTTTCCTGTAGGCTTTTCAGGTCACCCTGGATTGGAAATCTCCTCCCCTTGGTTGTTCTGTGGCTTCTGGTGCTCTAGAATTTGTTGAGAGTCTTTTTTTACAGGTATTTTATGGGCTGTGGGGGAAGAGCTGGTGTATGTGCAACTTTCTCCTCCACCATCTTGGCCCAAACTCTGATTTTCACCGAGTATTCTTTTCAATGATAAAGATTAACCTCCTCCATACCTATATCTTATTGTGGCTCTTGTTGGTGTTCACTTGGGAACATTCCAAGCAATAACAACTTTCTTCCAGTTCTTTTTTTATCATTGGGAGTGCTAACATGACTCTGGCTTGTGATTCATTTTTTGATGAGTCAGGACTTTGAACTACAGTCGAACTGGAATTCAAATCCAGCCTCAGATACTACCTAGCTATATGACTCAGAGTAAGTCACTTAACCTTTGTCTGCTTCAGTCACCTCATTTGTAAAATGAATAATAACAGCCCCTCTTGCCAGGGTTGTTCTAAGGATCAAATGAGATGCTATTTATAAAGTGCATGGAATACTTAAAGTGCCACAGAATGCCAGGTGTTGCTATCATCATTTTTTTCTTGATGTGTTATGATGGATCCTCCTCCATTAGTGGTCTTGTAGAATGCCATTCATATTACTTCTCACGTACAAATGCTTAATGGCAACTGGCTGCCACACTCTTATGTTCACCATGTGTATTTCCATTGTTCTTTGGGTAATTTATAATTTTAATTCTTTTGAAATAGTAGTATTCCATGATTAATATCCACACAGTGTCACCTAGAAAATGTTATTGTTCACAATAGATGGGCTTCTGTTACAGAAAGAAGTATGGGGATACTACAGACACTAGGAAGTTTCCTATATTCATTCCAGTTTGATATCTTATTTAGTTTTGTATCCATTTCATTATACATTTGTAGCACTTGTCCAAGATACATATATTAATAGACTAAATCAATGTACCTCTTGTCCAGGTGCATGGCATTATCTAACGTGTGTGTTTTTGTCCGTTTTGTTTTCTGGTGTAGATTATATGAGTTCATATAAATCCTCCCAAGTTTCTCAGGAACTAATCCTTTCATCATTTCATATACCACAATGTAATTCCATCACATTCATGTACCGTAATTTGTTCAGCCATGCCCACATGAGGGGCACTTCCCTGACTTTCCAGATTTTTATCTCTACAAAAATAACTATTTTAAATATGCATTTTGATATTTTTCTTTTTTTTGCTTTCTTTGAGGTTTATCTCCTGCTCAATTAATTCAATGTGATTCATCACTAGCAGGATGGTAACATTTTTGGCCACAGCCCTTCTCAAAAACTGGTCACTGAACTGGAGGAAATATATCAGTGGAGGGCAGGCTAACCCCAATGAAATGACAGTTCCCTAAAATGTCAAAGTGTGTTTATCATGTAATTGTAGATTTGAAGTTGGAAGGAAACTTAGAGGCCATTGAGTCCAACTTTTTAATTTTACAGATGATGAAACTGAGGTCTAGAGAGGTTGAATGAACAGCTAGAGTCACTTAGCTAGTGTTGAATGTGGGATTTGAATCCACATTTTCCTGACTCAAAGTCCAGTGCTGTATCCACTGCACTGGATTGTATCCAAAGTTTCATCCAGGTACCTGGGAAGCAACTTGAGAACAAGACCTACAGCTTTCTGATAGTCTCCAAAGTATTGAACCACAGTTCTGGGCACCAAGTTTGAGGGATAGTTCTTTATTTGATATGATACTTCAAAGGATCTTGTTTCTGGCACACAAGCACATACAAATCTTCTCTGAAAAGGTTGAGAAACAATATATGTTGGAGAGAGGGTGCTGGATTTGAATCTAGAGGGTCCTAGTTCCAGTGCTGACCATGCCCCTTATTAATTCTGGAACATTGGTAAGCCTTTTAACTCTTCTGAGCCTCAGTTTCTTCCTCTGTAACATGATAGGGTTGGATGATCTCAAGACCCTTTTAAACTGAATCAATGATCTTGTTACACACTGATTAAAATCTAGGTAATAAAAATGATCTCATTTATGTGATTTTTAAATTATGATTTATGATTTACAGTAGGTTGGGTTTTGTAGATATCCTCCTTTGGAATGAGATTGGAAGTGAGGTTTTAAATGTCCTTGACTTCTACTCACTCATAGTAGGTTTTGCAGAAGAGAGAAGTTTTCAGAGGATATTTGAGAGGCTAAAGAACATGGAGGACTCAGGTGGTTGGGATGACTATTGGTTACTTCTGAGTTACTTTTGAAATTTGTTTCTTTATCTTTCCCTGGACTCTTAAGGTCTAAACTATAGGATAACAACTCACATAAATCCTTTCACTACAGGTTTTGTTATATTAAGGTAAGGACATGTTTCCACATGTGAAAATAACACTTTCCAAGTAACCTCATCTAACGGATGCCTCTCCTAACTAAGATTGTCTTTGCCTGAGAGCCAGTGTTAAAGGAGAGGGGAAGGTTGTGGTTCTGACACTTTTTCTCGGGATTACAGGCATTTGACTTTGGCCATTGTCTTGACCATGCTCATCCATTAATCCACGCTGTACTTTGTTGCTGCAGGTGGGAAAGCTGCGGGAGAAAATCCAAGAAGTCAAGCAGGAGAGAGAACAGGAGCAGCATAAACACACTGCCTATATCTCTGAGCTGAAGGCAAAGCTGCATGAGGAAAAGATGAAGGAGCTCCAGGCCCTCAGGGAGGCACTCATCCGGCAGCATGAGCAAGAAGTTGCCCGGATGGTCAAGATCAAGGATGGGGAAGTACAGCGCTTGCAGACCACAGTGAATGTTTTGAGAGATGGTGCAGCTGACAAAGTGAAAACCGCCTTATTGAATGAGGTCCGAGAAGAAGCCCGGAAATCATTTGATGGGGAACGCTTAAAGTTGCAGCAGGAAATATTGGAACTAAAATCTGGGAAGAAGCAGGTTGAGGAGGCTTTGAACAATTTTATGCAAGCGGATAAGATGAAGGCTGCTGACCTACGCATGGCTTATCAGTCTCACCAAGATGAGATCAATCGAATTAAAAGGGAATGTGAGCGAGATATCCGCAGACTGGTAAGTGACTTACTATTGGTTGGGTTGGTATCAGGTTCATTGAATCCCAGTTCAGGGAGGCTTCTTGAGAGCCCTCCTATGACACATGGTAACATGGTAACACTTGCTTTTCTAGGACTGTTGTAGTAGCCAAAACGTTAAGTTGAATGAAGACCTCCAGAGAGGTAGCATTATGTAGTGGAAAGAACATTGGATTTGGAGCTGGAGGACCTGAGTTCAGATCCTACCTCTGCTTCTTTACTGCCTGTGTAACCTTGGGAAAGTTACCTCTGATCCTCAGCTTTTATTTCCAGTGCAAGAGGTGTACTAGATTTTTTCTCCTTAAGATCCCTTCCAACTTCAAATCCCAGAATCAGTCAGTTTTATTTTCCTTAGTGACTTATTTTTTAGCTTTCTTTTGTTCTTCAGAAGAGAGGGTTTTATTCTGTTTTTTCTGAATTTTTGAAAACATCCAAACTACTCATCCCACATCATGCTGCTGTATTATCCATTCAAGCCAGGACACATTCCCTCAAGTGGATCAAATAGATTTTGTCACTAGTTCATGTTCCCATCACCTCTTGCCTGGACTATGTCAGCAAAGTCCCCTAATTGGATTCTTGGTTTCAATTCTCCCTCTTCTCTGATCAATCCCTTCAAATAGCTGCCAAAATAATCCATCTCAAACCCAAGTCTGAACCATGTCAGTCCTCTGCCAGGCAACCTTAGTGACTCATTGCTGCCTCCAGGGTAAAAGACCACTTCCTGTGTTGAACTTTTAAAGCCTTGTATGATTCTTCTCTAGCATTCCCTTCAAAAGCTTCTTATGCATTATTCCCCTTCCCAAACTCGAATTCTGTTCACATTGCCCCACTTGCTATTTCCCACACTCAGTATTCTGTCTTCTATCTCTGTACGTTTGCATAAGTCATGGCCCTTCTGCCTGGAAGTCCCTCACTCCTTCCTCTTCTCTAGTCATCGTCTTCATTCAAGAGTCCTGTCATGTGCCATTCTCTGTGGGAAGCCTTTCCTTATGCCTTAAGTTGTTAGTGTGCTTCCCCCTCTTAAGCTCTTTACCAATGTGTGTATGTGTATGGATGTACATTTATATTCACATATATACATACTAATCAATATGTGTACTATTATAAGAAATACTAATCTTACTATATAGACTTAATATATAATCACACACATACATATATACATATATGTATACACACAAATATATATATGTATATATACATATACATATACATATACACACGCATACACATGGGGACAGCTAAGTGGCACAGTGGATAGATCACTGGTCTGGGTATCAGGAAGACTCTTCATGCATTCAGTCTGATCTCAGACACTTACTAGCTGTGTGACATGGGAAAGTCACTTCTGCAGTGTCCTCCTCTATAAAATGATCTGGGGAAGGACATAGCAAACCACTCCAGTATCTTTGCCAAGAAAACCCCAAACGAGGTCATAAAGAGTCGGACACAGAGGAAATGAACAGTGACCACAAAATGCTTATGTATACAGATACATATACATACACACAGACAGACACAGACACAGACACAGGTACACACAGGCACACACACAAAAACATGTGAATACATAGTGATTTGGTGAGAGAACTAACAAGCTTCCCTGGACCCCAGATCCCTTATTTGTAAAATGAGGGAGCTGGACTAAATGGCCCCTATAGTACTATCCAGCTTGAGGTCAAGGAGCAGATCAGGGATGGCCTGTAGAAGGGAGTACAGTAGAGGATGCTGAGATGTGAGAGTAGCACAACACCACACCAGCACCTTATCAACCAAACACAAAGGGCCTTGTCTAATTAATAGAGGAAACTATTTCCCCAAACTGATCAGGAATGGAAAACCCCTTCTCAGGGAGTTCCACTTGTATAAACTTAGAGTGGTCTCATACTCTAACTGATATTTGTGTTGAGTTTATAGCATCTCTCTAGCTGGACTGTTTGTGTAAAGACAATTCAATCCAGTTATATATTCACCCGAACAAAGGGACAAAAGGCTGCTGAGGTATGCTGTCAGGATATTCTGAGCAGCTCACTGTAGGTTTGAGGTCATAATTCTAAGACCTTTCTCAGGTTCTCTTTCTGATCTACCCCAGTGGCCCAGGATATGACTTTGTATCCATATCTCTCCAGGTGATCCATTATTAATTCCTTTTACCCTTGTGGGTGACTATGGTTTCCAACGTTGCACCTCATGCTATGTTGAAACAGTTGAGGCTTGAATGACTGTGCCTCCCTTCAAGGGGCTCTTGTCCTCAGAAGGGCCTCCTTAAATTAAACTAGATAATTTGTGGAGAAAGAAAAGTAAGAGTGGGAGAGAAATAGTGAAGAAGAGAGGAGATGATTTCCCTTGAGTAGCCATAATTCTGATTAAGACCTTTGCATTTACAATTGCAAAAGAATGTCAAATTCATGAGTTCTCCATAGAGTGATTCTATGAGGTCTTTGAGAAAAGTTATAGATTCATAGTGCCCATTTACAGATGAAAGCAATTTGGGAGTCTTCTTTCTATTCTAGGCTACTGACTCATTGAGGGGAAACAGAAAAGAAAAAGAAATACACCAAATAAGGCCTACAGACAAGATTCGAAAATTCCTGGTTTCCTTGACAGTGCAAATGCTATATTATCCCACTACCCAGTACACCATCCTATATTTTTTTGAGTTAGAAGTTAGAATCTAATCCACCCCCTACCAAAAGAATGACTTTCTCAGCTTCATTACACTAATAGTAACATGTAATAGTACAGTAGTACAATCATCTTTTCTAGTTATAAATGCTAAAGTAGATCTATGTATCATGATGATTATTATACTTGTGTGACCAGAGCCTTGTAGGGATTGGAACTCAACATGTGACTTCATTGGAATAGGGAGCCCCCAGGAGAGGAAACTCTCTTTACCAATGCAGGTTGGTACCTTTTCTGCAACTCATGGTATTAGGGAGTTGCATAGAGCCTATACTAACAGACTATAAGAATTTACTAACCATTTATTATGTACCAGGCACTATAGTAAGCACTGGGTATTCAAAGAAAGGCAAAAACACAGTCTCTGTGACATCATGCAAATATTTATGCATACAAGTTATTACAAGGCAATCTTAGGGAAGTCACTAAGGAGGAGACAGAAGGGACAGAAAGGACCTCCTGTAGAAAATGGAGATTGAACTAGAGAGAAAGGAAATAAATGGGCCTTAGTTGTTAGAGAGGTTGGCGATATTCACTTCTCAGTCTCCTAAGGGACACTAGAAACTCAGCAGCTCATCTTCAGGAAGGAAGAGGAAGAAGGCAGCTGCTCGGCAATCATCCTCCTGAAAAGGAAACTTCTGCTTTTCCATGTTGTTCCAAGCTCCACTCCTAATGGATGGGTCGGATGTCTACTCTATCTTTCCTCATAAGTGCAACCTATTCCTCCATTGTGGTCATGCATTTTTTTAATAATATGAGGAACTATTCCTAGTTGCTCCCTTACCTGAAATATCACAAGTAAAGAAACTATCCAGGAGGCAATAAGTACCTGGTCCCTATCTCTGACTTAATAAGCGAGAGACTATTTCTAAGATTATTATAAATTGCTGAAAGGGGCAGAACTCAATATATATTCAAGGAAATTCAAGGCTTATGAGTTGCTTATACCTTGTTGTTTAGTTGTTCCACTCACATTCTACTCTGCATGACCCCATTTGGGGTTTTCTTAGCAAAGGTATTGGAGTTGTTTGCCATTTCCTTCCTCAGCTCATTTTACAGATGAAAAACTGAGGCAAACAGGGTGAAGTGACTTGCACAGGGTCACCTAGCTAGTCAGTATCTAAGGTCAGATTTGAATTCTTGAAGGGAGGTCTTTCTGACTCCAAGAGTAATTCTCTATCCACTGTGCCACCTAGCTGCTGGACTTACACCTTGCATAAAAGTGGGTAGAAAAAGGGGGAAATATTTTAAGAGTTTTATTATTGAGGAATGCTAGAAGCATTTTGTCAAGTCAATTCAACAAGTATTTATTAAGCACCTACCATATGCTGACACTGACATGTACTGGGGACACAAAAAAGGAGAAAACAAACCCTGACTTCTAGGGGTTCATGATTGGATGGGGAAGACAACATGAAAACAGCTATGCACAGACAAGTTATATAGGGGATAAATTGGGGATGATCTTCAAGGGAAGACCCTGACATTGAAGGGAACTGGAAACAACTTCAGGTAGGAGGCATTTTGGCTGAAATTTTAAGGAAGCTAGAGATAGTGAAGATGATCATTCCAGCCATGTGAGAAAGCCTGTGAAAATGCATGGAGTCAAGAGATGGAAAACATTGTGATAGGGATAGCAAGGAAGCCAGTGTCACTGGAGAACAGAGACTACCTCTATACAAAGATGGAAGAGAAGTAGAAATATATGAATTAATAAAAATCATATTAAAAGAATTTCCCATTTTATCAGAATTTACTTTAATCAAATAATTTTAAAAAAATCATCATTCAAAGTATTCGTCTTTTTGCCTTAGATGCCACCATACCACTCAATGCTAAGTTCAATGCTTGACTACAAGGATGAGTTGATCCCATTGACATCCATTTCTCTGCTTCTTTTCACTTTTCTGTTCTGTTATTTTTAATTGGCTCATTATATTTTTGTAAGCCTCCTACAGTCTTTTTAGGAAGCAGGTAAGGGTATAAATCCTTGGCAAATGAATTAAACTTTCATCTCTCTGTAGACACTGCTGGGGCCCAGGAACAGTTAGGCTCCATAACTGCTGATGCAGTCATTCTCATTCCTGAGACAGTTACTTCCTAGAAGACACAGCACTAGGAAGTTTGCTGCACAAGCAAAACATATGACAAATAAGAAGTGGTTTGCAATTTTCAAATATATATATATAATTATCCTTCAGGAAATTGCCTTCTTCCAAGGGGTCTGAGAAATACTATTGAAGTCTAAATTCTAAGAGGAAGAAAATTCAGAGCTGATATGAATAGAAAGGGGGAAGGGAATGAACATTTATAAAGTACCTACTATGTGCTAAGAATTGTGTTAAATGCATAAAACTATCTCATTTAATCTAGAAATAAAGAATGAATGGGTTGTTCTGATTTTCCTGGATAATTTGAATGTTTTTTTAAATTTTAGTTTATTTAAATTTAAATTTAGATTATTTCTTTGTTTCTATGATTATGGCCAATATCCTCACTAGAAGACAATTCTGGGGTTCAAACAAAATAATGATTTAATCATTTTTAGACAAATGAATGATTTGAACAAGTTTTGAGAATAGTAACTGTGTACAGGAGATACTGACAATTTCAAAAGCCCTAACCTCTTTCTGACAGTAGGGCGAATGCTGTCCACATCTTAGTGGATGGAGTTGAGAGTTTCTTAAGACTCAGACATGCTAAAGTTATATAGCTGTAAAGTGCCAGAGGTGAGATTTAAACCTAGATCTTTCTGACTCCAAATATATCCCTGGATTCACTATATTAAATTGCCTCTTGAGTAATAACACCATGTTTAAATATATTTAGGGATAATAACAAGTAACATATAAGAAGTTGTATGTGTTAAGTAGGCCTAGTTTCATTAGTCTCTGGGGGAGAGGTTGCTTCATTTGCCTTTAAAAATATCTCACATATTTAAAATTTTTTTTCATTTAATGATGTTCCAACCTTGGAGTGACAAAACAACTGAAATCTAATAATATTATTTGTTTTTGCAATAAATCAATTATGCAATGAAACAATATTAGCTAAACTAACGATATGTATCTGAAGGAAATCAATTTGCTTCATCATCAAATTGCTTAAAAATGGAATTAACGAGGATACTTAGTGATGCAATTTTATATAATTTGAATTTTTCGCATTTTAATGTTTATTTTAAAATTATTTTGCCATTAGATTTGAAGCAGTTCTAGTATCTCTTTGAAAATAGATTTCTAGGATGATATTGTTGAAAAAGCACTAGCTTTTGAGTCAAGAAACTAGAATTCAAGCCCTGATTTTAAATCATTAGGTCTGGTGACCACAGACAAGTAATTTAACCTTCCATAACTCCCTTCTCTGTTAAATGAGGAGAAAGCTCCTTGCAGAACTACCTATCTCACTTGATTGTGAGAGCTTTAGAAACTTCAGAGCACTGTAGAAAAGAGAGTTCATGATTTAAATACCCAAGACCCTCAATATCAAATAAAAAGAACAATGATGACCAATTTATAATTGAAACGTTTTGTCAGTATTATCTAGACTACTTGGAAGATAAGTAAGGAGAGAGAATCCAAGGTAGGTTCGTAGATTTCCTTCATCAAGCAGTTCATGAGAAATATTCAGTGAGCTTTGATTGTTCTCTGGGTTCTTTTCCTATGGAACCCTAGAATGTGAATGTAAAAGGGGCCTTAGAGATCACTCATAAGAGGAAACTGAGATCCAGAGAAGGGAGGTGAATTGCCCAAAGTGACATAATGAGTCAACAGAAAAACATTAGTTGGCATTCTGAAACTATAGTGCTCTAAAAGGCAGATTAATGGTCAGGTTTCAGATTCCTCTTACCAGACAAATTAAGGGTATTTCAGTGTTGACTTTTCTGCAGCATTGTGTCCTTTATCATCTTCTTAAGTTCATATCAAATGTCCATCATTTTTCACCTTATAGTTTATAAATGTGTTTATGTATATATATGATTACATTTGTAAAATGTATATGTATCAATTGACTTTTGTTTAGAAAAGTTCAGTGGAATTTCTGTAAACTTAAATTTTTTTTACTTTTTAAATCCTCAAGTTTTCATTTTTTTCCACTCCCACTGGACAAAAAGAAGAAGGAAACCCTTGTTAAAAAATTTATGGTTAAACAAAACAAATATTCATATTGGCCATGTATAAAAATGTTAAAAGTAAATTTTAGAATACCATTTATATATCACCACCAATGAATTAATGACAGCAAAACTTCCATATTTGGATTTTAATATCACAGTCTCTGATGGGCTATATCAGAAAGTAGAAACGGTGCTAGAGAAAGAAATCCCATCCAGTCATCCACCAGGACATCTAAGTCTCTTCAGGACTGGATATATTTCCATTTGTCTTAACATTTTTTCCTATTTAACATATGAGCAAACTGATGCTTGGAGGGCAAATTACTTAATATATTTTCATCTGTTTTAACATTATTCCCATTTAACAGATGAGCACACTGATGCTTGGAGGGCAAATCATTTAATCCCTGTTAAACAGCTTGTAAGTGTCAGAGCCTGAACACAAACCCAGGACTTCTAAACCCAACAGTGCTTTCTCTAAATCACAGTGTCCCTTTGCAAAGGTCTTTCCTCACAGTGACCTAGTTAATACACACTACAAAGAATTTCTTCCTTATTTTACTGGTATGGAAACTGAGGCTGAGAAAGGTGAATGATTTCTTTTCATGTAATAGATAGTAGCTAGATGTAGCAAAGAAGTGATTCCCCCATCATTTTCAAAGGCTTGGCTTCAATTCTATTCCTATGGAAGATGCCTATGAAGAAAAAATAGTCTAAATATGAGTTTCCCTAATGAGTGTTAAGAATGAAAGCATTCCCCAAACCTCAATCCCTTCAGATGCTCCTTGGAGAAAATGAAATTTTATTTCCTGATTATATCCCCTTTAGAAAAATGCCAGTTTCCTTTATAGCAAGATGAGACAGTTGCCCATGGCAACACATGGTCCTGGGTGGATTATCAGTTGCTATGCTACTCTTTTCTATCTTTGACTGTTTATATTTGATTAGTAAGACAAAGAGGACTTTAAATTTCCTCTAACATATTTAGTTCAAATCATTTAAGGATAAATGAACAAGTATGATAAAATGAAGACCATGGTAAGCTAGAAAATAACCCTATTTTATGAACTGACTTTGAAAGGAGGTATTATGTAGTGGAAATGCTACTGGTTTGAGAGACAGGAGACTTTAGCTCATATCTGACTTTTGACACTACCTTTTCATTTTTATACAATCTTTCTGAACCTCACCTTTCCTATAATGATCCAATTAGTAACAGGGGTGCCACTTGAACTCATTTCTCCTGACTTCTACGTCAGAGATCTTTCCACTGACTCCAGAAATCAGACTTCATATGTGGACAGTTTCCACATTGGTATAGTTAGGCAGCACGGTGAATAGAGCACTGAGCCTGGATTCAGGAAGACCTGAGTTCAAATCTGGCCTTAGACCAGCTGTTTGACCCAGGGCAGGTTACTTAACCTTTTTCTGTCTGAGTTTTCTCAACTGTAAAATGGGGATAATAATAGCATCTTCATCGCAAGACTGTTATGAGGATCAAATGAGATAATATTTGCAAAGTATTTCTCATAAGGTCTGGCACATAGTAGGTGCTATATGAAGATGTTATTTCTTTCCATAAAATATAGACTTTTAAAAATATGAAGTAATTTGAAGGGAAAATTTTAAAAAAATGTTGAATTGATTCTTTTTGTCTGGATAACCTTAAATGCTTCAGGAATGGTACTAAAGAAGCCAAAGTCCTGGGTCCAACTCTTCATAAGCCAATTAATTTTAGGATATTGTGTGACCCATGGACTGAAGCAGTTACTATATGTAGATTGTTCACCACAAGAGGGTGCTGGCGGCAGCATGCAAATCCATTCTACTCAGATTCAGTTTCAAGTATATACTTTGTTACTGGCATGTCAGTATCATTCTCTCTACAATATGCAAAGGAGTGTGTGTGTGTGTGTGTGTGTGTGTGTGTGTGTGTGTGTGTGTGTGTGTGTGTGTGTGTGTGTGTGTGTGATTTCATTGGTGTGGAGAAGCTATTTCCATTCAGAGTCTTGTATAACAGCAACAATAAAAAATAGCTCTCATTTATATAATGCTTTCTATGTGCTTTATAGTTTTATAGAGTCACCTGGGGTACTAAATAGTTAGATAATTTGCCTAAATGGTTATATATTTCAAGACATGTTAGTTCATGCCCTCTCTCCATTATGGTGCATCGCTTCTCATGTAAAAAATAACCGTGTATTATAAGGGGATGGATAAGGCAGATTATATTAGATATATTAAACTTTCTAGTAATATTAAATTCTTAAAAGGAAGTATAGACAGTTTAGTAGACTAGTTCACAAAATCCACACCAATCCTAGGACCATGTTTTATCAATTTATGTTAGTACAGTCATGGTCTTTAAAGCTGGAAGGGAAGTTAAAAGCGCATTCAACCCCATCATCTCACTGACCAGGATGCTGGAGAGGCAAATGTATTTATAATAGTAAAAGCTTGCTTTTACATACCATTTTGGACTTCTCACAGCAATCCTGTAAAGTAGGAAGTGAAAGTATTATCATCTCCACTTCTCATATGAGAAAACTAAAGCACAACGGCCGAGTAAGTCACCCATATGGCACTTGCCCTTGTAGCTGTAACTGTGGCAGAGTTGAGTGTGGTGTAGTAAAGTTCAGATTTGAATTCACGTCTCTTGACTCCAAGTCCAACATGTCTGACCAGTACTCCATGCTACATCTTGGACAAGATGATGTTCCTTTACCAAAATCACATATGTGGTAAGTGAGGGTATTCAAGCCTACATTCTTTGATTCTAAAGCCAAAGTTCATTCCATAACATTGCACATTGGGAAGATTGCATATTAGGAGAGCAAACAGTTAAGTTATTGTTATAGATAATCTGAAAAGTGTTAGCATTCTCTACTCACTTTGTTTCACTCTGCAACTAACATGGTGAGACCAAAAGGGGACCTTTGAAGCTCTTTGGAGTTTGGTTCTGGAAAACAGCTTCCACGGAAGATAATCCTGCCAATTCTGCTAAGATGACCATAATTCAGTTGTGGGCACTGCTGTCTATCTCTTGTCCAAACACCAGTCTATGTGCAGTGAGGCTCATTGCCAGAAGTCTAGTGTCTAGAATAATAACTACTACTTTGACATTCTCTTAGCTTTTCTTGTAGACCACAGGGAGGGTGGTTTCTCCAACAACAATCTACTCTCCTGAGCTGTAGCAGATCAATATCAGCTCTCATCATGGGGAACCAATCAGAACAGTTCCCAATGTTCTCTCACTATGATATTAGGTAGGGTGCATACTCAATGTGAGATATCTCCTTCCAAGAAAGGTCTATGCCATGAAAACCTCTAAAGCTGACTGAAGGAAACTTACTAAATGATCAGGAATCTCCTTATAAACCAGCTCCACAGTGGCTAGAATGCTGGATCTAAAATCAGGAAGACCCAAGTTCAAATCTGGACTCAGACATTAGTTGTGTGACCCTGAACAAGCCACTTAAACTCTCTCTGCCTCAGTTTTCTCATCTGAAAAATGAAGATAATAATAGTACCTACGTCCTAGGAGATATTTTGAGGACAAAAATTAGATATTTATGAAACATTTTGGAAATCTTAAAGTGCTATATAAATTCTATTATTGTTATTATCAACATTATTATCATCCTCATTATCTCAAAGAGCAGAGAAAAATAATTTATAGACAACTCTATTAAATTACTTGCTCTACTCTTCATGAATGTTAGTTAATAATGCTGATAAGATTGTATTTTAATTCTAATAAACACAAATTTATAATAATCAAAGCTCTCTTTTCTCCAACCCTCATAACTGTTGAATAGTAGAGCTAGGTATCTACTTTTAGACTTCAGGTTCTTCTCAATATATAAAGGGAACCACCATTATTTCATGTTCCCATAGAACAAGAACATTAACTTACTCAACTCATCATGTAGTCCCCTTTGCCTAGATCTAAGACATCAACCAAGGCACAAAATGCCCTCTTCATGATCACAACTCTAATGTAGTTTTCTTTCTTCCTTAGATGGATGAGATAAAAGGTAAAGACAGAGTGATCCTGGCCCTGGAAAAAGATCTGGGTGTGCAGGCAGGCCACACCCAGAAGTTACTTCTTCAGAAAGAGGCATTAGATGAGCAACTGGTACAAGTCAGAGAAGCTGAGCGTTACCACAGCAGCCCAAAGAAGGAGCTTCCAGGGGGAATTGGAGACATCTCAGAGCTGATGGGCTTCTCGGTAAGGTTGTGTGGTCTGATGGAACTTGTTCCTTCATCATTCATCTGAGCTTTTTAATTAAACATCTGTTAAGTGCAAGGTACTGTGTATATATGTGCGTGTGTGTGTGTGTGTGTGTGTGTGTGTGTATGTGTGTGTTTAGCAAGTCATTGGGAGTTGGGAGGGAACAAGCATTTATGTAGCACCTACTATGTGCCAGGCGCTGTCCATTACATTTATTTTTAGTCTTCTAATTATTTCATTCATTCTTTCATTCATCCAACAAACATTTACTGAGCACCTAATAAGTCCAAGGCACCATACTAGGTGCTGGGGAAGATACAAAGATGAAGAAGACATGGCCCCTGCCCTCAACGAACATACAGTTTTTTTGGAGAAATAAGACAGGTATAAAAATAACCATAAAGCAGATTAGTAATGGTGTGGTAGTGGTAGTAATAACACATCTACATGGCACTTTACTGCTACAAAGTTATTTGTATAATTAACTTTTGAGTCTTATAATTGCTCTGAAACAGCTAAGTGGCATAGTGGATAGAATGTTGGACTTGGTTGGAATCAATAAATAAGAAAGGAAAACACCAAGAATTTAAGTCTGCTGTGTGCCAGGCACTGTGTTAAGTGCTTTACCAATACTCCATTTGATCCTCACAACAACCCTGAGAGGTAGTTGCTATTATTATCACCATTTTACAGCTGAGAAAACTGATTCACTTAAACATTAGATGATTTTCTCAGGGCCATATAGTTAGCAAATGTCTGAGATTGAACTCGAACTCAGGACTTTTGGACTTGCACCACTTAGCAGCCTGTAAGTCAATAACACCTGTATTCAAAACCTCCCTCAGAATCTTACTAGCTGTGTGTATGACCCTGAGGAAGTCTCTGAATCTCTTTCAGTCTCTTGTTTTCTCTTCTATAAAATGGGGAAAATTATATCACCAACCTTATAAGGTTCTTGTGGAGCACTTTGCAAAATTTAAAGTGCTATATATACATAGTTATGTAATATGCATATATAATTAAACAGTTCAAGAATTATTATTATTTTACAGATTAGGAACCAGGGGCTTAGTGAGAGAAAATTACTTGTTCAAGGTCAGAAAATGTGTAAATGGTGGAATCAGTCCTATTTCATGTCATGTTAGACTACTATAATATCCTTGGAGAGACCCAATGCACCATGAGAGCTTTGAGGATGTAAAGATTACTTTTATTTGGGACAATTAGGAAACAGGTTTCATGGACAAAGTGTCCTCTGAGTTGAACCCCAAAGAATGGACGAAGATTTCAGCAGGTAGAGAAGGGAAATATTTTTCAGGGACAGAGGAGAGGATTGACAAAAGCTCCCAGATTAGAAATTAAGAGATTTTCAAGGAATGGAGATGAGTGCTTTTTTGGCAGAAGCCAAGTCTGAAAAGAGGCTGGAAAGGCAAATTTGAAGCCAGATTGTGGAAGTTACTTGAATGCTAGGCTGAGGAATTTTCATTTTATTCTTTAGAGTATAATTGAAGAATTTTAAGCAGGATAGTAACACAATTAGAATTGTGCTTTAGTAAAAATATCTCTGGTAGTGGTATGTAGGAAAAATTAGGGTAGGGCCAATAGAGAAGGCTAATCTATGATCTCTAAATCATTTTAAAATGTAGGGAGTTTTCAGTACTTTTAAAAAATTCTTTAAAATCTGTTACTTTTTTTTTTCAGGAGCAACATATGGATGAACGAGATGTGCGGAGGTTTCAACTAAAAATTGCTGAGCTTAATGCAGTAATCCGGAAGCTAGAAGACAGAAATACCCTGTTAGCAGATGAGAGAAATGAACTGGTAAATCAATTTCTGCCAATACAGATGGCATTTTACTGGGCAGAAATTCAGGGTGCTTAGGGCTAGTCAGCTTTTCCTGGAAAATAGTTCAATGAAAATATATTTATCATAAATCTTAGAACTATGGACTATTAGAACAGTGAGTGAGCTGGGAACATAATCAAGTAAAGACTAAATTTCCATGCCAAAAGATAATGTAGAGAAGAGTCTGGATTTGGGACAGGAGGCACATAGGCGTCTGTCTACCTCTTATTTTGGAGATGGAAAGCTAAAACTGAAATTGGTTTAGTGATCCCATAAATCCAAAATTAGGATAATAATAAATAATAATAATAGATCCAGACATGACCTAGGACCTATGCCTGACTCTCAGTCTAGTTTTCTCATTTTATATATTCAGTTTATTTACTTCTCTATTCCACTGGGAGTTGGTTTAAAAAATTCCACCTAAGTGTAGTGTAGTTAGGTTGAAATTGTGCATACATGTTTTAGTAAGAATTATGGGCTTAATTCTTTTTTATTAAATTAATATTTTATTTTCCCTAATTACATGTAAAAACAATTTTAGCATTTTGAGTTCTATATTCTCTCCCTTCTTTCCTTCCCCCTCTTCCTCATTAAGGAAGAAAAAAATTTGATATAGGTTATACATATGCTTTCATGCAAAACATATTTCCATGTAAACCCTGCTGTGGAAAGAAAACACAGATAGAGTTACTCACTTGGGAAAAAATGGTCAAGCC
Source organism: Notamacropus eugenii (assembly GCF_028372415.1). Lineage (NCBI taxonomy): Eukaryota > Metazoa > Chordata > Mammalia > Diprotodontia > Macropodidae > Notamacropus > Notamacropus eugenii. The sequence goes on from NC_092877.1 coordinate 59,934,409, forward strand.
TAGAGAATTAAGAGCAGAGCAAAGAAAGAATGAAAATGACTGGACTAGGTCTTCTTTAAATGGTGGTTCAAGGTAGGAATCATCAGACAGAAGAGGGGGTCAGAGAGGCAAAAACATCACCATGGTGAAAAGTTTATGGGAAGAGAGGAAAAGAGAGTCCAGAGAGTCTGCAACAGAACCAGGAGAGAAGTAGGCTGGCCAGAATTGACATGATTTAGAAAAAGCTATAGGTATTATTTTGAATGTTCCAATGAAGAGATCACAGTTTTTCTTTTTTGGAATAGTAAAATACATGTAATATTTTTCTCCTAAAAATGACATCAAGGTTTTTTGCTGTTGGTTTCAGTTTTATTAAAAATGTATGTGCCAATGACAACAATGAGACAACATACCAAAATTTGTGAGATGCAGCCAAAGCAGTTCTTAGGGGAAAAATTATATCTCTAAATGAGCATATCAATAAAAGAAAGAAAAAGCAGATAAGTGAACTGACCATACGACTAAAAAAAAAACCCTAGAAAAGCAATACATTAGAAACCCACCGTTAAGCACCAAAATAAAAATCCTGAAAAATCAAAGGAGGAATTAAAAAAAATTAAAAAACAATAAACTTTTAAGTAAAACTAGGAGCTGGTTTTATGAAAAAAATCCAACAAAATAAAATAGATAAACCTTTGGTTAATTTGATTTAAAAAAAGAAAGCCAAATTACCAATATCAAAAATAAAATGGACAAATGTACAACCAATGAAAATTGAACTCAAGCAATTGAGTGGAATAGAAGGACAAATCTGTTCTAGCTCTCCCCTGAAAGCCCTTAAAATATCTGTAAAAAATGACTGTAAACCAATTCTAGAAGAGTAGAAGCCACAGATTTCCAGCTCAAGACAGGAAAGGTCTACCGCACCAGGCTCGGAGCAGAGTGCAGCCCAGGCAGGGCCACATGGCAGGAGCAGGCTTCTGGGCACAGAATCATGGGTAGCTGCTGCAGTTCCCAGATTTCTCAACCCACTAACACCAAAGACAGCTTCAAAGGTTAGTAAGAAAACTTTTTCACTTGGGTGAGAGGGGAGTGAGGTCTGGACCCAGCCCTGGCCCCAGGGCAGCTTTTGGAGCCCTTGGCCTAAAGACCGTGGGGGAATCGAGCAGCTGATTGGGGTCTCAGTCCTGAGTGGCTGTCCTTGGGGTGAGGAGGAGCAATGGCATGGTGGAGCTGGTGGTGGCTATGGAGAAGGAATCCTACTCACAGTTCCAGGGCAGAAAAGAGTGCTTGTGGTTGCTCATAGACCAGAGGACAGGCCTGGAGAGGACCAGACACCTCTCCCTTGATTGTGTTACCTTGGAGGAACTGAGAACTTATATGTTCCTAGAGATGTCTCAGAGAACAACTGCATAAAACCTCTGAAGCCTAAGGTAGTACACCCTCCACTTAATAAAGGACTTAAAAGTCAAGTAACTGACTGGGGAAATGCCCAAAAAAGGGAAAAAATAAGTCTATGGAAGGTTTCTTTCTTAGTGAAAAAATATTTTCTTCCATCCTTTCTGATGAAGAAGAACAAAGCATACCATCAGAGGAAGACATCAAAGTCAAGGCTTCTACATCCAAAACCTCCAAAAAAATATGCGATAGTCTCAGACCATGGAAGAGCTCAAAAAGAATTTTGAAAATCAAATAAGAGAAATGAAGGAAAAGTTGGGAAAAGAAATGAGAGAAATGAGACTTTGGAACAACCTGGAAAGACTGATATGAACTGATACTGGGTGAGGGGAGAAGAACCAAGAGAACTATTGGTAGATCTCTCAACTAGTCCATTTATTTTGGGAAATAATTTGAAACCGTGTGCAAAAAAACTATAAAACTGTGAATATCCTTTGTCCCAACAATGCTCCTGCTTGATCTGTACACCAAAGACATCAAAGAAAAAGAAAAAAACTACATATGTACAAACATATTTATAGCAGATCTTTTTTGTGGTGGCAAAGGATTGGAGACAGAAGAGATACCCATCAGCTGGGGAATGACGGAACATATGAATGTAATGTAAACTAGTGTGCTATAAGAAATGATAAAGGGGATGGTTTCACAAAAACCTTAGAAGACTTATATGAACTAATGCAGAGGGAAGTGAACAGAACCAGAAAAATCTTTATGGTAGCATCAATATTGTAAGATAATATGTTGTTAAAGACTTAGTAACTCTGATCAATGCAATGATCCATTATAACTCTAAAGGACTTTTAATGTAAAATGCTATCCATTTGTAGATTGAAAACTGAGGGACTCAGTGAAGATTCAAGCATATAATTTTCCTTCCTTTCCTCCAAGAACATGACTAGTGTGGAAATATGTTTGGTATGACTTCATATCCATAATGAATATTGTATTTCTTGCCTTCTAAGTGGTTGGAGGAGGGACTTAAGGTGGGAAGGGGGGAGGAGAAATAAGAACTGAAAATAAAATGAATTTTTTAAAAAAATGTATGCCCCAATAGGAATCACCTTCCCAAATTACAGCACCCAGAGATAAAACTGAGTAGGCTGCCAGCTTTTGTGTAGTGAAAAGATGAGTTAAAAGTATTTTAATCATTATAGGAGGAGGGCATTGTCAAGCTCACAATTTCGCTCTCATCCCTTTCTTTGTCTAAGCTCCTTTCTTTCTGTCAGTTATTTTTCTTGGTGGGCTCTGTAAAGGCTACATTATTTCATTTAGGTGTCATGGATGCTGAAGGTAGTACAGTTCAATTCATTTCAACAAATATTCATTAAATGATTACTGTGCACAACATGGCATTTGGCCTCAGTGTTAACAAAATGTTAATTGAGTGACTGCTGTCCTCAAGAAGTTTGGAATATTATAATGGGGAGAGGATGAGAAAGACATTTTTCCTTTATTCAATAAACAGTGGTTAAGCAGAGTATATAATATTGCTATTTGATGTGAAAAATAGTGTAAATAAAAATGAAATTATTATTTAACTCTTTTTTGTAAGATATCACTTAAATTAAACAAATAATTATTTTTAACTAACGGGTATAAATTCATGTGCTAGATGCTACACGTTCTGTTTTAGTGATGAGGTGGGAAAAGACTGAAGGTGCTAAGGGGTGAGTGGGTAGTGTAAAGTAAAGGGAGGGAGTGACTTTTTTTGGAGCAATTGGACCTTGAAGGGGAGGAGAGGGAGGAACTGTTAGTTCTAGAGAGTAGCAGAACCATAGGAATTGATATGATTATTTTTTAGGATGGGGAGTACTCTCCTAGAATGTTTATAGATAGAGAAGAAGAAACATTTTCGCATAGTAGAAATGGCACAGAATGTGAAGGTGAAGGACTTTGGCTGAAATTCAGTCTGATACTTAATTTGTGTTACTTGTCCAAGCCAGCAAACTTCTTTGAGTCCCAGTTTCCTCATCTGTAAAATGAGCAGGAAAAATAAGTGTAGATGACATCTCAATTCCCTTCTAGCTTAAAATCTATGATATGATATGATAATTAGAGAATATAATTCCAATGAACTCAACCATTAGAATGATATTTTCCATTTTTATGAAGATTTTTGTCCTTACAAATCATTTTTACATTTGTTAGAACATTTGATTATTATAACAGATATATGAAGTTGGGGATTATTACCCTTATTTTTTAATTGATGTGGAAACTGAGGCTCCCAGGAGTAAGAAGATTTTTCCAGGTTTGTAGAGGCTATTAGATAATGGACCTGGAACCAGATTTTACATTTCCTGGTTCCTGATCCATGTTTTCTAATTCTTACACTCTAAACCTTTCTTTTGTCAGCGCTTCCTGGGGCTTTCTAAAGGGCTGCTTTTAGGGAAAGACTGCTTTAAACATAACTTAGAGAACTTAATCACTAAAGAGGAAGACTAGGAAACTGTTAAAAGTTAGGCTTATAGCCTCAGTTTCCCCACAGACTTGAAGGTGAAATATCTCTGCACCCTTAGGTTAAGGAAGTTAGGGGTAAGGCAGAGAAAAAGGAGTACTGTTATATGACAGATCAGTGGGGTGGTACAGGGTTACTGTAATTTCTGATGTATGGAACTAGAGAAACCAACATGCTGTAGGTAAGGATATATATGTGCATGTGTGTTTGCATGTGTGTGTGTGTATATGCACAAATATGTGTGTAGATACACCCACATATACATAACATACACACATTTCTGTGGCTGATTCTAAACCATTATTGGAGTGAATCATAGGTACTCTTTGATAACAACTGGAAGATAGAAAGTTGATTTCATTTCGTCATTTTCAGTTGCTTTCAAATTGAGGTCTTCTAATCAGTGCTTCTTTTTTAAAAATCATAAGTTACAGATGAGTTACTTTACTGAAGAGATAAGGAGAGACAAAGGATACAAGTTGTGTTAAGTATGGCAAAATCCTGCAGACTTTGTTCTTCCATGTATGGCAGGTTTTGATGTGTCATTTTTGGCTGGTTTGCTCAAATGTCTAGAACATGGTGCTAACATAGTTCAGTTTACTGGTTGGGTCATTGTGATTTGTATATGGTCCTGGGTTAACTAGGTGGTTAGATAAATCATTGTCTCTGGGCCTTGATTTAACTCCCAGTACAATGAATGTGTAGACCTAGATAATCCCCAGGATTCCTTCTACCTCTCAAATAGTATGATTCTCTTAGTATTTCTCTTACTAATTTTTAAAAGTCTCTCAGTCTATATGTTTAGGACCTTAAATTTAGTTGATCACTTTTCTCCATTTGTTTAAAACACTAGTTGAAACGCTCTCGTGAAACAGAAGTTCAGCTAAAGCCTCTTGTCGAAAAAAATAAGAGAATGATGAAGAAAAATGATGACTTGTTGCAGAGTATACAAAGAATGGAAGAGAAAATTAAAAATCTCACAAGGGAAAATGTAGAAATGGTAAGTTTTTCAAAACATGTGGAGAGTTCCATTTCAACAAATATTTTTACACATCTGCTATGTGCTAAGCATTCTGCGGGAAGATTATTTTGTTCCTTCCTTCTTCTTATATCACATCTTTCAGGGCCTAAACTACTTCCAGGAAGACTTACATAAATATTTTTAGCCTATGAGGACCTCTTCATTCTCTAAAGTCCAGTGGTACATGTAATCTCCTTTTCTATACAACATAGTTATTTTGTGATTAAATGTCACAAAATATACATATCATACTATTATATGCTATATTACATAGTATAATATTATATTATTATGTAGTAATATATATGTATACACGCGTATGTTACACTTTTATCCTTATACAACTTCAAGACTTTCAAGCATATGAATCATGCATTTTACCTCCTCTGTGCCTTTCTTTGAATTGAGCTCACATAAAAGGTTTAACAAATGCTGGGCACATGCAAGATATGTAATCAATACTTTTTTCTTACAAAACATTATCTCCCATTCCCAGAGTAGGTAAATATTTTTTAAAAGGTGAATTTAGTATTATTATAGAGAGGCATCTAGGTGGCACAGTGAAATTAGGGAGACTCATCTTCCTGAGTTCAAATCTGACCTCAGACCCTTACTAGCTGTGTGACCCTGGGCAAGTCACTTAATCCTCTTTGTCTCAGTTCTGCATCTGTAAAACGAACTGGAGAAGGAAATGGCAAGTTGCTCTAGTATCTTTGCCAAGAAAACCCCAAATGGGGTTATGAAGAGTTGGACATGACTGAAACAACTGAACAACAACACAGAGAGTCAATATGATTTGATAAATTTTAAGAGTTTGAGTTAGGAGACCTGGCTTCAAGAGCTGTGTCTAATAATTACTAGCAACTGTACATGTTACTTAATTTCTCTGATACTCTGTTTCTTCAACTATATAATGGAGATGATAACATTTAACACTACTTGCTTCAAGGGATAGGTGTGAGGATGTTATTTTTTAATTCACACCATGCCATGTATACATATGCAAGGAGCTTTAATGGATAGAAAGAACACTGAATTTACTAAGCTTTTCTGAGCTTCAGGTAACTCGAGTATAATTTATAGAGAGTTTGTGTTCATCATTAGTGAAAAGAGTTTATACTTGAACAGAATTATGGATCCTTAATATATTAACTACAATAATATACAAAAGGTATTCCTTATCTACCATTAATTTGCTAGACTGCGTTAGGCAATGGTTCCTCAAGGAGACTATCACCTACAAATGAGTTTTTTTAAGGACATAAATATAGTGATCTATGCAGCCTCAACAATTTGTGAAAATGTGTGTAATGGAAGGTAGCACCAGCATGTCTAAAAGTCAAATCTGGTTCAATTTATAGTTTCTCTATTTTTTTTTCCAGAAAGAAAAGTTGTCTGCCCAGTCTTCTTTGAAACGTCACACTTCCTTGAACGATCTCAGCCTTACCCGGGATGAACAAGAAATAGAATTCTTGAGGCTTCAGGTCATGGAACAGCAGCTAGTGATTGATGATCTCTCCATGGTACTGACCACATTGCTGTTTTTTTATAAAATGATCCAAGAACTTTTTAAATTTGTAATGGAATATGATAGCATAGGGGTTCTTAAACTTTTTGGTCTTAGGACTCTTTTATATTCTTAGAAGTTATTGATAACCTTCCTCCCCCCCACTCAAAGATTTTTTATGTGGGTTATATCTTTTGATATTTGCTACATTAGGAAATAAAATGTGTTAGTAGCATCTTAAAAATAGTTTTTACCTTATGAATTTTCTAAAAGTCTTGAGGATAACCTGGGTTTCCTGAACTATACTTTGAGAACTGCTGTGCTAGTGGGTAGTGGCAATAATGCACCAATCTCAGCATCCTCAGAATCCTTTTCTTAGGGACTAATGAAATCAGAACACTTGAAGGCACATTATTCTTTGATTTTTCATAAAAGTTCCACTAAATTTAGTGTTATAATGGGTAATATCCATAATTTTGTGACTAAATGATAGAGGCAATGTGGCTTTGAAATCATGAAGATGTGAAGATGATAGGTTAAAGTGCTATCTTTGACATTTACTGAATGTGTGACGTTACGCAAGTCACTTACCCTCTAAAGGCCCCAGGCAATTATATAAAACAGAGATTCTTAACCTGGAGTCTGTATTTTTTTTTTTTACTTTTTGATAGTTGTATTTTACTACAACTGGTTTCTTCTGTAATCTGATGTGTTTTGATTTGTGCATTTGAAAATATTATTTTGAGAATCTTATGTATTTTATGCCTTCAAAAGCATTATTCTGAGTCCTTCAGCTTTTACCAGATGGCCAGAAAGATCTATAGCATGAAAAAGGTTTAGAATCTACTGATGTGACATTTTAAATTTCAGAACTTATACTGCTCTGCACTAGTTTCTTCACCTCATAGCTCCCATTATCAGTGAAATCATAGGTCCCTATGATACCTATGCCAGAGAAGGAAAAACTTATTTTCATGTTTCTCTTATAATTTTTTCTGAAATAGCATCTCTCCTCTCACTGCAAATTAATCTATATCAGGGCTGTCAGGTATAATGGATTTAGAATCAAGGGACCTAAGTTCAAATCCTGAACGTGACACTGTTAGAAGTATAGGCAACTCACTCCATTTTTCCAAGCCTTGATTAATTGTAAAATGAGGATATGTATGCTGTCTTTTTCAAAGAATTGTTGCAAGGAGAGTGATATGTGAAGCTGAAGTTTGTTAGTGCTACTGAAAGCAATCTTGCATAGTAGGCTAATGTACTGAACTTAGGGTTGGGAAGACCTAAGTTCAAATCCTGCCATAGATACTTGCTAACTATGTGATCTTGGGCAAGTTACACAACTCCTCTTAGTCTCAATTTCCTCATCTGTAAAATGGAAATAATAATAAAGATATCTACCTTGCAGGCTTGTTGTGATGATAAAAAGAAGTAATATATGTAAAATTTTTTGCAAGTGCTACTTATTATGATTAAAATAGAAATGTTAGACAATATTCTTTCATTTTGCCTTTTTAAAGAAAAATAGATCATATGTATTTTTGAGAACCTTGTATTGCATTTTAATCTTGAATATTTCAGGTTCCTACTTCATACCCAGGATTTTGAGTCTTTTTTTTTCAAGCAGAGTATTGAAAATTCCCTAAGTCATTCTCTGATGTTTTACCCACAGAAGATAAATAGCACTGAGCTAGTGTGGGTGTGAGTGTCTTATTTAGTTTTGCTGTTTTGCAGAAAGGGCCCTGCATATAAATCTGAGACCATGTGGAAGAACATTTATCTTCAAGACATATCTATGTTGACCCTGAAGCTAATGTTCCTGGAACATTATTGTTTCCTTGTCAGGGGTTGGGATTTGGATGGGGAATTTTTTCATGAATGAATTTTTGAAGAGATTATGGGAAAAATAGGCAATCTACTAGGTACTAAAATTTTATTTACTTAGTTTGTTTTATTAATTTTTAAAACTTATTTATTTATTTTTAACATTCTTTTCTTCTTAAATTTTGAGTTCTATATTTCCCCCATACTTCCCTTCCACCACGCCACCCATGGAGAAGGCAAACAATATGATATCAATTATACCTGTGAAATCATGTAAACCATGTTGTTACAATATTTTAGACAAGCTTATGCAGCAGAGTCACAAAATGATTTTCTTGCCTATTCTGAAAGTAATGGAATCAGTTCTGTGTTCCTGGTCAGATACTGAAATGAGAAACCTTTGGAGAATCTTGAGGCCAGATTTTTCCTCAAGGCAAAATCAGCTTGATTTTTCTTTTGCATTAACTCAAGCTAAAAAATGACATCTGTTTTATTTCCTTCTAGGAAAGAGAACGTTTAATGCGCTCAAAGAGACACAAAAGACTGTCAAAACTGCCAAAGGTGAGATATGCCATGCCTTGACCATCGTCTAGAGGGGGGTCAGTCCTGATATACACCTGGTTGTGTACTGCCAGCTGAAGCAGTGCTCACGTCCCAGACCTTTGCTGAGGGAGGCAAAAGTAAATAAGATATTTGTGTTTAGAGATGCATCTTGGGGCAAGGAGAGGAAGAAGGAACAAGGAGCAAAGTTTAGCCTGTGGTTGGATCTATTATCCAGAAGAGTAGGTCAAACATCCTCTAAGGTCAGAGCCAAGAAAAGTTCACTACAATAAGGGAGCTACATTGAAGGGTTATAAAGGGAGCCATACAACCAAGTTCAGGGCAGCAGCTCCAGAGCTAGCGGGGTGGAGTGCAGAGGAGGCTAGGAAGGAATAGTGGGAGTATGGGAGGAATGGAGAGGGAACATTCTGTCTAGATTAAGTTCAGGAAAGAAGCATGGAGAGAGAAGTACACACTGCCCTCAGATCATAGTTTGTCTAGCACATAATCACTATCAAAGACTGTTTCATTTTTGGATGTGGGGGTGGAGGAGGTTGGGAAAAGATGGTTTGATAGCATGGTATGTTGATGCTGGCAATCCTATCCACTCTCCCTCCTCACTCAGATGTATCTTTACCACTATAGGTTCAGACGCAAATTCTCATGAGAGAGAAAATTTTGCAATTTATCCACTTTAATGGCTTTGGAATTCAGATTTACCATCTTTTTGTGCTAAGGGTGCATTACAGACATAGATATCCTCACAGTCCTTGGGATTTCTGAGAGGTGATTTGGTGAGTCTCGTGTTAGGACTTGCCTGCTGCCTTCAGTTTTATAAAGTGGATAGAAATTATGATGTCTTTGTGCTAAGAAAGAAATGAAAAAGTCATGGAAAATGCCTAATAGACTAAACAAGCAAATTTCTGCACCTGTCAGATGGTTCTGGAGCTTCCAAGATGTCAGAAATAAACACAAATTATTTTGTCATGTTATGTGACCCAGTTCTTATTATATACTGGTGACATTCTTACTTAAATGATATGTCTCTAAGTCTCAGGGTACATGAACTTACATTTCAGAATTTAAATCATTGATACTTTGAAGTGATTAAAATTTTATTCCTTCAGCTTTATGTCATGAAATAGGTTGGTCAGAATGAGCCCTACTATTCCTTAAAAATGAGGTGTGTGTGTGTGTGTGTGTGTGTTGTAGGAGATAGAATTCTTCTACAAAATACCTTCCATTTTCCTGAAGCTCATCTCATAACAACAGAGTCCCAGCTGATAGAACGCCTTGGGAGGGATGGGCATACTAGTCATTTCTGCCTACTCAGCCAACCTCTTATCTTACAGGACTTTATTGATAACCTAAAGTAACTACTTGGAAACTTCTAAACTAACAAGATGTTAGTGTAGACTCACAAAGAAGCAGAAGCTATGTAAATATACTCTGTTTCATTAGCCTCCTTGACTGGATGGTATACTTCAAGGTTGCCTATTGAAGTTTTTGGTTGATACTCTTGGGATATCCAACAGAGTTCCTTCTACAGCATGGAGTCTTAATCATATTTCTGTCCCTTTGGCAATTTATGATAGGCCCCTTCACTGTATAACATTTTAAAATGCATAACACAATGTCAAGAATACCTGTATTTAGGTTATTTATTAAGTCTATTTCATGAAGATAAAATCCAAGATGCAAGAAAAAAGTTGGTATTTCTAGTTGTGTGAGAAATATATTGGTCTGTGTTGATCATCAGAAGGAGTTGACAATCAATTGAGAGTTGATTGAATCAAGTACAAATTTCTGTTATTTAGCTTCAGTTAGACTCTGCTGCACAGCAATGGTTGTTCATTTGTTTTCTGTCATGTCTGACTCTTCATGATCTCATTTGGGATTTTCTTGGCAAAGACACTGGAATGGTTTGTCATTTCCTTCTCCAGCTCATTTGACAGATGAGGAAATTGAGGTAAACAGACTTAAGTGCCCAGGGTCATCTAGTTAATATCTGAGGCTGGATTTAAACTCAGGTCTTCCTGACTCCATGCCCAATGCTCTATCCACTGCAATATCCATCTAGCTGCTCCTAGCAATGATGGTCATCATCTGTTATTGACTCTCTGACACATTCTTCATGTTGTCCCTTCTAAATTTCCACTTGAGCTCCTAGCAGCCTATCTCTACACTCAAATCCTTCTCTCTCAGTCTATGAGAAAGCCTCCTAGTTTTCTAGCAAGATGGAGGCTACCATAAAGGAAGTCTATTATTACCCCATTTTCATCAGTCCTAAACTGTAAACTCCTTTTGGCCAAGGACTACATTTATTTTTATCTTTGTAGCCCTGAACCTAAGATAATGCTTTGCTTATTGTAGACAGAAATATTTTAATTGAACATGAATTTGCTTACTGTGTCGTTCGAGAATACTTACATTTTGAACTTTGATGAAACCAGGAGGCCATCATGGGGTTATTCTACACACTGGCGAGATTTTTTTTCGTTCTTCAGAATATATCTGTTCAGTGTTTTGGAGGCCTTCCTGTCCACCTTTGAATACTTTGTGACTAGCGTAGCACTTAGACATCTGTCATCCTTCAAATTTCCTACATGAACAGCCCACCTCGTTTTCTGATCATAAATGCAACGAAGGACATTTCATGAATGTGATTCAATATTAGTAACATGCTGTGACAAACTTCTGTCAATCTTAGTGGGGGGGGAGCTCTGAAGAGAGTGGACACCTACATCATCATGTGTCCTTCCAGTTCTCTTTGGATGACACAGGAATTTTATTTTTTTTAAAGTGTGTTATTTTCTGATTAACAGCCATTTAACATAACCAGAAAATATTGATTTTGTGAAAATATTTGTATAATATATTGTATAAATATTTGTATCCAAATATTTGGATTGCTGAAAGACCTCTACTATTTCCTTTTTTATTGCAGTATTTTTTTTTAGTTTTTAATTTATCCCGCTCCTAGTTCCTTTCTCCTTCCCCCAATTTAGGAAAAAAAGAATACTCTTCTAACACATATGCATTATCAAAGAAAGCAAATTTTGACATTAGCCATATTCAAAAACCTGCCTCATTCTGAATATGTATCTATCACCTCTTTATCAGGAGGTAAGTAGCTTTATCTATGACCCTCCAAAATTGTGTTTTATAATTTTATTATTCAGAATTCTTGAGTCTTTCAAAATTGTTTTTCTTTATAAGATCATTATAATAAATTTTTTCCTCCTAGTTCTGCTTGTTCACTCTTTATTGGTTCATTTATATCTGTTTTCTCTGAAACCTATTTTATCACTTTTTTATGGTGAAACAATATTAAATATTAAATATGAATTAAATTCATATAACACAAATTGTTTAGCCATTACCCAAATATTTGTGGTGGTTAGTTGTTTCAGTCATTTCTGACTCTTCATGACCCCATAAGGTTTTCTTGGCAAAGATACTAGAATGTTTTTCTTTTTTGCCATTTCCTTCCCCAACTCATTTTACAGAGGAAGATCTGAGGCAAGCAGGATTAAGTGACTTGCCCATGGTCACACAGCGAGTAAGTGTCTGAATCTGGATTTAAACTCATGAAGCCCTAATAGATAAAAACTTTCATGGTTTCTAGGGTTTTTTGCTATTATAAAAAGATTTATTATAGATTTATATATGTATATGAGACTTGTAGGATTCTCCCAGAAATCTGTGCCACTTAGAAAGAAACACAACCCCCCCCCCCCCAAACCTCAAAGTGAAACTGGAACATGCTGTTCCTCAGAGTCAGAATTACTCTCTGATGCTCTGAAGAAGACCAGTGCCACATGCCAAAATGTAACTGGGAAACTCAGCAATGAAGCCAAGCATCTTCCTTGTGGATACTGAGGTGAAATCCGGTCCTGAATCATGCTTGTCTTTTAATTCAGCAGATACTTATCGACCATTCACTGTGCACACCTTTGTGCAAAGCATCTTGAAGGATGCATAAAATGATCCCCATCAAACTTAAAGAGCACAGAAAATAAGAAAAGCTAGTCATAAATACTGTTACTGCTACTGCTAACTCACTTCTTACATCATGAAGCACATACATGATCTAGTTAGATCCACAGAGCCCTGCAAGATAGTAATGAAAACATCACCATTCTTGTTTTATTTTGTTTCCAAATCATTTGTGCAAATATTCATACATTCTTTTAAAGTAGATCATTTTGTTCTGATACAGCAAACACTTTGATGTGGCAAACATTCCCAAGAAATATTGAAATAAACCATTTGTACATTCTTATATATACATTTATACATTCAGAGATGTAGTCTCTGAATTTCAATTTGAATCATTTCAGCAGGCATTTCTTAATTACCATCTTTATGCCAGACTCCATGTTACAGAAGGGTGACCAATTAATAAAAAAACAGGAATTTATCAAGTACTTACTATGTGCTAGGAACTATGCTAAGCCTCTGAATACAAAAACTAGAGTGAACTGGCACCTGACCAGGAGAACAATTGTGTTCTGACATGGGATAAATAAATGCAAATAAAAAGAAATAAAAATGATTGGGGGTAGTGGGGTTATGGGGAGAGCAATCCCCAAGGTTTACTGATAGTTACCAGACAGCAGCAATGCATCCTTTACCTTTGGCTGTATGGTACTAACATTGATGACTGTCTTTGATCAGTTTTTTTGCCATTACATGTTGGCTTTGATTATATTGCTGTAGTCAGTGTGTATAGTCTTGTTCTCGTCACTCTATATTGCTTCATGTTAGTCTCCATTTCTCTGAATTTTTCATGTTCATCATTCCTTATGACATAGTAATATTTAACTTGGATCATAGATTTAGAGCTGAAAGGGACGTTAGAGGTCAGCTAGTTCAATCCCCTTATTTTAAAAATATTTTTATTAATTCTTAATTTAAAATTTTATATGTAATTAATTATATATTAACTTAGTTATTCTTTCATCATATATTTTATTAAATATTTCCAAATTACATTAAAAATTTTTTAACATTGATTAAAAAAATTTGAGTTCCAAATTCTCTTCTTCCCTACACCCACCCTCACCCCTAGAGAAAGCAAAGGAAAATGATATCGACTATGCATGTGAAGTCGTGCAAAACATATTTCCATGTTAGTTAGCCATATCACAAAAGAAAACACATGCACAAGAAAAAAAAATTTAGAAGCTTAAAAAAGTATTCTTCAGTCTTCACTCAGAGTTCATCAATTCTCTGTTTGGAGATGGAGAGTACAAGCGTCTTATTTTACATATGAAGAAACTGAGGTCCAGAGAGGAAAAGCCTTTTGCCCAATGTCACATAGATAGTAAGTAGTAACTTAGGACCACTAGGTGAAATTTACTGAGAGAAAAATGCAGCTTCATCTATGGAGGAGCTTGCCACTAATCAGAGTGACCTGAAAATGAGATCGACTGTTTCATGTAATAGTTAATTGCCTATAACTGGATGGGTTCAAGTCCTGACTAATGACTACTCTTCAGGGAGTGATTCTGGAGTCAAAAGATCTGGCTTCAAATCCTAGACTGCAAATTGCTAGCTGTATGACCTTGGACAACTCATTTACCTCTCCAAACCTCAGTTCCTTTTTACATCTAAGGGCTGGTACTGGATGGCCATGCAGATCCTTTCCAGTTTGCTCCTAATACCCTTGAAGTACTTTCCAACTTAAATTCTCCATTTCTTCTTAACAGGGGTTGAGTAATGGCTCCTTTGACAATGGTTTTTGTTTGGTTTGGTTTGGTCTGGTCTTGACTTGGGATTTTATTGTTATAAAGAACTCTTTGGAGAGATCACTCCTTCCTTAAATGTAAGTCAGCATTTGTTATTCAACTTCAAGTCAGAATGGGTTGTCTGCGTGCCTGAGAACCTAAGACTTGCCCAAGGTCACACATACTGAACGTGTCAGAGATGGCACTTTAACTCAGATGACCATGACTTCAAAACCAGCTCCTTATTCATTACCCCTCACGGTCTCCCAAGTCTACTTTTAAGAACAGTTATTTTTCTCTTTTAAGATTTGTTTTGCTTAAGTACCTGCCTAAAGTTAAAACAGGATAAAAAATTCCCAGTTATGCCAGTTGCATAGATGCAAAAAGGGTTTAGAGGGAATTCTTGAAAATCTCCATCCCCTTCTTGCTTCCTTCTTCTCCAGTACAAATAAATAAGCAAACAAAACCCCTCATTTTTCCTTCAGTATCTAATGGAGACAGAACACCCTAAGCAGGTTACCGTTGCTAGAGTCGCTTTCCGCGGCACCCATCTGTAATCCCCATGGAGAGGTTTCAGAGCATTGAGTATTACTGTTGACAACCTGCTCAGGTCTTTGTGAGGTGAAAGTTGGGGAGGAGCTTAGAGCCCTCCATGTGAAAAGGCACCTAACAGAGAAAAAACCCTTGCAAGGGATAAGCCTGGGTGTTCTTCTTTATGACAATCCTGCCAGCAGTAAGACCACACAAATTGGTTAATTGCATGCCAGACTGGGCTCACTGTATGCCAGTCATTCCAAGAGCAAGCATCTTTTCTGATTCAAGTGTGCTTTCAGCCATTTGCATCAGTTCCCAGAACTTTATAGCAGACCTCTAAGCAAGCAGAATTGCAAGGGATGCATATTATAGGATAAAGAAATAATGATAAGGACATGGGGGAGAGACCGGAGTTTGGGGATTAGTTTCTTCTAAATTGGCCATGAAATAATCGAAAGAAGATTTGATCCAATTATGTGGCTTTTAGAAAAGAGCATACGCTAAATTAACAAGTGCTTCTCAAACATCTTTGCACTATGGAATATGTCCTGTTTGTATTGTACTTCTCATTTTTCCTTTGTCTGTGTGCCCTGGTGTGTTTGTATTTTTCTGGCTGCCAAGAAATGACCTATAAACACGAAGGTAAGAAGCCCTATGTACATGGTTGGGGTTGGTGGGGTGGGGTGTGTGTGTGTGCTTTCTGTGTTTCAGTGAAATGGTATTAATTTGATGTGGCAGCTTTTTCCATTAAGATAGACTTGGTTGATATAAGATACACAAAAGAAAAGGGGACACAAATGACCTCAATAGAAATGAAGAGTTTGTGTTCGTGTGTTGTATGCCTGCCTCTTTGTCCATTTACTGTGCTAAGAATTTTCGCATCAATACATGTCAAGTGTGGATGGTGAGGGAAACCATTTTGTCAGCCATTAAATTTTTTTTTTTTTTACTAATGTGCATTTTTTTAAAATGGGAACAAATCTAGGACAAGACATTGATTTATAGCCTGAAATGTTTAAAGAAAATTAAAGTTCAAATGATATTAATACTGTGGGGAAAACCTAGTAGTCTATTTACAAAGATCAGAGAACAAATATTTATTGAATGTACCCAGAATAAGGTTAATGTTCAAATTATGTAAGTATGATTTGGATTTTGAAACATTATTTAAGACAGTTTCTTCTCAAAAAGTTGTTTGCCTCTTTAAAGAGGATTTGTTTTCTAGGAGAGCTTTACTTTCAAATACCATTTGCAAATTGTAATGTACATAATTGGAAAATCAAGATGAGACCAAAGTTACTTTGTGTTTATAGGGCATTGAAGAGCATTTTAATATGCTCAATTCATATGAGTGGCCAAAGGAAATTACTTAGTTTATGTTTCAGCTTTCTTTGTAGGAATTTGGAGCCATAAGACTTGAATTCATATCCTAGTCCTGGAACTTAATAGTTGTGTGACCTTAGGTAAATTCCATGGGTTTTCTGATTCTCATTTTCCACATATGTGAAATTAGGAGATTGGACTAGATGGGTCTTAGATTCCTTCAAGATGTAAATTCCATGAGACAGTATTTGTTGCTAGTTTAGTTTGATTTGTCCCTGTCCCCCTTTCTATAAAATGAGGGGATCCCTTCCAACTTTTAATTCTCAAAGCCTATGCAAAAACTGGGGTACTCTCTGGTGACTTTTTGTTCACCCCATATAAAGAGACAGTTGCAAATATTCATGTCATAATAATATCCAAATCTCATGTATGAAAATTATTATTAACATGTAACTTTTGTTAAAAGTTTATACATATATGTACGTATTATACATTGATTTAATATTGTTCTGTACCTGAAAATTGAGTTCATTTTTGTTAAGGACTTAATTTTTATCCTTGAATGTCTATTATTTTAATTAACATAATATAATCTTTAAAATGTGTGAGTGCATGTTACATAATTATGTTTCATTTCATTTTATAGTTATGCTGTTTCAGTGATATCTATCTACATGCAGCCCTCCCTCACTGAAAACAAAAGTCAAGTGCAAGTCATGTCATTATTTCTCTGATGGCATGGTCTTCTTCGGTAATGAAGGACGAACACACACACATCTACATACATACATACATGCATATATATATATTACATACACACAGAGATATACACATAAATATATATTATATGCATGTGTAAAATATGTATGTATGCATATGAGTATATGTGTGTATATAGGTACACATACACATATTTAAATCTCCATGTCTTAGTCCTAGAAGTTAAAAATAGGGGCTTTTACTTCTTGGTAATTGAGTACTTAACCTTTAACACCCAGCATGGTTGATAGAGGTGTAATTGACGGTTAGGAGGGGAGACAACATGCAGTAATGGGTTGGAAAGTGTGTTCCTTGACAATGATTCATAAGGTTGTCATTAATGAATATAGCCATCTTTCTGCAGCCTGACAACTAGTCAGTGGAACAACAAACAGGGAAATGGTCCTTTGAGACATGGCAATTAGTGGTGTTTACAAGAAATAAAATACCCAGAGCATTTCAATGTAAAAAAAAAATGATGCTGCACTCCAAGATTATGCAGTTTTGAGAAAAATATTGATTTTATTAGCATGTAATTGCTGAACTACCAATTTTCTCCTCCAGAATGGCACTATTTTACATTCATGTAAATTACAATTTTTTGCTGCTTCTTGAAGCCATAGAAAAACAGTGCTTTTGTTGTTTTGCACTCAGTGATAAGTAAAATTGTTTTTCTTATTTTAAAAATCTGTTATGTATATGAAATTCATATATTTTCATGATTTGGATATATTTGAAGCCCATTTGTTGTTTTTTTTCATAAAGAGCTTAGTGTGTGTATATATACATATCCATGCTTTCCATCTAATTGTTAGAGGTTTAAAAATTGGCAACATATGTACATGTGAACCAGATCCCTCTTTTTTGTTACATGCTTTATATCCTAGAAATGGGGAGGGGGGACTGTACTTTTAAAATATTTGTGGATGGAAACATTGACTTGGTCTCAAGCTCATCAGCAGAAGACACATTTGCTAGAGTGAATACTCATTAGCCTAAGTCATATTAAAATGCTTGGATTCCTTGGGGTTGCTTCAGAGAATGCTATTGGATTTGTTACCTGCAGGATAAATGACTATAGCTAGTTTGTTTGTTTGTATGTGAATTTTTCTCTCCTATTGAAAGGAAAACACACAGTTTATTTTATTTGGTGACTGTCATGTTCAAAGCATTTCCAGTATACAATCCCATACTATTCCCTCCAAACCCTGCACATACAGTACCGGAGATTGTTTTGTTTGCTTTAAGGCAAAAGAAAGCCAGTATTTCACATGTAGTGAATGTCAAGGGAAGTCTTGAACTTAAGGTCACAATTAACGTACTTATTGAAGACCAGCTATGTAAACACAGAGAGGGACACGTAATATAATAGAAAAAAGTATTTGACATGGAATCAGGAAGACCTGGGTTCAAGTTATGCCTTATAATAAATTAGGTATTTACACTAACTGTGGGACTCTGAACAAGTTGTTTAATGTAACTGAGCCTCAGTTGCTTCATGTATAAAACAAGGGAGCTAGATTTTATGGTTTCCTGATCCCTTCTGGCTTTAAATCTGTGATCCTATTACATTGTTCTGAGTGCGGGGAATAGAAAGAAAAAAATGGAAAAAAGTTTCTGCCATCATATATTATTGATTATTTACATATATTATCAATACAAAATCAATACAAGGCAATTTAAAGAGGGAGGATGCAAGTAGTTGTTGGGCTAAGGAAGACTTTGTGCTGAAGATGATGCTTGAGCTGAGACCTAAAGATTTTAAGAGTAGGGAGTGTAGGGATGGTACTTTCCTGTCATGAGAGACAACTGGTGTTTCCCAGAGTAGTCATTCTTAGACTAGAATTTTAGAAGGTTAATACTGGAGGAAATCTCAGGGTGTAGAATGTTAGAGTGACCTTGAAGCATAGAAGGTGGGGTATGGCAGTTAGAATGGAACATAAAATGTAGCGTGTTAAAGCCAAGAAAGATTATATAACATAGTCTTTGAGAGAAAGATCGGATCTTAGAATATCCGCTGGCAGATCTGGTAGGGACCTGGGAACACAGAGTCATAGTTGTGGTAGGGTCATTAGAGGCTATCTGATAGGACCTTATCTTACACATGAATAAGATTAATCTCAGAAGAGCAGTGATTGGATAAGATATTGCAGTGAACTAGTGGAATTACTATAGTGGGATCCCAGGTCTCTTGACTTCTGAGTCAGTGCATTTTCCCTTTTACCCTTTTGGCTGCCATCTAATGTTTTATCTCTTTGAATACAGAAGTATCCCAGCTTAGTTGTGGAATGATCAGTCATGTTTCAGAAGCATTATAAATGGTTTAGAATTTACTTATTAAACTTTTCATTCTGGGCAAGTACTAAGTGACATGAAACCTAATGTTATATCTAATTCCTCAGTTCCTAAGATACAGGTTGGAAATACAGAGTCTTTGACTAGGAGTGTTTGATTTCCTTGTATTTGGGAACTTCAGATGGTTCAAGATGGGCCTCTTGGAAGGAATGAGATTGAGACTTGTGAAGGCGATTTTGAAGGAGATTAAAAAAAAAGATATTGCCTAAGGAGGATAGTGGAATATCCTAGATGGACTTAGAAAGCTGAGAGTGGAAAGAAATATAAGTAGAGATGGTTTTAAAAAAGGCTTACTCTTCAACTTGGATATAGCCAATCACAATAACATAGGACATGACTATATACAATCAATAATGAATCCATCAGGAAATAATCCATCTTGTCCAAACCCTTCATTTTTTTCAGATGAGGAAACTATGGCTCAGGGATGTTGAGTGATCTGCCCAAAGTCACGCAGGTAGCAAACATCAGAAGCAGGATTTGAATTGACAACCCAGTGGCTGGATGGCAACTTGTCTACTAAAATAATAGCATTTTATTTATTTTTCTTCCAATTACATGTCAAGACAAATTTTAGCATTCATTTTTACAAGAATTTGCATTCCAAATTTTCTCCCTATCTCTCTTTCCCTCTTCCTAAAATGATAGACAATTTGATGTAGGTTATACATGTATATCATGTAAAACATATTTCCATATTAGTCACAGTTGCAAAAGAAGAAACCTATCAAAAAGAGGAAAACAGGAAAAAGAATAAAGTGAGTAAAAAATATGCTTTGCTCCACATTCTGAGTCCATTCATTCTTTATCTGGTTGTGGATAGCATTTTCCTTTGTGTGTCCTTTGAGCTTGTCTTGAACCATTGTGTTGCTGAGAAAAGCTGAGTTATTCATAGTTGATCATCACACAATGCTGCTGACACTGTGTACAATGTTTTTGTGGTTCTATGTACAAGTTTTTCCAGATTTTTCTGAAATCTGCCTGTTCATCATTTCTTACAGCATAATAGTATTCCATTACATTCATATACCACAACTTGTTCAGCCATTCCCCAATTGATGGACATTCATTCAATTTCCAATATTTTGCCACTACAAAAAGGGTTCCTATAAATATTTTTGCACATGTAGGTATTTTCCTCTTTTAATGACAACTTTGGGATATAGACCTAGTAATGTTATTGCTGAATCAAAGGGTTTGCATAGCTTGGTTTCCCTTTGATCATAGTTCCAAATTGCTCTCCAGAATGATTGGATCAGTTCACAATTTCACCAGCAGTGCATTAGTGTCCCAATATTTATCATTTTTCTTTTTTTGTTATATTAGTCAATATTATAGGTGTAAGGTAGTACCTCAGAGTTGGTTTAATTTGCATTTCTGTAATCAAATGCGATTTAGAACACTTCTTCATAGATCATTTTGATTTCATCTGAAAACTGCCTGTTGATATCCTTTGACCATTTATCAATTGGGGAATGGCTTGTATTTTTATAAATTTGACTCAGTACTCTATATATTTGAGAACTGAGGACTTTGTCAGAGATTCTTGCTGTAAAGATTGTTTCCCAGCTTTCTGCTTTCCTTCTAATCTTGATTGGATTGGTTTTGTTTGTGCAAAAGTTTTTTAATTTAATATAATCAAAATTATCTATTTTATACTATGTAGTGTTCTATCTCATTTGGTCATGAAGCTTTAACTCACTTAACTTCTCCTTTAAAAATTTGGATGTCACATTCCTTGGTGCATATATGTTTCATATTGATATTACTTCATTGTCTATCTTTTAGCAAGATATAGTTTTCTTTCTTATCTCTTTTAGTTAGGTCTGTTTTTGCTTTTGCTTTGTCTGAGATTAGGATTGCTACTTCTGCTTTTTTTTTTTACTTTAGCTGAAGCATAATAAATTCTACTTCAGTCTCTTAGTTTTACTCTGTGTTTGTCATTTTGCTTTAAGTATGTTTCTTGTAAACAATATATTGTAGGATTCTGGTTTTTGATCCAGTCTGCTTTCGGCTTCCATCTTGTGGGAGGGTTCTTCCCATTCACAATCACAGTGATGATTACTGTGTATTTCCCTCCACCCTATTTTTTTCCTGTTTTTCTTCTCTCTCCTTTCATCCTTCTCCTCCTTGACAGTGTTTTGCTTCTGTCTGCTGCTTCCCTCAGTCTGCCCTCTTTCTGTCGTCCTCCCCACCCCTTTATTTGATCTCCACTCCTACTTTCCTGTCAGGTAAGATAGATTTTTATATTCAACTGATTGTGTATATTATCCCCTCTCTGAGCTAATACTAATGAGGATATCAAGCAAAGCCATTGCCCACCCTCCCAATTTTCTCCCCCACTCTAATATGTTTTTTGCACTAATGCATGTAAAATAATTTACTGATTCTACCTCTCCTTTCCTTCTGCACCTGTGTATTCCTTTTTCTCATCCCTTAATTTTTATGTCATTCCCTCAAATTCACCTTATGCCGGTACCCTCTGTCTGTCTATGCACATTCTTCTTTCTAGCTGGTACAATTTTTAAGAATTATAAATATCATCTTCCCATATAAGGATGTAAATGTTTCAGCTCCATTGAATCCCTTATGCTTTCTTACCCCTTTTTTATTTTTTAAGCTTCTTTTGGGTCTTGATATTGGAAAGCGAGTTTTTATTTAGTTCTGGTCTTCTTATAAAAGCTTAAAATCCTTCTGTTTTGTTGAATAGCCATTTACCCCCTTGAAGCATTATGCATAATTTCACTGGGTAGATGGTTCTTGGTTGTAATTCTAGCTCCTCTGTCTTCTGGAATATCATGTTCCATGATCTTCAGTCCTTTAATATTGCAGCTGCTAAGTCCTGTGTAATCCTGATTGTGGCTCCCTAGTATTAGAATTGTTTCTTTCTGATCACTTACAGTATTTTCCCTTTGTCCTAATAGTTCTGAAATTTGACTGTAATGATCCTTGGAGTTTTTATTTGGGGATCTCTTTCCTGAGGTGATTGGTGAATTCTTTCAGTCTCTTTTGCTCTCTGGTTACAAGATATCAGGGTGGTTTCCCTTGATAATTTCTTGAAAGATGTCTGGTCTCTGGAGGTTGCCTGTTTGCCCAGACCTACACCGAAGTATGTGGCAGTTCTCATAGCTGTAGTCTGCCCACTCCTCTGGCTATACTGAGGCATATGGGGAGTCCTGGTGTTGGCATTTACCTACTCCTCCACACTGGGGCTCAAGATTTCCCAGTGGTTTGCTGAGGTGGGGCTTGTTGTTGCTTTGCTGGGATGCTTCCTGTCCTGGACTACACTTCTCTTTTACCTGAGTGAGACAGACCTTCTATGCCAGAGTTTCTTGGGCTAAAAGATTGTTTTACCCCATCTTTTTGCTGGTTCTGCTATTTCAGAATTTGTTTTGGGGTACTATTTTATGGTTGTTTGGAGGTGAATATGGGAGAGTTATAGCAATTTACTGCTTACTCTGCCATCTTGGCTCCCAGAAGTCGCTGTCTGGGCTATATTATAAAAGACGTCATGCTCCATTATAGGCTATCTCTGAGGTCTCTTTCAATTCAGATTCTATGACTTTGGTAATGGTATCGATCAGATGTATTTAGTTTTCTCTAGCTTGTACTTGAATCAATCCAGGTTTAAATGGAGCTAGAGACAGAAGAAAATAATCTTTGATAATTTAGAAGCTACCTGAAATAACCTTTATTTAAGGCTTTCTGGATTTTTTTAGATTTTGAGGATGTCCCTTAAATTTTTTATGTCCTAATTGTCTGTAAACTAGGCTAACAATACTGGTCATTAATATCACTTATGAAATGCACTTTTGTGGGCATGGGGGAAGTTCATCATTGGATATTTGTAGACCAAGTGTTTTCCTTTGGATTCAAGCTATGAAGGTCATCTACTAACATAAAATTACTGGAAAGTGCAAAGATCATAGACTCAAAAGTGTTTTTAATAATAATACTCGCTAGCATTTACAAAGTGCTTTACATGTTATCTTATTTGATCCTTACTAAACGTTTTTGGGATATTACTTTTATTGTCCCCATTTTACTGATGAGGAAAGTGAGACTCAGAGAGATAAAGTGACTTACCTAGCTAACAGGTGTCTGAGGCAGATACTGAACTGAGGTCTTTGTGGCTCCATGTCTAACACTTGTGCAGCTAAGTGCTCCAGAAAGCCTTAGCGGAGACATGACAGGCCCTGGAAGGATCAGTGATATGTTAGTAGACAGACTGGGGAAACAGAGCAAGTAGAATATGTTCAGCAAACAAAAATATCTTTATTTTTCAATATGAGAAATCTGTCCGATGCTTGTTTCTTGTCTGAAAGTAGAACGATTAGAGTATTTATACTCTAGTTAGGCTATAGAGTAGATATAGCACTGAGCCTGGTTTCAGGAAATTGTTACTTTTGTTGAGTTCCTTCAGCCATGTCCAGCTCTCTGTGACTCCATTCTGTGGTTCTCTTGCCAGGATAGTAGAGTGGTTTCCTATTTCATTCTCCAGCTCATTTTACAAATGGAGAAAGTGAGGAAAATGGTGTTAAGTGACTTGCCCAGGGTCACACAGCTAGTCAGTGAAGAAGACCTGAATTCAAATCTAGCTTTAGATACTTACTAATTGTTGTATGCCAGGAAGTCAATTATCTTCTGTCTGCCTTAGTTTCTTTGTATGGAAAATGGGGATGACAATGGCAGCACTTACTACTTAGGACTATTGTGCAGATAAAGTGAGATAATGCTCCAAATAAGAGGGAACTTACCCAATTTTTAAGGTGCTCAAGATCAAAACCTTAGTCCACACAGTGAAGTCTGATGATAGTGCTAGGTGACCTTTTATTATAATAGTAGAAAGAGGCATTGAGACTGTGACTTCATTAGTATTGGTGAGTTTCTGGTGAGGGAATGTGGAGAAAGTTAGTACCTTCTCTGCAATTTTTAATCTTAGAGAATTATGTGGAAGCGCTGGGGGCTTAATTAACTTGTTCTGGATCCCAGCCAACATGTGTTGGGGTGGGACTTGAACACAGATCTTCTGGACCTCAAGGTCAACTATCATTTATACTAGGACAGGACACTTTTACATGGCACTGTAAGATCTGCAAAAGATCCCTCCTTACCATATACTTATGAGCTGAGTAGTATACACATTCTTATTCATGTTTTACAGTAGTGGGAACTAATGTACCTGGAGGTTAAAGGATTTGCCCACAATCCTACGGCTTAGCCATGTCATATCCCTATCCATGACATCTGAACCCACACCTTCTGATTCTAAGGCTAGTACCCCTAGTCTTTGCTGCCCATCCTGTGTGCTGTGCTTTGTTAATAAGAAAGTACAATTTTTATTTTGCAGAAGCATGTTGTGGAGACATTTTTTGGATTTGATGAAGAATCTGTTGACTCAGAAACATTATCTGAAACCTCCTATAATACAGACAGGACAGATAGGACACCAGCAACGCCAGAGGAAGACCTGGATGATGTAAGTATTCTCTCTCTCTCTGTCTCTCTCTCTGTCTCTCAGTCTCTCTGTCTCTTTGTCTCTGTCTCTCTGCCTCAGTTTCTCTGTCTCTCTCTGTGTCTGTCTCTGTCTCTCTCTGTTTCTCTGTCTCTGTCTGTCTGTCCATCTCTCTCTCTCTGTTTCTCTGTCTCTTTCTGTCTCTCTTTCTCTCTCTGTCTCTATCTGTTTCTGTCTCTGTGTCTCTCTCTGTTTCTGAATGTCTCTCTGTCTCTCTCTGTCTCTGTCTGTCCATCTCTTCTTATCCATGAAATCAATCAAGGAAATGATTCATTCCTATTCCTTATTGTTGCCATTAAAAAGTCTTTCTTCTCCTGCTAAAGACTTAATCACACAACAGCCAGCTACAAAATTACTTTATTGAAAAATCTTCTCTGCTCATTGAGGGGTTTTGTCCATTTGTTTTTACAATCAAGTGCTTAATACTATAAAATAAAGCATTTCTATTTTGTGGATTATTAAATAACCCTGTTTGTTCAGTGAGGTCAATGCTTGGGGAGTGTAGAATACCTAGCTTGGTGTATACCTATAATATCTACTGCTGAGGAGGCTAAAGTTGTAGTTTGAGAGTGAGTTTGAGAGTCTGAGATGCAGCCACACTAAGCCTGGGATTAATTTGTGTAGAGACCCCGGGAGTGGAGGGCCACCAGGTTGCCTAAATTAAGACAAACCAGTCCAGGTAAAAAAAAAAAAGCAACCAAAAACTAAAACCAAAACCCAGAACAGGTTAAAGCTTTCATTCTGATCAGCAGCAGAATTGGGCCCCATGAGGGACAGCTTTATTTCCAACCTGGATGAGACAGGGAGACTCAATCTTCTTGGGGGGGTAGTGGTGGTAGAGATATCTTCAGTTTATTACCTATGAGTTAGCTTGTATTTCCAAGACTTATAGAAGCTACAGTAGATAAAATGAGATTTACCTATTTACTTTCAGTTTTCACTTTCACTTTGGCATTTAAAATTAAACTATAGATCTCCTTCCCCAGTCTGATACATAAACTATAGTTGTTGAGAAATAATAACTCCCCATACTCTGGTGCTTTAAAGATTGAAAAGTCCATTCTCCAGAATAGAGTTGTGGGTTTAATAACAGTGATAATAACAGTTATTATTGTTGTTGTTCATTCTTGTATAATTCTATGACTCCATGAACTTTCCATGGGGTTTTCTTGGCAAAGATACTAGAGTGGTTTACCATTTCTTTTTTCGGTGGGTGCCCTTTTTACAGATAAGTAACTGGGGCAAATAGGGGTTTAAGTGACTTGCCCAAGATCAAACAGCTAGTAAGTTTCTGAGGCTGGATTTTAACTCAGATCTTCCTGACTCTGTACCCAGTGCTCTATCCACCGTGCCACCTAGCTGCCCCCAACGGTAATGATATCTAGCATTTATTAAATGTTGACAAAGAGCTTTCCAAATATCTTATTCAATCCTAACATTGAATATGTTAGGATTAGGGAGGTCGGTACTACTATTGCTCGTATTTTATAGTTGAGTAAACTGAGGCATACTGGGGTTAAGGGTTTTGTCCAAGGTTGCACAACTGGTAAATGTTGAAGCCAACATTCCAAACCATGTCTCCTGACCACAGGTTCAGGGAACTTCCATCATGCCAGGACACTTCTCAGAGTATGTTTCCCAGAGTAACCCTGTGAAGAATATAGCAGAAGTGGCAACACCTTCATCTTACTTTAATGGAGGAAAACGAGATGTAGAGAAGTGAAGTGCTTTGCTCAACATTGCATGGCTAGCATGGGTCAGGGATCAGAAGTCAGGATTCCCACCCAGATCTCCTGACTTGAAATATAATGCTATCTCCATGGCACCATGTTCTAGAGTGTTAGTATGCTCACCCTAACTCTGTAGCATCCAAATTATCATCAGCTAACAAGTAGTTCATTAAACCAAGTCTCTCCCACTTAAAGTGGTGGTTTTTCTTCATTGCATGGTGTGTTAAGCCTCCTGTACATACAGAAAGACTGGAGTAGCTAGGTGGTGCAGTGGATAGAGCACCAGTGCAGGAGTCAGGAGGACCTGAGTTCAAATCTCACTTTAGACACGACACTCACTAACTGTGTGACCTTGGACAAGTCACTTAACCCCATTTGCCTCATGCTGGGTCATTTCCAGTCATCCTGATGAATATCTGGTCACTAGATTCAGATGGCTCTGGATGAGAAGTGAGGCTGGTGACCTGCAAAGCAAGTCAAGTGCAAGTCATGTCATTATTTCTCTGATGGCATGGTCTTCTTTGGCAACGAAGGACAAACACACACACGCGTGCACACACACACACACACACACACACACACACACACACACAGGGAACGAATCTACCAGTGTCTTTGCAAGGTTTCTTAAATACTTCCCTGTGGGAGGTGCCAAAAGGTAGGTTATATGTGATGGGAATTTTACTTATATCTAAGCAAATAACTGACATTTGCAGCCAAACTAAATGGTAGGTTCGTATAATTAGAAATGAAAGGGATCTCAGAGGTACTCCACGCCAACTTCCATCCCATTTTATAGATGAGAAGGCTAAGACGCATAGAGGTTGTTAGCACTAAGTAACACTTTCTTTCCCCGCTTTTTCCTCTTTGCTATTTTAAGACCACAACCAGAGAAGAGGCAGACTTAAGGTTTTGTCAGCTGACTAGAGAATACCAGGCTTTGCAGAGAGCCTATGCTTTGCTTCAGGAACAAGTGGGCGGAACCCTGGATGCAGAGAGAGAAGCCAGGGTAAGTGGAGAAGTGTTTTGTAATAGTTGGATCATGGATGATCAATGAGGAAAAATGGGGATTTTCAGGTGAGTGGGATGTTCTGCCATGAGTGGCTTTCAGTATTTATCCAACAAACCTTTAAAAATACTTACCGTGTTCAGAGCCCTGTGCTGGTTTGTGGGTGGTGGCAATGTTAAAATAAGAAATTGATACAGCTCTATTAGAACTTAAATTCTAATATCTTCATTATCCTGGGGATATTGATAGTGATTATAAAGAGGACATGAAAAGATTTTAGTTTGCTAAAGCTGGGACCCTTTAAAGATCATCTGGCTTCACAGATGAAGAAGCTAAGGTCTGGAGAGTAGTGACCCAATAGATGACTTGGACAATTGGCCCTGGATTCAAAGTTAGATTTTCAGTCTCTGAAACTAGTGTTTCTTCTACCAGAAGACTCATATCACAAGAAGGCCTTTAATCTGTAATAATCTTGAAACATTGTATAAATGTTAGCTGCTATCTTTGCTATTGTTATTTAACCTAGAAATAATTTAGAATATACAGAACTGATAAAAAATGCCCCCAACACAGAGAGGAATATGAAAATCTTGGGTATACATAACTACTACATAAAATAATTAATCATTTCAAAGCTTATTATATCATATATGTGTGAATCTTACATAATGTTTATTTGTTTAAAAAAATCCAGAATTGAAAAAAGATCGTGTGAAATAAACAAAATCTTAACATTGAAAGGAACATTATATCACAGCTAGTTCAATTTCCTATCCAAAACGCTTTCTATGACATTCCTGAAAGATGGTTGTTGACCCTCTGATTGAATATCACAAGTCATGGGGTCTTTGCTACACATCATGTTCTGTTATTCAACAATTCATTTCATTTCAATAACCATTAAGTACCATTGCTTCTTCATGATATTGATGTCCACTTAGCCTCCATGTAAATTCCACTGAATGATACTAGGTCTCCTCCAAAGAACAACCAAAATCAAGTCTACTCCCTCCAATAGTCCTTCAAATATCTTTTGTCCCATCACGTGTCCCTGAACATTTTTTTCCTTTTAGGGCAAATTGTCTTACTTCTTTGTATGCTCTGATTTTCATATTCCTCACTACCCTAGTGAGGAATGTTGTCTGAGATAAAGAGACCACTCAGACCAGGGATTCCTCAATCTTTGGTGTGTCATAGACCCCTTTGACTGTCTAGTGAAGTCAGTGGAGACTTTTCAGAATAATGGTTTGAAATAATTGAAGAAAATGCTGAATTTCAGTAAGAGGTTATTAAAAATGTTGATGTATTTTTGTTCCAATCCAAGTTCATTGATCACACAGTGGCTAGAGTGCCAAGCCTGAAGTCATGAAGACCTGAGTTCAAATCCTCCCTCAGATGCTTACTAGCTATGTGACCTGGGAAAGTCACTTAACCTCTCTTTGACTCAATTTTCTCAATTGCAAAATGGACATAATAAAAATAATACCCACCTCCCAGATTTTTTTTGAGGATTAAATGAGATATCTATAAAACACTATGGGTGGCACATAGTAAATGTTAGTAATTATTATTTACTTACTTTGTAAAGAATTAGGAGAAACAATAAGATTAATAGTAATGATTACTATAATAGTAATGTCTGGCATTTTATAGTGCTTTAAGATTTGCAAATCACTTTGCTCGCATTAGCATATTTGCCTCTCACAGCTCTGATGGAAGTCAGATAATACACATACTCATATCTACACACATGTATATGAATAAAATGTACTTGGCAAAACTTAAAAACATGACAAATATTGGTTAGTATTATTCCCATTTATACATATGTATAAATATACCTATACATATGTGTATGTATGTGTATATACATATATCTGTATACATACATATATGTATCTGTGTGTATACATGTATATATATATTACAGATATGTAATGTAATGTATATGTATCACACACACAGGTTCAGAGAGGTCAAGTGACTTTTAGGGAACTGGAGTGTTATATAGTCCCACAACTAATAGGTATCTGAAGTAGTATTTAAACCTAGGTCTACCTCACTCCAACTTGAGCACTGAGACTGTCCCTTTCCTGATGGAATTTATTATCTCATAATTAATTAATTACTTTTGTGAAGGCTCCAGTATACCTAGAATAGTATTTCGATTTTTACAAAGCACATTTCTCAAAGTGTCTGTTATGTAGATATTGCAGGGATCATCTCCATTTTCTAGGGGATGTAACTGAAGTTCAAAGAATTTGCAATGTGCCCAAGACCATGTAACTAATAAGCCACAGAGTCAGGACTGGAATTGAGGTCTGTTGATTCTAAGTCCCATGTTCATGATGCTATACCTTTATGTGTTCAAACTAAAGTGTCAAGAGCATTTGGAATTGACAGAAATTGAAAAGGATCATCTGTGGGCTGGCTGGCATTTTTCTTCCTGCTTAACAGTATTTGTTCTTTAGTTGTATTGAATATACCTGGAAGTCTTCTGCTAGCGTGGATATTTGGAACTTTGATGTGACCCTGCCTCATGTATTTAATGTTTTGTTTGCTCAATAGGTAAATCTCCTCTAAGGGAATTTGAGATAGATCTGCTTTGTATGTGATTCCCTCCTTTACCGTATAGTCCTGCAGGGAGGTCTTTGTTGAAGACTTGAAAATCCAAGCTTTGTTCAGTCAAGTATATGTGAATATTTTCATAGAAAAGAGATCTCCCACATCATCTAGTCTAGCTCTTATCAGAATAGGAATCCCTTTTTACAACATTCATAATAAATTTATCTCAGACACAGTCCTTGCCCACATAGACCTTATAGTCTGACTGGGTAATAAGGCTGCCATATATTAGATATCTCTAATATAAAGTATTACATGATTACTGCATTAAAGAGGTGCTTTCACCAGATGATTCTTTAGATTTAGTATATGCCATGTTTATTAGTCACCATCATCCTGCATACATATTAACCTCTAAAGGAAAGTTTAAAGATAGACAGACAGGCAGACAGATAGATAGACTGTGCATTTATTAAATTCTAAATACTGAGGAGGTAAGTACAAGCAAGCAAGATTGTCCCTGTGCTTGAAGACCTTACATTCTAGCAGGAGAGGAAAACACATAAAGGGGAGTTGAACAAAGATGGGGGAAAGGAAAGGATACTTATTTTTGTGGGTAGGAATATGGTATGGAGATGGTTACCATTCTAGGAACTACAATGTAGGCCTGAGCCCCATTAAGATAAGAGTGAAATCTTACCTTTCAAATGAGATGTGGGAGACTATTAAAAAATATAAAACAAGCCAATCTTATAAATGTGAGAGGATGAATATCTATACAACAGATAGAGCAGAAAAAGATTCAGGGGGCACAGTAGATCACCATTTGAAATTTAATCATTGTGGAAATGAAAATGTCTAACACTCATTAGATCGATGTGGATTCTTTTATGCCCTAAGATAAGAATCTTATCTTTCTAAGTGGGGTTACTCATGATGGAAGACAGAAGAAAATATTAAATACCAGTAAGGCTGATATAAATTTATCCTGTAAATCAACCAATTTGCAACACTATTTTAATATTACATTACTACAATACTACATTAAAATTTAATTTAATACTACATTTAAAAAACACATCAGCACTCTTGCTTTTATATAGTCTCCCTACCCTGATCTGCTTCATGTTAATGGGACTATTCATGTTCTGTTTTGTTATTCCAGACTCGTGAACAACTACAAGCTGATCTAATTAGGTGTCAGGCCAAAATTGAAGATCTGGAGAAGTCGCTAATTGAGAAAGGACAGGTAAAAAGTTGTGTGTGTGTGTGTGTGTGTGTGTGTGTGTGTGTTTGCGTGCACACGCATGGGTGTTTGTTTCTCTGTTATGTATTTTCCTCATATTTTAAAAATGTTACCTGCTAGAATGGTATTATTGATGTGGTTTAATATTAATATACAGAATCAGAGAATTGGAGAATTAGATGGAACCATAATAATTAGTTGGTCCAACTCAATACAAAAGAAGAATTCTTATTATACTGTACATAATAAGCAGTCATCTAGTCGGTTCAAAGACCTCTGTGGACAGGGAACCCATGATCAGTCAAGGCTGCCCATTCTACTTTTAGACAGCTCTAATGTTTAGGAATTTTTTCCATGACATCAAATTCAAATTGGCTTTTTTGTAATTTCTACCCATTGCTCTTGGCTTTGTGTCCTGGAACCAAACAGAACTAACGAAATCCTTCCAACATGTGACAGTCCTTCAGTTCCTTTACTGGTGCTTTGCAAAACCTTAAAGACCATTATGAATTATTGTCATGATGATGATGATGATGATGACAGTGATAATAGTGATGATTTCTTGAACACAGTTATGATGTCCCTCCTAAATCTTCTCTTCTCCAGACTGAATATTCTCAGTTCCTTCAAAACATCCCTATATTATATTGGCTCAAGGCCGTTCATCATCCCAGTTGCTTTCCTCTTCCCACTCTCCAACCTATTAATGCCCTTTTTAAGCTATAGTGCCCAGTACTAAACACAATGCTCTAGAGGAGGTCTGACAGGGGCATATTGCAATATTGCAATCACCTCCCTATTCGTGGAAGCTCTGCCACTTTGAATGGTGCCCAAGAAGCCATTTGCTTTTTTGGCTGCCGTATCACACTGCTGATTCTGATTGCGGTTCATTAAAATTCCAAGGTCTTTTTTAGAACACGTGTTCTAAAGTCTTCCCCCATTTTATATTTATGATCTTGAGTTTTCGTTTTTGATACTCATATTTAAGACTTTACATTTATCCCCATTGAATTTAATCTTATTAGGTTTAATTCGGTGTTTAAGGCTCTCAAGATCTTTTTGGTTCCTGACTGAAATCTAGCAGGTTAACTATCTTTTCCACTTTTGTGTCAGATACTTATTGTAGGAACATACCATCTATGTCTTTTTACAAGTCACTGATAAAAATGTTAAGTAATCACAGTTTCATGGGGTACTTCACTGGATACTTCCTGTTGCACTGATGCGAGGATATTAAGAATTATTCTTTGAATCTGGCCATCCATGCAGTTCTGCATCCATTTAACTGTATTGTCATTTTATCCATATATCTCCACCTTTTCCACAAGAACTGTTAAGAGATGCTTTGTCAAAAGCCTTGCTAAAATCTAGGTCAACCACATCCATAACAATTCCTTCATGTACTATATTTATCCTATCAAAAAAGGGGGAGAGAGTGACTTCAGTTTAGTATGATTTGATGAAGCCATGCTAGCACATTGTAATCACTACTTCCCTTTCTATATATTCACCAGTCATCACTAACACTTAGCACAGTGCATAACATGTAGGATTTGCTTCATAAATGTGTATTTATTGATTAATTAATGATTTTTTCTAGATTTTTAGTAGTGATTGAAGTCAACTTCACTGGCTTTATAGTATATAGATTCTCTTTTTTTCCATTTTTGAGCATTGAGACACATTTACTTTTTGCAGTCTGGTAAGTTTCTTTTGTCTTCCAGGGTCTATTAAATATCACTAGCAGTGGCTCAGCAATCACATCTGTTCATTCTTTCAGCACATAAGTAAGT
Source organism: Notamacropus eugenii (assembly GCF_028372415.1). Taxonomy (NCBI): domain Eukaryota; kingdom Metazoa; phylum Chordata; class Mammalia; order Diprotodontia; family Macropodidae; genus Notamacropus; species Notamacropus eugenii. Next base: position 59,967,760 of record NC_092877.1, read on the forward strand.
AGTTCAGATGAGCCAGAAAATGTGTGTTCATCAGGAGCTGCTATGTGCTCTCTTACTAATTTTTTTACTTCAGGATCAACTCTATGTTAGTCATTTTCGTTCTTTTTTCCAGCTTCAAGGTAATTCTTCTTTGCAGAGAAAACAAAATAAAGATTGAATATCTCTTCCTTCTTTTATCATCCCATCTGCATCAAGCCAAATGGTTTGTTGCTTTGTTGATACTCCCCTTTTCTCAATAAATAATTTTTGGGAGGTTTTCTTTGGCTTCCTTCACCTGTCCCAGCTCATTCTGAGATTTAATCTTCTCAATACTATGTCTTTTTTCTGCTTTTCTCTTTGCTTAATATTCTGTTACATGATCTTGCTTGTGTCATCTCTACATTTATTTTTTTTAATCTAAGTTGGTTATTGTGTTCTCTGTGCCTTTATGTTGGTCTCTTCAGACAAATTCATTTTTCTTGCTCACTAGAATTGTTTCCTTTGTGTCTATAAAATTTCGTTTCTGATAATTTCTCTTCTCCCCTCATTTGGCTTCCCCTGAATCATTTTAGTTCATGGAATCTTGCCCATCTTTCCTTTCAGTCCTTTGAAATTTGCTGTCCCACAATCCTGGATGCATGTAATGCCACATTTCCTTTCCTTGATCACAAAATTTAGGATGGATTGGCATTTTTCCTCGAAGACCCCCATCATTTCCATGAATTGCAGGTGGATACTGTTGGACTCAAGAGTCAAGAAGACCTCTGTTTAAATCCTGCTTCAATTGTCTACTAGCTTTGTGACACTGGGCAAATCCTTTACACCTGTCTATCTCAGTTTTCTCTGCTGTAGGATCTTCCTAGGGATGCTGTGAGAATAAAATGAATCATGAGAGAATAAAATGATATGTAATGCCATAGATATGTGAGATACAAAGATACATAAGACATGATAGCTAAGTTTAAGGTCACTTACAATCTAAGAGGGAGGGGGTGACTAAAGATCTACACAAATAATTCTGCTGTCAGAGTAGGTTGAAATACATGCCATGAATACCTGGTGAGGAAAAAGAAAGAAATATTCTTTTAGGGATGTGGGAAAAATCCAAGGAGGTTCCAAGGTGGAAGTGGTACTTGATCTGGGCCTTAAAGGATTTGTAGGATTGTTACAGACTTTAAAGGGAAGGACTCTTTAGGTGGGACTTAGGGCATGAGCACAGACTTGGAGGTATGAGATTTCAAGCCATATTTAGGGACAGAATGTCATCTAGCTTGGGAAGGGCAATAATGTAAGATAAAGTTGGAAAGATGGTTTGGACCTTGAATATCAGGCTCAAGAGCTTGGATTTGGGCAGATAGGCATTGGGCATCCAGTGAAGGATTTTGAATCAGAAAGTCAATGAAGAGGCAGCATGGTAGGAAGAGCTCTGACCTTGAAGTAAAAAGAATTAGGTTTGAATTCCAACTTCGATACTTTTTTAGCTATGTGACTTGGGGGAAATTACCTGAAATCTTTGAGTTTTCTCCTCTGTAAGGTAGGGATAATAATAATAATAATGCATGTCCTATTACCTTCAAAGAATTGTTTTGAGAAATTATTTGTAAAAACTGAAGCTCTATAGAAACATCAATTACTGTTGTCAGAGTTCTGATTATATTATCTACAGTAGAATATTTCTGTTATTAAATTGATATTTCACAAATTGAGGGGCAATGCTTCCTAGGTTGAGTCTAGAGATATTTTCTGGGGTTACAGTGTCTGCCTATTACTTCTAACATTCTGTTACTACCCTTTATAGTATGATTCTTACTTGCCTCCTGGACCAACTTAGGCAAATAGGCAGCTAAATATGTGGAATGATTTGAAGGACTAGGATAGTTGGGCTATGCTCCAGAGCTCATCATATGGCCAGTCTTGGGAATTATTATTTTTGGTTAAAGCTCACTCCTGAAGGCCACCTTAAAATGTTTATTGTTAGAGTTATGACCAGAAATTGGTAGGGATTAATATCTAGTTGTCATCTAAAAGAGAAAAGGATCCTGAGGGAACAGGACCTTGGACAGGTAAATGATATTTTTTTTCCTTTTGGAAAGGTATAGGGACTCATAGGATGTTGTTCCAAAAATATAATCTCAGTTAGCAGGCAAAAGGTTTTGGTGTCAAGAGTCCTAGGCAGCCAGGGAGCAAGATGAAGGTGCTCATAGTCTGGGATAGCTGATGAGTGATCAAAGATGCGAATTCATCCTTTATCCAAATTTGTTATCTTCCAACCATATTCCATATTCCTTGCCATAATTTACACTTTGGTTTTTACAAAAGTGTGATTCGCAAATTACACTTCTTGCCATAATTTACCCTCTAGTCTCAAATCCCTGCTCAACTTTACTAAAGCCTACAACTTTTCCCTTTTCTAAGTCATCCTAGAGGAAGCATAGGCGGAGTCTAGGTCAACAATGGTACAGGTATTGTGCAGTGTAATAATTTAAAACAAGACATTTGCAAAAAGTCTTTCATAATGTTCTAAGGACAAAATGGAAGGCTAGACAACCTAACAGCTGGGTGGAATCCAAACTGGTTGAATAATCAAACCAAAAGAGTGTAACAGGAAAGGCAGTGGGGCCAGTCATGAAGTAAGAATGAAGGATGAAGGAAGGATAGCTTGAGTGCTGTGTTCATACCCATTGAATACTGAATGAGCCAGAAGGTCTCCAGCTACACTGGATAGTTCTTCAGTGGAGTATTTGTGGAAGGCTATGGATCAGAATCTCATAAGACAGAAGGTATGGTCATGTGTTAGTCTGCATCAGGACATGGAGTGCCTACACTTTAGAGTCATAGTATGTCAAAGTTAAGAGCTGAGCAAAGAGAGGAAGGAAAGCCCAGCAAAGTGGATTCCCTTTTATAAAAGGTTTTTGGAACTTGAACCCCATGTAGCTGTTACAATGTTTAAAATTTTTTTGCATACATTTGATTTCACTACTGAAAGGACCCCCCCCCCCAAGAGAAACTCCCTTTACTAAAGCAAGTCAGAACTGGTTCTGCACTGGGGCACTGAGAGTGACATTGGCCAGAGTCACATAACCAGTACGTTAGAGAATCTGTCTCTTCCTGATGCTGTTTTCTGTGTAAATTATAATGACCTTTGAAAAGTTTGTTTAACAAGGGTAACCATATTTAATGTTTTTTTTTTCCTTTAGGACTCAAAATGGGTTGAAGAGAAGCAGTTGCTAATTAGGACAAACCAAGATCTGTTAGAAAAGGTATGTGTTCAGAATCCTAAATCTATTGAATCAGCTCTATAATTTATAAAGGGTTTACTCTGATCTGTAGTAATTAAGGAAACACAGAAACACAGTGTACAGAGAAATGCAAGGGAGGGAAGGAATCCTTGGGTAGAAACTAGAAGAAGTCAGGGACACTAGCTTCTACACTGGAGAATGGGGTACTGAGCTGAGATTTGGAAGCCCTGTCTTCTGTTCTCTGTCTCTGCTCCTTACTTTTTATAGGTAAGTCATTTCCTCTCCTTGGGTCTCAGTTTCCTCATTTGTAAAATGATGGGTTGAGTTAGGTGACCTGGATGGTCCTTTCCAGATCTAAATTCTACAGGTTTACAAACTTATTGTGCTTGTCATCCTTTGCAAAGATTCCTCAGACTGTTTTATGCCCTTCTTGTTCTTTGTTCTTGGCAATTTGCTGCTATTTCTACTACCAGTCAACTCACATTTACTAAACACCTACTGTCTGCCTGCACCATGTTAAGTGCTACAGGGTGCTGATCTCAGTTATCCCAGGGCATCCCATAGGAGTAACCTCTCCTTTGATTATGTTTAAGCTGCTAATAAGCTGAAATACCTCCCAAGGAGTGCAATCAACCAGGTGGGGGGTGGGAGTGGGGAATGGGATTGAAAACTGCACATATATCAGTCAGTTGGAGGAACATGGAAGTATTTAGCCTGGAGAAGACAGCTCAAGGAACATGATAGCTCAGTCCTAAAGCATTTGAAGGATTATTACACAGAAGAAAGTTTAGGCTTGTTCTGCTTGACTTCAGAAAAGAGAACTAGATGCTATGAGTGAAAGGTAGAGAAAGGAAGATTTAGGAAAAGGAAAAATTTCCTAACAGTTAGAGGTATCCCAAACTGGAAGGTATTAGCTTGGGAGAGAGTGAACTCCCCAAACTAAAGGTCTTCAATGACTGATAGTCATTGACGAAAGGTGATCAAAGACTGTTGCAGACTGATGGACTGCATGACCACTTGTGAAGGATACTGTACAAGAGGTTTTCGTTCAGACACATGCTTTTAGTGAACCTCTGAGGGTCTGTGGTTCTATGATCCTAGAGGAACCAGGGATAAAATCAAGAGCAACAAGAATTAGGATTTAGATATAGATGTGGACTTCTTTAAAACTTCTCCTTCAACTCTCTCATTCTCCATATGCTAAAACCGAGACCTAGAAAGAATCAGTGATCAGGGTTATACATAGGTGACTGAACCAGGATTTAAACCAAAATCTCCTGAGTTCAAATCCAGTGTTCTTTACTGTACAATCCTGGATAACTTGGGTGAATACTTTCAGGACTTGAAATAAAAGATTTCCTAACAGGGGAATTTCTTGTTTACCTTCCCCTAGCCCCATGACCGTCCCCAGATCTTTTCCACAAAGACTGAGATCAGATCAAAAGCTCTAGTCTTGGCCTCAGCTATGGCCTTGGATTGCTGATCAATGAAAGTGTGATCTCCAATCAGAGGAATTTTAAAAAATACACTGGGATAATGATGTATCAGAAACTTGGTGCTTTAGTGGAGTGGACCAAGATGGTGGAGTAATAGCTCGTACTTTCTAGAGCTCTCCCTCCAAGTCTAGCCAAATACCTGTAAAAAATGGCTCTAAACAAATTTTGGAGCTGCAGAACCCACAGAAAGACAGAGCGAAGCAAATCTCCAACCCAAGACAGCCTGGAAGGTCCCTGGGAAGCATCTATTGTGCCACGTTGGGAGCACAGCACAGTCCAGTGTGGACTGTGAGTGCATAGAGGGGACCTGAGCAGGCCTTGGGGAGACTAAATCTCTCACACATGTTGTGGTTTCCAGACTTCATGACCCCAAAACTCTGAGGACAAATTGGAAGGTCGATGGGAAAAAGCCTGTGGGACCAGTAGAGGAGAGTGGAGTGGTCCAGCCCCAGCTCCAGGGCATGCAGAGGAACCCACAGCAGCCACAGTAGCAGCAGGGACAGTTGCAGCCACTGTTTCTGGAGCTCTAGGCCCACAGATTGTGGGGAGATCAAGTGGCTGACAGTACATTCCCCACCCCACTGCAAGCAGAGAACTACCTTGACAAAGAGCTCGAGTCTAATAAATGGATGGGGAAATGAGCAAAAACCGGAAAAAGAATCAGACTATAGAATCTTACTTTGGTGCCAAGGAAGACCAAAGCATGAAAACAGAAAAAAAAAAATAAAGTCAAAGCTCCTCCATCCAAAGCCTGCAAGAAAAATATGAGTTGGTATTAGGACATGGAAGAGCTCAAAAAGGATTTTGAAAATCAAGTAAGAAAAGTAGAGCAAAAACTGAGAAGAGAAATGAAAGTGATGCAAGAAAATCATGAAAAGCAGTCTTCTCATTGGCTTTTTGAATGACAAAAGAGATCCAAAAAACCAATGAGAAGACTGTCCTAAAAAGCAGAATTGGCCAGATGGAAAAGGAAATCCAAAAGCTCACTGAGGAAACTAATTCCTTAAAGATTAGAATGGAGAAAATGGAAGCAAATCCCTTTATGAAAAATCAAGAGGAATGAAGAACCAAAGGAATGAAAAAATAGCAATGTGAAGTATCTCAGTGGAAGAACAACTGTCCTAGAAAATAGATCCAGGAGAGACAATTTAAAAATTATGGTACTACTTGAAAGTCATGATCAAAAAAAGAGCCTAGACATTATCTTTCATGAAATTATTAAGGAAAGCAGCCCTGATATTCTAGAACCAGAGGGTGAAATAAATATTGAAACTTGTTGATTCAAACACATAGCAATATACTCATCTGAAAATGTATCTTGTTCCTTTTTTAAACTGATGACAGAACCATTTTCTGTGAATGGCAAACTCCACTTTCTTAGGAAATGCATGAACTGAGAACCACAGTGATGTATTAGCCTTTTAAGTGATAGGAATCCCATTTAATACAAGTTGATATATGTCATAACTTATTCTTAGATGGTCAGGCCTTGGAATTGAAGGCTTCAATTTTGGGGCCACATATGAAATGATATGGCATTGCAACATTTTAGAGAGTGGGATTTTAGGTCATACATAAACCAGAACGCTTTTTTCAGCTGTAACTAACATGATGAGAATTTCTTAAAGGATACGGAAAATGCGATGTAGGAATTTAATAAGTTTTTTTAAAGGCAGTTTCAAGAATGAAGGATTAACAACAAATCTTGCTACGTTTTTCTTGTGTGTGTATCCACCTATTTTAGTACCTCATAAGAACTGTGGCTGCATTTTTCTTGTGTTCCCTTCACTACCACGGTTCTCAGACCCTCTGGGCCTTGAGTAGACAGCATTTTTTAAGTCTTACCTTTAAAAAAAGCATCACTTAATGTCCAACCCTCTGCTGATAAGTCTATGTTTTGCAAGTCCTCTGATAATGAACTTGCATACTTATCTTTCATATTTATAGCAGTGTGTTTCTCTTTAATTTTATATTATAAAATCATAAATTTTAAGTAAGAGCAAGAGAGAAATCTCTTATAAGAACTCAGTAAGTTGCTTTTTGAATGTATAGTTTTGAATACACCCTACTCAAAACTATGAGAAAGACAATCTATTTCAGTAATGGACTTTACCAACTATTCATCTTCATTTCACCCTTTTAACTAATCATTTTCTTTTTAGGGCCTCAGCTTCTTGGGACCATTAGGCAACACAGTGGACAGAGCTGTGGGGCTGGAGTCAGGTAGACTTTAGTTCAAATCCAGCCACTTACTGGTTGTTTGACCTTGGATAAGTCATAGCCTCCATCTGCCTCAGTTTAATCATTTGCAAAATGTAGGTAATGATAGTTCCCACCTCCCAAGGTTGTTGCAAGAATCAAATGAGATATTATTTAGTAAGTGCTTAGCATAGTGCCTGGAGCATAGTAAGTGTTTTATGAATGTTTATTTTCTTCCCTCCACTATATAATGAGAGAGTTGACTTAGATGACTATAGGATCATAGGTTTTTGGATCTGGAAAGTTATATAGTCCAGCCCCCTTATTTCACAGATAAGGGAACTGTGTGCCCCCTCCAGAACACACTCACACGCACACGCGCGCGCGCACACACACACACACACACACACACAGATAGCAATAGGATAGCCTGGATTTGAATCCAAGTCACCAGACACTAAATTCAATATTCTTTGCGTTGAAGTTCCTTACAGGTCTAGATCCTATGATCCACTCCATGTGAGTTAACCTACCTGTACACTACCCATTCCTCCTGTGCCCACACAACAGTATTTATTTTCAATGAATTAGTCACAAGCCCCCACTAGGTTACTTAATGGCAATAATTCCCCTTATCAAAGATTGAAGATTCTCCCTGAGTCCCTACTGTATTTCCTGGAATTTTCTCTCTGAATCAAGTCAACTTGCCTCTATTGGCTTATTTGATTCTCTGGATCTCCTATTCCCCAACTTAACAAAGGTAGTAAAGTAGCTGATGCTTCCCATCTGTGTCCTGGACCCGTTTTATCAGCAATTATTATTACCCCTTGGGTTTTCATTGTCTGTCAAGGGAGAAGACATCCAATGGCCTTCACTGATTATAATGCTCATTAAGACTAATGCCTCATGTTTTCCTTCAGATTTACAGGATGGAAATGGAGACGAGTCAGCTGAAGAATGAGATGCAGGATGCAAAAGACCAGAATGAGCTGTTAGAATTCAGAGTACTAGAACTGGAAGTAAGAGATTCTATCTGTTGTAAACTCTCAAACGGAGCAGAAATTCTGTTTGAACCCAAACTGAAATTCATGTAAAGTTCTCTGCTGTCTAAAGCATGTGTAAAGGGGAAATGTTATACTTTTTTTTCTTTCCTCTGTATGTTCAGAATAATTTCACTGCCTTAATATGTTTTGGAGACAATGCTCATAGAAGTATCCGAGGATGTAAAAGAGCTAATCTATTTATTGCGTATAGCTTGTTTTGCACTTAATAAAATAATTTGTTTTTGCAATATTTTGCCTTTTTTATTTGTGTTTCATTTCCATAACTACTCCTTTCCTGCATGTACGATCACCTGGTATGCAAACTACAGACTTGGAGAGTAGCACTTTTTCAATTAATAACACACTTTTGGAAGTGATCTTGCATGCAGCGAATATCACATTTTGCAATGTTAGGCTTTGACACCAGCCAGCACCTGAATCTGTACTGTGTTTAATGTCAATCACAGCCAGTTTTCTATTTGTCCTCACTAATTCAAGGTAAGTAGAGATGCATTAAAAAGGGCTGATTTGCGCAGTGACTCTTCCAAATTGCTGCTGCTTTAGTCAAGAGAAGGACCTTGATGGATCCGAAATTGTCAGTTACACCTAAAGCTACGATATGCTCATACAAGTGGAGAGGGATGCAATGTGCAGAATACTCAAGCATGGAAGCCATGTTTCTCCTAGACTTTCCCAACAGCCTTGAGAAACAATGTTTGTTTTATCCAGTGCAAGAAGTGCCCTTTCCGTTGAATTATATTTGGATGTTCCCTCAGGCTGTGTTGCTTTGTGGTACATTGGCACATTCATGTTCACCAGCTTTTATTGATGCTCATGCAGATTTGCTGGAATGATGCCCCTTTTCTCTCTCTGAAAACATCCTTATCATCTCTAGTACCATCTCTATATATGTCTGCATATTTTCTAAAATACTCATAGTGATGTTGTCCCATAGACTTTTCTCTAACGTCTTTCAATCAACCTTTCTTTTCCTTCTACTGTCCACTTTAGTAGTGGACACCTTCTTGTCATTCTTCCTGCTTCCACTCTGTAGCCTTGATTTCTGTCACAATTATGGTTTTCCCATCCTTTAACATCTTTTATTTTACTCTGTCATGGAATGTGTCCTGATCTTATTGTTGATTATTAAATTTTAATGTGTCACTTGGCTACTTTGGACACAGATTAAATTATGCACTTAATTTAAGAAAATCTCCATTGAAAATAAAACCAAGACAACACTTTTTACTTGTAGGATTGCTAGGAACCTATTCTTAAAAAGGTACCTCCTATGCTTGGAGATTTTTTTGCCCAAGTTTAAAAAAAATACTTACATAACTATGATCGTAAAACCTACCGGTATCCAAGTTTTTATCTTTCCCTATTGTCTTTTGAAGTTTTTAGAAATCAGTCCAAATTATTTTTTAACTTTGTTTGTACAAAATGTGCTCATTCTTTTATCATGCTGTTTTTCTCTATAGTTGATCATTTCAGTGGGATGTCAGATGAGAATGGAAGAGTCAAAAATCTTTGTTCTTCATGGTAACAGGGACATTCCCCCCACCCCCCAATTAGATGTTCAAATTCAGATTAGTCCATTTTGGGCTTTTATAAAATGAAATGATGATGCTTCCTTTCAAGTTATTGCAGGTTTTGAACATGACTTCCAAATGTAGGATTTGTTCTGGACCAATTTGTTCACTTGGCAGATTTCTGAAGAGTTCCACTGATTTCTTGACTTGATTCAATTGAGAGGACAAAAATGATAATTCTAACATTAGAATATTATTCTTCTGTTAATCAATACTTGTTTTCAGGGCAGTTTTAAGAACTTGTCTCTGTTAATGCTGACTTCAACATCACTTTCATCAGATCCATCTATGATGACGATATAAATGCAGTCATACAAAGTGCCAAGTATTTTTCCCGAGGGGATCAGATAGCATAATTTAACCTCCATAGCTCGTGCTTTAATCTGATCCTGCCTTTTGTTTGCTTATTTTTGGTTTTTTACCTTCCACCACTTGTATGTAGGATCGAAAAACACTTCTTGGGGAATAAGTTCTGAATTTCTAAACTTAACAAAAGGAGCTTTCGCCTTCGTTGTGTTGTTACACAAGTTTATTTATGGCAGTGTGTATGAAAATGTTAGTGGAAGTATTTATTGAGATTGAATTTATTAGTAGTTCCTGATGTTTTCATCATCCATCCATTCATTCACCAACCATTTATTAAGCACCTACTGTGTACTGAGCAATGAACCAGGCACTGGAAGAGGTACATAAGACAGTCCCTTACCATAAGGAACTTACATTAAAATAGTATATAACAGCAAATTTTACAGTGTCAATGAGAAATGTTTAATCTTATGATTACTATTCTTTCCTAGTTAAATGGGTGAAACTGGAGGCACTTGAGATGTGAATAAATTTTGAAAAGAACATTTAATGGATTGGAGAGGCATGAAAACACCATGGTTTTTTGAAGGGCAAGGATACGACAGTATGAATATGTTTGCTTTTAGCAAGCTCTTCACTGACTAGAATTCATGGCTTTTATTTTGAATGTATATCAAAAAAAGGGAAAACAATCCATAATCAAATAAAGTTGTTTTTAAACAAAATCTTTTTCTCAGGAGAGAGAACGAAGGTCCCCGGCATTTAATCTTCACATAACCACCTTCCCGGAAAACAACGGAAGTGCGCTTCAGCTGTTCTGTCACCAAGAAGGAATAAAGGTAGATGTGCCTTTGTTGGCTCCTGATGGCTTGATGGCAATGAGATTAGTTCAAATGTCAAGTTCCACTGGGGGGAGGGGCAAGGAGAGTCAATTATCCTAAATCTATTCTTATGGGAGAAGTCATAGTACTGAAATCATATTTTGGGATATAGCATAAAGGGTCAAAGGGTCACATCTCATCTTTCTCAATTTTCCCAATGTGATCACAATGTAATCACTTCTCTCTGGGTCTCAGTTTCCTCCTTTGTAACATGAGGGGGTTAGATTAGATGATCTCTAACTTTCCTTCCTGCTCTAACTCTTTTGTGTTTCCTTTCTGGAAAAGAAAGGTACAGTTAGAGTTTCCAACCATAACACTTTCCATTACTCCAAGGCTACAGAACATTTAGTGACACCTTGATTCTAATGTCAGTGTAGTGGTTTTCCAGACAAAGAAGTTCAGCCCTATAAGATCAGTCTTCTATGAAGCATGATATGAGAGCCCTTGGTGCATGTGAGAGGAAGAAGGGCTAGCAAAAGGAGCAGGGTCAGAAAACCTGAAGTTCATTCGTAGCTTCTGGACATAACCAGCTATGGCAGCCTGGTCAGGCCCCTTGATTTTCTTTGTCCACTTTGATTAAACTATCTGTACGATGGAACTAACTGTATTTGTACTACCTACTTCATTGGGTTTCTGTGAGGCAAGTATTTGGTAAACCATAATGTGATCAAGAAGTAGGATTTGTTACTATTATTTTTGCAGTTAATAAATTGCCTTTATTGAAATTGCTTCCAATTACTTTAATAGGAATTTACCTATTGATGAATACCAAGTTGATAGACAAGTGGATAACATAATTATATTTTGCAGGCAGTTAGTTGGAACAGTGGATAGAGCATAGGACTTAGAGTCAGGAAGCTCTGAGTTCAAATCCTGCTTCAGACGCTTACTAACTATAAGACCCTGGGCAAGCCATTTAATCTGTTTTTTTTCCCTCAACTTCCTCATCTGTGAAATGGGGATAATAGCACCTACCTCATAGTGTTGTGAGGATCAAATGAGATAACAAGTGCAAAGTGTTTTGAAATCTTTAAAGTGCTATATAATATTAAGCTATCATTACTGTTATTATCAATATTACATGCTTCCTTTATAATGCAGGTACCTACATGAACAGAATGAATTTAGCTGACTTAGTATCATCCAAAGGGCAAGTTAATATGCTGGAATGACTATAACATGTTCAGCGTCTCAGAAAGATAACATATTGTAGGTCTATCATCCCCATAATAGCCCCATGAATTTTATTGGAAGGTATTTATATTATTTTTTCCATGTGTACTTGTGTCTCACTTTTACAACCTAACTATTTGAGGCAGTAGAGCAGTAGATTTGGAGTTAGAGCACCTGCCTCTACTACTTACAATCTGTGTGTGCTTAGGGAAGCCTCAGATTTTCTGGATCTCAATTGTCACATCTGTATAAAGGAGGGATTTGGACTAGATGGTCTCTAAGGCCTCTTTCAGTGATAAATCCTATTTACCTCTTATTTGATGACATTTCAATCTTGGTATGCCAGTGGCATGCTAGTCATGTCATTCCTGGTTGCCCATCTTTGCAAGTAAAGTCTCAGTGACGATGGATGAGTCATTTTGTCCTTATACTATATTTAGTAAATGCTTTAGTTCCCAGTTGCTGTGTGATGTTCAATTTTGCCCTAAGAATAGGATTGACTTTTCATTATTAGTCTCTTGAATAGATGGGATGATAGCATTTCATTTTCTTTAAGGAGACAGATAACATCTGGGCTTCTCCATATGTTTTAGAAACAATTTATTAACTTAGCATGTTTTCTTCTATATATTCACTATATAGAGGAAACATGGATAGAGAAATAGACTTAGGGTCTGGATAACCTACGTTTAAATTTTGCCTTTGGTACATACTTGCCATGTGACCCTGGGCAAGTTCATTAACTTTTCCAGTGCCCCCAAGCAATCTGTGAAGTCTGTAAATTGCAGAATAGTTGCCAATTTACATCGGTAGGGAGATTTTCCTTGAAGGGGGGCAAGGGTGTTGTCTCCACCAACATCATCACAGGTCTGAAAGAGAAAAAGAAATAACTGGGAAACACTGATTGTTCCCAGAGTATGATTAACCTTACATTCTGTAGAAGCAACATGTTATAATGTTGGATCCAAGAACACTGGGTTTAGAGCCAGAGGACTTGGCTTCATGTCCTGTCCGTTTCATTCTCTACCTCTGTGATCTTGAAGAAATCCCTTCACCTCTTTGCATCTAGAATTTTTTTCACTTGTGAAAATGAGGTGGGATTGTAATAGTCACTGTGAAGTTCCCTTTCAGCTCTTAATATATGACCCTGTGAGCTTTTCAATGCACCTTATTCAAACTGTAACTAGGACATCCAAGTTACATGCAATTAAAAGGAATAGACGCTGGTGGGGAAAAAAGTGAATATCAAGTTTTCCACAAACAGGGATCTCTAAAGCATTGTAATGTGTATAAAAGATACTTTTTTGTCATTGGGAACTTTATTGAAAAGTGGAAGAATATGGCTCATAAATGAGTTTGATATATAACGTAGCTCACAAAATATGTATGTTGGAAATCTTTTCTAGGATGTGAATATTTCTGATCTTATGAAGAAATTAGATATCCTTGGAGATAATGGGGTAACTATGAATGATCCATTTTTGGTTTTGTATTCTTGTTTTAAATGGGGTGTCTGCTGTGGTTTATTTTCCTATTAGAGCTAGTTTAATAGATACAATGTAAGACTTTTGTATGGCCATTTTCCTGGATAGCATGCTATGTCAACATTTATTCTTAAAGACATAAAGGATAGACCTTGCCCTTACCATCCTTTTGTTTTTAAAAGAAATAGGAAAACTAGAGACAAAAATGAACACCCAGGAAAAGAGCAAAACTTCTTTGCTTCTCTATCTGTCCTAATAAATATACTGTATCTTTTATTGACATATAAGGTATTTACTGTTTTACACTTTTAAATATATGTACATATACTTGCCTTGATAGAGGCTATATTATGTATACTCGATAAGCACAAAGTAAAATGTTCTACACTTTGGGACAGTAATATTTCAACAATTTGCCCCAAATTAGTTTTATTTTTATTTAAAAAAAATACTTAGAGAAAGATGCTTCATGATGCAGCCCGATGAGAACCTTTTGTGCTTGTCTGACAATAACTGTGTGCGTATGGATCTGGAATCCAGTGTAAAATGTGATTGCCCATTTTTGTGTTTTAGAATTTGAGAAATGAAGAACAGGTTGCAATAATCCAAGCTGGAACTGTCCTTTCTCTGTGTGAAAAGGTAGAATTCAATCAAATTTTTGTCCATCTATCCATCAAGTTTTCACAGTACCATACAAGAAACTGTACATTGAGTTTCTATTTGTTGTCTGTTTGTTCTCAGAGCATGTATTTCTGCTGTGTGTTCTATCTATATGGGCATGTGCATGTGCTCATTTTCTTTCTTGATTTTGGTGATATTCCGCTTCTAACCATGTTATTTCAGGTCCTGATCATAATGCCACAAGATTCTTTTCAGAATATTCAGTTATATGAAAAATGGAAATCATGTTAAACAGTGTTAGTACCTTGAACATAGTAGGTGCTAAATAAGTGGTTGCTGAATTGAATTAAAAGATAACTATTCTTTAAAAAGGTATCGTCTACATATTTTTACGAATACCTACATTTTACCCCATCCATCTAAGTTTCCATAATATGGAAATATTGCTCTAGTTCCAGGATCTCACTGATGTGTGGTGACCCCTTCCAGTGATGCTCATCACAACCCATTCCAACCTGCCCATCCTATGTGTCACATGTCTGTCTTCCTGTAAACCTTATTTTAGTAAGGAAAATACAGGTTTAATTATGTCACACGTGGAGAGATCCATATGGTTACAAAGAATTTTATGTAAATGTTCAATTCTAGATCTTTATTACTTCTCTCTTTTGAAAAATGACTTGTCCAATTGTTTACAATTATAGTGAAAGACAGTGTGATGATAATAATACTTGAATCGCCTCCTTCAACGGGTTGTTGTAAGGAAAGTACTTTGCGAACTGTAAATTTATGAGAAATGGGAATGATAATTCTTATCAATTTGTCAGTGTGCATAACTTTGATAGGTGAGATAGCATGCATTCACTATGAGGAAAGGATTATTTTATTTCTGCCTTCCTGTCCCATGCTCCTAACACAGTGCCTAGTGCATAGTAAAGGCTTAATAAATGATGATTGATTGATTATCTTTATATGTGCGAAGCAATGAATGGTCCTTGAAAAAATGCTTTTTTTCTCTCTTTTGCATTTCTTTACTTCCTTTTGCAAATATTTCAGAAAATACTGTTGGCAGATACATTATTTAAATCAATTTCATCTTGTTTTAGTTGTGAGGGCCTTTTACCTGAAGTCACTACTAAGTAAGAGTGACATTAATTCAATTTTTAACAAAGTTTTGTTGAGAAAACACCATAGTGTGAGACAGATATGAGACAATGCCTTCACACCTTCCTTTGATACCTCCTTGAACTATGGAGATGATCCTGGCCTCCTGAAGTCTATGTCAGTGAAGTACCATTTGTGGCAGGCCTTACCAAGCTGGGAAGAACGTGGGTAGAAGGTGGGTCACATAATTAATCTTCTTATCCCAGGACCAGCATAGCTAAGTGTAAAGAAGTTCCTCACAAGAAAATGAGTCACCAGAAAAGGTAGTAGGGTATTGCTGAAAAAGTATTATATCTGGAGGCAGAAAACCTGAATTCAGATTTTGATTCTGCTACATACTTTGATGAATTTGGCATGCCACTACTCTCTTCTTCTGCGAAAGAGGAAGTTGGATAAGGTGATGATGTGGTTCTCTCCAATTCTTGGTCCTATGATTTTTTTGTTGTGTGTGAGTTTATGGACTGAGAAAATGTAGAGAACACCCATAACCAGTGAAATAATGGATCTTCCAAGCTAGGGGTTTGTAAATGTTTTTGTGTCATGGATCGTTTTGGCAGTTTGATGAAACCTATGGACCCCATTCTCAGAATAAGTTTTTTTAAATGAATAAAACAAAATATATGTATATATATATTATTATTATTACAAAGGACACCAATTGGGTTGAAATGACAGTTATCAAAATATTTTTTTAAAAAATTCAAGAACCCTACTTCAAGGACTCCTACATTAAACAATTGAAACTGAAAGAGTTGCAGGTTGTCTCTCCTTTATCTAATGTTTCATAAGTTCTTGACTTACTATCTTCCCAAAGAAGCATATGTCTTACAATAAACATTGATGGATTTATTTTTTCTGAAACATACAAAATGTGGCTTTAAAATAATGAGGCACAGACTGGCTCCTGCTAGACTGTCTTGGACCCTTGCTGACTTTAGTCAGCCTGACTTCACTGCTTCCTATAGCTACAAGTTATAAGAACTACAAGTTCTTATAACTTCCTATAACTACAATATAGTAATTACAATATAGTAATGATGATAATTCATGATCATATGGCTTTTAATCTTACAAAACTTTTTCCTCACAAAAGCCCTCTGAAAAAGGCAGCAAAGGATTGCTGCCACCTTTATGCACCTGCAGAAAGGTGATTTGACTTACCAGAGTCAAACAGATAGTAAGCGGGTAGAATTCATCATGACAATGATGATGATAATGATCGCTAGCATTTGCGTAGCACTTTACACTTTCCAAAGACCTTTATGATACTGACTTCAAATCTAGAGCTTTTTCTATGATATCACTCTGTATGGGTTTGATGTAAGGAGACCTCCTGTTCTCAGTATCAGTTTATTCCATTTACCAACTGGGTATCATTGGACATATCACTTAACCGCTCAGGTCTTCAGTTTCCTCACCTGTAAAATGGAAAAATTATCTTTTCACTACCTATTTTGTGATGAGGTAATTTCCATGAAATGCTTTGGAAATCTTAAAATGCTATTTAAAATATCAAATATTCTTGTCATACTCACTGATTGTTTTGAACTTTGATCACTTCACAGCCAAGCAAGGTGTTTCCCTACAAATATCTAGCCATAGCCAAGGTCATGTTCAGTTTAAGTGAATAAAATCATCCTCTGCTAGATAATGGAGATGGCTTTTGAATGTCCAGACAGCAATTATAAACAGAAAAGCTATATTATGTTTCATTATATTAGAATGGTAGACTGACATTTTTTCCTTCTTCTATTGGTTTAGAACATAAAAAGCAACTTAAGCTTACTCATCTACTATTGTGCATCACAATGACAAGTATGATTTATTTTTAAGCATTTTATTAAATATAAAGAGACTAAAATGGAAAAGTAGCTACTCCCTGGCATTAAATATGTTGCATTTCAGAACAGGATCTTTTTATCTTTATGGCATGGAGTTGACACGGGATTCTGGAAGGAGATGTCCATAGAACATGAGTTCTGTCCACTGCTACCAAACTGGCACTCTTTTGTATAAGAAGTTTCTTGCTTCTCAGATATAATACAAATACCTCAGCTTACCATTTAAAGCTCTTCCTGACTTGACCCCACGTACCTTTCCACATCTCTATCATATTAAATACCGTACTTAGGTTTAAATGTGCAGCCAAACCAGTCTACTAACCCTTCACTCAGCATGTCATCACATAATTCTATGTTGCATGTCCCATCCCTGGAATGCTTGCTTTCCTCATCTTTGTCCCTTAAGAGAAGCTAGGTAATACGGTGGCTAAAGCAGTGAACAAGCAGGAAGACTTAAATTCAAATGCAGACTCAAATAGTTACCAGTTGTGTGACGCTGGGAAAGTTACTTCACCTCTGTCTGCCTCAGTTTCCTCATCTACAAACTGGAGATAATAATAGTACCTCCTAGGATTATGAAGATTAAATGGGAAATATTTGTAAAGTGCCTTGCAAAACTTAAAACATTATAAATCATCATCATCATCATCATCATCATCATCATCATCATCATCATCATCATCATTGTCATCAATTATTATCCCTCATTTTCTTCAAGACCACTCAGGAACTCTGTTTTATGCAAAGCCTTACTTGACGCCCTTTGTTGTTAATGTATTCGGCTCTCAAATTTTTTTGTATGTACTTCTCTCTTTGCATGTTGTATCCCCTCATTAGGGTATAAGTTCCATCAGTATAGGGATTGTTTGCCATTTCTGCCCTCCTACATTCAACAACTAGCACAGTGCCTCTTAAGAGATGCTTCATAATACCTTGGCAGAGGAAACAGAAGGAAAAAGATAAGGTGTATATTTTTCCTTCTCTGTTACCTACTATCATCATCCCATCCACTCTGTACACTAGCTCTGACTCTCCTTTCATCTCTTTTCCATCACTGTAGCACAAAACTCCAATTTTAGCTCACTTAGGCTTTAGACATTGTTCTTATGGGATCACACTAACTTTCTTTATTTGTTTTTATTCATCTTTAGTTCCCTTTCTTCCATCTCTAACATGTTTTTTGTGAGTTGGTGCTTGTCTAGCCACATTGATTTGCTTGAGCCATTCCTCCTGTTTCTCCTTATTAGAAAAAATTGTCTTTATTATTAGATTTTTATTCCTGATATCAACCCATCCATCTCAAAGTTGTTAACTTTGCCTCAATCAATCTTATGCTTTTGTATCTTTTCCACCCTTCCTCTAAGCTCTTTGAAATCTAAGATGATGAACTCTAAGATTTTCTTTAAAAGTTCCCACCATTTCTACCTCAAGTGCCTGTCCATCCTTATTGATTAGATGCCCAGGATAATTATTGCCCTCATTCTTGGCCGTTTCTAAACCATTACAGCTACATTTTGACCAACTTCCTCATCTACCTCCCACTGAAAACTTAAACTCTATCTCAGGACCCTCTTGCTGTACTTTTGCCTTATCTTGTCTAGAATCAGGCCTCCATTTCAATTCCTCGTCATTTCCAAACCATGTTGCCATACGTGTTCTCTCCCTACCCACTGCAGCTTTCCAGTTCACCTTTGTATATCATCGTCCCCTATTAAAATGCAGGCCTTTGGAAGTAAAGAGCTGTTTTGCCTGGTTTTATCTATATCACCAGCGTTTAGCTTGGCACACAGCAAATCTTTAACATAGGCTTTCTCCTTCACTTTTCTATTCATTTTTCACTACTTTTTCCTCACTTTTACAAAGATGAAATCATTAGTATGACAAACTGACTCACACTCTTCTGATAGCCAAATTATATTTAAATATACATAAAAGTCAATTTTACATGTTAGTCTTTCGTATCACTGAGTACCGTGCCAGAGCTGAGAATTCCCTCAAAAAACATCTAGGGTAAGTTCTGTCTGAATAGAAATTTCCTCTACAATATTCCTGACAAGTCATCATCCATATTCCATTTGAAGATCTCCAGTGATAGGAATTCACCATGTCTTGAGGCAACCTATTCTGCTTTGGAGCATCTCTAATTATTTAATGAAGGGAAGAAGAGACTTCAGAAGTTATTGAGCCCACCAATACCTGGGGGATGCTGGATCCAGTTTCAAACAACCAGTTTTCAAATTTACACCTCTAAAATTGGAAAGCTCGACAGATCAGACATTGATTTATTGTTTTGTTAATTTCTAGGCTTTAGAAAGTGATGGAATATAAATGTTAATCATGAAGATTCCACTTAAACATGTGTCATACCTTTTCACAGTGGCTATCAAACATTCACCAGCATATACCATCTATACCTGAACAGAAATTCTCTCTGCCATATTCCTTATAAGTGATTACCCTTACATGGTACCCAAACTTGCCTCTCTCTACAACATGCACCCACTGTTCCTAGTTTTTTATTCTGGGGCTAAGCAGAACAAGCTTTACCCTTTTTAAACATGGCAGCCCTTTAAATACTAGAAAAGATCTATCATGTCTCCTGTAAGTCTTACATTCTTCAAGCCAAATAGTCCCAGTTTATTCAATCATTCCTTGTATGACATGGTCTTCAGTCGCCCTCCTTTGTCCAGTTTGAAAATGTCTTTTCTAAAATGTGGCACCCAGAAGGGAGCAGAACCAAGAAAACATTGTAAACAGTAACAGATACACCGTGTGATGATCAACTATGATAGATTTAGCTTTTCTCATCAATGCAATGATCCAAGACAGTTCCAAAAGACTCATAATGGAAAATGCTATCCATATTCAAAGAGCTCTGAAATCTGAATGCAGACCAAAACACACTATTTTCACTTTTTTTCTCATGGTTCTTGAATTTTGTTCTGATTCTTCTTTCACAATATAACTAATGTAGAAATATGTTTAACATGATTGCAAATGTATAACTTATATCACATTGCTTGCTGGCTTGGGGAGGGTAGAGGAGAGGGAGGGAGAAAAATCTGGAACTCAAAATATTATAAAAATAAATGTTGAAAAAATGAATGTTGAAAACAATCTTTACATGTAAATGGAAAAAAATACTATTTACAGAAAATAAAATGTGGCACCCAGAGTGATGAAAAAATATTCTAGATATGGTCTAAACTGATCATATCCAGAGCAAACAGCAGTACTATCTCCTTCATCATATTCAATGGATATCCCTCAAGGCTCAGTCCTAGGCATTCCTCTTTTGTCCCCGTACACTATTTTCAAAGTTTTTGATTTCAAAACCCTATTATACTTTTAAATTATTGGGTCCCCCCAAAGAGTTTCTGTTTCTATGGGTTATATCTACTGATATTTATCATATTAAATATGAAAACATTATGATGATGAAGAAAATAGTTTTGATTTTGCAGACCCCATGAAAAAAGGTCTTGGGAACTATCAGGGTCCTAGGACCACACTTTGAGAATTCTTCTCTATACTGTTTCATTTATTGATCTTATTAGTTGTTTGTGAATTAAATTTTTATCTCTATGCTAATGACTTTCTAATTATCCAGTCCTAACCTGTTCTGACCTCCAGTCTCATTTTAAATGGTCTGTTGGACACCTCAAGCTAGATTTCTCATGTGCATCTCAAAGTCAATATATTCAAAACTGAACTGAAAATCTTTGTCTTCTAACCTTTCCCCCTTCAGAACTTCCCTAAAACCCTAATACCTAATACCTCAATACACCATTCTCAGGCTCACATCCTGGCTGACATCCTTAAATTCTCATACTCTCTCACTCCCCATATTCAATCTAGTGTTAAGTCCTATGGCTTTTACCTTTATAACATCTCTTCATCTTTCATCTGGGACTGCTACCACCATGGTTCACTCCCTGATCATCTTGTGCCTGTACTATTTCAGTAGCTTTCTGGTTGGTCTTACTGCCTCAAGTCTTTCCTTCTTCTAGTTATTCCATCACTTGGCTGTCAAGTTAAACTTTCTAAAGCAAAGATCAGACTATATCATTTCCACACCAGATCTCTGTTCATTAAACTCCAGTGGCTCATGATCATCTCTGGGATCAAATATAAAACTCTCTATTTGTTGTTCAAAACCTTTCACAACATGGTCCCATACCACCTTCTCAGTTTTCTTATTTCCTATTTCCATGTACTCTGTGATGCAGTTAAACAACCATCCTTTCAGTTGTTCCCACAATATACACTTATCAATTTTCCTATCTGACCCCCATGCCTGGAATTCTCTCCCTCCTCATGTCTACCTCCGGCTACCCTTGTTTCCTTCAAGTCTCAGTAAAACCCTATTTTCTGTAAGCGTTTTCTGATTTCCCTTAATGCTTCCTTCTTTTGCTTTATCCAATTTATTTTGTATATCTTTTTTTTCACAGTTGCTTCCATTTTGTCTCCCCCAACTATAACGTGAACTCCTTGAGAGCAGGGACTATCTTTTGCCTTTCTTTATACCCCCAGTTCTTAGCAGCGCATGGCATATAGTAGGTGCTTAATAAATGCTTATGAAATGATTGTCTACCATGTTTTTCTTAACATAGCGGCACTGACTTATTTTGCTACCATGTTATAGTGCTGACTCATACTGAGTTTGCAATTCACCAAGAGTTGTACTTTTTTATATTCTTTATGAACATATAGCAATTTACAGTGTTGGAAAGCATTCTCATACTAACTTGTGTGGCCTTGAACATGTCATATGACATCACTTGGTCCCATTTTCCTCACTTACAAAATGAGAGTGTTGATTTCTAAGGTGTTGTCTAGAACTAATATTCCATATCAATTCTATCCTTTAAGTTCCATTTTTAAAGATTCCTTCCAACTCTAATATTCCAAAAATATAAATGCCTACGTGTCAGAGAAGAATTTGATCAACCAGAAAATATTTATTAAGCCTAATATATTTTATGTATTAAAAATTGTAGAAAATAAAATTAGGCTTCCATTTATAAGCGATAGTATGTTTGGATTCCTTCAAACTCAGTTGATGTCCATGAGGGTTTTTCTTCTGTTGGATCATCTTCAGACAAATTGCTGTTATATACATTTGACTGTCATTCTTCTTATCATTTCACCTTTTCATTTTGCTATGTCCCTTTTATTTTTTCCTGGTGCTTTCCAGTGGTTGAAACAAATTGAGGGAACAGAGGCAGCACTAACACAGAAGATGATAGACCTGGAGAATGAAAAGGTAAAGGACCTAAAATTCTGGGGGTGATTTTCAAAGAGATAATTCATTCCTAAGGAAAAGTTTTTAATATATTTTGAAAGTTATTTCAATAGTGGTGGTCCTAGTTTGTGCTGTTACTAAAATATATGATAATTAATTAATATCTGCACAATTCTGGATAAAATGAATAACAACAATATTAGCTCAAATATCTATAGCACTTTATGGTCTTTTAAAAAAATAACAACCCTGTAAAGTGGGTGGTGTAAATATTGTTATCCCAGTTTTATAGAAGAGAAAATTGAGCCTCAGAGAGAGGAATTGATTTTCCCAACATCAAAAAATTAGCAAAGTAGAAGTGGATCTCCTGAATTCAGTGGCCCTCTAAATAAGAAGCTGTCCAGCAAATATGAAAGTGGACTTTTTGCATTTAATAAGGAAGTTTTGCACATTGACAATGGTAAATCTAAAAGCTGTAACTCAATGTATACTGACAATTAGGAGATCTAGGTTCAGTTCCTACCAGAACTATTAGCTTATGTGATCTTGGACAAATTATTTCCCACAGGTAGGTTTTATTTTCCTTGTTCATAAAATAAGGTGATTAAATGATCTTTAAGGAGATTTCCAGTTCTATGCTTCAGTGACTCTTTTGTTTAATGTATTGACTGTTCAATATGAGCAATGAATCTTTGATTTTAAATGTTGTCCATTAATTCCCAATTCCCTGAAGTGAGTCTGTACAAGTCCAGATGATTCTTCACTAACATATTTACTTTTGAACAATATCTTTTTTTTTAACATGGAAATTTCAAGGAAATCTAAGAATGATAATGATCTTCATCCTTTGTGTAAAGGATGCATGAAGAGAGCCTATTCTCAAGGCTCAGAGTAGTTTATGCTCATTGAAAACTAGCCCTGCCCTGGAAAAGACAGTTTGAACTTTCATAGTATCATAAATTTAGAGTTGCAATGGACCTGAGAGGTAATCTCATCCAACTTCATTTTACACATGAGGAAACAGGCTAGTAGAGTTTAAGGGATTTAACCAGGTTTGATTACTTAATGTTTCCACTGAGAAACATTAGCAGAATGTTAATTCTCTGTAATATATCATCATAATTCCATATGCCCTAGTCAGATTCTGTCTTTTCTTTGATCTTTGCATTGCCTCTTCTTCCATTCCATGTAACCACCAGCTTCTTTAGAAATACAACTTAGGTACGACTTATTATAGGTATATAATACTCTTTCTCTCTCTCTCTCTTTCTCTTTCAAAGTTATTAAATCTCTTTGTATAAATCTCTTTGTATAAGCTTTGTATTTACTTACTTATATATAGGTTGTATCTTTGTGGCCTCAAATAATGTAAGCTCTTTTAGGGTTAGGATTGTTTTGCTATGCTATACTCCCAGCACCTACCCTAGTGATTGCTGATTAGATAGTTCAATGCAAGTAAAAAGCAGATAATAATACCTGAACCACTTCTCTTACTGGGATGGTATGAGGACAGTACTTTATAAACTTTGAAGTATTATTCAAATATAAGTTACTAGTTATCTTCCTCATTCTAATTATTAAGGTTTTGTCACAACTTTAAAAGATGTGTAAGTTTCATCCATTGATAGGATCTTCAACCTCCTTTTCCCTTTTCAAATGGTCTCCCCCAAGTTTCTGGGGCTCAAATATTCTACTCCTGAGGGTAAGCCTTCTGCTGATGAGGCTCTCCATCCTTAACTCCACTAATCTTTACATGGTGGATACACAGTTCATTAGAAGACCTGTTTTCAAAGCCTTTCTAGCTTGGCTGAAATTGCCAGAGCTTGGGATCTACTCTTCCATTTATGCTGAGAACAGGGTCCACTTTTGTATTTAGATGACACATTGGAGGAATAATATACTGGAGGGTTGTTCTTATTAGCCTCCCCCATTAGAATATAAGCTTCTTGAAAGCAGAGTGTTATTACTCTTCTTTATTAAATATATGATTATCATAGCAAGTGATGCTTAGTATGTACGTATAAGTAATAAATACTTGTTGGTTACTTTTCATCACAGGGAAGCATCTTGACTTAAACATGAGAACTACATCTCCAAAACACTGTGGTTTTAAAGAGTATTATTCATTTTCATTCCTGTATATTATGCTTCATTCTTACTTTCCCCAGGACCTCTTCAGTAAGCAGAAGGGTTATCTAGAAGAAGAACTGGATTATAGGAAACAAGCCTTGGATCAAGCTTACATGGTAACGTAAAAAAGTATCCTTAGTTTTTCGTCTTTGTCTGGCACGCAATGTTATTGTTGCCTTAGGTCAGCATTTGGTTAGGAAAATAAATATACCGTGTAACTGTCTTTATGAAGTAGTATCAATGTAATTCCAAGTTAAAGGTTAAATAATGAAACGAAATATTTTTCTTTTATTTTTGTTCCAAATATGAGTTTCTGAAGAACTCAAAGTAGTTTTTGCCTTTTTAATACACCTATGAATTGGCAACATTCTGACAGAAATGATGATATTTGATAACCAAGAAATTCAGTGACTGAGTTAACCAAGAAAAAAACATTTATCTGTGTATCTTAAACTCTATACGTATTTATTTTTAAATGAATGTAGAACTTTCTTTTCTATGACTCACTTTGATACCCATTAGAGGTCAAAGTGACAGTTATTTTTTAAAAAAGCAAACCTTTAAGGGCAATCTCAATCAAGACAGAAAGAAAACAGAAAACAAGTATAGACTTGTATTTGACAAAAGTTGCGTAATTAATGTAATAGCTTTCTCATCACATTTTGCTCTGTGCTTTCATAGAGCTATCCTGCTCTTAAGGCTATGAAACAGGAGGCAGGGAAGAGGTGGCTTTAAAGTGTTTCTCTGAGGATGAAGTTAGCTTTCCATCAAGGAACGTGAATCCTCCAAATTTAAAGCTTTACATGACGATAAGGGGGCGCTAAAGTGCTTGTTGGTTGACCTGAGTCCTTGGGATGTAAAAACCATTTTACTCTCTTGGACCCTTTCAGACTATATTCCTCAAATTTCTCTATTGTCAGTGTGGAGTAGTGGCCAGAGAATTGGCCTCGAAATCGAGCAAGTTCTGATGCTGACACATGCTGGTTGTATGTCTCTGGGCAAGTTCTTCACCTCTTAATGGTCTAGCTGGTTCTTCAAGATTATAAAAGAAAAAGTCAAGTTTTATAGGTAGAGAGAGCTTTTTCACTTCAGGTTCCTTAGACCAGTGAAATTATGACTAGCCACTATTTTCTACCCATAGTTCTAGTGTATTTTTTATGTGGTTAGTAAAATGTGGCACAGGAAATCATGGTGTGAAACCAAATTCCAGGTATTTGTGGAAAAGACATTTTGTTATCTACTATACATTTCTGGAACAGACTAGAGTCAAAGGTGTCATATTTTTATGTTAAGAAGGTATGTAGAATTTGGTCTTGGTAGAAGCATCTAAAAATCATTCTGAGGCCCTACTCGGCATAGGGAAATTCAAGGTGTAGGACTGGGTGATTGAATGCTATAGTCAATTTGTGGATTGGAGAATAAATAAAAAGGACCTATGACTGCAGCCATATAAAATAGTAACCTTAAACTATGCTTTAAACTAGGGTTCATTTATCTTAGCTATCTAACATCTGAGAGGAAACTGAGGAGAGGGTTATCGGAGTAGTGTACTCCAAAGAATGCAGGATTCTGGAGTCAGAGAATCTGGACCCAAATCCTGGCTTTACTATTCTTTAGCTGTGTGACTTTGGAAAAGTCACTTCTCCTATCTTAGTTAGTTGCCTTATTTGTAAAATAAGGGTATTGAATGAAGATGACCTTTATTACCATTTCTAGCTTTAAATCCGAGGAGGAAATGTTATAGGAACAGAAGGCAAACTTATTGACTTTCCTTTCTTAGTGAAGTACATGTGGGCCTCAGCTGATTATTGTTTATTTCTGAGTAAAAAAGCTGTCCAAGTATGTAGGTTTAAAGCTTACTTGTGTGTATGTGCATGTGTGTGTGTGTGTGTGTGTGTGTGTATGTGTGTAAGAGTCATTTTGCCAGGGGTAATTTATAGCTTTTACATTGGTTGCTATGGATTTTTCATACCATATTCATAAGTAAAACATGATTCGAAAAGTTGACAGTGTAATCATTCCAAAAATCACTTTTTCTGTCATTAAATGTCTTCTGATGCTGTCTTTAAAGACAAACTTGATGGAAGTTTGACTTGAAATTTGAGTCAGTTATTTTAGTCTCAAAACTTTGTTAGGATGGTGAAGCAGAAGAAAGAGAAAAAATGGTTTTCTGCTTTTTATTCTTAAAGTTTCTATCAGATGTCAATATTTCTATGCTTATTCCCTGAGCTAAAAAAAAAAAAATCAACCGGCCGTACCGTTTTAAGAATATATTGTACATGGGAGTCTCTAGATGGGGGCTCATCTCTCCTTTTACAAGGCTCAGTCCCTTGTCCTTTTTAACAAAGGGAACAAGCACTGCTTCCCTCAGCACCCATCTGCTGCCCAAAGCCTGAGCCTCATAGGGGGAGTGACATGGTTCCTACTACTCTGACTTGGGGACGAGAGTCTATTTCGCATCTTCACTCCTACCCCTTACCCCACCCACAGCTGCTTGCTCCTTAGCTTAACCACCAACACACCTTTGCCTCCTCTCCCTGACTCCCTCAGCTTTGCTACCCCAGGGCCTGCTGGGTCGGTCCTTCCTTCTCCGCTTGTTTCCAATGTGCCACTGTCTGTATGATTTGGGTTGCTCAGAAAATCCAGGACCTGGAAGCCACACTGTACAGCGCTCTGCAGCAAGAGCCCGGCAGGCGGGCCAGCGAGGCGCTGAGCGAGGCCCAGCGGGAGGACCTGCGAGCGGCCGTGGAGAAGGTGCGGAGGCAGATCATGAGGCAGAGCCGGGAGTTTGACAGCCAGATCTTACATGAGAGGATGGAGCTGCTGCAGCAGGCCCAGCAGGTAATAGGCCAAGGGACGTCCCTTGGTGCGCACGCCTGATGGGTTACCCCTCAAATTACCACGGTCATTGCTCTTACCATGCCACACTCCACAGCCTGCTCAGTAATCCGCCTCGCCACTGATGCCCAACCGGAGATTTGATTAGAATACAGGTGTACCTCACTTTGGGGAATGGATGCCTTCTTGACAAGTTAGATTTTAAGAAGATTGCTAGAAATCAAGTCATATTTCCCTATTGCCTTTATCTTATAAAAAGGAGGATATGTTCCCCCAGGGTTGGAGAAAAAAACAGAGATGAAGAGGGCCTGCCTTCTTGATGTAATACAAATCATATGCAGCAATTTTTCTTTAAATTGTCCATTTAATGGAAAACAGTAATAGCCTGGAAATATATTAAAATATTCAAAATATTTAAAAACTTAAACCCTCTTTGGAACTTGAATCTACCTAGAAGAGTCTATTCTATACTTCTTCCTGCATCCAAAATATGGATTTAAAATTCTCCTTTTTAAAAGAATTTAAATTTTTAAAAATTTTCATATTCTAATAACCAGAAAAGTTAGTTTTAATTTAAAAAAATGGAATATGAGCAAGGGTGATTAAAATACTTTTACTATTGCCTTTGTTTAAGCAATCCACACCTTAAAAAGTGTTCGCTGCTGACTATTAAAGTTTTTTAAAAATAATTTTGGGCCTGTGAACCACAAGCTTGCATTTTGAAGTTACCAAAAGTTTTGAAAGAATTATTTACCTAAGTATATTTTTACAAAAAGGGAAGGGTGGTAGAAACAGTATGGCACTTAGAGTGAGGAGTCCTGGGTTCAAATCTTGGTTCAGATATTTAACCCTTAGCAACTCCCTTCCTCTCTTGTAGTTTTAATATTCTCATTTGAAAGGTAGATATGACATCTAGTTTATCAAAAAGCATTTTTCAAGTGCTTTCTATGTGCCTGGCCCTGTGCTAATCTCTGAGGAGACAAAAAAAGGCAAAAATAGTGCATAGGAGCTTACATTCTGATGGAGGAGATAATATATAAATAACCAGGGCCCGTCAAGATACACAGTGTCCCAAAAGTCTTAGTACATTTTAAAGCCTTAATAGGTTAAAAAAAGCACTAAGGCTTTTGGGACATTGGTTATCTAGAGAAAGAAATGGAAGTCAATCTTAAAGAGGAAGGCATTAGGACTTGTATCACCTGTCTCACAGGCTTGTTTTCAGGAAAGTACTTTGCAGACATTAAAGTATCCTAGATGTGAGAATGACCTTTGCTCTTATTCCTTTAAGTGGGGTTACACCTGTAGTCATCAAATCAAATAATCTGTGCTTGCTTAGGTTAAAACCCTGATTGGAAGTGAAAAGAGTCAGGAATGGAGAATCTTCTTTGGATTGTTCACATAAGAGGCCTTTCAACAGAGACTGAACTGTTAATTGTTGGAGATGGTATGGAGGGAATTCCTACTTTAGTACAAGTTGGACTCTATGGAGTCTGAGCCTTCCCCACCATCTTGTAAATTCGGTGATTCTGTGTGATATTGAGTGATCAGTCTTTAGAACATTCTCATCTCCTGCCAGCAGTGTAAGTCAAGTCATCAAATTCCCTTTGTGCCTGAAGGCCAAGACTGTTACCATAAGGAGATCATAATGGTCTCCTGAGAATCTTTTAAAAAATGTATTCCTAAATCCAGGTTCAACTACCTTTTTTAACCCCCACTCTGTCCCCATCCCCTGCTTGCAGCTATTTTTTAAAGCCTTATCCAAGGTCACTTGAAAACCACCTCTGATCTTAGAGGTACATTTCCTTTGATAGCATTTGGTAATTATGTGTAGGTTCATGCTGTCTGACTTTTCCTCTACTTCCCAGTTTGTAAGAGTGGTATTACATTTATCTTATAGTCTCTTCTATTGTAGTCATCTGTGCCTTTGTCCTTCCCATCTTTTAAATAATAAGTTCTAGTGGTGTTAGTTATCAAATAAAAAAATGCATGTTAAAACATCCTACAAACCTTAAATGCTATATAAATGCCAGCTTCCATTATTACTAATAATGAACATAATAATTTGTTAATCTTAAGCCCAGTAAGTTGCACCTAATAAATGTTCATTGAAATTAAATAAGCATAGACAGGTAACAAAAGGGGAAACTTTAATTTGATAAAAAGGAATGTTCTAGATGGAAAGCCATAATTATAAAAACAAAGTGAGAAGCCAGAGTTTGAAGAGAAGAAACTGTCTTGTTGGTGGAACCAGGTACTGTCAATATTTCCACCAAACCAGCCCTAATTTTTTTTTTACGGGTGACACAGAGGATAGAGCACTTACTGTACTTGGACTCATGAAGACCTGAGTTCAAATTTTGACTCTGAGACACTAGCCATATGACCCTGGGCAAGTCATTTAATGTCAATAAAATTCTGTTTCCTCTTCTGTATGGAAATAATAATAACATCTACCTCCCCAGGTTGGTGTGAGGATCCAGGGAAATAACATATGAAGTGCTTTTGCAAACTTTAAGTGCTATATAAATGCTCACCATTTTATTGTTGGTATATCATTTTATTGTGAGCATGAGAATCACCAGCAAATACAAATATTGCAATGAATAGAGAAGAAGTAAAAAAATTGGACTTCTATTAGGTAGAGTTTGCTGGGTTTTTTTAAAAAAAATATTTTCACACAGACTCCAAGACTCTTGGTACTTTTGGTCCTTTGGCAGACATGATTGGATGGATGTGATTCCCTCCCTCCATTGAGACAATAATTTAAGTCAATGAGATTCAGCACTTAATAGGTAAACATTTTGGTCTAACCACTAAAGGAGATAAAAGTTTGGGTGGTGCTTAGTCTCTGTCCTTCTAGAGTTACTGGAC
Source organism: Notamacropus eugenii (assembly GCF_028372415.1). Classification (NCBI taxonomy): domain Eukaryota; kingdom Metazoa; phylum Chordata; class Mammalia; order Diprotodontia; family Macropodidae; genus Notamacropus; species Notamacropus eugenii. The sequence goes on from NC_092877.1 coordinate 59,997,862, forward strand.
AGTTGTGGGATAAGATGATACATTGAAAGCCAAAATGCAAATGAAAATGTGAAAGGTGCAAGAAATATGCTATAAAATAATGTGCTGTAGAAGAAATATGACCCATTGCATGCCAGAGTTGTAAAGGATGTTGATGATCATCTGGTCCAGCCCTCTCCTTTAAGAGGTGAGGAAGCTAGAGTAAGTGAGCTCTGTCCAGGGCATATGAGGCCTCAAGAGAGAAAGCTTACTGCATACTAGGGGGGATCAGAGGACACTTCATGGATAAAGGGGGCTAGAGAGATCACAATCTATAGAGTAATTAGAATCCCTCTTTTTGGCAGAGGGCCCTCATTTCCACTATTTTCTACCATTTGCCCATGAATCATTCTGAAGAGTCGTTTCAACCTTGAATTTTAGTTGTTATAAATGCATACTCTCTGATGTTACCTCGTATGGATAAAGATTTGTTCATGAAGTGTAGGTCTTATTGCTCTTGGCCAAAGCAAGGTCTATAAGAAAAGCATCCATGCAGGATAATAATGTTTGCAAGTTTATAGTGTTAGAGTAAAATTCTGTCCCATTGCTAGAGTACATTCATAAATGGTAGCATCAGACTGCCCCAGTAGCATACAGATTTATTTGTAGGGTCTGAAGTAACCCATGTCAAACTTATGTTCTATGTTTATTTCAGGCAGTAAGTTGGGCTCCCTCCTTTGGAATTGATCTTGAATGAATGTTAGTTGGATATTCCCAAGAACACTTTCACTTTCACTGAGCAAAAACCAAAATAAAGTAAAAAGGTGTTACTGCTCAGGACCTTCTCCAAAATTAGTTCACTGAGTTAGGAACATCAGGTGGTTTCTCCCTTTATGGGGATAGCCTACACAAAAATTCATTTGAACTTGGAAATAAAATCATAAGGATAGGGGTCAAACCCTGAGATTACTCCGATGTAAGAAAATCCCCGTCGAGGAAACTCCCGTCACTGGAAGTTGGTAACTTCTTCCCAGTTTATAGACTTGAAGCCCTGAGAAGTTACAAAAGACTTGTCTAATATTCTACAACCATTATGCCAGAGGCAGGACTTGAACGTGGACTTTTCTGGCTTTGAGATCGGCTCTCTACTACATGGTACCGACTGCAAAGAAAGGGGATGTAAAGAAAAAAATAATTTGTAAGAAGAAAGGAGTAGTGATGACCATCATGACTTCCTAACGTTAGCAGATGCATTTTTATTTATTGTACTCATTGTGTTCATCCTTTGTTGACAAAGAAGACCATGCCATCAGAGAAATAATGACATGACTTGCACTTGACTTTGTTTTGGGTGAGGGAGGGCTGTGCAGGTCACCAGCCTCACTTCTCCTCCAGAGCCATCTGAATCCAGTGACCAGATATTCATCAGGATGACTGGAGATGACCCAGGATGCACTGGGAGACCTTGGACCCTTTAGGCCAAGCTCTTTGCAGGAACTCACTTAGGGTGAGACAAAGTCCATTCATGAATAATTCTGTTTAAGAAGTAGCCAGGGCATGGCCCCTTTAATGAGGCCAAGAAAAAGAAAGACATCAGACTGGGAGGGAAACATCAACAGTTACAACTGATAATCACTCTAAAGCTAAGAGGGTCCGGAAGAAGCCTTAGGCAGGGGCCCACTGGCATCCCAGGTTTAGAGTGCAGTAGGTTTAAGGTTTTGGGAAAGGACAGGGGAAAGGGAATGGAAGGGAAGGGAAGGGAAGGGAAGGGAAGAAATAGGAAGGGAAGGGAAGGGAAGGGAAGGAGGCAGTAAGATCCAAGTCAACTGGGCATCTTTTGGCCATCCAAATTTACCTTCCTTTGCAGAGAAAGAAGGGGAAGGGAGGCAGACAGGAGAGGAGGAGTTGAGTTACCCAGCTAGCTGGGTCCACATTCAGCCAGCTGTGTCTACTCACAGGATTGGTTAGTCCTTTGTTGCCGAAGAAGACCATGCTAACAGAGAAATGATGACATGACTTGCACTTGACTTTGTTTTGAATGAGGGAGGGCTGTGCAGCCTCACTTCTCCCCCAGAGCCATCTGAATTCAGTGACCAGATATTCATCAGGATGACTGGAGATGACCCAGGATGCACTGGGAGACCTTGGGCCCTTTAGGCAAAAGTCTTTGCAGGTACTCACTTAGGGCAAGGCAACACCCATTCATGAATAGTCGTATTTGAATCATCAGAGTGGTGACTTTCTTTAGTATAGAACATGAATCCTCTATACCAGAGGTTAAGAACCTGGGCAGGTTCTGAGATTCACCAAGGGATCCATAGCCAGATTTCAGGGGGTCTGTGAACTTGTATAGGAGTATGACACATTCACATTCAGTCTCTATCACTTGTCCTTGTTGCTGTCATCTATGCATGTCTTTTAAAAATAGAAGTTGATTGATGAGTTGCATGTGCATTCAGGTCAATTGCTTAGGCATCTCCTCTTTTTCCTCTTTACTGAAATAAATTTTTTTTGTGTCTTCAGAATTTCATTCTTGAGAGCTTTCTGTCTCCCGAGAACTGACTTCCTCTATAGTATTTTAGTCCATGGGATCCTACTTATCTTCCCTTTTTTCTCTGAACCTTTTGTATTTTGCTATTCCAAAATCCAGGGTTCATGTCACACTGTGCCTGGTTTTTCCTTTCTTAACTGTCACATCCAGAAATAGTGTAAAACTTTTCTTCAAAGTTCCCATTGTTGCTATCCCAGAAACCAGTTCCTCCATGCTGTTAGCAATTAGATCCAGAATAGCAGTTCTCCCCATTGGTTTTTATATCTTTTGAAGGTTGATTATTATATTTCCTCCCACTTCTGATACATTGGAAACTGTAAATTGCTGCACTCGATAATGAGGGTGTATTATTATATTTTAACTTGGTGAAAGAACATCTGGGGTGATCCTTATTACCTTGAATCTGGGAATTAGAATAAGATTTTTTTTTTTCTGTATGAAGACTAGTGCCCAAAGAATAGTTTTGAAGTAGCAGTTATCTAGAAGTGGAGATAAAACGGACAAGCAGTTGGTATGATTTTATGGTAGTAGCTGAAAGGATCTAATTCCGTCTGAATGCATGAGGATTTACATAATGCTACTTCCTACTAAGAGCTAACTGCAGTTCATTTTACCTCCTTTAGATGAACTGTGACCACATAAGAAAAATCAGATTTGACTGTCTTGAATTAGAATGCTCGTATTAAATTTCAAAGTGCAAAACAAAAAGCTATTGGGGAATAAATTGTATGTTGATTGAAAAATATATACTTTGAGAGGCAGCATGGTATGATGGAGAAAGGCAATGATTGGAGTCAAGAAAATCTAAGGTTAAGTCCTGCCTCTGATGGAGACTATCATGCAACCCTGGGCAAGTTCTCTAACTTCTTGATGCCCAAGATAACTCTCTAAACTATACATAACAAAGAAGGTGCTGACCTATATTGGTAGAGGAAGCATCCTCATATAAGAGTTCTTTCTTCCATGAAGTCTCAGTATTTCATTGGATCTGTGAGCTTATCAGAGGGGATATTCCTTCTAACTGTCCATGGTATTTCTTGTCCATGTATTTTCATAGTCTCCATTGAGGAGTCACATAATAGTCTTGTTGTTTTCCTCTTCTCTGGATAATTCTTGGATTTCAGCACTGCTTCTAGGTTCTGTTACCCCTCATTCATTTTTTTAAAGCTTAAGTTTTATTTAGGATTTTATTTTCCTCCAATTTCCCCTGAAATTTTCCCCAATGTAAAAATAATTTTTAATCTTCATTTTAGAAATTTTGAGTTCCAAATTCTCTCCCTCCCTTTCCTTCCCCCTCATTGAGAAGGCAAGCAATTTGATAGAGATTATACATTTGTAATCATGTACAACATATTTCCATATTAGTCATATTGTAAAAGAAAAAATAGACCCCCAAGCCCCAAGAAAAATCAAGACAGCAAAAAAAATATGCTTTGATCTGTATTCAGACTCCATTAGTTCTTTCTCTGTATGTCTCATTCTTTCTCTATGGTTTGCCCACCTCCTCTTCCAATCATACAGGTACTTGATAATGTTTTTAATGGTACTTTTTATGGACAAGTTATCATTGGTTAATATGTTACAATCTACTTAGACCTATCATGTATTAGTCAATCAATCAGTTAACCAGTATTTATTAAGCACTTACTATGTACCAGGCCCTGTACTGAGCATTAGGGATATAAAGAAAGGCGCTCACATTCGAATGGTGGGTATGACAAGATGCAAACAATTATGGACATATAAGATATATGCTTTGTAAGTGGGAGGTAATCTCAGAAGGAAAGTGTTGGGGTTGGGAGGGAGGATCCCTTTTCAAAGTGGAATTTGTGCTGAGTCTTAAAGAAGTCAAGGAAGCTAGGAGGCTGAGATGAGAAGGGACAGGCAGTAAAAAGATATGGAATTGGAGTATGGAGTGCTACATACTCGAATTAACAAATAGGCTTCAGTATCTCCTTCAATTGCCACTATTTTGAAAGTGTGTGGATCCATGATTTCAGGTCTTATTGTATTGCCAGGAGACTAATGATATTTAAAAATGGATACTGGTGGCAGGTAACAGCTTGGAATTGTAGTGACCCATCAAACAGATGGCAAGATACAGACATTAGAAATCCCTTAGGTACTATTTAAGTATTCCAATGAGTGGGATAGCCACAGGGCAAATGCCACCCCCCCCCTTCCAAATGCAGACATTTATTGACCTATACGATTGGAGAGGCTTCATTGGAGAGGTCACTTTGTGAAGTGCCAATAACACTGGACTTTGAGTCAAGAGAGCTAAAGTCATATCCTGGCTCCAACATTTTCAAAGTGTCAAGGTTACCAGGGTCAAATTGTATAATTTCTTTGAGCCCTCAGTTTGCCCATCTGTAAAATGGTAATAGTACTGCTTTGACCATCTAACTCATTGAGTTGTAGTGGCTAACCCCTTTGGAAACCTTTGGAACCTAAGCAAATGTGAAGCAAAGAATTCTGTCTTGGAGAGGAGCTCAGTGGTCAACTTATTCCTCTAAAGGAAACTCCACTGTAACATACCCAACAAGCTATCAGCCAAAGAGGGATAACCCATCACCTCTTTAAGCACTCCATTTCTCTCTTGGACAGCCGTAATTGTTAGGACATTTTTCCTAGCACATAGCCTGAATGTGCCTCTTTGTAATATACACCCCATTGTTCCTGGATCTGCCATCTTCAGATCAACAACACAAGTCCAGTCCCTTCCTTCATATAGTAGCCTTTCAAACAGCCGAAGGTAGTTGTCATGTAACCCCTGAGTCTGCATTCTGTAAGGTTAAACCTCCCCAGCTCTTTAAAATGAGTTTGAGTTGATGGCTCTTGCTGAAACGTTGCTGCCTTGTTTGAGGACAAATTCATGAAATATTTAAAAGCAGCATTACTCTGGAGCTAAACTGTGCTTTGTCTAGTTTTATGTAGAGTGGTAAATAAACTCAGGGAAACATGTAATTATCTTGAATAGTGGCTAACACTTCCCCCATAACTATTGAAAAAATAACAATCATCAAATTGCTTCTTGACAAAAACACTCATTCACACTGGTTGAAAAATTATATAGACTACCAATGGTGTATTTACTAGTTATGGAACTGACCTGCTTCAAAATTTTTTTAAAAATACAAAAACTTTCAACATCTAAGATCTTAATTTTCATAATTATGTTCCAGTTGAAATATTAATGGACATTAACATCATGGATTAGGACTTAATCTCAGATCTGATCTTACCTCAAACATTAGCTGCATGATCATGGAAAAGTCACGGGGTTTCTCCAGATCTTATTACATCATAAAAAGTAATTATCAAAAGAAAAAAGCTTCGATCTTGTTAACAAGATAAATTACCTTGGCCAAACACATACTAATGACAATTCACCTTTATATAACAGCTGATATTTATATAGGCTTACAAGGCACCTTATAAATGTTATACCATCTGATCCTCACAACAACCCTGTGTGAGATAGATGCCATCGTTATCCCCATTTTATAAATGAAGAAACTAAGGCTGAGAGAGGTTAAGTGACTTGCCCAGGGCCATACAGCAAAGTAAACATTTGAAGCAGGTTTGGAACTCAGCATTTCCTGATTACAAGTCCATCACTCTAGCCACTGTGCCACATTGCTTATGACTCAACATAATTATTTCTTGAATTTATACAGTATTATCCTTATTTCCATATTGCAGAAGAGAAAACTGAGGCTCAGAGAGGTGAATTGATCTGTTCATGAACACATATCTAATAAGTTCCAGAGAAGTGATACCAACCCCATTCTCTTCATCCAGCATTCTTTCCACTTCAAATGAGGGATGTGGGTTATGTTGCTCATAGTTTACAAAGTTCTTTCCTCCCAACACTCTTATGAAATTGATGGCATAAATAGTATTACTCACTTTTTATTTTACTTTATTTTATTATGAGTTTGGGTCTTCCTGTCTAGCTTAGGTTGAAAACACAGTGGCCTTTCACAAGTTCAAAGCGATTGCTGATCATTAGGGGGATGGCCTGCTCTGTTTCCAACCTAGGTTAGTTCACTTTTTCTTAATCAACCTAATGGTCCTTGCTTTTAGGGTTCCACTATATTGGCACCAGATTTAGTGAGTTCAAGCTATTGACTTATCCCACCATAACTCACAACTCCTGAGTTTAAGTGACCCACTAACCTTAACCTTCCTGGTAGCAGGGATTACAGGTCTACTTCATGACACCCCATCCCATTTTACAGATAAGAAAAATGTGACCTATAAAACTAAAATAACTTTACAACTGTCACATAGCTATTTAAAAACTGAAGCTGGAATTATAACTTAGCTTTCTAATCTTGCAACCAATGATTCTTCTCCTCTCCATAAGACCCCTTTCATTGCCTTGCTCTAAAGAAGAGAAAGCTTGCATGAAATTAAACTGAATGATAGTCTCATAGTAGATAATGTACCTTGGGGAACAATCTCTAGTTCTCTTATGCCACTTTGTTAGGATCAATAGGTTTTCTTTATTTCTCTGATCCCCCTAAGTTTATTCATCGAGAAGGTGACCATGATCCACATGTCAGCAGGATTGACTTATAAGGATTCAAGTATAAGCAAGAAACCATTCCCTTTGATCTAAAAAAGATATAATGTAGAATGAAATAGAGACCAATCCTAAATATTGTATGTAGGCCAAAATATGCCCATTTGCCAATATGACAATTAGGTTAGTATGAAGTTCGTATTGGAAAATGAGTTTATTTTATCACCTAATAAACATTAACTTAATCAATATTTATGGAGCATACAGGGATGAATAAGAGACAGTCCATGCTTTTAAATCATTGAGTTTCTAAATGTCTCCTAGTTAAAATTGTTACCAATAGGTTAAAATCTGACAAAATGAAATGAGTTGTCCCACCTATGGATTACGGATTCTTTTTCCAAAATAACCTTTCTTGCCATATATCTGGTAGTCACATCACTCCTCTGCTCAAAAATCTTCAATGGCTCCCTATTGCCATCCAAAAAAGGGTTAAACTTCTTTGCCGAGAAATCAAGGGCCTTTCTAATCCAGCGCCATTTTCCCAGCCTTATCTTATTCCACTCCAATCTCTTCATTTTCCAGGAATAGTGAAGAGCATACCAGGGAGAATAATATCCAATTACACTGGAAAGGTAGATTAGGACCAAGCTATGAAGGGCTCTAAAAGCAGCTAGAGGAGTTAATATTTTATATTTAGAGGTAATTGGGTCTTATTGGACTCAATTGAGTAGGGGAGTGACATGGTCAGATAGGATCTTATGGAATAGCAGCATGGAGGACAGACTGGAGTAGGGAGAGATTTGAGGGATAGACAAAAATTGTAAGTCTGCTGTAGTAATCCAGGCAAGGGTGATGAGGGCCTGAACCAAAGTGGCAGCTGTGTGAGATGAGAGAGAAATGATAAGATCTGTTGACTCATTAAATATGTGGGGTAAGGTTTCCAAAATTATGTGTAGAATAATGTGAAGAATTATGAACCTGGGAGACTGGAAGGATGGGAGTGTCTTTGACAGAATAAAAGGAGTTAAGAAGAGGAGAAGGTTTGGGGAGAAATATCAAAAGTTCCTTTTGTTAGATCCATTTTGAAGTGTCTCCAGGACATCTAATTTGAAATGTACAAAAGACACTTCATGATGTACGACTGAAGTTCAATAGAGAAATTCAGGCTGAGTGATGTAGATCCAAGAATAAGTGTTAGAATAGCAATAATTGCAGTCATGGATGATGATGACGATAACTATGATGCTGATGATGAGAGAGAGAGAGTTAAGAAAGCAGGAGACCTAGGACAGGGAAACAACCACAGTGAGAGGGCATGAGATGGATGATGAATCAGGAAAGGAGATGGAAAAGGTGCAGTTAGGTAGGAAGAATGTCAAACAAATGAGAAGCAGTCAAGAAATGAAATAGACAAGTTACATGAGAGTTGTAAACAGCAGCTTTGGCAAGCTTCACACCATATCTCCAGCAAGATGCACGAAATTCTCCTACAAATCAGCTTTTAAAACATTCAGTCTGCTGTAATAGTTGTTGTTGTTTTGAAAATGGGGATGTAAAATTCCTTATGGGAGACACCCAGGACACCACAAGTTTAACGATGATAGCAATGAATGCTAGCTTTCACATAGCAGTTAAGGATTGTAGAACATTTTACAAATATTTCATTTGTTACTAACAACAATCCTTTGAAGTAGGTGCTGTTAATATTCCCATTTTGCAGATAAGGAAACCGAGCCAAACAGTTTTAAGTGACTTGCCCAGAGTCACACAACTACTAAATGTCGGTTTTTCATAATTTCAAGTCCACTGCTCCATCTAAAGACACAACTAGCTACTAGAGAGTGTAGGGGTGAAGGCAGGAAAGAGGAGAGAGAGAGGGCTAAGAAGATTATCTTAGGGGAAAAGGTAGAAGCAAGCTATTTTGTGGCTTTCTATTTTGACAAATTATCCTTATTAATTGGATACTAAGTTCAGTGCCCTCTGACAAAAACCCAGTCACCCCACCTAAGTTGTGCCTCTGTTTATCCCTTAGCTTCTGTATCTCAAAGATTTGCTTTTTCTCTTTGCTGAATCTCAGCAGAGTCTGAAGAGTCAGGAATTCAAACATAAAACTTTAGGGCATGCTTATGTTGTTATTTTACCCCAGATGTCTTTATAAAGAGCAAATAGCAAAACACTGGGGAAATTATGTACTACCTTATGCAAAAATGAACCTACTTGCATCTGGACCAGTCCATCAACAAATTAGCAGGCAGAGGTTATTCAAATCTAGAGAAATTTGACTTAGACCATAGAAAGAATTGCTCACTAGCAAATCTGGAATTAAAGTTTTCTACATATTTGATCAGATCCAGTGTGTCCATTACTAGATAGATGGGCCTATTTTCAAATGAGCAGGTTCTATTGTATGGACTCACATTCATTTTTTTTACCCCAATCTTTTATATGAACTGGATAATTATATGCTATATGGATAAAATGAAGCATCAGATGGTGAGCAAAAAAGATTGTGAACAAAAATTTAATTACAGAATGAAATCTGTCACAAATGATTTTCCACAATTCCAAAAGGGGTACCCTGTGAAGCCTAAAGGTTAAACCATTTAAGTAAATCTCATTCTTCATATTCCTCTCCAATCAATAACTTTTCAATTGATTATGCTGACAGTTCCCCACACAAATTGACTTGGAAAGACATCTTCTGGGAATACTGGAGACTTAAACAGTAGCAATCCTTTATTTATTGATGTGAGCATGCATGTGTATTCTGTCCACCCCTACCCCATGTCCCCCAACTGCCTAGTTGAGAAGCAGCAGTTAAAAGCAGTTAAAAGAGCATAGGAAATCAGAAGATTAAGGCTTAAGTCCCGGTCTCCTATGCCTTAGACATGGGGCCATGGCTAAGTCATTTCAACTTCCCAAACATCAGTTCCTTCATTCATAAAATTGGGATGATAATATTTGCCTTGAGCATGGCATAAGGGTGGATTGAAAACTGAATCAGGAAGAACTTGGTTTTAGTCCCATGTCTGACAGATGCTACATCTGCAATCCTGGGCAAGCAGCTCCCTAAATCTCATAGCACCTGGGATGACTCACTATAAGTCACAAAAATGGCTGCTGATCTGCATTGCTAGAAAAAATTCCTCACCAAGAGCTTCCAATACCAATGAAATCTCAGGTTCAGCTAAACTGACGTTGTATATATTGTATCATGTTATGCTTTGTAATGTTACATAATGTCATGCTATATTATTCCATTTATTTATAGCTATTATAACATATACATATATTATATACATGTAAAGACGTATATACACATGCATATATATATACATATATATATTCACACACATACACACATATGGCATACCCTACCTCTTTTATAAGCATATTGTAAAGAAAGCACTTTTGGAAACCTTTCCCTGTCCTTCATCTTAGTACTTTCTCTTGGAGATCATCTCCTGTTCATCCAACGTATATATCTTGCTTGTCCAAAAGTTGTTTGCTTGTTGTCTTATTAAATGGTGTGTTCGTTGAGAGCAGGAATTATTTTCTTTTTCTCACTAGGGCTTAGCACAGTGCCTTTTAACTAACTGACTGACTGATGCTATGGACACAAGAATAGTTTTTTTTTTGTTTATGAAAGACTACTGTCCCTTTAGAGTGGGAAGGCATTTTGCTCATTTTTTTTCTGAGAATATCCCTAATTGTGACCCCATTTGTACATAAAATATTGTATGGCTTAAAAGGTGTTCACTTAGTTTCTAACTAGCTATACTTTTTACATTTATTATAAATTATTATATTTATTATAAATCTAGGATTTTCTTCAAGTCAGCACTCAGATTTGATAAAAAGAGTAAAAGGTTGATGCTTGCCAGGATTCCTTTAGGATGAATCTATGATTTTAATGAGGTGGTTGTTCCCTCTAGTACTGTTGGAAGGAAAGAAAGGAAGAAAGAAAGGAAGAAAGGAAGAAAGGAAGGAAGAAAGAAAGAAGGAAATAAGGGAGGAAAGAAAGAAAGGATGCCAAAAAGGAAGAATGGAAAGAAAGAAGGAAAACATGTATTAAGTACCTACTATATGCTATACAGTGCCAAGTACTTTACAAATATTAATCTCAATTCTCACAACAACTGTGGGAGGTCAGTGCTATTATTATCCCCATTTTACAGTTATGGAAACTGAGACAAATAGAGGTTATGTGACTTGCCCAGGGTCATACAGCTTGTACGTGTCTGAGGTCAAATTTGCACTCCAGTCTTCCTGACTGCAGGTCTAGCACTCTACAGTCTAGCACTCTATCTACAGGGCCACCCTACTTGTGCCTGCCCAGTTTGTGTGAACTCTTGTCTGATCTTCCAAAAATTGCTTATTTGTTGATCCATCCAATAAACCTGAGGCCTCCCTCTGACATTGTGGTGATACCAGTATAGGGAGATGTCGAATGAAGGTAGAAAAAGAAAGGTGGCTAGGTGGCTTAATAGATAGAGCACTGGACTTGGAGTCAGGAAGACTCATCTTCCTGAGTTCAAATCCAACTTCAGATGCTTCCTAGCTGTAGGACCTTGGGCAAGTCACTTAACCCTATCTACCTCAGTTTCTCATCTGTAAAATGAACTGGGAAAAGAAATGACAACCACTTCAGCATCTTTACCAAGAAAACCCTAAATGGCATTACAAAGATTCAGATATGACTGAAAACAAGAGAAAGAGAAGTTTATTTGTTGGTTTCATCTTTCTCTTCTTTCTCATCCTCCTTTTGCTTCTCCTGAAATTGCTTTCTAGGTCATGAAGTTGAAACTCTCTAGGTTTCAGGTGCCTAGGTACTCCAGGGGGAGTTCCTGAGTCTAAAGTTACTCTTGTGATCCAGAAATGTCAGTCAATCAGCAAGCTTTCCTTGAACACCTCCTATGTACCCAGCCCTGTATTAGACACTATAAGTAGAGTGTGAAACACAAGGAACTAACAGCAGTAAATGACCATATGAGCATGAACATTCAGCATTAACCTAAGACAACATGAGCTAGAGTAGAAGAGGATCTTGACTCTGGTGCTTGCTTCTTGTGTGGTCCTGGGCAAATCACTTTCCACTATAATAGGGGAAAGTGCTCTGAATTTGGAACCCAAAAGACTTTTGCTCAAATACTGGTTCTTTAACTTTATTTGTGTGACCTGAGACAAGTGACTTAACCTTTCTAGACATAATTCTCCTTGTAAATAAAATGAGATAATAGTGCCTGCATTGTCTACCTCAGTATTGGTGTGAGTGACAATGATGTCGATGAGGATGACAGCTAGCATTTACATAGTGCCTCTAAGATGGCAAAGCATTTTGCAAATTTTATCTCATTTATTCCTTACAGCAAACCTGTGAGGGAGGTACTATTATTATCCCCATTTTACAGAGGAGGAAACTGAGTTTGAGAGAGTTTAAATGACTTGGCCAAGGTCACACAAGGAATGTATATGGCAAGATGTGCATTTGAATCTTTGAAATACCAGGTGCTATATTGCTGCACCACCTAGATGCCAACATGTTTGCCAGCTTTAAAGGAAACATGAGCTATTATTATCCAGCGATGGTTAATTCTGTGAGGGAGCATCTCCAGTCATCCTGATCTATATCTTGCCACTGGACCCAGATGATTCCAGAGGAGAAAGTGAAGCTGGTGACCTTGTACAGCCCTCCCTCACTTAAATCCAATTCACTTGCAAGTCATGGCATCATCTTCCTGGTCCATGGTACTCTTAGAGAATAAAGCACTACCACCAACAAGAATTCTGTAGGGGACATGGACAATGGAAAGAATTAGATGAAAGCGAGGGGAGAGGAGAAAGAGAGAGAAGAGAGGAAAAGTAAGGAGAGGAAATGGAGAAGCTGGTGGACAATGTGGCCCTCTAGCTTATGCTTTTAATTTACCTTATCACATTTTCAATCTACTCTCTAGCTATTGTCCTTCACTATTCTAAACTTCTTATAAACAGTGATTGTACCTTCAGCTTTGCATCAAACATAGTACTTTGCATTTAGAAAATGTTTAATAAAGCATATTGAATTGAATTGGACTTTCTAATCAATGTATCATCAAGTATTTATTATGTCTACCACGAGCCAGACTAAGTACTGGGGATACAAAGTTAAAAAAATAATACAGTTTCTCCTCTAGGAAACTTGTACTTAACAATTAGAGCTGTTCCAAAGTGGACTGGACTTCTCCAGGGTTACTGTAACTTTTTCATACAAAGTCTTCAAGCAGTGGCTGCATGACCACTCACTTGGGATCTTATAGAGAAGAAATTATTTTTTTCCAGGGATGAGTTGTTCCCTGAATTGGTCCCTGGTCCTTCGTTTGCCTTCTATATCTGGGATTCTGGGATTGCCTCCTCCAGGACAAAAGTCAAGTCCACAGCTATCTGTGGTCAGTGATGAGGTGTGGACTTGGTTTCTCCTTATTCTAAGTCTTCTGTGGTCTGTGCCTCTTCCTCACCCAGTGCCCAGCTCTGATTGCTAATAAAGGACTTTTTGCCGTTTCATTCTGTGCTTGTTTGTTTTCGGCTCTAACACCCCTGGTGGAGGTTCTTTTCCTCTAAGATAAATATTTTGAGAAGAAATCAATAAGTGTTATTTTGGCCTTTCCCATCACGTCTGGCAGTGATGACTTATTGAGAAAACAAATGGTGCCATTTTTAAAGTATCATTTTTGAAACTGCTGACAAATTGATTTTCTGTACTGTGGATTCAGTGATGGCCAGAGAACGAAAAGAACGATAGAAGCAGCAGCCGCTGGAGCTCAAGCTATAAGAGCTTCAACCTGAACTGAGGGTTTTAGGACATTTTGAATAAATGGCTCCCTCTTTTTAAAGAATAAAAGATTATCTGTTGGTCTCCTCCCTTTCCCTTAGCTTGCATTTCCAATCAGTTGCTTTGTTTTCTTGTTTCTATTTCCATAACATTTCTCACATGTGGATCCAGAGGTGGCTGGGTGGTACAGTGGATAGAGAGCTGGGACCCGAGTTCAAAATAGACACTTACTAACCATGTGATCCTGGGAAAGTCACTAAACTACTTCAATTTCCTCAGTGTAAAATGGAGATAATAATAGCACCTCTCCCCCAGGGTTGTTGTGAGGGTTAAATGAGAAAATGTTTATAAAGCACTTAGCAGAGTGCCTGGAACATACATTTTTCCTTTCTTCCTCGCTTCCTCCCTTTCTTCCTCCCTTCCTCCCTTTCTTCCTTTCTTCTTTTTCCCTTTCCTTCATCCCTTCCTGCTTTCCTTTACTGGAGTAGTACCATAGTTTATGTCTTTATCCCCTCTTGCCTGGACCATCACAACAGTCTCCTAATTGGTGTGTCTCAAGTTTTTCCCCTCTTCAATTTGTTCTCCACATAGCTGGCAAAAGGTTTTCCCTAAAGTACAGATCTGACTATGTCACTCCACCATTCGATATACTGCAGTAATTATAGAATGAGCACTTTCTGTTATCTCTCCCAGCATATAAAAAGATTTAAATTTCTTGGTTCAGACTCACAATCTAATATTTTATTCAAACTATATTTGTGATTTGCCTAGGGGCAGCTAGGTGGCTCAGTGAATTTGGGCTTAAACCCAGGAAGACTCTTCTTTATGAGCTTGAATCCAGCCTCAAAATCTTACTAGTTGTGTGAACCTGGGTAAATCATTTAACCCTGTTTGCCTCAGTTTCCTCATCTGTAAATTGAGCTGGAGAAGGAAATGGCAAATCATTCCAGTGTCTTTGCTAAGAAAACCCCAAATGAGGTCACAAAGAGTCAGATATGAAACAATGAAAATATGATTTTCCTAGCTTATATTTTGGATTTGATGAAAATATAAGGCAATATATGGAGGATAATTTGTATATGTTCTCATATATATGATAGAATTAGGATAATACGGCATATTGATTTTCCCCCATTTTGTATATGCAGAAAATATAAGACTATAATGACACCATTAATAAAGACTAGAAGTATAGGAGAGAAAATTGATCTTAAGGATAAGAGGATGAGCATAAGTTCTCCTAGTAAAGTAACTATAGAGAGAAATTCTAGGTTAACTAGCCAGATTGGTTATTAGCCATCAAGCACTTATTTATGGTAAAATTACTGAGACATCATGTGTTCATAGTATAACATAACTATGAATTCTGTTGTAATTAGTGTTTCTGAAACATAATAATAACAAAGAATTTACACCATAGACCTATAAAGCTTCCTGCAGTTTGGATGAGTGATGCTACCCAATGAGGTGAGTTAAAGAGAAAGCAATTAAAACTTTAAGGTCCATTGGTCATAAGCATGCAGAGCTAGGGATTATCAAACCTGATATTGACAAGAAGATAAGAGCCCAGTGTAGAGACTTGGTATGTGGTTCTAGGATTTTGGTGATTTGCATAAATCAATATATTTGTACGATGACAATTAGAATCACAGAGCCAGCCATAAGGGCTTCCTTGTATGTGAGCTTTCCACAGTGAGATGGCATCCTGGTGAAAGTATTTTTTAATGTCAAGGCTCTTATTGTATGTGCATAGGACATGTTTTTAGAGCACAAAAAGTTAAATGAATTAAAAAATATGCTTACAATTAAGGTACAGAGAGAGAACCAAATTTGGCTAGATTGCAGATTGTAGAAGGAGTATTATTAGTGTCCAGTCATGGTTGGAAAAAGGTTATGAGGGAATTTTAAAGCTTAAAAAAGGTTATATTTCATTCTAGACATGATAGAGAATTACTGGAGATGACTGAGCCAGGAAAGTCACATGGTCATATCTGCTCTTAAGGGAAATCACTTTGTCAGTAGTATAGACCAAAGTAGGGAGAGGTTTAAGACTGGACAATAATAAGAAAATTGTTGGAATAATCCAGGTGAGAGGTGAGGAGGACATGAACTAAGGCAGAGTGAGTGGATAAGCAGATATAAAGGATCTGAAGTGAGAGGTGTTGTGGTAGAAATAATAATATATGGCCACTGATTGGATGTGCGGGGTGAGGAAAAGATAGGGAGACTGAAAGGATGGCAATGACTTTAACAGAAATAGAATTCATATGAAGTAGGAGTAAGTGAGATTTTGTTTGTTTTGTTTTATTTTCCCAAGGAGTAGGGAGAAATACAATGAGTTCTGTATTGTGCATGTTGAATTTGAGATGCCCCCAGGATATCTGGTTTAAAATGTTCAATAGGCAATTGACATTGAAGTTCAGGGAAGAGATCAAGGCTGAATATGTAGATCTGAGTCACCTCCATAGAGATAATTATGTCCACAGGTTCTGAACAGTCATGAATAGAGAGACTATGGAGACAGAAAAATGGGGTACCTGGAACAGAATCTTGGGGAAAACCCTCAGTAAGAGAGCATGATATGGATGAAGAGCCAGCAAAGGAAACGGAGGCATGATAATCATCTTGTAATTACAATAAATGGAGGTGTGAAAGCAATCTCAAACAAAACTATAACAAATCCTTTGCAGGTGATTTTTGCAGAGTAATTTTAAAAATAGTTGTCATTTCTTTCTCTTAGAGTGATCTATTTAAATTATGTCATGTCCATTATGGTAATTTATATTTTTATAGATAATTATTTCTTCTAAATGTTCTAACTGATAGACTATCATTATATACACATCTTTTAAAGAAAAGAAATAGGATGTAGAGGGAAGGGTACAGGATTTCTTCTCACTGTATGACTGTCAGCAAGTGGTTTCCCTTATCTGTGCCTCAGTATCCTTATCTATAGAATAAGGACCATGATCTCTACCCTTCTAAAACTACAGGATTGTTGCCATTGTGTTAGGAATTAATATATGTGAAAATATCCCTTAAATTACGAAGTGCCATATGTGCTATATTTTATATAGTGCATGAGTTATTAGTTTTGTTGAACCATATAAGAAGTGAATAATACATATTGAAATTATGATCATTTTAGAAGAGTCTGTTGCTTGGGATGATTCAATTCAAAACTCTAGAGTTAGGGAGGTGGGTTCAGATTCTACCTTTGCAGGTACAACCTGTGTGGCCTTGGAGAAGTCATTTAACCTTCACAGGTTTCAGTTTCCTTACCTGTAAAATGAAGGAGGTGTACTACATGGTATGCTTCAAACACCTTAAGCATTTAAACTGTTAGCTCAGCATCTACGATTAGAAATTTCTACACTGATCTTATTGATTTTATTTCAAATAGCCTGGCTGGCATTCATACAAAGACTCTAGCAACTGACTATGAAAGGAACAAAAATTAACTAATTGTGTATTACATGTGGCACGCTATACAAAATGTTAGTTCACAGAATAGATTAAATCAGAGGACCACACTTGAGGACCTAGAGAGCCACACATGGCCTTCAGGCTGCAGGTTCCCTATCCCTGACTGCTTTCTACTCTATTGCCCTCTCATCTCCTAAAAATGAAGCCAAAGTCCTTCTAGAAGTGGAGAAAAGACTTAACAAAAGTGAACCGTTAGACAATGGTGAAGCATCGAAACCCTCTTCCTTCAAAGTCATGCTCATTCACAACTTCCTTCATGAATCTCTTCCTGAATCTCTTTCCCTCTAGGTTTCTTGGAGCACTTTCACTGGATCCTTTCTTTACTCTTACCGCATTCTCTCTTAGGTTATGTGTATCCCTGTTATGTGCTCATCCCTTCTCCCTCCACCTGATAGCTCTTTAAGGCGTAGATCAGTTAGTTTTTTTTCTCAAAAACTTTTGACTATTTCCTATTGCCTCTTAATTAATTGACTGTCCCTCCCTTCCCTGCTCACCCTGCACCAAACCTGACATTTAAGGGTCTCCATAATTTGACATTTACCTTCCATTATTTTCTTTTGTGTACTTTGGATTGCAAGCAGATAGGATTATTAACTGTTCTCTGAACTGTGTTCCATTTCCCATTTCTATACATTCTTGTAGACTTCCCCCAATCTTGGAATATACTTCCTCCCTGTCTTTATCTCTCATAACCTTCATCAATCTTGTCCACCTTCAAGGTCCAACTCTGGTATCCCCTCCTCTCCCTAAGGTGCCAGTGTTTTCTTCCTCAAATTATGTCATGGAATATTTATTTTTGTGTGTATATGTTGTACTAGCCTCCCAAATGAATGTAACCTCCCCTTTGAGGGTAGGGAGTGTTTTGTTTTTGTCTCTGTGTATCCATGGCCTGCCTCATATCTCACACGTAGAATGAGTATAGTAAATGTTTGATGAATTGAAACAAAGTGGTTGTTGAATGCTTCACCATGGTGAGTCTGAATGCTGCATGTTATGAATCCAATCTTTCTTCATCTGAAGGACTGGTACATGGGAATCAAACAGGAGTCATTATCCTAGCTCTCGCTTAATGAAGGCAGAAAAACGATTGTATCTTATTGAAACTTTATATGTTGACTCTGTACTTAGCTTAGTATTCTTTATAAAACAGCAAATTTGTTACAATTTCATATATATGTCGTACACACACATATATAATTATATATAAAATAATTAATAAATGTTTCTTGAAAGAATAAATTATTTGGAGAGGGATTAGTTTTGTTTTGGTATGGTGGATAAAGCGCAGGACCATAGTGAGGAAAACAAGGACAAATATAACCACTGACATTTACTGTCAGAGCTGTGTGATCCTGGGCAAATACTTAACCTTTTGTCATCGGAAAAATGGAAATAATGATAGTAATTATATGTATATTAGTTATTATTAGTAGTATTAGTATTATTAGTGACTATAGAGGGATGGAACAGTAGCAAGTGAAAGGCACAAAGGATGGATTTTCAATCAACGGGAGAAAAAAATGTCCTATTTATTTGGCAGTAGAATGGGGTTGACTTTAGAGGTAATGTACTTTTCTTCACTGGAGATGTTTAAGCAATAATTTGATTATGCACATTTTGGGGATGCTTTAGAGGAGATTCCCACATTAGCCAAGGTGTTGTCATAGTTAAACTCAAATGTCACTTATTATTTTAGGATTATTCAAGTCAAGTCAATGAGATGTGTGAGATGGTTTAGATATGAAATTTAATTTGTGGCATTTGAGGTCTTGAAAGGAAGTGTGGCATAGTGGATAGAGTGTCAAATCTTCAAATTTTTCCTCTAACACTTAATAGCTGGTTAATCATATCCATGTCACAATCTCTTGTAGCCTCAACTTCTTTATCTATAAAATGTGGATCATATTCCCTATTGGCACCTTTTCTCTGAGGTAGTTCGGAGGTCCATAAGAGAGAGTAAATGTAAAATACTTAGTAGACCATAAAGTAGGAAAGAAATGCTTGCTTTAAAAAAAAAAAACACAAAACTACTACACTATGCAAAAAAGGAAATAGGAGGCAAATATAGCTTTTTTAAGACTAGCAGGGATTTGGCATCATGAGTATAATGTACAGAGGATTCTTTGGATGCATGGGTTGGACTGCCTATTGGTTGAGTTCTCTTCCAACCCTGAATTCCTGTGATTTTGTGATTTTCTGGGTCAGAAATAGTATTGGCATCCTGTACTATTTCATTGGATCCTTCCAACCCAGCTGTGAAGTTGGCAGAGCAAGGCAAGGGTGGCTCCCATTTTGCAGAGGAGAAAATGTAGGTGGTATAGCAGATAGAACATCAGGCCTAGTTAGGAAGACCTGAGTTCAAATTCAGATGCAGACATTTACTAGCTCTGTGACACCTGACAAGTCATTTAACCTCTGTCTCAGTTTCCTCATCTATAGAATGGGAATAATAACAGCACCTACCTCCCAGGGTTATTAAGAGAATAAAGTAAGATAATGTATGTAAAGTACTTTGCAAATCTCAAGGCAGTGTATAAATATGAATTATTATCTATTCAATCACCTTTTGACAAATATGTTTTGTGTTTCAGAGGATTCGGGACCTGGAGGATAAAATAGAACTTCAGAAACGACAACTGAAAGAAATAGAGGAAAAGGTAAGCATGATGACCACTAGTTTCTTCTTCATAATTCCTTGTTTTTATTTTGGCTTTCATAACTTTTGTCAAGGGACAGGTCATAGGCAACTGGTGTGAATAGAAGCTACTTTTGGGCTGCCACTTTTTTATCTACCAACATGAGGTCACTGCATGGGGCTGGTTCTTATGTGAATATTGTTCCCAGGTTATAGTCAACCTTTGTCAACGGCCAGTGAAAGGCTTCAGAGTATGCCAGAGATGAAAACACATGCAGGTTTCATTCCAATCAGTCTGAACATCTGTAGGATAAAACAAAGGACAAAAAAAGATCTTGTGACAAATCCCTTGTTGTCATCTGCAGGGAAATTTCATGGCTTTCAACAAACGTAGGTCACAATCAGAATCAGATGTTATCCCAAAGATCTGTTCATTTGGCTTTGAAGATCACGGTGCTGACAGTCACCAAAGACAGACTGTGTCTCTGTTGACTTTCTAGTCTCAACCTAATGGGATGTTCACTGAGCATATAAATTTTAGAGCAAGTGTCCTTAACTTGATGTCTCTAAAGTAAATTTTTTTGTTAACTATTTCCATATAATCAATTTCCTTTGTAATTCCCTGAAATGTAGTTCATCCATTTTTTCTGAGAAGGGGTCCACAGGTTTCACCAGATGGCCACAGAGATCCAAAATGCACAAGAGGTCAAGAATTCTAGCTTGAAAGGCTATTTGCATTTGATTGGGACTATTAATACAGCAAAAAGAAAGAACAGGGATGAGAATAAGCATCTATAGAGTACCTATTATATGGCAGGAACTGTACCAGCATTATTTTTATTTAATCCTCACAACAGCCCTGGAGGTTAAATGCTGTTATTGTCAGCATTTATAATTGAGTAAGCCAAAAGAGATTAAATGACTTGGTCCAGAGTCACATAGCTAGCAAGTGTCAGAGGCTCCATTCGAACTCATGTCTTCCCAACCACAAGATAGCTAGATGGCTCAGGGGATGGAACACCAGGCCTGGAGTAAGAAGAGTCATCTTCCTGAGTTCAAATCTGGCCTCACATACTTACTAGCTGTGTGACCCTGAACAAGTCACTTAACCCTGTTTGCCTCAGTTTCCTCATCTGTATAATGTACTGGAGAAGGAAATGGCAAACCACTCCAATATCTTTGCCACAAAAACCCCAAATGGGGTCACACAGAGTTGGACATGATTAAAATGACCAATAACAGTTACCATAACAGCAACACAACAATAGTAAATTTGAAAGGGAAGGGACCATTAATAACCAGAGAAATCAAGGAAGCCTTCTTGGAGAAAGTGGCATGGAACTGAGCCTTGCAGAAATACAGACATCAGAAACTGAAGATGAGAAAATTTATTTCAGGCAAGTTGAAGCCAGTGTGAATACTTATACATGGGAGATGGAATGTTGAGGTTTTGGAACCTCAAATAGTCAAGTTTAACTAGAACATAGAGTCTTTGAGGGAAAGTAATATGAAATAAAGTTGGAAAGATATATGGGAACCAGACTGTGAAGGGCCTTAAAAATGCTAGGCCAAGGAGTTTCAATTTAATTTTAGAAACAGTAGGAAGACACTGAAGTATTTTAAGCAAGAGGACACCTGTGCCATAGAGATTATTTTGGTAGCTGTTAGAGATAAAAAAAAATGAAGCAGAGAGACTAATTCAGAGAGCTTTACTACAGTTCATGGAAAAGTGATGAGGGCCTGACCTGTGGTAGCTGGATTGTGAGTAGGGAAAAGACAAATGTTGTAGAAATGGAGACAAGGTGGGCATGGTGGTGCAAGCCTGTAATTCCAGCTATGAGGAGATCAAGCCTGGTGGAACTCCTGCGCTCAGGAGTTCTGAATTACAATGGACTATTCTGATGGGGCATTGGCACGAAGTTAAGTATTAATATGATGAGATCTCAGGGGTTAGTGATGTGATGGTGGTGGCAATGGTGGTCCCTCCAAGTTGCTTAAGAAGGGACAAACTGAATTAAGTTGGAAAGAGAGCAGGTCAAAGCTCCCATGCCAATCAGTAGTGACTTTGGACTCATGAGTTATAGCCACTACATTCCAACCTGGGAGACTTAGTCTTAATTTTTTTAAAGGAAATTAAATCAACAAACCTCAGCAACTGATCATCAGAATAAGGGGATGGCAATAGTTTAGGAGTCAGGGATGACCCTATGGTTCTTAACCTGAATCACTGGGTCAAAAATTGGAATCTGCAACAGAAATAGAGGAGTTCTGAGATGATTCTAAGATGGTGAGAAGTGAAAGAGGAAAATTCTCCTTTGGACCTGTTATGTTTAACATTCTTTCAGGATGGGAGAGAGATATGGATTGGGAGGGAAAGAAACAAGATCCAAGGGATTTGAGGTTAGAGAATAGTGGAGAGTTGAGATGGTCAGCAATAAGATGAGGAGAGGAAGGTAAAACCAGAGTAAGGATGATGGACTGGGAGAATGGAGAAGGATGGAAGAACAAGATTTTCAGATGAAGGTGAAAAATAGGTTTAGGATTAATGACACCAAGGAAGAGCTGGAAAGACAGATTATGAGCAGAAAGAGGCATTTCAGAGCTTCAAGTTTATGTGAATAGAAGAGTCTTGGGTGAGAGTGACCTCAAAAGGGTGATAACCCTGTGATGGCTGAGGTACTGTGGAAATGTAAAATTATGAACTTCATGACCAAAGTGTTTGAAAAGACATTCATATGAATATTGAAATCAAGTCTGAGGACAAGTTGAGGACAAGAATTGAGGGAAAGAGGAAGACTGTGAGTCAGGCAATAACTTCTTTTATTTTTAATGGATGGGGAATGGTCTAGAAGCTGGAAGATACCTGCAGTAAGAATTTGAATAGAACTATACAGAAAGCTGTGCCTGTTGGCACTCGGCTAATTTTTTCTACAGTCTATTTATTTATCTTGGCAAGGGGTTCCAATTTGTTTGCTATATGGACTTAGGCATTGCTGTCAGCCTCAAATAGGAATGGATCTCTGCCCTTGCATATTCCTAGAAAACTAGAAATTAACATTATCTGCATTGTATTTTTATCTTTTTTATTAAATATTTCCCAATTACATTTTAATTTGGTTTTGTTGGGGAGTTTGACATCTTTGGCTTTAGGCGTCTTAGGTGGCTCCTCATTGCCTATTGAATAAATCATAAGTTCCTTATCTTGGCATTCAAGACCCTTTGAAATATGGCTCCGCATTACCTTTCCCTTATCTCACACTACCTTTCATTCCAGCTTGTGTGCCAACAGCCTGTCAGCTTTCACAGTAGAACATATTTTCCAAAATGAAAATAGGAATTCTCCTCTGCCAATGTTGCCAACGCAGTTAGAAAATATTATTAAAAATACCTTACCTGAAATAAAGTGAGAGCAGAGAGAAAAAGCATGGGTACAACCATGCTGATCCCGAAGACATATTACTTTAGAAACTGTAAAGCAACTTTCCCCTTATCCAAAATATTCTCTAATTGTTAATGTTTTTTTTTTAAATTTCTGTAGAGAGTTTGTGGCAAAAATTGGATATTTGTAAAATAGTAGAAAGTAAATAAAGCAAGATGTCCCTTATTGTGCTATAGCAATATACTTTCATTTTACTGATTGAATAATAATAATTGTGACAGCGTTTTCATACTTAACTAGAACTTAACTTGCATGAATCCTAGAGAAAAGTAGTGTCGGTATTTTTATTCTCATTCTACAGAGGAGGAAACTGAGGCATGAGAGATGAAGCAAATTGTCTAGTCACATAGCTAGTGAGTCAAAGACCTATGACCCAAATTAAAATCTTCTGAGTCAAAGTCCATTACACCATACTACTTCAACATGGCCATTTTGGTGTTTACTCATGCTTTTAAAAACAGAACTAAGAGGCCTCCTGGCCTGAGTGGTTAGAGTATTAGTTGTAGGGTCAAGAAGACCTGGGTTCATCCCAACACTAACTGTGTAGTCATGAGCAAATGACTTCACCTCTATGAACTTTGTTTTATCATCTGGCAGGATTGAGAGGTATCATGGCTTAAATAGAATGCTGCTGTTAAGAGTCAAGAACACCTGGGTTGAAATCCTAACTCTGAAACTTACTAGCCACATTGTCATGGCAAATAACGTTACCACTCTGATCCTCAATGCACTCATTTGTAAAATGGGTATAATCATAGTTCCCATTTCTTAGAATTGTTATGTTGTTCAAATAAAAACACATTGGTAAAGTGTCTCATGAACACTGAGTCACTCTACATGTAAACATCAGCTATTATTCTTCTCATTCCCTTCCCTGTATCTGAGTCTGGTACAGCCAACTATGGCAGGAGGTCTTGTAACAAAGGCTTCCAGCAACTGACACAAATCACCTCCTCTTCATTTCACTGAGGTGATATTGGCCAGCTGTAGATTTGGCTGAATGTCAAAATAAAGGTCTCAGATTGGAGGTGCATGGGGAAGGTTTCCAGGAAGGAGGATGGATATGAAAGAATAAGGTTTCAACCTGGCTGACATGCCTTCAAGGCTCACAGATGCACAGTTAGAAATATTTAGCTCACGCAATATCAAATATTGTCACTCAGCACTTTTTTTTGAATGAGGCACTATTGCTCTTGACATACTAACACTGGTTCTCCAAAATGAGCATGGCTCTGTAGTGATGTCTGAGTAAACCAGGCATGAGTGGGAAGAGTTCACCTGCCTAAAAGATACCAGCTCTGTCCATTTTTTCTAGGTCTTACATAGGAAAGAAGACCCTGATCTGTGGGGTATGAGCTTTATATGAAGCTCTGATATAAGAACTTTCAGCATTATTTTAGGCATTAGGATAGGGCAGGATCTGGAAGTCTTGATTTCTATTCCTACCCTCGACTCTTCCTAGCTGTGTGAGCTGGGCAACTCATTTACTCAAGCTCTCAGCCTCATTCGCCTAATTTGTAAAACATTGATCACTGTAGGGTGGTTGTGATAATAAATGAAATTAATGGATGCCAAGTAATTTGCTAACCTTAAAGTTTCATATAAATTCTAGCTATATACATTAAATACTAGTTATTATTTAAGAGGAAGTTCCTTCTTCTTTCCTCAACTTACCATCTTCACTACACCCTGCACCCCAATGTGGTGAAATGGATGCCAGGAATAACCAAAATAGCTTCCACTGCCCTGTGCACTAAATTACTTCACGAAAACCTTCCAGTTTTGATGGAATGGAGCCTTAACAAGTCGCAAGGGAGGGAGAACAGAAGGGAGAGCCAAGAAACTTAGGTCCTAGGTTCCTCTCCGTGTCACTAGCTGTGGTCATACTAGTTTCGTGATCTTGGACAATTCTTAATCTTGCTAAATCTCAGTTCCACTATGTGTAAATTAAGGGTGTTGGACTAGGTCATCTATATTTTCAGTTGTGGGAAGCATTCTATCTTCCAAGTATTGGTATTTGTTGAGTATTACTATGTACTTAACTCTGGCAGGATATTATGCCTGTCCCTTAGTCTCTAGCCCCACTGCTACCACTCTAGGATCCTAGGATCATCAGCTTAGAGATATAAGGGACCTCAGAGGCCAGATTTTTCAACTCTCCCCCCATTTTACAGTTGATGGAATATTCAAGGAGATTCAATGACTTGGCCAAGATGACACAGATAGTGAGCATCGAAGAGTTTGAACCCAGAGACTCTGACAAAAGAGCCAGTGCTCTTTTGATGATACCAGGCTGGCTGAGGTTGTAGTTTAAGGTTACATCACCATTTGCCCAGAATTATTTCGATAGATCTTCCCACCTCTAATGTCTTCAATTCCACTCTTCATAACAATGCTAAACTAATGTTTGTGGAATTTACAGAAGTGGTCATGCCACTTTCCCCCAAAAAATATCCTCAATGGCTTCCTATTTCTTTGCAGATCAAATCCGAGATCATTGGTACAATATTCGAGCCGCTCCATGGTCTGTCTCTTCTCTACATTTCCAGCCTTATCTTATGTATACTCTATATTTCTGCCAAAGTAGATTTTACACTCCAAATATATTCTGCCTTCTAGTTTTTGCTCTTATTCTCCAATATGAGTGTAATATTCCCCCTTTTTGTCTCTTTAATTCTTGCTAGTATCTTGAAGACAAACTCAATGCCATCTACTTCTTGAAGCCTTTTTTTATGACTAAATCTTCCCCCCTGGACCTCAAAGAACTCTATTTTGTAGCTCTTTAGTGTATTTGTTATATCTGAGTTCATGTTTAATCTGCTCACTACACTATAAGCCTCATGAGGGAAAGCATTCTGATCTTAACTTTCTATTTCTCCAAGTACCTAACCCAGTGCTTTGTTCACAGTAGGTACGTAGTAAGTTTAAGTTGACAAAATGAACAAACAAGTAAAAGAAGACTTCAGGAAGCATGTCTTTGTCAGGCTAACATCTGCCTTGTTCAAATCTCTTAATGTATTTGTAGGAAATACCTCTTCCATTTTAGTGTTGTGATTAAAATTTTGTGCCCAGTTAAAGTAAAAGAAACCCTAATTTTAATTCTTGTGATACATTTATTGTGATATCTCTGCAATGCATAAACACTAGAACAATTCCAGTAAAAGGTTCATTTGGTTTGCATACTCTAGTGGAAAATATTTGGATGATCTGAATTCTTGACCAAAATGGCTGAATTAACTTGTATTATATAATAAGGGAAAAGCCAAATTGAACTTGAGTCCAGTCCCAGCCCTGACATGCTAACTAGTTCACCCTGAAAGACTCATTGAACCAAAGATTTATTAATAAATCAACATCAACAATTCTTGCAATTGTATGACGTATTGTGATTCTTGAGTCAGTAAGACCTGGGTTCAAGTCTTACCTCTTATATATACCTTCTGTATAGTCCAGGGTAAGTCCCACTATCTCAGTGACCCTGAAAAATTTTCTATGAGTTTCAGAGAGGGTGCTGATCTTAGAGTGAGTTTTCCTTCCTGGGTTTTTCAACACTTATGGAATCACCCTGATACAAACAAAGCAGAGGAAAACAAACAAACAAACAAATCCCAAAGAGACTTATGTATAAGCTTGCAGGGAAGAAATTCTTCGTAAGTCTTAAAACACTCAATGTGTTTTTATTAAAATATTATTGATAACATTACTAATAATCGTAATACTTTGCAATTATGTGTGGTCAGTCTGTTTCATTTATAAGATTCACTACCTGGCACATAGTAGGTATCTAACAAGAGTTTATTGACTTGTGAGATAAGATCTGAAGAACAAACTCTTTTCTCTTTGTGGAAAACAATTCCAATGTCACAAATCTTATTTGATGATGTCATTGAATTCCATATTACATCTCTTACATTTTTCTTTTCTTTTTTTCTCTCATTTTCTTTTGATCTTATTTTATAGTTTTTGTTCCTTTTTTTGTTTTTCTCTCTAGCATTCATTCTGTGGCCTTGATGACTCCAGTGAGCCAAGAAATCGGGTTGGTATCCTCTTCTGTTTGTGGAAAGTCTTTTTCTAAAGGCCTTTTAAAAGTTCATTTTGTATTTTCCCATTTCTAGTTACTTTTACTAAGAAGGTGACTATATCATGTGATGTAGGGGATAGGGAGCTTGTGCCCACAAAAACTTGGGGGTAGATATTTCCCAAGATGATAGGGGAATTTCTCTATTTGAAATGTGATTATGAAAAGGACATTTAAAGCAAAAGTGGGAAATTTTGTTGACCTGGTGTATTTAATATGACATTTAAATCTCAGAATTCAATATGTTTGGTCAAGTATATTATGTTTTTTTTTTACCACAATGGTAAAATTCGGTTCACAGAAGCAAAATAATATTCTTTTTCCTAGTTGCAAAGTCAAAATTTCATTTTCCTAGCTGTGTGACCTTGAATAAGTCACTTTACCTCTTTTGTACATTAATTTTCTCATCTGTCAAATGGGGACAATAACATACACTATTTATGGGGAAAACACTTTGGGAGACTAAAATACCAACTTGAAAATGAATTTCTATTATTTGTTTCATTTCATGTTTCTATTGAGCTGTGAGCTCCAATTGTACAGATCTCAGCCTAGCCATGACTATCCATCCTGTGAAGCTCCTGGTCATGTCCTCTCATAAATGTATCCCGGGGCACCTTGTTTTAGATATTTTGCTATTGTGTGGATACCAATGGAACATGAAGGTTTTCTATCAGTTAGCAGTCATCCTTGCTATGTGTCAGATTCAACTTTCCTTTGTGATCATACATGTCATGCTCTGACGACATCCTTTATATCACTTCTGAATAATTTTAATGTTATTCAGTTCATACCTACCCACCATGAAGGTGCCTTTTCATTTCTGTTACCCCTAGTAGAAACAACACTGTTTTAACATTTCTGCCATTTAATATCACAAATGAACCCAATACCTGTTTATTAGCCCTGAGTTATTTTATGAATTCAACATTGTTCTCTTTATCCCACAGAATCGAAAAAGAGCTAATGGAGTGAACGCCTAAGTGTTACTGCAGCTCAACCCCCTCATCCAAAGACAAAGCCCTTCAAAGTCACCCCCTTCAAGCAGTGAATGAATGTTGACTGGACACAGCTTTAAACTGATAAATTTTGGTGATGAAACTATACTTGCCACTTTTCAAACTATAAGACAGAAATTGCAAGTGGAGATTTTATAATGATAAGCAACGTTTTTACACCAGTCTACATCATGTTTCAGATAAGGACACACCCTTCATACACATTTAAAAAATGAACTGAATAAAGAAAAATTAAGTGCAATTACAAGGAATGAAAGGAATGAGCAAGAAAAGTTCCCTGCATTGGTCTCCATCCTGCATGCTTCCGACCAATGTGCTTTGCAGTTTTACCACTGGATACAAATTCTTTGAAATCTGTATATATTTATCAATGACTAGCTAAATGTTAACACTGAAGTCTAGAGGAATTCTTTGAAGAGGACTCCAGGAATCAAAAATGAAATTAACATTTCACAACCCCCAGTTAACAAATTTTCAATCACGCAGGTGCCTCTGGATCTAGTTCCTGGAAAGCCAAGACAAGACTCTGGTAGAAGCAGAGATGATGGTAAGCAGGTTGGTCTTCGTTGCTTTCAGGAGCAGCTAGCCACAGAGAAAGACCTTGAACCCTCTGGCTTTCATAAGTATTGTTGATCAGAGTTTACCATGACTATGCAAGGTCTATGTCAGGGATTCAAGGGAAAGTCTCTTCCAAGCCAGGAAAAATGTCCAAGAAGGCATCACTAGAGCATTGTGATAGAGGAGGTGGAAAGGAGACAATGTGTAAAAATATTCTATTACATCTATGCCTCCCTCAGGACTCAAGTCAGATTTGAAGGGGGGAGGGTGGAGAGTTGCATCAGAAATTGAGCTACAGAATAAAGGGTTTGATGAGGAGATGGGGCAAAAAATTAAATATTTAATTAAATGCTTATGAGGAAAAAACCAGCCTTTTCACTGCAGTGCAATTCATTCTGTCATAATTAAACTCAAATCAATAAAATATCTATCAGTCAAGGCAATGGATATATAAGCATGAAAAATGAAACCATTCCTGTCTTCAAGGACCTTACAATCCAATGGGGTGGATATGATATGTACATGGTGTCAAATGTAGAAAGAGAAGAGATGAAGGCCAAAGACAAAGGTTTAAAGGACACACTCAGCAGTTAAGAGGAAGTAGATCGCAAATATCTAAAAATTAAGCCTCATGTCGCTCATTGAAGGCTAGAAAGTAGCCCCAAGACATGCTGCAGATGCATTTGGATGTCTTAAAGTAGTTGCAAGCTTCCAAAGGATTGTGTTGTGGATGAATATGTGATGATAGAAAAAGAAGATAGAAAAAGATAAGTGCAGGAAGGCATTTTTAGAGAAGAGAACAGTTTTCTCCTAGCACTATTGGGAAAGGCAGGGATAGCAAAGGAAACACATGAGACAATGGGAAACATCTTCCAAGGGAGGAGTTAGTGAAGAGTCAGATGTTATCAGGTTCAAGGACCAGTCTCTGATGGAGATCAATCACATCTTGAACCTTGGCTCTGTTTTGTGTGATATTGGGCACATCACTCCATCCTTCTTGGTTTTTTCTTCCTCTTCTATAAAATGCTGGTGGTGAAAGAACAAAAGATGATCTCCACAATCCTTTAAATGCTTGGAGAAAAAAGAAAAAGCTCAAGGCAAAAACTCGTGATCTTGGAAGGTTTGTGATCATAAGGGAGAAAGCAATACATAAATCTTCAAAGGTAAAGGATGTGACCTCATGTGAAAAACAGCTTTGTGGAAGATGTCAGCCCAATATTTGTACCATAAAGAGTCAAGGAAAGAAAAGCCCAACGATTATTAAAAACTTGTCATTCAGCCTCACAGAAGCATCAACAGTATCCTGATGGAAAAGGGTTGAAACAAGACTAGGCAATGAAATATTTTAGTGGTTTCTAAGCAAATGTTTATAAGTGAAACTAGGGGTTTTATATATATATATACACATACATAAACACACACAAATCCCAACATAAGTGCACTTTTTAATCACAGACTTCAGTAGGGAAACTGAGGGAAACCAATGGAAAATCAGACCCATGAAGCCTGAAAGAAATACTGAGAAAAGCAGTGAGTGAAAATAAACTTTGACTGTGTATTTCAGAAGCTGGAGTCTCAAAAGGTCTTTACTGGTTGAAACTCTGTCAGTAAACCTTAGAGGAGAAAAAAAGCACAATTATTGTACACAGATACTGATTTTTTCTAATATCTCAACACCAAACATGCATTATCAGTGTGCATGATGACCTCTTGGGAAAAAAAAGGCAGAAAACAGGAAACAGGTTTGTAATCACCCTTCTTTTGCTTTTCCTAATAACAAGTGGATTTAAGATGTGCAAATCTGGCCTTGTTTTTTATAGGCATGGATGTTCATTCTCTACAGTTTATTAGATCAAGCCTGAACTCCTGGTTTTTGAGGCCTGGGTAACTGGCCTCTACCCTCCTGACCCATTTCATTTTCCTCTCCCATGGTTCGTTATTCACTCATTCAGCATTTAAGTGCGCCTGTGGCAGATAGCACACTGTACTTATTCGGTGCTGGGGGAGAGATGTTGAGTTTAGCTAAGATGTGACCCCTCTGCTCTTGGAATTTGCTCCTAAACTTTAGCCCTCAGGTCAGTTTGCTTTCCTTGATCTTGTATTTATATACATACATACATACATACATACATACATACATACATACATGTATATATGAAATAATGGGAACAGGGAGTAGGTGACTGCCATGTCTAGAGGAGAAGAGAGTATGCACAGAAGAGCAATGGGAGTGGGGGGATGTTGTCAGGTTGCAGAGGCAGGTTAGGGCCAGGTTAGGGAGACCCTTAAATGCCCTACTAAGCAATTTGGACTTTACTCTTTTGGTTTTAGAAAGGAGTAATTAAGCAGGGGAAGCAATGAATGTACAGAAAGCTTCATTTTATGTATTTGTGCATGTTATATGTTCACATGTTTACTAAAATATATAATGCACAATGTCAGAAGTTTAAGTTGAATTTTTCTTCATACACTTAGGTTTTCTAGGGCAACTAGAAACTTCCTTGCAATCTGAGACCTTGGGTAAACTAGCCAGAATTGCTTCATTCCATCTGGTAGTGTGCTTGATCAGGGGATGAAATGGAAGTCCAGCATGCTGAACTCACATCAAGTCAATTCTACTTTTACATGAGAAATTTCTGTTCTCAACTTCCAGTGTGATTAGTAATCTGGAGAGTTTAACTTGCCCTAAGTCTCTACACAGTACAAAAGCCTGACCTAAAGTATATACAGATACCAATGGTACCCAGAGTAAGCTGGAAAAAGGACCCAAATTTCACGTAAATGAGGGTTCAAGTACTCCCATGGGATAAAAAACAATGAGAAAGAGAACTAAAAAACTGATGCTGCTGTGGTTTTTGAGACTTTTTAATTAGTATGATTAACTAATGGATAATATAAATTATTGTGTTATGATCTGGGGTTATTATTAGTAAATTAAGTATGTATATTTTTTCAATGAATTATTTGCTGAAGAAATTATGTAGTGGTGCAGAATAAAAGCAATGGGCTAGAAGCAGACATCTGGGATTTAGCTATCTTTCTGCTCCTAATGGCTGGGGAATTTGGGGAAGCTGAATTCCCTCCTTTGGGTCAGAATTTCCTCCCCTGAAAACTGGTGGTTTCAGCTGAACTCTAAGGTCTCTTCCAGCTCTGAGATTCCATCACTTAAAAATCATTTTAAACTTACATTAGCATTTAAGGAGGCATGTGTAGCATGGTAGATGGAGAAGTTGGCCTCTGAGCCAGGAAAAACCCTTCTAAAATATACTGACTGTTTGACCCTGGGTAAAGGCAGACCATTTAACATTTGGATGCTTTAGGCAGTAAGTCTGGAAGTTTTAGGAAAATATAAACCTGAATTAGCAAAGGGAGTTTCCTCCCCCAGAGGAGTGGATATCAGTGAAATCACAAATGTAGGACCCAAGTCCCCACATAAATTCTCCAAGTTCCAAGTAATTTTGACTATGAATAAGGATTGATACTCCTTGATGTGGGTGTTCTCCTCAACAATGCAAATTTCCACCCATTCTAAATTCTTGTCCATATGTTTTTGTACCAATTTTTCCCTGGAACATCACAAAAAAAACCCCATTCAACAAGCTAGATGTCTTTCTTGGACTTTTTGCATTTTGTAGGGAATAAACATAACTTTCAGGTCATCCATCTAGGGAAGAATACCATGGGATCATTGGTTCGTCTCTTCTAGATATTATACCTTTCTTAATGAAGGCTGAGGTTGTATTAAACTCTTCTGGTTACCATATTACACTGCTGGTTCACACTGAGTGTGCAGTTGATTAAGATCCCTCATATTCCCCACCCCCCCCCCCCCCATATATACTGCTATCTAGGCACATCCTCTATCTTGAACTTGTGAAGTTCAGTTTTTTAAAACTCATCTAAAAGTTCACATGTATCCCTATTAGATTTAAATTTCATCCTATTAAATTAATCTCAATATTCTAGCTTGTCTTTTGGGGTCCCTATTCTGTCATTCAATGTATTAAATCTCCCTTCCAATTTTGGATAATCTGTAAATTTGATTAGCATGCCACATTAAGTCAAAGTCAAGGATAGATCGATGAGGCTTGCAACTAAAGCTCTGTGCCTGTGACTATTCAGTCTTTTTCTAAGCCATCTAACTGTACTGTCTTCTAGTCCATAGCTCTCCACATTAACCATAAAAATAGTGTCAGAAACTTTGAAATGCCTTGCTAAAATATAGAAAAACTATAGTTGCAGTAGGCCCCTAATTTACTACTCTTGGAACTTTGTTTTAAAAGATCAGTATATAATTAGAATATACATCCTCTTCCTTTCAAAATCAAGTTTTGTATGAAACTTCAATGTACTGGAGTATAATGGCTTGAGAAACTGAACTGGGAATGTTGCGCTTGAGGAATAGAAGGTGTTTGAAAAGCTTAGAAAAGGGGTCAAGAATGTGATTCATGATGAACTATCAGAAGCTGTGTTGAACATCCAGAGTTTTCCTGACAAGACGCCCTGCCTATCTTCACAGGGATACCTCCAGGAGCCTGATGATTGGGCATTGTGAAACAAGTTCAAAGTTTGCCTCTGTTTTTCAGATTGTAAACATATAAGTTACCATATTGGTGAAAAAAGTCAAGAAGCCCAATTCTCTCAGTCAGGATTTGAGAGTCAATGAAGATGTGCCTTTGGAAGTAGCAGTTATCAATTTTGCCCCCAGAGACAAATGGTCAGCAGCAAGTGGAGTATTGGTATAAAGAAAATGTGTTGGAGAGGAGAGCAGCCAAAGGGAACAAAAACAAAGATGAATAAAGCATATTGTATTAATTTGTTAAAAATATTTTCCTCAGTGAACATACTCCTATTTACATGTTAATTTTGTGTAATTATTGTTCAATGTATACACACCTCTACTTCCAAGGAAATCTTTTTTCAGGGGTGCAGCAGCCCACATACGTGGATGACGTAATTGAACCAATGCAATATGAAAAATATTCCAAATTGGCAAAGAACTAGACACTAGAAGTATTGGACAACATCAGCAATGCCAAAATGTATCTTCATTAAAGTTGTCTTCTTCATAGTTCATATTCCTGTTATACTGGGAGTTCCTTGAAATCTGGGACCTTTTCTTATTTAAATTCTTTACCCTGTTCATCCCTCCCCCACTCTCCCTTTCTTCAGCAGTGAGCGTAGTGGTCTGTACCTGGTAGGCAATAGATGGTATTTAGTACTTTGCTCTGGTAACATGACTAACCCTGCACTATTTTTGATGTTATTGCATTTTTACTGATGCTTTGTGGTTATAATGTCACATTCATTTCCTGAATATATCCCATCCTTTCCCCTTACTCAGCAAGAAATCTCTTAAAACAAAGAATTTAAAAATGGGGAAAAAACACTTCGCTTAATAAAACCAGATAACACATTGACCAAGTCTGACAGTATATGAATTATTCCATACCAATAATTTCCCACCTATATAGTGAAGAGAGCATAGTTCATAAATCTAGAGCTGGAAAAGGTTTCAGATGTCATTTAGTCTGACTGCCTCATTTTAAAGATTAGGAAAATGAGCCCCAGGGAGGTTGTCACTTGTCCAAGGTCACTTGTTTAGTAAACATCAGATATAGAACTTGAACCCAGGTTTTGAGAAGCATTTTCCCACTTAAAAATTGATCATGTTTATATTATTTTTTTCTGATTCTTCTTACTTCATTCTACATCAGTTCATATAAATATCCTCCTGTTTCTCTGAATTTATATTTGTCATTTTATGTGATTCAATGATACTCTATGACATTTTTGTGAAATTTCTTCAACCATTTCCCAGTTGATGGGCACCTACTTTGTTTCTAGCTCATTATTACCACAAAATGTGTTGTAATTAGGATTATGGTATGTGTGTAATCCTATGCTATTTATATAGAGACAAGAAGGGTATGATTTGATCAATAATGTTTTTGATTCATGTACCTGACAAGCATTGCTTAAATACCTTCTGTATATATGTGTGTGTATATATATATATATATATATATATATATATATATATATATATATATACATACACACATATATATATGTATGTACACATATACATATATATACACATACGTGATAACCAGAATCACAGAATTTGAGAGTTGTAAATGACTTCTGCAGTCATTTAGCCCAATTCATATGTGAACGTAAACTTTCCTTTACTGAAATGTATAAAGTGCATTAAAGGAGTAGAAAGGCCAGAGGAGGAATTGATCTTTTCTGGTTGTGAGTAACTGACAAAAGTTTCATGAGGGAAATAACATTTGAGCTAGGCCTTGAAGGATGGGTAGGATGGCTACCAGGATGGATGTGAGTTCAGGTATGGAAAACTGGGACCAAAGGTGAGAAGGCAGAAGAATTCAGGACACATTTAGGGACAGCAAGTAGTCTGATTTGAGCGGGTTATGAGTAGGGTAGGTCATTTGATTTTGCATGTTGGTTTTTATGTGAGAATTACTCCTACTCTTAGAATGATGCCCTAATTCATTTGGATGGGTACCCTAGTCACAAAGTGAGAGCTTATGCTAGCCAAGGACAGAATCGTGGAGTAAATGAGGCACTATTTTTGCCCTCCTGCTTACCCTGACATTTCATTTTACTTCCTCCTGGCCTTGCTCCTGAGCTTTCCCTACGTTGTGTAGAGGGGAAGAGAGATGAGGGAAGGCAAGAATCAAGAAGGCATCTACTCCTGACATGAACAGAACTCTAAATGCTAATTTTGATTCCCATCCGGGCTCTTGGCTTTCTATCCTTGAGTCCCTACTAAAAGAGCATTGAATATGAAACTGGGGAACCTAAGCTCCGCACTTGACTTTGTTATTTACTCCCTCTTTGGACAATTCACTTCTCATCTCAATTTTCTCACCTGGATCACCTCAAAGTTTCCTTCCAACTCTGGAATTTTATATTTTAAATTCTCTTCCATGTTTAACATTCTATGGTGTGAGTTCTAAGTGTAGCAAGTGGGGCACTCAGAACATTGTCTAGGGATCCACTTTCCTCTTTTTTGAAGTTTGATGCGGCCATTTTGCGTAATCACTTATTTGAATCATGGCTGGAACTCCTCTCCTGTACAGCGTTCTCTATTACCAGACCATGTAAGGAGCAGCAATCCAATAAGAAAAACCAATTAGGGCATAAAAGTAATGTAAACAAAAACTGGAATGCATTTGGAGTCATTTCTGCTATTCATGTACAAATGGATGAAACTCTCTCTTGCTCCGGGAGATGACAGCATAAGATCACAATGCTCTCTGACAGTTCTCTCAGCATTCAGTACTCATAACCCCAGTGGGAAAAGTTTAGTGGTATCTGCTTCATGGAATTCTGTGGGAGACCATCAGGGAAGAATGGGTCTGCTGACTTCACATGGCATTATAGAGTCTGCAAAATCATCTCAGCCTGGCCCTAGGATCATCATGATTTTTATGATATTCTGGGTATCAGGAATGATATTACTATACCAGTCCAAGGCCTCCTTTTAAATTTATTTTTATGTTTATTTATTTATTTTTAGTTTTCAACTTTCATTTCCACAAAATTTTGAGTTTCAAATTTTCTACCCATTTCTCTTCTCCCCTCACAACAAAACACCATGCAGTCTGATTACCCCTTCCCCCAATCTTCCCTCTCTTCTATCACACCCCTCCTTTCCCTTATCCTGATCTTCTCTCTTTTCTTGTAGGGCATCATAGATTTCTCTACCCCATTACCTGTATTTCTTATTTCCCAGTTGTATGCAAAAACAATTCTCAACATTCATTCCTAAAACTTTGAGTTCTAACTTCTCTCCCTTCCTCCCTCACTACCAATCCCCACTGGGAAGGCAAGCAATTTAATATAGCCTATATATGTGTAGTTTTGCAAAAGACTTCCATAAGAGTTATGTTGTGAAAGACTAACTATATTTCCCTCCATCCTATCCTGCGCTCCATTTATTCTATTCTCTCTTTTGACCTTGGCCCCTCCCAAAAGTGTTTACTTCTAATTACTCCCTCTTCCAATTTGCTCTTCCTTCTATCATCCCTCCCATCCCACTTATCCCCTTCTCCCCTACTTTTGTAGTGTAAGGTAGATTTTCATACCAAATTGAGTGTGCATATAATTCTGTCCTTAAGACAAATGTGATGAGAGTAAGTTTCACTTTTTCCCTCTCACCTCTCCCTTTTCCCCCTCCATTGAAAAAGCATTTTCTTGCCTCTATTATGAGAGATAATTTGCCCCATTCCATTTCTCCCTTTCTCCTCCCAATATATTCCTCTCTCACACTAATTTTATTTTTTTAGATATCATCCCTTCCTATTCAACTCACCCTGTGCCCCACCCTCTCTCTCTCTATATATGTGTGTGTGTATGTATGTATACATGTGTGTATGTGTGTGTGTGTATGTGTGTGTGTGTGTGTGTGTAATCCCTCCAACTACCCAAATACTGAGAAGAGTTTCAAGAGTTACAAATATTATCTTTGTATGTAGGAATGTAAACAGTTCATCTTTAGTTAAGTCCCTTATGATTTCTCTTTCCTGTTTACCTTTTCATGCTTCTCTTGATTCTTGTGCTTGAAAGTCAAATTTTCTTTTCAGCTCTGATCTTTTCATCAAGAATGCTTGAAAGTCCTCTATTTCCTTGAATGACCATTTTTTCTCCTGAAGTATTATACTCAATTTTGCTGGGTAGGTGATTCTTGGTTTTAATTCTAATTCCTTTGACTTCTGGAATATCATATGCTAAGCCCTTCAATCCCTTAATGTAGAAGCTGCTAGATCCTGATAACTTCTGATTGTATTTCCACAATGGTCAAATTATTTCTTCCTAGCTACTTGCAATATTTTCTCCTTGACCTGGGAACTCTGGAATTTGGCTACAATGTTCTTAGGAGCTTCTTTTTTTGGATCTCTTTCAGGAGGTGATCGGTGGATTCTTTCAATATTTATCTTGCCCTCTGGTTCTAGAATATCAGGGCAATTTTCCTTGATAATTTCTTGAAAGGTGATGTCTAGGCTCTTTCTTTGATCATGACTTTCAGGTAGTCTCATCATTTTAAAATTGTCTCTCCTGGATCTATTTTCGAGCTCAATTATTTTTCCACTGAGATCTTTCACATTGTCTGCTATATTTTCATTCTTTTGGTTTTGTTTTGTAGTTTCTTGGTTTCTCATAAAGTCATTAGCTTCCATCTGTTCCATTCTAATTTTTAAAGAACTATTTTGTTCAGTGAGCTTTTGAACCTCCTTTTCCATTTGGCTAATTCTACTTTTTAAAGCATTTTTCTCCTCATTGCTTTTTTGTACCTCTTTTGCCAATTCAGTTAGCCTATTTTTAAAGGTGTTATTTTCTTTAGCATTATTTTTGGGTCTCCTTTAGCAAGCTGTTGACTCGCTTTTCATGATTTTCTTGCATCACTCTCATTATTCTTCCCAATTTTTCCTCCACCTCTCTTACTTGATTTTCAAAATCCTTTATGAGTTCTTCCATGGCCTGTGACAATTGCGTATTTATTTTGGAGGTTTTGGATACATAAGCCTTGACTTTTAGGTCTTCCTCTGATGGTTTGCATTGTTCTTCCTCATCCTAAAGGATGGAAGAAAATACCTGTTCACTAAGAAAGCAGCCTTCTTTAGTCTTTTTCCCCCTTTTTTGGGCATTTTCCCAGCCAGTTACTTGACTTTTGAGTCCTTTGTCAAGAAGAGGGTATTCTCTGGGGACCTGTAAATTCCCAGTTCCTCCAAGGTGGAACAATCAAGGGAGAGGAGTTTGCTTCTTTCCTGGTCTGTGCTCTGGTCTGGGAGCAACCACAAAACCTCCTGTCCAGGATCTGTGAGTAGTATTCCCTATCCAGAGCCTCCCCCAGTTCCACAAAGCCAGTGTTCCTCCTCACTCCAGGGCCACCACTCAGAGCTGAGATTCAGATCCGCTGCTCAACTCCCCTAGCATCTTTAAACCGAGGGTTCCAAAAATGGATGCTGCCACTGCAGTGGCTGCTGCTGGCAGATCTAGACTGCATTCCCTTCTCATCGAGGTGAAAGAGCTTTCTCACTGACCATTGAAGCTATCTTTGGCATTTGTGGGTTGAACAATCTGGGAACTGCTGCTACTGGTGATGCCCCGAAACCTGCTCTGGTTCTGTCCCTGCCATGCCACGTGGCCCACACTGGGCTACACTCTGCTCTGAGTCCCGTGCAATAGACCTTCCCTATCGGCCTTCCAGGCTGCCTTGGGCTGGAAATCTCTTCCACTCTGTTGTTTTGTGGCTTCTGCTGTTCTAGAATTTGTTTAGAGTAATTTTTTACAGGTATTTTATGGGCTTTGGGTGGGAGGAGCTTCTACAGGTCCATCTTTCTACTCTGCCACCTTGACTCCACCCTGAGTGCAAAACCATGGCCTCCTTATGTATCTCAATTCTAGCTGTAGCCCATATATTGCATATCTATTTCTGTTTTTCCATCCTTCTGATAGCCTCACTTCCTTATTTTTTCCCCTTTTTAAATGCACCTTAGATTTCCCTTTTTCTCCACCCTTTTACCTTCAAGCTGCATGAGACAAGTCTAAAAATTAGACCCAAAGCCCTGTGAAATCCTGATTTTCTGGACAGTCTTTCAGTGAATTGCATCTTCTTTGCCTTATTATTTTGGGTACTTGAAGATATACTGGAGATCTATTATGGGCAACCTATTTCTTTTATATTAGGTTGTATATATCCCTAAATCCTATGATCACAGACCAAAGAGGTACCCTCTCTCTCAGGACCATTTGTATTTGGAAAGACTTTGAAGGCAAAGGAGCCTTTTTGATCCCACTCTGCCACTTATTGATCTGATATTGGGTACAATACCCACCCTTCTGTGCTTCCCATGGTTCTCATCTGTAAAACAAGGTCCCTTCTTGCTCTAAATCTATGACCCAAGAGCTACAGGAAAGAGGTCAAAAGAGACAGAACAACAAATGATAGTATTTTGAGGATGGCCATGCCTCTCAAATCCTTCCAAAAAGAGGCATTTATTTGTTCCTCTCAAATGTAAGCTTTGCTGTAGAAAATGAAGATATCTCAGTAGGAGGTCTTTTTTTCCTGATTTCATTAGAAGAAAAGTCATGGGATTTCCTCCAAGAGAACCAGCTTCACTTAGTAGTAAAAATTGGTGCCCAAGTTACTGAACCTCCTTGCTACTCAACTTCTCTATCTGTAAAATGGGGATAATAATTACACTACCAGACTCACAGGGTGCTCACTTTCAGTTGAAGGAACACTTGGCAAAAAAGGCAAAGGCAGCATGCTTCTAGCTGCTGATAATTCTTACAAGCTTGAATGGTTTTTCTGTAATTCCTCCCTGTCCATGCTTTGAAATAAAATCAAAGTTTCTTGTGTAGGCCCCCCTCCCTCCCCACAGTTAAGTTTTGAATACTTCTAGCTCTAAGTCTATGATTCAATTCAACAATTTAATTCATCATGAATTTGTTAGATATTTGCAATGTGCCAGGAGCTGGGGATACAAAATCAAAAAGTAGACAAAGGACTGCTATTCTTTTTGGTGATAAACCTATTAAAACATATCTTGGAGAATGTGGAAAACTTTTATTATTGGTTTCAGCAGAGAAGAGAGTCCTAGAGCTTAGAGGCATCAAGGTATATTTGAAAGTGCATCTGATTTTGGAATCTGTGGATAAGTCACTTCTTTCTGTCAGTCTAAGTTTCTTCATTTATAAAATGGTACTAATATTATTTCCAATATGTTCCTTAAAGTGCTGTTGTGCAGAGAGTCCCTTGTAATACTTAAGGCCATTTATAAATCTGAAGTATCCTTCTTGTTACAAAGTATAAAGCACTCTGTAAATATGATTTGTGATCATTTTTATTGCAAACTACAAAATTCTATATAACTAGGGGATATTGTTGCTCTCTTGAGAGATTTAAAAAACAACAGCTACACGGTATAAACTGAGAATGTTGGGTTTTTTCCCCTTCTGTATTTGCTAGGTCATTCAACTAGCAGTCTAGGGTGTCATTCCTTCTGACTCTTGCTTTTAGTGACTTTTACTGTAAACAATTGTGCTGTAAAGTGAGAGACCTTCATTCATATTTTATGGCTTTTGCTCAATGAAACGTAAGTTCACTTATAAATATTCAACATGCTATTTCAGTCAACAAAGAGTCAACAAAGAACTAACTGAGAGTTTGGAGAAGATACCAAGTCTTTAAGGAGAAAAAGTTGGGAAGTTCCTGGATATTGCACTGAATTTGAACTCAAGAATTATTTCTGGGATGGATACTTCAGCTCCCAGAGGGAAGGAAAGAAAGTTCCGTTACCATGTCAAAGCACCAGCTGAAGACAAATTTGACAGTATGAATCTTAATGTTAAAATTGACACTTCCTGGGTCTTCCAGGATGCAGAAGATGCTGATGATGCGCATGGTGGTCTTTCTGAAGAAGAAGCAAAGAACAGTGAAGAAGATGCTGGAAATCTTAGAAAACAGCTAGAAACATCAGAGCAAAGGCTGAAAACAGCTGTTGAGAAGCATGTGAGGTCAGAGTCCCGGCTTAGAGGCAGGTAAATATGCTATTTCAATTTGTTTTTAGAAATTTAACCAAAAAGTATCAGCTACTTGGTGTATATAACTTCACAACAAATCAATTGGTATAAGTATTCAGTACACAGACTGTGCCTGACAGTTAATTTTATGGTGCATAGAGAAACAGAGATATGAATACTTTCATCTACTGTAGAGAAGAAATTCAAAATGAGAATGCTATACAGTGACCACCAGGTGCTAGAGATAGATTCATACACTTTCAGAGCAATATTGAATATTGAATGGCAAGACTGAAAAAAATCTTAGAACTTAAAATGTTAGAGCTGGAAGGGACCATGAAACGTAGCAAGTAGAATGTAAGAGTTAGAAGGGACATTGGAATGTAGAGTGTTAGGCTAAAAGGAGCATTAGAGGTCATCTCATTTTATCATTGTGTAGATAAGGAAACTGAGGCTCCAATAGGAGAAATTATTTATTCATGGGCATACAATGAGTTAGTGGCAGAACTGAGATTCTAACCCAGGTCATCTCATTGTCATTTTGTGTTCCTTGTAATATACCATGATGTCCCTCTACATCACTGGGAAACAACTTTGTGTAGCAGGTAGAGGGAAGTGAAGGAGGAGGGAATAAATATGTATATCTTGTCTATTATGTTCCAAGCACCATGCTAAGCATGTTTTTATAAATATTATCTCATTTGATCCTCACAACAAATCTGGGAGATTGGTGCTATTATTATCATCATTTTACATTTGAGGAAACTGAGGCAGACAGAAGTTAAGTGACTTGACCAGGGTCATACATACTGGTAAGTGTTGTCATCTGAATTTGAACTCAGGTTTTCCTGACTCCAGGCCTGGTATTCTATCCACTGTGCCCCCAGCTATCTCCTGACTTTGAAAGCACTGGATTTGGAATCAGGAAGATTCAGGTTTGATCTTCTCTCACTTAGTGCCCCTGGACAAATCACTTAATCTCTTTCGACCCACCACTGTTATGAGGATGAGATGAAATAACACATATAAGGCTTTGCAAATCTCAAAGCACCATATAAATGTGAGTGGTGATGATGATGATGATGATGATGATGATGATGATGATGATGACAACTAAGTAGTTTGGTCTAAAAACAATGAGATGGTGGTCTTTCCTTTTTAGTATTAACTATGTCACAAGGACTGAAAGCCTGGCTGTCTGATTCTCTGGCCCACCAATGAGTGGTTAGGATAGTGTCACCAACTAGACAGAAGCCCTGTGCAGGTCTGAGGAAGGAAGAGTTTGGCTCCATTTGCCACCATTTCTCTAGCTTCAGAGAGCCTGTGGTGCTGCTATGTAGGACCAGAATAAGAGAGTGAGACTCAACCTGTAGATGAGATCAAAGTATTTGTGACATGAAAGTAACATAATTAAAGGAAAATAGAGGAAATTTGTGAAGCGTGAACTTGGGATGTATAAAATCCTTGTAGAGCAATTTATGATAACCTTGAATGAAAGAAAGAGAAGTGAATAGTCATAGAGGGAAGAAAATGGTTCAGAGAATGGTTCAGTGAAACTATCAGGACACATTACAAAACACCGATAAAGGTAACTAATCAAACATTCATCACTCCAAATACTATAGGATTGAAGAGTTGGAGTGGTCAGAGCAGAAACTTCTCCAAAGGGTCAGTCAGCTGAATGCTCAAGTGTACCAGGAAGAAAATGCCTATCTTCAAGCTAAAGAGAAACTTGAGGAGATTCAAGAAGAACTGATGGATCTGGTAACTTCTCACTCTTTCTAGTCTGTTTATGCTACCTGGAAATTTATCAGAAGACATTTGTAAGAGAAAAGGCATAGCTTGGTGTAGGGGGAAAAATCTTGACCTGGGAATCAAGAGACCTGGGCTCCTGACTCAACTCTGTTTATTTGATGTTGGACAAATAATTTTATAGACTATAGAATCAAGGACTTAGAGCTGGAATGGATCAGGCACTGTCTGGTCCAACTCTCCTCATGTTACAGATGAGGAAACTGAGGACCACATTAGCAACATGACTTACCTAAGATCACACAGGCAGTATGTGGTAGAACAAATATTTGAACTCAAGTCATTTGACGCCAATTCAGTATACCTTTGTCAGTGACATTTCTCTCATCTATAAAATGAAAGAGTTAGAATAGATGACCACTCTTCTTGATCTAACATCTTCAGCGTGATGGGAAGAAGCAGGGTTAATGTAAAGAGCACTGGATTTTAAGTTAGAGAAACTGGGTTCAACCTGCTTGATTTTAAGCAAGTATTCTCAGGTCCATCATTAAGTTCTGTGTTCTAAATTCTCTTCCAAACTGGACATTCTAAGTTCTAAGATTCTTCCAAGTCTATGTACTGAGATAATTTTTGGAGTTGACATTCCACGTTGACTGTTCTAAGTGTTCTGACATCCCACATTCGATGTTCTGAGGTCTGTTCTAGGTGTAATGCTCTACATTCTGTCTCTTCCAGATCTGATATTACATTTTCTGTCCCAAGGACCCTTCTCAATTTAACATCCTTTGTTCTAAGATCCTTTCTGGGCCTAATATTTTCTGTTTCAAGTTCCTTGGAGGAGCTCTGACTTTCTATGACCCTTTGTCTATGGTCCGTTCCATCTCCCATTCTCTTCCAGTTGTAACACTGCATGTTCTCAGGTCTCTTCTAGTTCTGTTCCATATTCCAGGGACCTATCTAGCTATGACTTTTCATGTTCTGAGGCTCCTTCCATGTATATTATATTATGAGACCCCTTTCTGCTTTGACATTCTATCAAATAAGTGGAAATTGATTATAGTAGATGTGTATAACATTTTATCCATAAACATGGAATATTAATATAGAAGAACCATGTTGCTGTTATTATGTAGCTAAAGTCCTTTAATGGATGTTTTTAAGTCAGCTAATTTTATTTAAATCATATTACATAATTGTGATACAGTTGTGAAACAAAGTAGCTTAAGGTTAGTAGCAAACCTGGCTAGTAACTTTAAAAAAATTGAATTCAGATAAAACCAAGGTGACACCTCTGTGACTGGTATTTCAGCTACTTCATTCTCATTGACATGAAGATGTCTACACTGATGTTGACCAAAGTGAGTAGAACCGGGAGAACGTTGTACACAGTAACAACAGCCTTATATGATGACCAACTTTGATAAAAT
Source organism: Notamacropus eugenii (assembly GCF_028372415.1). Classification (NCBI taxonomy): domain Eukaryota; kingdom Metazoa; phylum Chordata; class Mammalia; order Diprotodontia; family Macropodidae; genus Notamacropus; species Notamacropus eugenii. The sequence continues at coordinate 60,042,665 of NC_092877.1, forward strand.
TTAGCTTTCCTCAGCAATACAATAATCTAAGACAATTCCAAAAGACTCATGATGGAAAATGCTGTCCACATCCAGAGAAAGAACTATGGAGTCTGAATCCATATCAAAGCATACTATTTTCTCTTCTTTTATTTTTTTCTTTCTCATGATTTTTCCCTTTTGTTCTGATTCTTATTTCACAACATGACTAAAGTGGAAATATGTTTAATATGATCGAACATGTATAACCTATATCAGATTGTATGCCATCTTGGAGTGGGGCAGGAAGGGAAGGAGAAAAAAATTGGAACTCAAAATCTTATAAAAGTGAATGTTTCCTACTATCTTTACATATACTTGGAAAAAATAAAGTACCATTAAGGGGAAAAAAAGAAACATAATTCTATAGCTCTAACTGGGATTTGGTGGATCATAGACCTCACTCAATTTGGTCATATTTTTTTCTAACCTTCTACTTATGAGAGAAACCAGAAGATATCAGTTGGCAGTTTGTTTCAAGGACTTACTGTATGACTGCAAACTAGCTACTTAATTTGAGTTTATAGAATCTATGCTTTAAGTGGTGATCTCTAATATTTTTACTTCATATCATTACACTATCATTAAAAAGAAAATGAGCACAGGTAGATATGCAAATATTTACTTATTTGTGAATTATATTTAGGTACTATTGTACTAATAGTGTACGTGACAAAAACAAAACAGAAATTTAAAAAGGTGTAGTGGATGAAAAAATGATGCAAATAATATTTTTTCCTAGAATCAACAGGAAGTCATTAGTGTTTGTTGAATAGGAGAGTAATATGGTCAGACTTGTGTTTTAAGAAAATCCTTCCAGCAGCTGTGTGGAGAAAGGTTTGGGGAAGGAAAGATACAAAGAAGAGAGATCGATTAGTAGGCTATGGCAGTAGTGTAGATAAGAGATGATGAAGGTGAGAATGAGAAGGGTAACTGTGAATTAAGTGAAGGGAACAGATGGGAGAGGTATTGTGAAGATAGAAACAGTAAGGTTTATTGACTGGATACCTAATGTGAGGGAGGGTGAAGACTCAAAGAGGACACCAAGGTTAAAATGTGGATTAATGGAAGTATAGCAGTATCCTTGACAGTAATAGGGATGTTCAGAAGAAGGATCAGTTTCAGGTGAAAGATAATGTGAGAACCTATCCATGCCTGTTGATATGGTGCAGTTCTCTCAGTCTCATTCAAATGAAAAGGGAGAATAAAAGTTCATAGCCCAAGAGACCACCTTCTGAGAGAAGAGAGGATCCTATGCTGTGGAGACAGCAGTGAGTTTTCCTAGCGTCAGCTATGTGTTTGCTGCTATGTGTGTTCACGTAGTGGTTAAGCTATAACTACCCAGAGGGACCAAAGCTTGACTTAGAAATAGGAGGTTGGGAACTTGCACCAGACAAAGATGATGGAATGTGAGATTTGGGGGCGGGGGAATAAGTGTTAGTTAAGAGACAAGTCATACAACTGGCTATAATGATGAAAGTCAGATGATACCCATCTTCTCACCTTCTGATCCATCGATTAACCATTCCTTGGAATCACACCATGGATACATTTTGAATATCACTAGTTTGAAGTACGTGAATTTGGAACCAGAAGATATCTGCCTTCAGTGTCTTTAAAGGGCTGTCATGGGGAAGAGGCAAGGCAAGAAAGCATTTATTAAGGATTTGCTCTGTTCCTGTACCCAGAATGGAAGCCTGGAAAAGAGCTCACCAGTGGGAGAAGGAGGCCAGAGAGGCTGAGGGATATAACAGGGTGAAAAGGCCCTGTATGTTTAGAAAATTTCTGGGTTACCGAGACATAACATTGAAGCCCCAAGAGTCAGAAGGAGAGGCTAGAGGGGAAGAGAGGTTAGACTTGTTTTGTCTGGGTTTAGAAGGCTTAATGAACCAGGAATAATAGGTGTAAGTTTCAGAGTCAGATTTCTGTTCAGTGCAAAGGGGAAAAACAAACAACTTTCTAACAAGTAGAAATGTCCCCAAATGGGAAACTGATAGTTTGGGCTTTAATAAAGATTAGAGGACAACTTGTTAGTAATGTTTCAGAAGGAATTATTGTCAAAATTGATGATTTCTAAAGTTTTTTCCTAGGGCAGCTAGGTGACATAGTAGATAGAGTCCCAGGCCTGGAGAAAGTAAGACCTGAGTTCAAATTCAGCCTCAGACACTTACTATCTGCATAACCCTGGGCAAGTAGCTTAATCCGGTTTGCCTCACTTTCCTCATCAGTAAAGAGCTGGAGAAGGAAACAGAAAACAAGTCCAGTATCTTTGCCAAGATAACCCCAAAATAGGGTCATAAAAAGTCAGACATGGTTGAAATATGTAACAACAAAGTTTCTTCCAACTTGGAAATCTGACCATAATCAGCTGCTTAACCTTAGGCAAATCACCCCTCAGTTTATTCCTCTACAAAACAGAAATAACAAGGTCTGATCTGTCTAAGCTTGCCAGATTGTTATCAGAAAAGCACTTTGTAGACATGAGCTGCTGTTAACATTATGATTATTTTTCAGGTAGAAGAAACTGAAAGAGCTCGGAAGGTACAAAGGGAAAAACTTCAGCAGTTTCAGGAGCAGTTGCACAGGAAAGACGAAGAACTGCAGAGCCTACTTGCATCCTTTGAACATTATAAGCAGAACCAAAGGCAGCAAATGGCCATGGTGAGAGAGCAGGAGGGCTTCCTCAAGGGCCAGGTGCTTCGACTGGAGGAGGAAGCCCAGCACCTCCGGGAGGCTACGGCTTCCCTGATGGCTGAGCTTGAAGCAGGGGGGAACCATGGCTTGGATTCCCATTTAGAGGTCCCTTTGGAAAAGAGCAGATCCCAGCCTTGGTGCATTGGGGAAGATCTGGCTGAACTCCGGGCTTTCTTAGAAGTAGGTGAACAGCAGGCCCGGAGACAACTGGCCTCTCTACAACAGAGCCTAATGGCACTGCTGGCTAAAGAGGAGAGCAACAACCAAGAGAAGAAGGAAATCCTGCGCCAACTCCAGGAGCACCGGGACACAGTATTCCACCTCCTCATGAACAAGCTGGAGGATTTACAAGGTCAGGGGCCAGAACTGCCAAGGGAAGAGTTCAGAGAGCAAAATAACAGCCTGCAAGATGAGCTAGGAGCCAAGGTAATGAATGAGACCAAACATGGCACACCCACCAAGGACAGCACCAACTTGGTGAGTGAAGAAAATACAGGATGTGAGCAAATATTTGTACACTTTAGAACTTTGTTTTACCCTCATATGTTAGGAAATCACAGTTCAGTGCTAGGAGTTGTTTGGAGGAAGGAAGGGAAAGGAAAGATATAAGCATTTATTAAGTACCTACTATGTGCCAGAGACTGTGTTAAGGACTTTTATGGCTATTATCTCATTTGACCCTTAATCTGGGAGGTAGGTGCTCTTATTATCCCTGTTTCTAATTCAGGCAACTGAGGCAGGCAGAGGTTAAGTGACTTGCCCAGAGTCATGCAGCTGACTAATGTCTGAAACTAGATTTGAATGTAGGTCTTCCTGATTATAGACCCAGTGCTTTATCCACTGTGTCACCTAGCTACCCAGGATACGTGACATGGCCCCTGCTCTCTTGGAGCTAAAAGTTTAGTTGGGGGAAATAATACCAACAACAATAAAAACAAATAATACCTGATATTTGTATAACACTTTAAGGCTTATGATGAGCTTTATAACAACTCTAGTAGGCAGGTATTTTTATTATCTCATTTTATAGATGATAAAATTCAGGCTTAATATGACTGTAGCTTACCCACTCTCGTAGCTGTTAAGTTTCTGCCGTAGGGCCCCAAACGAGATCTTCTTTACTCCAAGTGAGGCTCTCTATCCACTATGCCCAACGTGAGCATATGTGAAACAAAGAACATGATGCCATATGAAACTGCCTGCTGGACTATGTGGTGCAAACTTAAGTATTCTTAAGAAGCCAGAGGAAAGGGAGTTTAGTGGCTTAGTCAGGGGAGCCTTCTCAGAGGAGGAACTAGTATATGAGCAGGACTTTGGACAGTGGGTACGTTTGGGGAAATTAGAGGAATTTAGGGATAGCAATTGAAGGAAAGGGAAAGAACTAAAGTGGTAATAAATACTGGAAACTGTGTAGATCAGCCTGAGACGAGTTGAGTGGACTATGTAACCGTCACTAAAATTCAATAATTCTTCAAGAGCTTATGGAAGTTATCCTGTACATAGTCTATTTGCACATAGTTATTTGCACGTTGTCTTTCCCATTAGACTGTGAGCTCCTTGGGAGCAGGAACTATTTTCCCCCTTTCTCTCTATCCCCAGGCCTTAGTACAGTGTTTGGCACAAACTAGCCTCTTAATAAATATTCATTGATTAACTGGCTGTCCCTTGTACCAAGATAGATCAGAGCTTCTGTGCCATAGAAGATAGTCTTACAGAGCTGCCATGCTGAAAAATCATTATACTGTAGCCAGTCTGTCCATGGACATCTCTAAATATGACAAGATGTTCCCTTGGGTACTAGCCATCTAGTCCACCACTAAACTTGTACTTGAACCTCTCCAAAATGGTAGAACCTATAATAGCTTGTTTTCTACTAGCATAGGTTTTGAGAGTCAAATGTCACCTGCTCATAATAAGATATTGAAAATGGACTTTAGCAGGGGAATAATTATGATTTTGAGTATTTTCACTCCTATTTTCAATTCTAGCATCTATTTACAAGTTTATAGTTAGAAAAGGATATCATATAAATGATCTATTTTGCAGCATAGTGTAGTGAAAAAGCAATGAATTTGAAGTAAAAGGATCTGGGTTGCAGTCCTAGTTCTGCTACTTATTATCTATATGAACTTTGAAAAATCACTTAACCTTTTTGGTGCCTCAGTTTCTTTATGTAAAGAATTGGAGTAAATTATCTTTAAGACCCCTGTCAGATTTAAATATTGTGATTTATCCAATTACCATGCGAAGTACAAAGGGGAGATGATATTTCTCACATTTTATTTTGAACAGAACCATGGAATCTCTTATTTCATGGGTCCCCAGAAGGGATTCCAAGGGACATCAGGGTCAACCCCTGCCTTTCCAAACTGTCTCTGAAAAATATTTGCCTGGTTTCTACTTAAAGAATTCAAGTCTGTGGAACCTGCCTACTACCTGAGATAAGCCATTTGGGGACTTTTTGTGACTAAACTTTTTCTTGTAGTAAGTCATAATCAGTCTCCCTTATAATTTCTAAAAACTGAGATTAGGGAAAACAACTCTATCCATCAGTCCTCACTATATGTCTAGTTTGAACATAACAGTCTTTTAGCTCTTTTAAGGAAGTTATCACATCACTCTGAAGCTTGAATTTCTCAAAGCTAAATATCCCCAGTCCTTTGACTGGTCCTCCTATGGCAGGGTCTCAAATCCCCAGACTTTGGCTGCCATCCTCTGAATTTACTCATCACATTCCTTCCTATACATGAAACTGATCATAATACACCAGATGTGATCAAGTGCTGGACAGAAGCCAACAAGAATGTCATCTCCTTCATTTCACCTGGGAGGCAGGTTGTACAGTGGATAGCAGCCTGGGGCTGGGTAAGGAAGACCTGAGTTTAAATCCAGCTTCAGGCATTTCTTAACTGTGTGACTTGCCACTCAACTTCTATCTGCTTCAGTTTCTTCATCTGTAAAATGGGGATGACAATAGAATCTACATTCCAGGTTTGTTGTGAGAATAAAATGAGATAATAAATGTAAAGTGTTTTGAAAACCTTTAAGTGCTATATACATGATCGATATTTCTATTCTGGACACGGTATTTCTGTTGATCAATCCCAAGATTGATCAGGTTTTTCAGCTGCCATATGACACTTGATATAGCCATGAGGTTAAGTGACACTCCTAAGGCCACACAGTTTATAAGGGATAGATTTTAAACTCAAAATCAGGTAGGCTTAGAAAATGTTGATAGGACACAGCCCCTTACCCTGAAGCAGTTTACAAGCTAAAATAATCATATAAAAATAATAGCAGTGAGAAGAAGATTTACACAGTGCTTTAAGGTTTGCCAAGTACTTACACATGTAATCTTTAGTGAGATGGGAGTATGGCAATTCAATGGAATAGAAATTTTGTTAAGCTCCTACTGTGTATTTGTTTAACTATGGAGTTTATTTAAGGTACTGACCTTTCCTCATGGAGTTCTTTGTCTAGCAGGGTCATGGCATCAATGCACATAAAATGCTACAACATAGGATATGGCATAAGTGTACTGGGCAAATGACAAAGTATTATATGAAGTCAGATGATAGTAGGGAGATAAGAGTTGATTGTGAATTTGTGAATAGATTGTAGGGGACATGGAAAGACAATCAGAGGTTGAGAATTGCTGCTAGGGGAAGGGATTCCAAAAGGTTTAGTGCAGAGTAGCAATGTTCTCATGGTTTGTCTTTACTCCCCATTATTGCTCTTTCAAGGAAAAATCATAAAATGCATTCTTACTCCAGAGAGCATGGCACAACTGTGGGCACAACCATGTAGCCTTCATGTGCCTGAAGGTAGGGTAGCTTAGCCCATAAAACCAGAAAGTAGCCTTGGGACAGAGGCTGAGAGATGTGCAGGTATTTGGTCCAAGGGGCAACACAAGCTGTTTTGGTCCGTGTTACTTAGTGCCTTTTATTCATATTTCCTCTAGCCAATTTCCATTTGCTCAGCCTTTGGCTCAGCTTATACACATTTGCTCTACTCATCCCTATCCCATGATGTAGCCTGGATTCCATCCCCTATTTCACCTGGTAGTGTACTCTGCCCCCAACTACTCCTTCCAGTTACTCTGAGAGTCTATTTACAGACACATTGATGTTTATCTGATTATTGGTTTATCTGGTTATTAACTGATAACTATTCATTGTTATTCAAAAGAGAGCAGAATCCTGGGGAATGGAACACAGGAAGAGTAACTTAGCTGCAGGAGGAAAGGAAGAAATCGGGGTATAGTTCTAGATTCTGCAGTGGGAATGGGAAAATTCAGGTTGAGAAGGACTCTGAACCCTTAAAAGCTACCGGAGCACAGGAGGGAAATGTCCTCAGCCATCACTATTATGTACCCTTAAGTCACTTATCAAATTTTGCTCACTACAGTTATATATACTTGCTGGTGTCTTGTCCTTCTACTAAACTATGAGTTCCAGGAGGGCAGAGACTCTGTCTTATCTAAGCTTTACATCTCCCCCAGCAGAGTGATCTGTACACAGTGGGTACTTAATAAATATTTATTTTAGTGTTGTATGATAAATAACATGGTTTTGTTCTGGACCTGCCTGCTGAAATATGATGAAAGTCATAGATTGGAGCACATTTCATTAGGATGGTCACCTTGAAAATTTTCTTTTCTTTTGTTTTTAAAGCAAACATTTATTAATAAGTTAATCATAAAAGATATAATTCTTATATGTCCAACAAAATAAACAAACTAAAACATAGCTCAATTATTATTTTTAATCAATAATTAAGCTTGACTTACATATAGGAATAGGGCCCAGATCTGTGGTTTCCTGTATATAGGGAATGCTGGGATAAAGATTTGTAGTCAGATGTAGTTCAGTTGTTTTTCAGTCTTGCCTGATTCTTTGTAACCCCTTTGGGGATTTTCATGGCAAAGATACAGGAGTGGTTTGCCATCCTCTTCTCCAGCTCATTTTACAGATGAGGAAACCAAGGCAAACAGGGTTAAGTGACTTGCCCAGGGTCATGCAGCTAGTAAGTGTCTGAGGCTAGATTTAAACTCAGGAAAATGAATTCTCCTGACTCCAGGCCTGACATTCTAGATGACTTGAGTTCAAATCCCAGTTCTGCCAAATGAAAGTTATGTGACCTTGTTGGACTAGTCACTTTCCTTATTGATAAAAGGAGGGGATTGGATTGAATGTCCTCATTGATTCTTCCAAGCTCTTTATCTAGGACTTTATGGTATGGTGGAAAGTGTGTTGGACCAAGAATCAGGAGACCTGCTTTCCCCTTTGGTGTTAGAAGTTTGGGATCTCTGCTTTGGGGAAGAAGTTTGAGAGGAGTACCAGTGTTCCCTCTGCTACACTGGCAGTAAGCTTCTATCTCCAACTCTCATCGACTGAGGACTAACTGAGGAGGGCATGAATATCTTGGGCTTTCATTCTCCAAGATTTAGTGGTGCCAGAGAATAGAAGGGGTCTAGTGCCAGGGTGGGGAACCTGAGGCTTCGAGGCCACATGTGGCCCTCCAGGTCCTCAAGTGTGACCCTTTAGATTCCATCAAGCCTCACTTGAGGACCTAGAGGACCTTGAGGCCATAGATTCTCCACCCCTGGTCTAGTAGATACAAAGAATCAGATAATTTCCAGTTTCAGAAGGAAACTCAGAAGCCATCTAATCCAACACAAACACAAAAAGTAACCCCAACCAGAATTTACTCAGCTAGCTGGCATCCAATTTCTGTTCAAAGATGTCCATTGGAGGGGAGCCCATGATCTCTTTAGGCAGCTGGTTCCAGTCCTGGAAAGCCCTAATTGTTAGGATATTGTCCTATGAGATGGAAGGTGCAATGCATTAAAAATATATCCTTACTAATGTAGCACAATTACCAGAAATAAATGCTTGCTCATTGATTGATTGATTGGGTCCCAGTGCCAAGGAGAAATGCTTTTCGCATTCCAAAAAGAAAACATCTTTCTAGCCTTGTCAATCTCATTAGGATAGCATTTAGTATAACTAGAGAGCCACCCAGTGGCCAGAAGAGGAATCTTCATGTTTCCTGTCAACTCCAAAGAGCATCTATCTCTAGCTATGCTTATTTTCTTCATACAAAGCCCTTGCATTCACTTACTAACTCTATCTAGCAGAGTAGTGACTTTGAAAATAACAGTGTTGGGTAATGAGACATTATGAAGTTGCACAAACATGGGAGAAAAAAGAGTTATGTGTGATATGATGCAGTAGAAAGTGTATAATATAAGAAGTCAAGAGGCCTGAGTTGCTTTGTTCAGTCATATTTAGGGTTTCCTTGGCAAATGCACTAGAGGAGTTTGCCATTTTCTTCTCCAGCTCACTTTACAGATGAGGAAACTGAGACAAACAGGGTTAAGACACAGCTGGTATCTGAGGACAGATCTGAATTCACAAAGATGTGTCTTCCTGACTTTAGATCTTGTACTGTGCCACCTAGCTGCTCAACCATGTCTGTCCAACACAGAACCAAAGGGTCATGTGAGTGTGACCATAACATTCGCGAGTGTGGCTCAACCAAATTACAATGAAATTGGGAAATATTTAACAAAATAAACAAAAATACAATAAAACATAGATAACATTGCATCTTACAACTAAGTCAACATGCAGTTTGTAGAGATCCTTATGTATGGAATTAGTGACACCATTTCTATTTGAGTTTGATAGCATTTGTTAAGATTATGCCATTAGCTCCCTGTGTCACATGAAATAAACCATTTCCCAGCGCTTGACTTCAGTTTCCTCGTCTGTAAAATGAGTTAGACAAGCTGAGCCCTTAGCTCCCTCTTCAGTTCCAACTTTCTATATTTTAAGATTCCTTCTAGCTCTAAGTCGCTTCTAGTGCTAATTTTCTACGAAGCTGAGAATGCGGTTACATACTTAGTACCTTTTAAAATTAAGATGGTAGCCTACGTGATTATTAAATCAAGAAAGGAACCATGATTGTTCTACATTTAGAATTCAAAATAATTACTGTCAGAACTCTTGCCATTTGCAGAGGGCACCTTAAGTCATTAATGGGGACTGCTGGGGAAGTGCCAAGCCCTCAGATGATGCCAGTTTCATATCAGGCTTCGTTACTAAGAGTCTGGCCAAATATGGGGGTGGAGAAATAAGGCATCTGATTCCTGGTTCAGGTATTTAGTCAAATAAAAGATGCCAAATCAATGTCACCATGAGCTTGATAAAGAGAAGAGACAACTTTACTGGCAGGACCAATGCGAAGGCAAATCTGAATTGGAAGGTAGCCTGGGTTCAACAGGGAAACAATCACCCTGTGGTGGAGAGAAGTGAGTCAGTGATAGGAGAGAGAGATTCGCAGATTTCTTTTAATAGGAAACTCTCTAATACTGCACTTCAAAACACTCAAGGCACTATGAAATTAGAAGTTTTGCTTTTCCCAGTGCCCATTGGATAGCAGAGCTTTGTAAGTCATTTAACTCAGATAAACCCTATCAAACAAGCTGGAAGGAACTTTATTAAACTAAACACACACATATACACATACACGTATCCATTGGATTAAATTCATTTCGAAGGGGGAGAAGAAGTGCACATCATTAGACCCACCCTAAGTAGTCATGCCTATGGAGGTAGATGGCACAATGGATAGAATGCTGAGCTTAGAATCAGGAAAACTTGTTTAAATTTGGCCTCAGACATTTACTAGCTATGTAACCCTGGGGAAGTCAATTAACTACTATTTGCCTTGTTTTCCTCATCTATAAAGTGGACATAATAATATAGTTAGATCCTCCTGCCCAGGGTTGTTTGGAAGACCAAATGAGATAATATTTATAAAGCACTAAAGATAGTTCCTGGCATATAGTAGGTGCTATATAAATATTAGCTGCTACCACTCCTCCTCCTCCTCCTCCTCCTCCTCCTCCTCCTCCTCCTCCTCCTCCTCCTCCTCCTCCTACTACTACTACTACCACTACCACCACTAGTACCACCACCATTACTACTACTACTACTACTAATACCACTACCACTATCTCCACCACCACCACTACTACTACTACTGCTGCTGCTGCTACTCCTACCATTACCACCACCACCATTACTACTACTACTACTACTACTACTACTACTACCACCACCATTACTAGTACTACTACCATTAATACCACTATCACTATCTCTACCACCACCACTACCACCACCATCACCACCACCACCACTACTACTACTACTACTGTTGCTGCTGCTGCTACTACCACTACTATTACTAACTACTACTACTATATGTATATGTATAGGGATTTTAGATTTGTCTTTTCTGTTTCTCTCTGAAGAGACAGCATTGTCTACTGGATAGAGAGCTAGCTTTGAAGTCAAGAGCTGAGTTCAAAGCCTACCTCTATCATAGACTGGCTTTGTGGCCCTGGGCAAATCACTTAACCACCTAAGACTAATGTTCTAGTCAGTTCTAAGATGGGAGTTCTTAATATTCAGGGGGTAAGTGAACTTGGATGGGAAAAAAATACCTTACTAAGTAGACAGAAACATTATTCTGACAAGGGATCTACCAAAGGGGTATATGACATAGAAAAGGTTAAGAACTCATGTATTAAGATTATAGGCTGCAGAAAATGTGCTAACTAGTATTGATAGAGGGAATATCCTCATCTGGGAGTTTCCTCTACCAGTAAAATCACAAGTCCATGCCCCATCCCTTTTACTTTCTGACACATGTTCTGTCTATTAGCAATTTTAATTGAGTTGTCTGTAAATAAATTCTTGCAAACCAATAACACAGACCCAGGAAGGTCAGTGACAAAAAGAAAAACACTCCATATGCAGAAAACTATTTATAGCTATATTTTCTTTGGAAACAAAGAACTGAAAACCAAGTAGATATCTGTCAGTTGGGGAATGGCTAAACAGATTGTGTTATGTTAATTTAATGGAATATTATTGTGCTATAAGAAATGATGAATATGATTAATTCAGAAGAACATGGAAAGATATAGACTGATGTAAAATGAAGTAAAGAGAAGAAAATAGTGACTATGAAGATGTAAAGGCAAAGAACAGTCACCATAAAATAATTGAAACAAAGTAAAATTTTAATAATCAAACTTAGCCCCAAAGAACATATAGAAAAAGACAAGTTCTCCCACACCTTTAAAGAAGTGAAATATCTACAGATTTGGGACACTAAATTAAAAGCCAGATGTTTGTGAAGATTTTTTTCTAATTTTTTTTCTTTTCATACTCTTTAAAAATGTGTTTAAGAGATGGCTCTGGGGGAGGGGCAGAGAGATAACCATAGATGATGTAATGATAATAATAATAGCTTTTATATAGTCACTTTTGTCAAGAGTTTTATAAATGTTATCTCATTTGATATTCTTAACAATCCCAGGATCTATTTTTATCCCCATTTCATAGATAAGAAAACTGAGGCAGACAGATTAAATGATTTGCCTAGGGTCATACAGTTAGCAAGTATTCATTGGTGAATTTGATGTTACGTCCTTCTGACTCTAGGTTTAGTGCTCTATCCCTTGCTTTGTAAAACCAAAATCTGTCAATAAAATTTATTTTTAAAAGAAAATAAATGATAGTAATAATAATAGATTGGCCAGCTAAAGACTGCTATGGCTTTTCCTATCTTTTGGAGATAGTTTAAATCAGTAACATAAAATTCAAATAGAAAATAGATCTTGTCACATATTAATTTAAAAAGCTACAAATTAATGTTATTTGTATTTTAGTAAAATATCATTATACTGTGTTGTATCTATTTGAATTTGTATTTTATTTTTATTTATTTTGATAAACATTTCTCATTTAAATTTTAATCGGATTCTGTTCTTACTTAGGAGTTTGTGAGCCCAAGTTTGATGCCTCTGGAAAAAAGAAGGTACCATATTGCCCCTGAGCTATATCAAATTTGGGATTTGTTCCTATCTGGAGCATCTTTATGTTTTTTTTTTTTTTGAATTCAGGTCCTTGACTTTATTTTTTTAATAGTTTTATTTATTTATTTTTAGATTTTGACATTTGTTTCCACAAAATTTTGAGTTCCAATTTTTCTCCCCATCTCTCCCCTCCCCCACCCCATAACACCTTGCATTCTGGTTACCTCTTCCCTCAATGTGTCCTCCCTTCTATCACACCCCACCATTCCCTTATCCCCATCTTCTCTCTTTTCTTGTAGGGCAAGATAAATTTCTATGCCCCATTACCTGTATTTCTTATTTCCCAGTTATGTGAAATAACAATTCTCAACATTTGTTTCTAATACTTTGAATTCCAACTTCTCTCCCTCCCTCCCTCCCCACAGACAAGCAATTCAATGCAGGCTATATATGTGTGTCATTTTACAAAAGACTTCCATAACAACTATGTTGTGTAAGACTAACTATATTGCCCTCCATCCTACCCTGTACCCCATTTTTTTCTGTTCTCTCATTTGACCTTATGTCTTTCCAAAAGTGTTTACTTCCAGTTACTCCCTTCTCCCATATACCCTCCTTTCTATCATTCCCCTCACCCCACTTGTCCCCTTCTCCCCTACTTTTCTGTAGTGTAAGATAGATTTTCATACCAAATTTAGTGAACATGCTATTCCCTCCTTAAGCCATATGTGAAGGGAGTAAGCTTCACTTTTCCTCTCTCACTTCTTCCCTTTTCTCCTCTATTGAAAAAGATTTTTCTTATCTCTTTTATGAGTGATAGTCAGCCCCATTCCATTTCTCCCTTTCTCCTCCCAATGTTTTCCTCTCTCACTCCTTAATTTAATTTAATTTAATTTTTGTTATGGGGATATCATTTCTTCTGATTCAACTCAACCTGTACTCTCTGTCTATATGTGTGTGTATGTGTGTGTGTGTGTGTGTGTGTGTGTGTGTGTGTGTGTAATCCCTCCACCTACCCAAATACTGAGAAAAGTTTCAAGAGTTAGAAATATTATCTTTCCATGTAGGAATATAAACAGTTCAGCTTTAGAAAGTCCTTTACAATTTCTCTTTCCAGTTTACCTTTTCATGCTTCTCTTGATTCTTGTGTTTGAAAGTCAAATTTTCTCTTCAGTTCTGGTCTTTTCCATCATGAATGCTTGAAAGTCCTCTATATCATTGAATTACCATTTTTTCCCTTGAAGTATTATACTCAGTTTTGGTGGGTAGGTGATTCTTGGTTTTAATCCCAGTTCCTTTGACTTCTGGAATATCCTATTGTAAGCCCCTTGATCCCTTAATGTAGAAGCTGCCAGATCCTGTGTTATCCTGATTGTATTTCCACAATATTTGAATTGTTTCTTTCTAGCTGCTTGCAATATTTTCTCCTTGACCTGGAAACTCTGAAATTTGTCCACAATATTCCTAGGAGTTTCTCTTTTCAGGTTTCTTTCAGGAGGTGATTGGTGGATTCTTTCAATAGTTATTTTGCCTTTGGTCCTAGGATATCAGGATAGTTTTCCTTGATAATTTCATGAAAGATGATGTCTAGGCTCTTTTCCTGGTCATGGCTTTCAGGTAGTCCTATATTTTTTAAAATTGTCCCTTCTGGACCTGTTTTCCAGGTCAGTTGTTCTTCCAGTGAGATGTTTCACATTATCTTCTATTTTTTCAATCTTTTGGTTTTGTTTTGTAACTTCTTGCTTCATTGTATAGTCATTAGCTTCCCTGAACTTCACTCTCATTTTTAATGAACTATTTTGTTCAGTGAGCTTTTGAACCTCCTTTTTCATTTGGCTAATTCTGTTTTTTAAAGCCTTCTTCTCCTCATTGGCTTTTTGGACCTCTTTTTCCAATTGTTAGCCTATTTTTAAATGTATTTTCCTCAATGTTTTTTTTGTTCTCCTTTAGCAAACTACTGACTCACTTTTCAAGCTCTTCTATGGCCTGAGCCCATTTCATATTCATTTTGGAGGTACTGGAAGCCTTGACTTCCTCTGACAGAATGCATTGTTCTTCTTCATCTGAAAGGATGGAAGAAGATACCTGTTCACCAAGAAAGTAACCTTCTATGGTCTTATTTTTTCCCCCTTTTTGGGCATTTTCCCAGCCAATTATTTGACTTCTGAATTCTTTGTCAAGAGGAGGGTCCTAGTGCTCCTACTTCCTCCAGGACCTTGCTCAGGGTTGAGATTCAGATCAGCTGCTCAATTCCCCCAGGGGCTTTGGGTGGGGGTGGGTCTGCCACTGAGGACTAAGGTTCAGATCCCCTGCTCAATTCCCCCAGAGACTTTAAGCTGAGCTGCTGGGACAATGCACCCAGGCTGCTTCTGTGGCCACTGTAGTGGCCCACTGCTGCTGCTGCCACTGCCTCTGCCACCACCTGGAGCCAGTTCTTGGGGGACCCCACTCCACTCTCTCCCAGTTGGGAAAGCCCTCCCACACTGACCTTTGAAGCTTTTTTGTTGCTTGTGGGTTGAGGGATCTGAGACCCTCCCTGCTGGAAATTCTGCCCTGGTGGCCTGTTCAGGTCCTGTTCCTCCTGGTGCCACCTGGTCAGGGCTTGGCTCTGCTCTGCTCAGTGTGCCATGGGATAGACCTTTCCTGTTGGCCTTCCAGGTTACCTTTGGCTGGAAATCTCTTTCACTCTTTTGTTCTGTGGCTTCTCCTGCTCTATAATTTGTTGAGAGTCATTTTTCACAGGTATTTTGTGGCCTTTGGGAGAAGCACTAGAGTATATGCATCTTTCTATTCTGCCATCTTTTTACCTGGAACATCTTAGCCCAACTCTTTTCCCATATTGTTATTCATTACTTTCTTCCCATGAATGTTCATATTTACCAGAAATTATGATATTCCATTTAACTCAATTCAACAAAAGCATGTTAAGTAGTAAATGCCAAAAAGTATATGATACACTGGGGATGCAAACTCCCCAGAAGCAAAATCAAGAAGTTCCTCTCTTCAAGGAGCTTATTGTATAGAGATGTTCTATTAGAAGAACACAAGCTACACATAAATATATTAATCCAAAGTACATATAATAGAGTCTTTTTAAGAGCAAGAGAGGTAGCAGAGTATGAGTGTTGTATTTGAAATCAGGAAGACCTGAGTTCCACTGCCACCTCTGAACTTTACTGGTTGCAAGATCATGGACAAATCATTTAACCTCTCTGAACCTCAGTTTCCTCATATGTAAAATGAGAATGTAAAATGTGTTTGTCAGAAGACTCAAATGAAATATTGCATATATAGCATTTCAAAAACTTGTAATACAGTTCTAAACTTTTTAATAACTTAGTGTGGTTCTAAGCTACTAAAAGGGGCAGCAAGGTGGTGTAGTAAATAGAGTTCTGGGCCTGGAGTCAGGAAGACTCACTTTCTTGAGTTCAAATGCAGCTTCAGATACCCACTAATTGTGTGACCCTGAGCAAATCATTTAACCCTGTTTGCCTCAATTTCACATTTGTAAAATGAGCTGGAGAAGGAAATGGCAAATCAACTCAATATTTTTGCCAAAAAAAATTCAAAAGTGAGCTCCAGAGTCAGACACAACTACAGTGTGAAAAAAACAACAACAAACTACTAAAATGCTTAAACCCTCACTAAGATCTTTTATAGTTTAAGGCATTTTATAAATATCAACGATTGTTACTAATAACAGCTGGGGAATCTGGGAAGATCTTGTAGGAAGTACCATCTGTGCTGTACTTGAAGGAATCTAGGGATTTCAAGAGGCAGATGACAAGAGTGAATACGTTTCAAATATGGCAGACCACCTATATAAATGTATGGATACTGTAGATGGAATGTCCTTCAAGATATACAACTTGCAGAAAATTTACTCAACCATAATGTTATTGGAATTTTCTTAGCATAATTGCCTGCTTATTTAAATTCTCAGATTTGTACTCTTACCAATAGGAGTTCTTTCTCCTCCCATGGAGATTACCACCCTTCTATATCCACTCATCCTGAATGATTTTCCTTGTGGTTTGGCAAAAATCTTTCACAGATGAAAAGCAGTGTGATGGAGAGGAAAGGGCACAGGATTGCTATTTGAGATCTAACTCCAGTCTTGGCTTTGTCACACTACTTGGCTGTGTGACTTAGCAAATCAATTTTCCTCTCTAGTTTCCAGTTTCTACGTTTACAAAACAAGGGTGATGAAAATATGCTCATCTGATGATTTCTAAGGTCCCTTCTAGCACTGATATTCAGTGACTAGGTGATCTCTAAGGTCCTTGCTGATTTTATGAGGCCTTTCCTGATTCCACAATTTATTAGTGCCCAACATTCCAGCATGATGAAAGGTCTTTTAAATATATAAATTTATATTATATATATATTTACTTTCTTATATACATACACTTTTTCTCCTCAGTGGAATATAAAGGCAGTAACTTGCTTTATTTTCTTTGTTAAAAAGGGACCCAATATAGTACCTGACATATAGTAACACAATGTTAATAATTCCTTGCTGAATTGAATTGAATTTATAATTATAAATTAATTTCAAATACATTGTTTCATTTGATCCTCAGCATCAACCCAGTGAAGGAAAGAATATTATTGTTATCCTTATTTAATAGATAAGTGAACTGAGGCTCAAAGAGATCATAGAATATTAGCATTGGATGGGGCTTCAAAAGCTATCTAGTTTAACTGATAATACCAAAAAAGAATTCCCTCAAAATATACACAAGATACCTAAGTGGAATGATAGAGGAAGATCCAAATCTTAGCTAAGACTCTGGCCTTGCCCTCCTGAAACTTTCTGCGCAGTACAGGTTCAAGATAAAAAACACAGATACAAAAATGATCAATAATTCATGATACATATATTAGAGATTTGTAAATCAAAATGCTTTGTGAGACCTAAGGGAGATCATCATTGACCTGGAGAATAATGTAATGATTCATGGATCTTTCCCCTTACTAATCTGTAAGCTTCATTATATCAGAGACAGTGTCTTACTTACAGTTTACCTCTTTCCCCAGCATGTCATTCAGTCAGTCAATCAACAAGTATTTTAAGAATGCATTTTATGTGCTAAGCACTGGAGAAACAAAGAAAATGAAATAAAAGTTAAAGGGGAAGACAGCATGAAAAGCAACTATGAAGAAATAAGATATTTGCAAGCCAAGCTATAGATAACCAATGGAGGGAAAGTGGTAGCATTAAGGAGGATTGGGGAAGACTTAATTCTGTAATTTTAGTTGAGACTTAAAGGAAGCCAGGGGATTTAGGAGGCAGAGATGAAGAGAGAAAGACTTCCAGGCATGGAGGACAACAAGTGAAAATGCCCAGTCAGGAAATACAATGTTTTAATGGAAAAATAGCAAGGAACCTTTGTCACTTGATCACACAATACTTGTGGGGGATGTAAAGTTTAAAATGATTGAAAAAGTAGGGAGGGACCAAATTATCAAGGACTTTAAAAAGCAAACAGAGGCAGCAATGTGGCACAGGGGATAGAGTGATAGACCTGGAGTCAAGAAGACCTGAATTCAAATTTGACCTCAGGTACTAGCTGTGTAATCCTAGGCAAGGTACGTAATTCTGTTTGCCTCAGTTTCCTCATCCATTAAATGGGAGTAATAATAGCACCTACCTCCCAGGGTTGTTGTGAGGATCAACTGAGATAATAATTGTAAAGTCCTTAGCACAATGCATGGCACATAATAAATGCTATATAAATATTATTATTATTATTATTATTATTATTGTAGTAGTAGTGGTGGTGGTGGTGGTGGTGGTGGTGGTGGTGGTGGTGGTGGTAGTAGTAATATTTCCATTACATTTGATTCTAGAGGTAATAGGGCACCACTGGAGTTGACTAAATGTGTTCAGCATAAACATACTATTCTCCACAGATATGAGCATAATAAGTATTCATTGAATGAATAAATGAATGGAAAACATACAAACAAAAAAAATAAAGAATAAATCAGGATGATGCATAAATACCAGAATACAGGAGGGGGAGGATCCAGAGAACAGATTTCAAAATAATGGGTTAAAATTTCAGGGAAACAGACTTAGATTCCACATGAAGAATGTGGTCCAAACAATGTGCACTATATAAAAGTAGAATTGGTCATCTCATAAAATAGTGAGTTTCCCAACCTTGGAGACAGTAGATAGGATGTTATAAAAGTTATAAAGAGGATGCCTATGTTAGGTGAAAGGTTAGATTAGATCACCTTTGAGGTTCCTTCCAACTCTGAGATTCTGTGATTCAGTGATTCTAAGACAAGAAGAATTATAAAGGAGAGTGAGGACAGTATGGTCTGGAAGAATTAAGAAAAGTTTGTTGGAAGTTCTGGTACTTGATGTGGGGCTTAAGGGATGAAGAAGATTGGGATTGGCAGAATAAAAAAGAACTTTCCTGGTTAAATAAATAATGAGTTAAAAATCAAAGCCATAAATAAAAACAATCATATGAATCTGGACATATTATGTCATTGGTATAAAGGAATCCCAGGTGAGGAAACACCCTCTGCTAGTGAGGATTTGCACTTTTTCTCTAGCTTACCGACTTTGAAAATTGCCTATATCATTGGATGGTTGTGACTTTCTCAGAGTTACCCAGCAAGTATGTATCATTTGTAGGATTTAAACCCACATATTCCTGGATCTCAGGTTGATTTTCTTTCCCCTACAACAGAAAATGGCCACATTTCTTCTCTGAATCATAAAACTCATGTGTTGCATAGATGAAGAGCAAGTAGACTGGCCCCACTGGTCAGTGAATGGTAGATAAAATGAGGAGTATGTTAAAATCAGGCTTGATGTGATATGGAAAAGATAGTCACTCTCAATAAGTAGCACATTATTATGTATCTTTTATTTTTATTTATAAGAGAAAAAGATACTAGACACAGAGCCAAAAGATATACAGACAGAGCATTTATTAAGTACTTACTCTGTGCCAGATGCTATGGTTGGTGCTGGGGATACAAACAGGTAAAAAACAAGACCATCACTTCCCTAAAGTACCTAACATTCTAGCAAAGGGAGGCAAAACATAAAAGGGGATTGAAAGGGGTGGTAGTAGTGGCACAGCAGGTACCTGCATGGGCAAGGTCCAGAAAGAAACCAAGAAATTGTGGGCTGAGACATATGTTAAGCATAACTGACATAGGTTCTTCTCAAATGGAAGTTCAGGGATGAACTCACCAATCAGAGGAGGAGATGGTAGAGATGAAGTCATCGACAGAATGAAGATGGTCACTGAGGCAAGGTTTCAGACAAATCAAGCCCTGCCTGCAAGATTTAATGCTATGCATGTGACCTTGGGCAAGTCCCTTAACCTTTCTGAGCCTGTTTTATTACCTGCAAAAATTAAGATAGTAACATTTGTCCCCTCTGCCTTACAGGGTTGTTGTGGGGTTTGATGTACGTGCTGTAAAGTGCTTTAGAAATATGACATATGAAGATTATAACTATACACAAGACTAATTTGTAATAAATACAACTAAAACTCCAACACAACAATGATTATTATTTTCTCCTGTCTCCTGTTTTCTTCCTTAAGAGCAAGCCCTCATTTGTCCAGGATGAATTACTACCCCTCAAGTGGGAGGCGGCTCTTGATCCCAGTAGAAACAAAGCCTGTCAGACATCATTTGTCATTGAAAATGCCAAGGGATCTTGTGCTGTTGCAGGTATGGATGTTTCATGTCCTCTTTCAGGAAGACTAATGTTCACGAATCAAGTGTATGGCATTGATTATGAAGGAAGTGATAAGTAGCTTATAGCCATCCTACCAATTGATTATGTGAGTAAATTGTTAGAGGATAACAGCAATTTAATTATTATTGAAGCCAATAATAATTACTTTGGGGGAATGTTAATTCCCCATGTACCTTGCAACCCATGCTTGCATGAAAAATTTTTGTATCCAGAATTTATCAACAATGTGACCTGTGTCCAGAATTTATAAACAATGGAAAGCTGAAAGGGGCTTTAGTCCTGCTTCATGACTCTTCTGGAGTCAGAATTGTTGTAAAAAAATTATTCAGTGAGCCCAGTAGCTCCAGGTAGCAGCTTGAATAGCTTGCTGCACTACATACTTTAAATTTCAACTTTCTCTTGGTTTGTGAGCTCATTGAGTGTAGGGACTGCTGAATGTTTCTTAAAAAACCATGTTAATTGAATTTAAAACCTCAGGCTTAGCAAAATATGTCTCCATGATGCTTTTCTTGCCTTCTTTCACAAATGTCCTTCAAGCATCTGACCCAATTTTGGCTGTTTACTCTCATACTGACAATGGTATACATGAGCACAGTCCTATACATGCTCAATTGAAACATCAGTGAGAGGGCAAGGGAGCTCTCCATGGTTCTAGTAAGAGTTTGAGGTGCTTGAATATTGGTGACTCTGGTTACCTCAAACCATTCTTTGCTGCTTTGCCATTCTCATGGATTCCTTGTGGATGCAATCATTCTGTTAGTTTTTGTTACAATTTACTAAGCTATCATTTCAAGATCCTTATTTGTCTTTTCCAATATATTCTGACATAAAATATTTATGAAAACAATAATGCCTGAACATTAACCTAAAGTTAGCAATATTTTATCTAAATGCTATTAAGGCCCATCATTGGATCTTAGTTGGCTATCGATCACTTTCATCTTCACTCCCATGTAGTCTTTTTACATTAAAATAATAATATTAGAGTTGGAAGGGACCCTAGAACATAGAATATTTTAATTCAGAAATTATAATAGTAATAGCAAAAAAATAATAATAACTAACATTTGTGTAGTACTTTGTTTTCAAATTATTTCATTTTAATTATTTCATTTGAGCCTCTTAGCATATCTGTGAAATAAGTGCTATTATTCCCATTTCCCAGATAAGAAAACTGAGGTTCAAAAGAGCTAATTGCTTTGTCAAGCGCTATACAACAAGTAATCAGGAATCTGCGGTAGATCTGAACTCAGACCTTCCTGACTCCAGGAACTATGTTCCATCCATTACATTACACTAGATGTTTTAAAATGGAAGATTTTTACACCAGACCCCGAACAGTCTTTCCATAAAGAATATTAGAACAGAAATAATATGAGGACATAAAAAATAAGAGCTATAGATAAATTTTGAACGTAAAAAGAGAATGCTAGAGGATCTTAAAATAATAAAACTGGAAAGGACCTTGGAGATCATTTAGTCTAAACTGCTCATTTTGAAGATGAGGAAAGCATAGCTCAGAGAGGCAAATTCTCCAGAACACACCACTTATTTGTTGCAGCACTGGAACTAGGATTCAGGTCTCTTGCCTTCTAGGTTTATATTTATTCACTCTATTATGACTCTAGAGAACTGTATCCTTTATACTATCACATCTATGTCTCATTCTGGCCTCACAATAATTCTGTGGGACAAGTAGGTCAAGTGCTATCATTTCCGTTTTATAGATAAAGAAGCTGAAACTCAGAGAAGCTAAACAACTGAGCTGAGACCACATATTTATTTAAAAGTAGAAGCAATAGGGTAATTGTTGGGGATGGTGGGTATTGGAAGAGCTGGATTAAAACCCTGAGTCTCCTAATTCCACTCTACTACCCCTGCTTGGATTAAAAAAGTTCTTAATTCTGCTATTGAAGTAAGAGGGCCTTTTGTTTTATTCCCTTTTCATATACTGCCTGGAAGATCAAGATGCCAGAGATCCTTTATAGTCAGTATAGGAAAATGGGTAACAATTATTAAATGGGAGGGGGTGTCATTCCTCTAACATGATACTACAGACAATGGGTATGTATTGGTAAATGTTAGTCGTTCATGATGCCTGCAGTATACCTCTTAATACATCTCTATTCATTGCAAAACCATATCTTTCTAGGGCTCCCAGCTGAGCAAAAATGTAATTGGGACTCATTTGGAGGCATGAAAGGATCACTGTCCTTGCCACCCACCCTGGATAACTTGGATGAACTCTTTGATGAAATCAGGTTATCTGACAGTGAACAGGTGAGACAAAATTTCTTTGTCTAGCATAACTGCCCAGTCAGAGAATAATTTCTGGAAGAGACTTCTGAGGACATCTGGTCCAACTCAAATATGGTCCAGAGTCCATTTTGTGACATCCCCAACAAAGATCACACTACCTTTAAGCAAAGAGCTGTAGTGAGGGAGAACCTATACCCTCTTTCTATTCCTTGTTAGCCCTCTGTGTCTTTTTCCAACTTGTATTGGTTAGAGTTGCCTATGTAGCCACAATGGTGCCCTTAAGAAATATTCTCCACCATTTCCCCCAAAAGCAATTTTACTTTGTGTTTTCAGATTTTTCTTATTGAAAGTTTTCCATTCTTGTTTGTCTGACTTCCCCTACAGACCATGAGAAGTTTTCCACTCCCCTATCTCATCTTCAAGTCCTCATCTAGATAGTAGTAGAATAGAGAAATAGATAGTTCTACTGCACTTGCTAGGTGTACTTCATCCCTGGACAAGAATTCCTGTTTTAAAATGCTAATTTGCCTTTTCTGTCTTCTCAGTTGTTCCCTTCCTCCAAACCCTCCTTCTTCTTTGGACATCTCAATTTTCACTGTTGATGGCAGTGATAAACATTCTACATGTGCCCCTAAGAGTGTTTGGACTAGGCTTCTGGAAAGGCCATTTGTGGCTTCAGGCATCACTGGGGGTTGGCCATGGTCCTCAGGGTGGACAAGTTTCTAAAGGCTCTCTCACTATCACTTTTCAACCACATACTATGAGAAGGTAGAAGAGATTTCTGTTGTTTATGTCAGCCAGGCAAACAGTTACCTCTGTGCTTCTGTGTAGGGACTCATCTCTTGTTCCATGAACTGACTGTATTAGGGAGGTCATGTGGCATAGTGGAAAGAAGTCAGAGAATCCAAGATCCAAGTTCAGCTCTCATACCTTAGATGTTTACAACCTTGAGTTTGTGCAGTTAAGGTCATTCAGCCTTCCTGAACCTCATTTTCCTTATCTGCAAAATGAGGGGTTTGACTATGTATCCTCTGAGGTGCCTGCCAACTTGAAATCTATGAACTTGCAACATGTATGGCATGGAGATTTATATACATTGGTTTAACAAGCATTTATTAAGTACTTGCTGTATGCAAGGTAATGTAGGTGCTGAGAATAAAAAGAAAAAGATGAAATATTCTTTCAACTCAAGGAGCATACATTCCATCAGTGATTTATAACTTATAACTTTCTCTTCTCCTCCCTTGCTCCTGCTACTACCATTGTTTAGGCTCCTGGAAGCTTTTGCCTGAACTATTAGAATAATCTCTTATTTAGTCTCACTGTCTCCAGTCTCTCCCCTCTCCAGTCCAGTCTCCGCATAGTTGTCAGATTTATATTTCTAATACTCTGGTCTCATCTGACCAGGTCACTATCCTGTTTAGGAACTTTAGTGGCCTGCCTTAACTCTAGGATAAATTAAAAATTCCTTAATTTGGCTTTAAAGCCCTTTACAATTTGTCTTCAGCCTAACCTTTCCAGATAATACAAAGCACTCCCTCATACTATCTCTGTGGTCTAGTCAAACCAAAGTTTGCTGGTCCTCATGAACAACATTCCACCTCCCACCTCCATGACTTTGCATAGGCTGTTCTCCAGATCTCTGGTGTATCTTTTATCTCTACCTTATGGAATTTCCAGCTTCCTTCAAAGCTCACATTCATTTCAACTTCTGTGTTCCATAATAAGTCTTTCCTGATCCCCTCCAACCAATTTTGTGTCACCCCCTCCCAGAAATTATATATACTATAAACACATACACAAAATATTGACTTTTTGGTGTTTCATTGCCCCTGCAATTTTCACACAGGAAAATTCAATCTCTTTAAATATAGAAAATCCTAAGAACTATGCCTAGTATATATTAGGCCCTTAGTGAGTGCTAGTTGAATGAAGATCAATAAATATATAATACATGCAAAGCATTACAAAGTAATTTCAAGAAGGGCATTTTTCCTTGGCATACATGAAGCTGCTACCTGTCTCCTGAGATGGTATTCTCTTCTCTGAAAAAAAATACTTTATTCTTTCTTAGACACCATTGTTTAATGGTCTTCCTTCCTTCTGTGTCACACTGTTCCACTCAGATGTCGTCATGTAAGTTAGGACTTCCCTGTGTCACCTCTCAGCCTTTCCCCCTTGCCATTTCTTTCTAGATGCATATACTCTATTCTTCCAGGAGAAACTTGAATTTTAGTGATAAATCAGAGAGTAGAACTATATTTATAGCCCTTCTACCTTTTCTGAGGTAGATTTCAACTGAAATTTTGTGCATACAGAGGTTCCACTTGGTATTATTGGCAGAAATGCAAACCTAATGCCATCTGTTTCATTTACTTCTTGTTCTTCACGTCTTTTGACATCAGATCATGAGTCCTTTACTTTTTTGTAGTTACAACTACAACTTACCGTTATATAGTACTTCAAAGTTTAAGAAGTGCTTCAAATTTGTTATTTCATTGGAACTTCCCAAAATGCCATTGGGTAGTTACCATTGGCATCATTAACTACACCTCAGAGCTAAGGAAACCGAGGATGAGAGAGCTTCAGTGACTTGCTTGTGAATACACAGCTATTTTGTCAAATGCAGCATTTGAACGTAAATTTCCTGACTCCAAATTTAGAACTCCATTCACCAACCCTCTTGGGTAAGTCTTATGTCTAAGCACTGATGAAAATTGTCTTTGTCATTCTTGTTTACTTCAAGAAGGGAGCCTCATTTTGTTCATTCTATCCCTGTCTGATCAGTTGCCTTTAGTTGATATCTAGAACATTCCTTCCATGTCCTTATAAAATCAGAGAGATAGAATATAATCCCCAAGCAGAAATCCAGTTACAAAATAGAACTAATTATACTCTTTGCTTTTCCTTGCTTCTCCACTCCAAATAGTTTCCTTTTCTTCCTTTGTTATTTGACTTTTTGGTGGTGGTTTCCCTTTCACTAAAAGTAGTTAGAGACTGGGTGATCATGTGTCAACCATGGTGTAGTGGGGCTTCTTGGTTAGGTATGATTTGGGCTAGATGGCTGACCTCTCAGATCATTTCCAGTTCTAAAATTCTGTAAGTTTGTAATTCACAGGGCAATGATGAGTTTCAAATGAGTTAAGTGACAGAAAAATATATTGTAGACTCTAAGGTATAGTTTGCTATTATATTAAAACTAATTTTGAATAAAAGAATAGTCAAATATTTATTAAGCACTTATTATGTCAGGCATTGTGCTAAATCCTGGGGATACAAATACAAGCAAATAGAAATACAGTCCCTGCCCTCAAGGAGCTCAGATTCTAACAGGGCAAGACAGCAAATTAAATAAAGCTGAAGAAAGGAGAAGGATAGAGGAGGAGGTACCTGGCAGGGGCACGGTGGTTAAGGCTGGTAAATGAAGGTTGACTGATCTGGGCCCTTCCTCAAAATGGAGGTTCTGAGAAGAACTCACCAATGGGAAAGGAGAGAAGGGAGAGAAAGAAAGCAGCTGAGTCTGTTTTCATAAGATCAAAAGTACAGATTGAAGGATATGAATGGCTAACTATTTTTATTTCTGCAAAACCTATTACATATGAAGCACAATTTGGGGTACTGTGGAGGTTATAAGAAACATTTGGCAGGATCCTTGTCCTTAAGGAATTTATAGTCTATCTCTAAAGAGAAAAATCTAAGACACACATGTCACTTTGAAAACAAACTATCTAGTACTACAAAGTTTGCAGAAGACATTACATATGTTATTCATTTGAACTTCACAACTGGGAGGCATATATTATTATTAACCTCCATTTTACAAATGAGAAAAATGAGGCAGAGAGGAATTATGACTTGCCCACAGTCATACAGGTAATATGTGTCTGAGGCAGGTTTCAAAATCAGGTCTTCCCAAGTCCAAGTTCAACATCCCCTCCATGGCTCCACCTACCTACCTAATTTTCCCTAATCTGGTGCTTATTACACTGTCCTAAATTATCTTTCTAATACATCAGCAACTCGATCCAAATAAGCATTAGCTCTCTGACCACAATCAATCACGCTTGCAGCATAGTTTTTAGATGTGTTTTGAGATAACTAGTTATTTGTATTATATTAGTAACCAATTTTATATATGGAACCCAAGGACTCTCTCCTTTTGCTTCCTCATTCAAAGCCCAGTGTCTCAAAGATATTTCTGACCTTGCCCCAAAATTCACCCCATCTAGACCATCTTAACTGGATGGAGTTCTTACTGTAACCCTACCATAGTTCAACTCAGGTAGGACTGGGTGGAGAAGAGATTCTTCTGTATAGCTTGCTGGAGGCAGAATAATCTGGGAGAAGGTGACATGATCAAAGTCATGTCCCCCAGCCCCTCGTTAGAAAAGCATATCTCTAACTATAATATTCATTCTCTTATTGATTGTTAACCAATCAGAGATGATTTTCACCCTCAGGGACACCCGCTTTTCCAAAAATATTTAAACATTTAGAGACTTCTTTACAGGGTCTTTGGTTATAAGAGAGATCATTGACATCAATTTATTGACTATTTGATAGCATAATTAATAAATTGATTATTAATTACCCAGAAGCTTTGCCTCTCAGACTTTTTAATCATTTCAGAGATAACATCTTGGTGCCTCTTAAATACATCGGGGACATAACTAATTGCTGTAAACATGTGCTTTCCATCCACAGTTGTTTTCCTTTCACCAATATTGTCCCACTAATGTAAAGAACCTTTCTAGCCTTATTGCAAATTATTCATTGTCTTGACTCTCTGCTCTAAGCAACATGGATGGTTTCTTATGTGTGGAATGTGGCCCTTGACCTTTTTTGCCTATTGAATGCCATTGAATTGTTACCCATCCTTAAAGTCCAAATCAAAGGTCATCTCCTCAAGGAAGTCTTTCCTGATTCTCTAAGCCTTTAAGGACCATTTCAATAAGATCTCTCAAGTACTTCATATTTTGCTTCTCTAGGGTACTTGTCATGCATCACCCATGTACTCTAGCTGTCTTATGTCCTCCATTAGCCCTGCCTGATTGTGACCTCCATGAAATCAGGGACCCCAGCTCTTATAAACTTTGTGTTTCCTCCTATTGCCTTAGCATAGTACACTGAATATAATAGATGCTTACTAACAATTTGCTTAATTAAATTGAATATATATCTTCAATTTTTTTTTTAGAAAAGTATCACTGGCTAATGCTTCCCACACAATACAGAAATATGTTCCTACAAGACATTATGATTCAAATAACATGGTATGTTTCTGTAATGTGTGGGGTTTTTTTATTGAAACAATCTGTGCTATGCTAAAAAATTGTCAGTGTTTATTTCAGGAATAAGAGACTTAAAAGTCACAAAGAGAATGACATTTTTTTAAAATTAGATTTTGGATGTTATATCTAATGAGAAGGACTGGACCTGTGATTTCAGTGATCCAGAAAGCTCTTCGATGAGGAACAGTCCTCAGTCAATTTGAGTTCATGCTTTTAATCTCTGCCATCTTTAGTTTTAGCGAGTTGCCTAGAGCACTGAAACATGAAGTGATTTGCATGTCTGTGTTTTATGTCAGAGGCTTAGAACCCAGCACTCTGCCCACTCTGCTATACCATCTTTCATCGAATGAGAACACATACCCAGTCAGTGAGGTCAAATGAATGAGGCTTTGCTAGCTTTTTTTTAATTTTTTTTTTTTATTTTTAACACAGTTTACAACAGATACAGCAATTCCAACTTTTGGTCATGTGATACTTCTTTTTAAAGCATTTACAGTATGGACCACAAAATAAATTTTTTTTTTAAACATTAACCAACTGTGACACAAATAATATTTATGTTGCTACCTTCACAAGCTCTTGCCCTAATTGTCTCCACAGTATTACTAAGAATTAAAGGACCCTAACTTACTGTTGTTGGTCTAAAGTCCTATGCCTAATAGCTTAATTTTAGACAACCTTGGATGTTCCCCTACCCATAATCTATAATTGAATAGATCTGGTATTAAGCTTACAAATCTTTTGACTATAGGAAATTGCCACCAATAGTAAGGACATTGCAGGGATACAATATCACCCCAACTTCATGTCAATTCCAGGCAGGATTAGATTAGCCACTTGCATTCAGTCAGGCTTAAAGTCTGCCAGGTGTCAGTGGGAAAATTGAGTCATGAGAATCCCTCCTCAGCCCAGGCTGAACAGCCGCTCTCCTATCCTTCCCTTAAGATCACCTATGCAGTTTATACCAGCATCTCATCAGCTTACTGGCATCATGTATTGGAGGCTAAGATCGCCTCTCTTGCTACCCATACCTGGAGTTAGACTCAGAAGAACAGTCACTTAATAGTCCCATAGCATCTAAAAATGGCAAGTTTCAATAACCAGGTTTCAAATATGATTATAGTTTCATTTTACCTAAAGAACATCTTTTGAGGCAAGTCTTAAGTGGCTTACATGCCTTTCTATACATGTTCTAGTTCCTGATTAAATGGCAATCATAAAATCAAATTTACCATTAAAACCTTGACTTTCCCATCAATGCCAAATTTTACCTGAGGTTACCTTCCTCTCAAAAATTTAGACTGAAATTGTTTTCTCCATACTAAAGATGTCATTGGTTTATTCTCAGTAATTAATTCAGTCTATTGTTTTAATACTAATTGCCTTTACCTCACTTTGTAACATGTCCAATTTTTCTCCCCATCACTCCCCTCCCCCTGCTTCCTAATAACCTTGCATTCTGATTATTCCTTCCCTCAATGTACCCTTCCGTCCATCACACCCCACCCCTCTCCTATCCCCATCTTCTCTCTTTTCTTGCAGGGCAAGATAAATTTCCATACCCCTATCCCTGTAGTTCTTATTTCCCTATTATATGAAATAAAAATTCTCAACATTCGTTTCTAATATTTTGAATTTCAACTTCTCTCCCTCCTTCCCTCCTTCCCCAGCCCTACTGAGAAGGCAAGCAATTCAATACAGACTAAATATGTGTTGTTTTGCCAAAAACTTCCATAGTAATCATGCTGTGTAATACTAATTATATTGCCCTCTGACCTACCCTATCCCCTCTTATAATTGACCTTGTCCCTTCTCGAAAGTGTTTATTTCTAGTGACTCCCTTCTCTCATTTGCCCTCCCTTCTAACATTCCCCTCACTCCATTTATCACCTCCTCTCCTACTTTCCTGTGGTGCATATAAATTTTCATATCAAATTTAGTGAGCATGTTATTCCCTCCTTCAGCCACATGTGGGGAGAGTAGCTTTATTTTCTCCCTTCTCCCCTTCTCCCTTATCTTCTCCATTGAATAAGATTTTTTGTATCTCTTTTTTGAGTTATAGCCTGCCCCATTCCATTACTCTCTTTCTCTTCCTGGAATTTTCCTCCTTCATCTCTTAATTTTAATTTAATTTAATTTTATTTTATTTATTTTTGTGTGTGTGGATATCATCTCTTCTGATATAACACACCCTGTACTCTCTATCTATCTATGTGTATGTGTATGTGTATGTGTATGTGTGTATGTACAAACTCTCCAACTACCCAAATATTGAGAAAAGATTCAAGAGTTAATAATATTTTCTTTCTATGTAGTAATGTAAACAGTTCAGCTTTAGAGAGTCTTTTATGATTTTTCTTTTCTGTTTACCTTTTCATGCTTCTCTTGATTCTTGTCTTGGGAAGTCAAATTTTTAAATACAGACCTGGTCTTTTCCTCAACATGAAATCTTGAAATTCAGCTATATCACTGAATGACCATTTTTTCCCTTGAAATATTATATTCAGATTTGCTGGGTAGGTGATTCTTGGCTTCAATCCCAGTTCCTTTGACTTCTGAAATATCCCACTCCAAGCCCTTCTATCTCTTAATGTTGAAGCTGCCAGATCCTCTGTTATCCTGATTGTATTTCTACAGTACTCAAATTGTTTCTTTCTAGCTGCTTGCAGTATTTTCTCCTTGATCTAGGAACTCTGAAGTTTGGCCACAATATTCCTAGGAGTTTCTCTGTTCAGGTTTCTTTCGGGAGGTGATTGATGAATTCTTTCAATACCCATTTTGCCCTCTGATTTTAGAACATCAGGGCAGTTTTCCTCGATAATTTCATGGAAGATAATGTCTGGGCTCTTTTTTTGATCATGACTTTCAGGTAGTCCCATAATTTTTAAATTGTTTCTCCTGGATCTATTTTCCAGGTCAGTTGTTTTTCCAATGAGGTGTTTCGCATTATCTTCTATTTTTTCAAATTTTTGGTTTTGTTTACTAACTGCTTGGTTTAACTCATAGTTATTCATTTCCCTGAACTCAATTCTCTCTTTCAACAAATTATTTTGTTCAGTGAGCTTTTGAACCTTCTCCTCCATTTGGCTAATTCTTCTTTTTGAAACCTCCTTCTCCTCATTGGCTTTTTGGATCTCTTTTTCCAATTGAGTTAGCCTCTTTTTAAAGCTGTTATTTTCCTCAGAATTTTTTTAGTTCTCCTTTAATAAGCTGCTGACTTGTTTTTTAAAGTCTTCTATTGCCTGAGCCCATTTTAAGTTCCCTTTCGGGGCAGAGGCCTTGACTTCCTCTGACAGTATGCCTTGCTCTTTTGGAACACTGAGCCCCATCAAACCAAAGTGACTTGTTCAAATCAAATTTGTTTGATTAGTGTTTGAGAATTCATTGGCTCAAAGTGAAGATCAGAGGATCTCTCCCATTAATAAGTTACAAGGCATTTGTCCCATCTATGTTTTGCAGCTAAAGTTCTATTTAATACAAGAAACATTTATTAAGCATCCATAATATGTCAAGGACTATACTACCCCCTTGTGATACAAATACAAAAATGTCTTCCCTCAAGGAACTTGCATTCTTCTGGATGGTTACAAGTGCATGGCCAAGTAAAAGTACATACATAGAGTAATTTCTGGGGTTATAAAGAATACCAGTAATTGGAGGAATCAGAAAAGGCCTTGTGAGAGAACTGGGCCCTTAGCTGAACCTTGAAAGAATTACGAGTGGAAGAGGTGAAGAGGGAGAGTATTCTACACATGAGCAAAAGTTTATATAAAGGAATGGAGATGGAAAATGGGATGTTAGATAGGGGAACAAGTCAGTTTGACTAGAAAATGTAAATGAGCAGGAAATAATGTGAGACACTTGGAAACAGAGCT